>NW_022631091.1:6164602-6839679 GCF_010015895.1 Lontra canadensis
CGCGTGCGGGCGCTCGGGCGCACACCGGCCGGCGGGGCTGACGCGGGGCGGGCCGGCTGAGGCGACTGAGGCGGCCGAGGCGGCCGAGGCGGCCGGGAGCCCGGGAGCCCGGGAGCCCGAGGCGGCGGCGGAGCCCGCGGAGCCCCGGGCGCGGCGCGGGGCGGCCGAGCGCGGGGAGAGCCGGGCTCGCGGACCTGTGGGCGCGCGCGGTCGCACCCGGCCCGGCCCCGACCCCCGCGGCGGCGCGGGCCGAGGAGCGCGGCCGGGAGGATGTCGGCGGGCGGCCGCGAGGAGGAGCGGCGGAAGCTGGCGGACATCATCCGGCACTGGAACGCCAACCGGCTGGACCTGTTCGAGATCAGCCAGCCCACCGAGGTGAGCGCCCCTCCCCCCGCCGGGCCCCTCGCGCTGCCCCTCCCGGCCGGCGGCGCCCCCGCGGGGACCCCCCCTCCGACCCCGCCCCCGGGGCCGCGCTCCGCGCCTCAGGACCCGGGGGGCCCCGCGCGGGCGGCGAGCCGGCGCGGCGCGGTCACCTGTGTGCGGCGCGGGGCGGGGGGTTCGCGGGCCGGGGCGGCATCGGGGGCGGGGTCGCGGGCCGAACGCGGGGGTCGCGGGCGGGGGCGGGGCCGCGGGCGGGGAGCGAGGTCTCCGGCCCGGAGGCGAGCGGCGGCTGGGCGGGGGGCGGGGGCCGCGGGCCGGGCCGGGGTCTGCGCCGGGAGGCCGTGCGGTGGGCGGCGGGCGTGACCTGATGGCGCTGTGCCCCGACTGCGGCGCGGGGTGCGCGGCCGCCCGGGGCTGTGGCTCCGCGGACCTTTGTCACTCGGGGAGCATGTGACCGGCGGTGTTTTGCCCCAGTGGGTTTGAAACTTGGGGGTTGGCGGCCGCGGGAGCCGAGCAAACATCAGGAAAGTTGTGATTGTGCGCGGTTGCTGATAAGGCCGCCGGGGCTGAACTCCGGCGCGGGGAGAGCCGTCCTCCCATTCGTCGCCGGCAGCCCGGGTCGGAGCCGGCGCGCCCCTCCCCCCGCCGCGCCGGCCCCGGCGTCCGCGGTGACCCGGCCGGGGGCGGGGGCGGGGGCCGGCGGGGGCGGGGCCCGGGGGTCCGGGGGGCTGGGGGCGGGGAAGGGGCCCGGGGCGGGCGGGGGCCGGGGGCCGTGCCGGGCGTCTCTCCGAGGGCCAGGGGGCCGTGCGGGGGGTCCGGGGGCCGCGCAGAGGGCCGGGGACGGCGCCCGCGCCCCTCCGCTGCTCCCGGGCCCGCCGCGCGGCCTCGCCTGGGGGCGGCCAGCCCTGGGCGTGCTCGCGAGTGGAGGAGGAAATCGCGCTTGCTCGGGGCCTAGGACAATGGCAGTTGTTTATAGCGAAGCTGCCCGGAGAGTTCCGAGGGTTTTTAGAAAACCGGCTGGAGTCGGGGTGCGGGGGCTGGGAGCGGCGGCGCGGGCCGAGAGGAGGGGCCGGCGCGGCGGACAGCCGGAGCGGGTCGTGCGTCGTCGCCGAGTTGCCGTTGCGCAAACTTGGGCCGCACGCCGCGCACCTGCGCCGGGACGTGGCTGTCGTGGCACCTGGTCCCGTCGGCTCTGGGGGCCCCGGTGCGGTCCGAGTTGTTTGCCCCGGTGCCGGCCTGCACGCACCCGTGTTGTTGGCCGGATGGGAACGTTGTCCCGGAGCCTCTTCCTTTTGTTGTCCGGCCCGGCTGCGTGCCGGAGGGACGCTGGCGCCACGCTTGCGGCTTGGGCCGCGCTGGGCTGGGAAGGCTTCCGCGGCCGGTGCTGGGCCCCGGTCCGTCCGGGGTGCGCGGCCGATGCCGGCTCTCGGGCGTGGGCTGCCCGTTCCGGCGGTCGCGCGCCGCTCCCCGTCCGCCGCTCGGCGTCTCAGGTGACCGGGTCCGGCCCGCGCGGCGGCCACGCGCCTGGCCGGTTCTGGGCGTGTTCGCGGCCTTCGGACGGTGGTGCGCGCCGTCGTCTTTCCGAGGCCGGGACGCGGCTATCTCCGGTGTGAAGGACGGGGACGGAAAGTACGCAGTGGTGCTGGCTGCTTTGTTTTCTGCTTCAGTGAGTCCATTTATACTTGCTTTTTGAGAAATTTCCCAAGCCGGGTTGAGAAAGGGAGTGTTTTCTCAACTTAGTAACAGATCATTCAGTGTACTGTGGGATTTCAGTTGAGTTGGCATGTAAAATGTAAATCAGAAACAGATTATAGTTAATTGGTCTCAAAAAATTACATTTTTAAGCAGTCCATTGAACCCTTTTCTCTGTTTTCTTAGCGACACTAGTAGGTCTTAAAACTGGCTGGTCACGTGGAGAGCCGCTGTTGGCCGGAGAGAAGTTGCGGGGCCTGTGTCTGGAAGCACAGCGGATGTGAAGGACCGGTTTCGCAAAGGGTTGTGAATTCCGTGCAGTCGCTCTCCTCCCCGTCCAACGCTTGATCTCTCTTGAGAGACGATTGTCCGGAAATACGTGGAAAGCTGTGCCTAATGGAATAAACTGTTTCGTTTTGTTTTTCTCATGTCTGATGTTACTTATATTAGTTTTTTCATAGAAACTAGTGCACCCTTAGTGCTCCGTGCCCCGGAGAACCTTGCGTCCTGTTAAACGTCCTTTGGTCTTGCAGGTCCAGCTTCACACTGAGCAGGTTGTATTTTTCATGATGCTGTGAGTAGCCTCCACGTCAGGAATTCTCTAAACCAGTGTTTCAAGGTTCATGGTTTCTCTTTGCTCCACCTAAACGTGTGTCTCAAAGTGTGTACTGCCTGATGACGAGTGTTTACTTTACTGGGGCATCACAGATGGCTTCCCTTAGCTTTCTATGAGAATGTAAGCGTGATACAGGCCGTTATTATTTTCTATAGATGTTAAACAACTTTACTACAGAATCTGATTTGTAGGAGTAGGATTTAAGCCTTATTTTTAAATATTTGGATAATCTTTTTATGTATCTATATTATAGTTGTGGCTTAATTCTCTTTTGTTTGCTTTTGGGGGGGAGGATACAGTCATCGTAATCTGTCATCAAATTTTTTAACTATGTTAAATCACTTGTGTTTCGTGGTTTCAGGCAGTCTTGATAACCACTGATAATTCTGTGGTTTCCGTGTTCAGTAAGATGATAAACTTTGGCTTTTTGGATTATATTTACTTCTTAAGAAAATTAGAATATGTTCTAATCAACCTGGTTATGTTTAATTTTTTCCTTCATAATCACGTTTATATGTTAAAAGGAGGGCTTCCAAAGAAAAACAAGTTATATTTTGTAACTGAGTATTTTTCAGCCCTTTCCTCACTTGGGTCCTAGACTCTTTAGGAATTGTAAAGTGAGATTTGATTTAAATTTACTGTTGATATTTTATCACTAGGACATTATTGTTAAGTTGAATTAAGATCTTGATTACTGTGGAAAACTATAGCTCCTAATAAAAGCTGCTTAAAGCTTTTTAGTCCTGTTGTTTTCTTAATGCCAAGTCTTTATTTCTCTTAGGGACTTCTGATTATTTCTTATGGCCTAGTGCTTGTTGCTAATCTTTACTTCCCAAGGCTTCATCAGAAGGCTTCTCTCATTACCCAAAGGTCTCCCTCTTGGTTTTTGGAGTTCTGTTGTTTAACGTATCCCAGTCTTGTTATTATAGCCATTGGTTTCTGTTTCCCTCACTGATTACATGGGAGTGAGAGCTTAGAATTTTATTTTTTTAAGCATTGTTATGTCTTTCATTGTGGTAGGTGCTCAATAAATATTTTGCCGAGAAAGTGTTAGATATGACTTTCTTTCTGTATGACTTTGTTCTTCTTCTTTCTTAAGATTTTACTTAGCGTGCGCTCGTGCAAGCAGGGGGAGAGGCAGAGGGAGAGGCAGACTCCCCGCTGAGCAGGCGGCCTGATGGGGGACTCTGGCCCAGGACCCCTGAAGATCAGGACCCCAGCCTAAGCTAGAAGCTTAACTGACTACTGAGCTACCCAGTCACCCCCGTATACCTTTATTCTTGACAAAATGTGGGATATATACATGTTAAAAATGTGGTGAAATGATCTCTTAGGCTATTAGAGATTTTTATTTTCATGTGTTACTCTTTTGCATAAAGGTTACACCTAAATACAGAAACTGTTCAAGTAGTTGACCCGTTTGCTTTATGAGATAGTCCTTAAAGTCAGTTTTTTAGGAGTAATTTGAGTTCATTATCTTCTTTTGGTATTGATGGGAAAATAGAACCTAGAATTTGTACGTACATTCACATTTGCTTTATTAAAGGTGAATATGTTATGTTTTTAATATTCTGAGTAATCTTCAGAAGTGATGTGACTCCTGTTACCCAGAGGTGTGTGTAAGAAACAACGTCTGGTTTGTCAGCAGAGGCGGAGTAGGAAGTCTTGGTGTGAAGCAGTAAGAAGTTGCATAATTTATAGCTAAGTCTGTGCTCCAGACTAGTGCTTAGGTTGTGACTGTGCTTTATCCTAAGACTTAACTACATTTGAAACTGTTTGGAAAACAACAGTCGTGTTACTGCCACGGGTACTTCAGAAGATCTCTTTTTCTGGTGACTAACATGTAATGATACAGGCAGTTGCCAGTGATGTGTTTTTAGTATTCATAAGCATCTGTCTTTTTTTTTTTTTTTTTAAATTTGAAACTCAATGGTGGTTGTGACTTTTTTCCTTTTAATCTTTATTTCCTGTAAGAACTGGTTAAGATTTGTTTGTATGGGTGTGAGCCTGTCAGTCTGAGGTGAACCCTTGTCCAACACTGTTGAACATCTTAGGTTGAAATCGCATCTAGACTAGCTTCAGTTTGCTCTCCTTCCGCTAGTGAAAACTAATTTTAATTTTTGCAACTTACAGACTTAATGGAATGTAAGTATTGTAAGTAGGCTTTTCTAGAATCATAAAATTTGGGTTGTGGTTCATAGCATGGTAGTAGAAGTGTCTCTTTCATATTCTTGAAAAAGTGAGTCACAGAAGATCAGATTGGTATGTGCCAAATTGGTGGGAAGCTTCTGAAAGAAGGTTTAGGTTTATGCCATTAAGGATTTAATTGAGCAGTTGTAGTGAGTAAGGCATTGTTTGTTTGTTTGTTTTAATTTTTCTTTTTTTTTTAAAGATATTTTTTATTTATTTGACAGAGAGAGTGTGTAAGGCATTGTTACTGGAGTAGCTCATTCTGGTGGCATAGGTTAATTTGTTTATAAGCAGTTTTACCAGACTTGAACTTAGGTATAATGTCAGAAAATGCTAATAAATAGTAATAGCAATTATTTTGATGGCAATCTGCTTTCCTTTATTATAAACGAAATGGGTGTGAGTACTGCTAGTAGAACATAAAATTAAACAGATCTCTTCATTGAAAATTATTTCCAGGCTGGGTAAATTCTGTTCATTTTGTTCAGAAGTTTGCTGTTTCTGTTGTTCTCCTGGCTGATTGTGTTTAAGATGTACTCATTCCCCTTGAAGATGCCCAGGAGAGACGCGGCAGTTTGTTCGACCTACATGTACTTGTGAGTTGGATATTAAACACTTTGCCAAATCTCACAGACCCTTTCACCAGTTCTGGGTGTGTCCTGTCTGTTAGCGGGCACTGACGGGCTGGTAGGGTCTGCGGATCCATCGAGGGCTTCTAATGAGTGTCCCCGTGTGTGTGAGCTGGTGGCAGATGTGGGCATGTTGTCAAAGCTGGACCATTTTTATGAATGAGCAGAAGCTTTTCTTAACATTTCCATTCGCATTTTGGGACCAAATAGAACAAGCGGAGAGCTGGCGAGGGGGTTTTGTTCTCCTGTCTCAGTCATCTGCTTGAGGTTTGGTTCTGGAAACAAAAATGTAAAACTTCACTCACCTTTTTGTTACATGTGATTGACCAAAATTGTGTTATGATTTAACTTAGAAAGTGAATGTATTTTATAAGGTGAAAGTAAGCACATGTAGTAGTGGTGTATAGGTAAGCCAGGAAAGCATCTTCCTGATTTATGTTGATTGCAAAAGATAAGGATAATTTGAAGTTTCATACTTGCAAGTTTACAAGCGTGTGTCATGAATGAATTTATTTGGAGGAACTGAAATTGAATAGCTTACTATGACTGGAAAGTAGCCAGAATTTCTGTATTTTTACTCAAAGAAATTTTGGTGTTAAAGGAAATTAAATTGTGTGGCTTACAGAAAATGAGGTGAACTTTTGTTGCACTTGTTTGTATTGCAATGTTTTTAGGTTGATTACACACGACATGGTTTGCTCTGTGTGTGTGTGTGAGAGAGAGAGGGAGAGACTGAAGTGCAGCTGCCGTACGGCGTTAACTGGTTTTAGGTGTACAACAGAGTGATGCAACGTCAGTGTGCGTTTATATACGTAGGACGCGGTCTCCACGGTAGAGCTAGCTACCGTCCGTCACCATCCCAGGTTGTTCGATGCAGTAACTAAATTGCCTGTGTTGTACATTACATCTCCATGTCTTATAACTGGAAGATTATAGCTTTTACCCCCCTCGCCCATCCATCTTCCACCCCCTCCCTCCTCCTCCAAGTACCAGATTATGCATCTATGAGTCTGTTCCTAATTTTGTTGTGGTTATTGGTTATGTTTGTTAGGCTTTCTAGATTTCACATAAGTGAAATCATATGGTATTTGCTTTTCTCTGACTTACTTCACTTAGCATAATACTCTCTGGGTCCATCCGTGTCATTGTAAACATCATGATTTCACTTTTTTTTTAACGGCTGAGTAGTACTCCATTGTGTGTGTATGCCACATCTTTACTTATTGACCTGTTGATGACCACCTAAGTTGCTTCTGTATCTTGGCTGTTGTAAGTCACGCTGCGTGAGCAGAGTGGTGCCTGCACCTTTACAGACGGTTTCATTTTCTTTGGGTAAACACCAGAAGTGCGGTTGCTGGAGCATAGGGTAGTTCCATTTTTAATTTCTCCAGGAACCTCCGTGCTATTTTTCATTCCCACCACTAGTGCCCGAGGGGTCCCTTTTCTCCGCATCCTACCCAACACTTGTTATTTCTTGTCTTTTTAATGGTAGCTGCTCTAACAGGTGTGAGGTGGTATCTTCTTGTGGGTTTGATTTGCATTCCCTGATGACTAGTGATGTTGAGCATCTTTTCATGTGCTTATCAGCCATCTGGATGTCTTCTTTGGAGAAATGTCAATTCACAATCTCTGCCCCCTTTTTTTTCTATTGCTTTGTGTAAATGCTTTTGTCTGTTTGGATATATGTGGTATGTGGTTTGCAAATGTTTTCTTTCATTCCATACATCGCCTTTTCATATTTTTCATGGTTTCCTTTGCTCTGCAGAAGCTTTTTAATTTGATGTAGTTTTATTCATTCATTTTTGCTTTTGTTGCCCTTGTCTGAGGAGACAGACCCCAAAAGACTGCTCAGACTGCTGTCCAAGAGCTTACTGCCCGAGTTTTCTTCTAGGAGTTTTATAGCTATTTACATATGAGTCTTTATGAACCCATTTGAGTTCATTTTTGTATACGATATATGGAAGTGGTCCCATTTCATTTTATTTCTACATAGTTGTCCAGTTTTCCCAACACCAGTTACTGAAGAGGTGGTCTTTTCTGCACTGTATATTCTTGCTTCCTTTGTTGAAGGTTAGTTCACCATATGAATGAGGGTTTATTTCTGGATTCTTGGTTTTGTTGCGTTGATGCGTGTGACTGGTTTGGTGGCAGTACCACACTGTGTTGGTTACTGAATCTTTGTAGGTACAGTTTGCAGCCAGGGAGCATTATACCTCCATTTTTATTCTTCCCGAAATTAGTCCTTTGTGGTTCCATACAAATTTAGCAATTACTTGTTCAGTTTTGTGAAGAATGCCATTGTTGTTTTGACAAGAATGACATTGAATCTGTAGATGGCTTTGGGTGGTACGGACGTTCTGACATGTCTTCGCATGGGTTGGGAGAGTATTCTTGCAGTTGATGAACATGATATGTCTCCTCATTCGTTTGTGTCATTTCCCGGTTCTTTCATTGGTGTCTGTGGTTTTCAGTGTGTAGGTCTTTCACCGTCTTGGTTAAGTTTATGCCTCGGTATTTTGTTCTTTCTGATGCAGCTGTGCATGGGATTGCTTTCTTAATCTCCCTGAAGTTCATTATTAGTGCATAGAAACACGACAGAGTCCTGTGTATTAGTTTTGTATCCTGCAACTTTGCTGATGTTTTATTACAACAGGGTTCCAATAGTACGTTGAGTAAAAGTGGGGAGGGTGAGGGGCGCCTGGGTGGCTCAGTCAGTAAAGGGTCTGCTTTTGGCTCAGGGCATGATCTCAGGGTCCTGGGATCGAGCCCCATATTGGGCTCCCTGATCAGTGGGGAGTTTGCTTCTCCTTCTCCCTCTGACCCTCTGCCTGCTTGTGCTCACCCTCTCTCTCTCCCTTTATTTCTCAGATTTAAAAAAAAAAAAATCTTTCTGAAAAAAGTGGCAAGAGAGAATATCCTTGTCTTATTCCTGATCTTAGAGGAGAAACTTCTAGCTTTTCACAATTAAGTATGGCATTAGTTGTGGGTTTGTCATATGTGGCCTTTATTATTTTGAGGTATGATCCTTTTGTACTCATTTTGTTGAGAGTTGCTTTTTAAATGTTGTCTCTGCATTACAGTTACCATAAGGAAAACATGTGAGTAATAATTCTACCAGACAAGAGGAATAAAGTGGGATTGTCTCCATTAACCCCAGGTGCAAACAAGATGAACTCACATAAATAGTTTCTGAAGTCTCAAACTTTTTCGGTTTACTCCTGGCACCAGTGCCCAGGTGACCTAGGTAGAGTGGAAGAGACCATTTTCACAGAATGTCAGGTATTTTCTTTGCGTTTTTAAAACTGTCTTCCATTTGGGTAGCCCAGAAGCACACTGCGAGAGGACATACCGCTGTTGAGTCTGGCTCTGCCACTGGCTGTAGTAAAACAGTTGGACAGGATTTTCAGATAAAGAAGTCTTGCCTTGTTTTCTGGAACTTCATCTGAGAGTTCCACTGTTCTTTTGTAGTAGAAGAGAGTTTCACTCCTAAAATGAAGACCCGTGAAGAAATGCTCATAAGAGCAGTTCAGCGAGCTTGTTACATTCAGAATTACAGCTCATCGTTCTCTGTTGCTTGGTTTCATATACGTTTTGCTAAAGGAAAATTAGACTTTTGCCTTTCGCAAATTTAAATTGTTGTTCCTTGCAAGAATGTACTTTCTCTTTACCCTTGTTTGCTAAGAGTGGTGCTTTCCGTTGTGACCTACTTATTCTTTTTATTTCCTGATTTTTACAAGAGAACCAACACGATTTCCACTTTACAATTTCTTTGTGTGCCACTGTTACCAGTCATGGCGTTTTGGCGCTTAGACTTGAGATTGTCCATTTTTCCTGTTGCTTTGAACTAAGTTCCATATGTTTGGGTACAGAAATGAACTAGGAGCAAAAACACATACAGTGTTGGGGTGTCCGGTGGGCTCAGTCAGGGAAGCATCCGACTCTTGATTTCAGCTCAGGTCATGATCTCAGGGTCGTGGGATCAAGCCCTGCACTGGGCTCGGAATCTGCTTGTCTCTGTCCCTCTGTCCCCCTGCAGTCTCTCTCAAATAAATAAAGTCTTTAAAAAAATACACACACTGTTGGACACAAATATTTAAAAACCACTGTATTCTTAAAATGGATAACTTCTGCATACATGTTTAGTATAAAGCCTATGCATTGGGAAGATGTCTTTCAAATATGTTATCTTTTCGTGGATATTGGTATTACTATCTGAGTAAATTTTTGAGTGCCTCAGACCTCTAGACCAATGCTTGTAAAATATAGCATGATTGTACATAAGTTTACAGTATACCATGATTTTACATGAGCTCTCTAATGAGTTTTTAAGTTAGATTACATTTCACGTTAATGAATTTTTGTATTGGCAAAAACTTAAGGTGATTTAGGGGGTGATTATTATTATTATTATTTTAATTTTATTTATTTATTTGACAGAGACCACAAGTAGGCAGAGAGGCAGGCAGAGAGAGAAGGGGAAAGCAGGCTCCCTGCTGAGTAGAGAGCCCGATGTGGGGCTCCATCCCAGGACCCTGAGATCATCACCTGAGCTGAAGGCAGAGACTTAACCCACTGAGCCACCCAGGCGCCCCCTAGGGGGTGATTATTTTTAAGACATTGGTAATAAAAGAATCTGTTATGAAGGTTTTTGGTTTGAGCCTAAGTATTTTAATTTCTGCTACTAATTCTTTGCAAATCCTTTTATATATTTTTTATGTTCTGTTACATTAGAGTTCACTGTCTTGTTCTTTGAATGGACTTTTACTCAGGCGTGGATTCCGCCATCATGTGTTGACCATGTAGAAAATAATGGTCCAGTGACTAATGTGGTTAATCCCAATGTGGGACATTTCTGTAAACAGTATCAGAATACTCTGTTTGTTAATATTACTGCTGATCAGAAAAATCTTATGTTTTCGTCACATCTCAGTTCCTGTGGAAGCTCCAGTTCCGCTCCCGGCCACACTGGGCAGGCGGCGCTTGAGGGACCCGAGGACCTGCTTCCTGTGGGAGGGAGGGGGGTCCTTCAGCCTTCATCCTTTAGGTGAGGGCAGCTCTTCGGGCATCTGGCGGGCATCTGTCTGGCGGAAGTGGTGCCCTGGGAGCAGTTGGCACTTCCCAGTGCTCTTCCTTGAGAGAACCATCAAAGTGGCACGCAGCCTGTGTGGACATTTTTCCCAATGTGGTACGTGGATTATTGAGCAAACGTGCCCCCGAGAGTCAGACTCTACGAAGATTAATCACTTTTTTCTGTTTTATCAAAGACACTCTTAAGTGAAACTGCACCCCTGTTTGTAAGTGTGGATTCAGGGCACTGAAAACTTCATTGATTCTGAGGATGGTTTGCTGCTGCCTTGAGTTGTGCTGACGAGGCACACGCGCGGCCTGTCGGGGCTTCGGAACGTCCCCAGGAATGGTGGCACGAGTGCAGCACAGATGGCAGCTCATTGCGGGGCTCGTGTTGTGCGCGCAGGGTCCGCGGGTCCTCTCTTCCCGGCTGTCTTTGGAAGCTCTGGGGGGAACCCCAGGCGTTTGTGTGAGCTGCTGGCCAAGGGTATGTAGGGGTGAGTTTTAGGAATTTTGGTTTGTATTGTTAAAGCCTATATTCATGTTATTTTCCAACTTTGGCTATAAAATTAACATGCATATCACTTAAAATGGGAGCGTAGGGCTCAGTATGTTAGAAGGGCAGATTTCAGCGTGTATGAATTTTTCATGTATTACGTATGTGGTTATTTCCTGTATAAACATCTATTTTAACTTTCACTTCTCAGTAACAAGAGGCAAGCATTTACACTTTAGTTATGGAGGAATGCTGTCCCACAGCCTCACTGACCTCTAATTCATTTAGGATAAGACTTCGGCCACTCCTCCTTGTGGAGGAGAACAATGCCCTGAATGGAGTCCCAGGTTTTGTGGGGGGTGGATGTGTTGTTTGATGCAGGCTCCTGGCTCCTGGCTCCTGGCCCTGGTCTGCCCTGTCATGCTCTCCGTCCCACCTGCAAACTCAGTCCGGCCTGTTGTTGACTGTGTGAGGAGGTCTTTTCGCAACTGTTTTTAGTTGTATTTTCCCACAGTTTTAGTGTATTTCATGAGGTAACGCACAAATACAGACAGGTAATACTTATTTTCTAAAATCCATACACAATATGGAATTTTAGTACTTTAAAGTAATATGTAAATATAGTACTTCTAAAAATGCATGTGGTAAAAACAAAATGTTAGAGTACTGAATTTATGTTTAAGGTGAATTTATTTATTCAGTGGCAACTTCTTTCACAACAAATATATTGTGTTATTTATGGTGAGGTGTAAATTCATTTTGATTTTTTGGTGACCATTTCCTTTTTATAGATAACATTACTAAGTCATTTTGATGATACGCTGTTTTTAACCACTCGATGAAATGCGTTAGTAAACATGTTCTTTTAACTTACCAGGGAATAAAATACAGATAAGCAATCGTATTTGCTGCAGAAGCCAGTTTGTAAATGATTCCTTTGTAGACCAGCTTGGCTTCTGCTTTTTCAAGAGGAGGAGCCGGCCGGGAGTACCATGGACAGTGTTTCCACATTTCACGTTTAGGGCTTCAGCTATTTAAAAATATGTTTTTAATTCAAGTTTGGCATAGGTGGCCTCGTTGAGTTCTTAGTATAGTTAGCCTGTTTTTATTCCAAATTTGCTGATTTCAGTTTTAAAAAAAATTTTTTTAATTACCTTCAGGAAATTATTACTTTGGGAATATCAAGGACAGTAAATTTAAGACCAGCAGATCTGGAAAAGCATTAGGAAACACGATATTATTTTATGGTTTATTTTTAAAGTATATTCTTGAAAATGTAGTTAGACATAGGAGTTTATACGTATGATTTACTGCGGTGAGGTGATACTACGGTGTCTTTTTATTATGAAAGTAACACGCATGTTTTAGAGTACTTGGGAAATGTTTGCCGCATGCGTGTATGTTTGGTTATACGTGTTTATTAATTATTTGCATTGTTGGTACTGTGTCCTGTTTCTTGACCAGCCATAGGTCTGTCAGGAGTGCAGCTTCTGACAGCCGCCTAGGCCGCTCGGACCGCTGTAGTGCTTGACAGCGAGTGAGTGCACCTGACACGAGCCGCAGTGGCCTGACTCCTCCTCCCAGCAGTCGTTGGCGGTAGGTGCTCCACTCTTCCCTTGAGGAAGCAGAAGCTTTGTTGGTCTGCAAAGGAGTCATTTACAGATTCTTTTATTCGTCAAGATTTCTTACCTGTATTTTATTACCCAGCTAAGTTAGAACAGTCTTTTTGCTCATTAATGCTTTGTGTGCATTGTCTTGACTTTCCGTGGCAGTCCCACGAGGTGGGCACTTCTGCTGTTTTCAGTTTTGGGTGAAGAGACCAAGCCCAGGAGAGGAAGAGACTTGCTCACGGGTGTGCGGGTGGAGTCGGCTGACGAGCAGTGGCTGGAGCCCGGCCGTTTGGCCTCACACCCTGAACGACGGTGCTCGTAGAACTCAAGAATCTAAGATCACTGCGATGAAAGCAGTGTTTGGAAATTTTGTAGGAAAATAATTTATAACTAGGATAATTTAGGGGCACCTGGCTGGCTCGGTCAGAAAAGCATGTGACTCTTGATCTCCATGTTGTGAGTTTGTACCCATGTTGGGTGGGGAGCTTGCTTAAAAATAAAATTTTAAAAAAGGATAAATAAGTAGGATAACTTAGAGCTTGATTTTCAGAAAGAATCACAAGCGTGATAGAAGCAACCCCTTTCTGTGTCATTTATGTCGTGTGCACGTGTGTATAGAGGTGTGTATATTGGTTCTCTTCTTGATGTTCTGAAGCTGTTACATCTCATCTTTGACACAGCTGGTTGTGTGTTTTGCAGCCAGTGTGGTGCAGGCCATACTGATGTGCTAACCATGACGACCGGACGCAGCCAGAAACTGAAGTGTGAGGGCATTTTGATAGCCTCACGGATGGCTTTCCCATGCCTGAGAGAAACAAGACAAGCCTCCCCACGGTTCTGGCTGCTTTCAGACCCTCTTGTTCTTGGGACAGGCTGGGTGTTGTCCTTTTCCCTTGATCTGTCGCTGCTTCCTGCCATCCTCCTTGAGTCGGCTTTGGTGTCTCCTCAGCCCATTTCTGGTCCATGCTTCAGAGTAAACAACAAATGAAACTTGTTTGTTCTCATTCCAGTTGGGGCTCACTTAATTTAATTCCGTAAAGTTTTGTTTATATATTAACTAGCGATTTCCCCCTAGGTAATGTTTGAATGTCAGCGGTTTTCTAGAGATAATTCCTTGATTGTTACTAACAATTCTACCTAACATCTGTTGAGCAAATATTTGCCATTCTCAAACCAGAAGGAGGAATTTCAGATAAAATGGCAGGTTTAGGGGGCAGTGTAGTGGACCTTCTTAGATCATGCAAATTCACTTCTCTGGTTAGGAGCCTATGTTTTCTCACATGGGGTAGTTTCTGGATGGGAGGTTAAGCTTACTTCTGTGGATCAAGGACTGAATAATGGACTGTAAGTTACATAGTTTCCATGTATACATGACACACACATATATAATTATATAATTTACGTGTTCGTATGTAATTTTGTAACACAGCACACTAAGCGTTGTCTCTAAACTAGTGTTACAGGGAGATTAGATGCGCGCTGCACCAAGTTTTCCCTCTCTTGTATTCTAGCCTCAATAGAACTTACCTGTAAGAAGTTATTTTTTTTTAACCAAGTGGCGACTGAATCAAACAAGTACCACTGGTTTCTGATTTGCACAGCTTCTGAACAAGTTTCCAGTGCTTCTGGAATGCTTACATTTTATCTTTAGTATGTAATTATGACTGCGCGTAATCGGTATCACCAGCGTGATTGTTGAGAACCAGTGCAGATCTTACAGTAAATACTATGAAAATTGTTTGTGTCTGTGACCTTTGACTGTGAGCAGAAATTTTGGAAATAGCTACGCGCCTATATCACAGGCCAAGTGTTAGGAGAAATGGCTTCTGTGGTGTGTGTGTTTTTGTGGCTCTGCCCTGAGAAAACTGTGGACCTGTAGACATTCCTCTCGCGTTCTTCTGAGGCTCATGACACAGCACTCCTGCCGGCCGGTCTTCGTTGAGTGCTGACTGTGTGTTAGGCTTGGTCAGACACTGGCCCTGCAGAGGTGAGAGGATGAAGCGGTCTGCTGTCCAAGGGGGAAGGGACACAGACTCACCGTCATGGCCGCATCGTGCTGTCAGACCAGAACCTAAGTGGCAGCCGACAGCGCTGACTGCACTTCGGGCCTGAGGTTGAATCCTGGCTTTCCCACTCAGTAGAGGTGTCCCTGTCTGTCTCCGTTTCCAAGGTCGCTCTTCGGGCGGTTAGCTTGACGGACCACGTCTGCAAGTGCTGATTGTGCTCCTTCCTCTCTTCTCCACAGTTACTTGCTGGGTCAGATTGCCCCTGCTCATGAGTGTAAGTGCTGAACTGCCTGTGTTTATATCCCAAGGGTTAGTCATTGCCCCGAGGTTAACACGTCCAGAACGGAGCTCTACTTTCCCATTGGCCCACTCTGCTCTGCTGTAACAGTCTTCCCCGTCCTTGCAGGCTTCCGGCTAGTCGCTTTCATCTGTTGGGTATGCCCACGACCTGGCCATCATTCTTGATTTCTTTCCTTCTCTCGGACCTCTTACTGAATCTCTCAGCGAATTCTTGCAGCTCTCCCTTTGGACTGTTTTCATCATCTAACTACTTCTTGATGCTTGGCCCGGCCTACGCTACCCTCATCTCGTCCATACTCTTCCAGTGACCTCTTACCTAATCTTTTTTCTTCTTTTCCCCCATCATTTCCCTTTGCCCTCTTACCTGTCTCCTACACAGAGATAATACTTCTAAACCTTAAGTTAAATCATGTCGTTTTTCTGGTCAAAACTCTCAAATGGCTTTATATGACTCAGAATGTACCTTGGCCTACAAAGCCCAGTGTGATGCCATTTTTCCCGCTTCTCATTCTGCCGTAGTCATCGTGGTCTTGTTATTTGTCAGACGTGCCAGCCGGGCTGCTGTCTTGGGGGCATTTGTACTTGTTTCCTCTGCTGGAATGCTCTTTGCCTAGAGTTAGGGCTTTGTTCAAGTATTCCCTCCCACTTCTGCCCCCAGTGACTTTTGGTCCCTCTGCTCTGTGTCATTCTTCCTGCTTGCCACCACCTGTCAGTGTTGTGTATTTCCTGCTGGATTGTAACTTCCTGAAAATAACGGATGTTATTTTGTTCATTGCTCTTTCCCCATTGCCTAGAATTGGGAGGGGGATGAGGGGAAGAGATGATCATGATGATTTAACTGGAAATAAAACTAATCTGTCCCCTAGGCTTACTTTCTTAAGTCTTCCTTGACTAAACTGCAGTTTTCATTTCTTTTTGAAACATTTTACTCTAGGGGTGCCTGGGTGGCTCGGTTGGTTAAATGTCTACCTTCTGCTCAGGTCATGAACTCAGGGTCCTGGGATCGAGCCCCACGTCAGGCTCTCTGCTCGGCAGGGGAGTGTACATCTCCATCTCTCTCTGACTCTGCTTTCTCTCTCAAATAAATAAAATCTTTAAACAAAAAAAAAAATTACTCTAAGTCGTTATTCCCATATTACAGAATGTTTACATTTATTTATTTATTGAATGTGTAATTTTTACATTTTTAATACAGTTCAAAAGTATTAGTGAAGTGAGGTTTATCTTTGAACTGATTTGTGTCCCAGCTTTGGAAATTCTGAACTGTGGTGTTTGTTTTTGTTTTTTCCTCCCTTGTGGACCATTCTCTCTCTTTCCCTTCTTCCTTCCATCTCTTGAGAAACAGACAACCCTTGTCCGGACGCTCAGACCCGTTCTGAGTAGACCCGTGGTTGTGCCTCAGCCTGCCTCCCTGGGCAGTCCTTGTATCGTGGGGACAGCTCCTTGGGAAAGGTGAACGTGTCGTGGCAGCGGGCTGTCTCAAGGCCTCCTTGACTTGAGGACGCGTTCCACACCTGGTGGGGGCTGTGAACTGCGTTTAATTCCCAGAACAGCAAGGGAGGTCTTAATGTTTTTCTTTCAGTTGAATGGAGGCCCAGAAATGTTAAAGAACTAATAGTACAGACATAGCCTTTCCGTCTCGCTTTCTGCCTTTGCAGAGAGAGCTACTCACTGAGAGTTGCGGATGACCGCTCCCTTACTTCAGCTGTTCTGTGCTTCTCCACTGTCCGCGTCAGCCCGGCTAATCTGTCCCAACCCCTACATGGAAATGGTCAGGTTGTTTGTATTTTTCCACTGTTACAGATGTGTATTTCATGAACACCCTCGTTCATATTTCCTTCTGTATAAAGACAATTTTTAGCAAGGACACCTGGTAATTACTTGGTCATAGGCCATGCAGAGACTCTGTTTACCCGGCCTGGCAAATTGACCTTTGAGATGGTGTATCAGTTTGCATTCCAGATTCCAGAATGTCCTCCCGCAGTGTATACAGACTTTTTTCTTTTAGAAGCTGGACTATACGAAATGTTTATTGCTTATATATTACCCTGATTTCAGTGAATGGACATGTTTTCTTATGTTTATGGTCATTCCGATTTTCTCTTTGAATTGCCTGTTTATATATTTTGTATATATTTTTTCCCATGAGCTAATTGTCTTTTTCACACTGACTCACAGAAATCTTTGTAAAATCTGAATTCTGATTTTTCGTATGTTATGTATTTTAGAAATATGTTGATGTTATGGTTTCTCATTTTTTTACAATGTTTTTACATTTTTAGATTTTTTTTACATTTTTTCTCATTTTGTTTTACAGTGTCTTCTGTCACAGATTTCAAAACTTTTCAAGTAGAGTTGGGTGTATCTTTTTTTAAGTTTTATACTTTTTCTTGTTTGATGCATACATTCCATGTTTTACTCTGGAAGTTTTACAGGGGCTTTTTACAGTTAGATGTAGTCCCCTTGGGATCTCTGCAATATGGTTGTGTACTTCCCCTCACCCCCATGTAGTGGGGGCCGCAGTGCTGGGCATTCTGGGGCCGCCCGGTACACCTGGTTTTCTGGCTTTCCTTCTTGGAGTTTTCTTTCTTTTTATAAACTCAGCGGTATACTTAAGAGAAGGTTTATTTTGTATTATCTGTCATATAAGGTGATGGTTCCTGAGTGTTTAGTGTACCATCATGCTAGAAGTGGGAGTTTTACAGTATTATTTTTTTTTAAAGATTTTATTTATTTATTTATTGACAGAGATCACACGCAGGCAGAGGCAGGCAGAGAGCCCGATGTGGGGCTCGATCCCAGGACCCTGAGACCATGACCTGAGCTGAAGGCAGAGGCTTAACCCAGTGAGCCACCCAGCCCCTCCCCCCCAAGTCTTATTTTTATACAACGGGGTAAGTAAGAGGCAGTGTTGCTTCGTGATTGAAAAGTATGGCTTCCTGTTTCAAAATTGCCTCAGTAGGAATTCTGGCCCACGGGTATTAGCTGTGCCCTCACGGTCAAGTGAGTTGGTTTTTCTCAGACCCAGTTCCTCCTTTGCGGGACAGGAGAGCAGTAGGACCGGCCTCTAGGGTTGCGGTTGGAGCTGAAGGAGAGAACGGCTGCGGAGCTCTCATCTCAGCACCGCGTTTGGCTCCTTCCGCACTAACAGAATTTTTTAGGAGGGATACCCGGATGTGTTAGATGTTCTTGTGTCTGTGTTGTGTTGTCATTATCATTATTCGTGTCTTGTTTTTCCTTTCCCTTTCTCATTTCGTTTGCTGGAGCGGAATGTCTTCCTTGTTCGTCTCAGGGCAGAAATTTGGATCTGTCTGCCTGTCTTAATGTCACTTGACACCATTTGTGGGCAGAGGAGGCTTCCAACAGCATGAGGAGGTTTGACAGTGTATGTTTCAGGTTGACTCTACGTTCAGTATCTTAAGTTGAAAAAAAGGCTCTTATTTGTCGCTGTTTGTTACCGTGTCTGCAGTCACATCCAGACCCAGCAGCCTCACCCTCAGACGTCCTCTCAAGTCAGGTGTCGTGAGCAGCGTAATTTTGCGTGGAAGAACACCGTGATTTGTAGGTTTTCGTTTCACGGAACCTAACACTCACCATATTTCTGTATCTGTTTGTGAGGTCATGTCTATGCCATTTTGCTAATTACCTGAGGACTTTATTCCACAGTGTGCTTTCTGTCGTCTGTATGTGCGCGTACATTAGCTCGCGCTGTTTACCAGTTGGCATGAGCCGGGCGAGGAGGTGAAAGTATTCAGTGACATTAAGATGCGTCTGTCCAGCGATCGCCTTTCTCCGTGCTAATTCTCTTCCGCAGTTACTTGTTAAGAAGGCGCCTCGCTTGACCTGTGAGGTGTCCTCGGCGTGGCTCTGCCCTACATAGAGGTTCTGTGTTCCTTTTCTAAACTAGTGCTCTTAAAAATCCTCCTTAAGGACAGGACTCCTTTTCAAGGTCCCTGTGCCGACTTACACACCTTACCTGTTTGTTTTTCTCTTGCCTGGTCCTAAGTGGCATTCCAGTCGGCTGGGGTCATTGGCTAAGGCAGAGGGAGACGGGAAGTCAGGTGGGAAGGTACTGCTTGGCACGGACTGTGCGGTTCAGGAGCATTCCTGATACCAAGGGGGAGAGTGCCAGCCATGTGCACGGCAAGCGCAGAGCCTGCCCTGACCAGAGGGCTTGTCGAGTTTGTGAAGTTCCCACTGTAAGACCACCCTAGTCCGTGTCACTTCTGCTGCATCGTCGATCCCACTATTAGTTTCTAACTTGTTCTTTTCTCCTCTGTCCCAGCCCCCTCTGGGTATCTTGTGTAGGACATAGAGGACAAACCACAGCCTGTATTTTATGGTCGTACTAATGCAGTTCTACCATAGAGCTTTGAGGATATTTTTAATTTAGGAAAGTTGCGTGAAGATTGGTTTCTTTTTTTTTTTTTTTTTTTTAATCAAAGTAGGTTGAATTATGAATTCAGTTTTTAGTCTGCTGTACTACTATAGGAGAAAGATACGGATGGCAGCATTTTGATTATAGGAATCTTCTTTGAATCAGTCAGCAGAGAATTTACTTCGATGTGCAAGCTGCCGTAAGTGCAGGACGTGACAGTCTGCTCGCTTGTGTGTACAGCTGCTGTGGTGTGCTACCCTTGCTCAGATTTAGAAGGTCCTTCTTAGTTACTTATTTTGTTTTGTTTTTTTTGGGAGAGAGAACATGTAAGCGGGGGCATGTAAGAGGGAGAGAGAGAATACCCAAGCAGATTCCCCACTGAGTGGGGCGCCTGATGTGGGGCTCCATCCCATGGCCCTGGGACCGTGAGCTGAGCTGAAGCCAGGAGGCAGGCACCTCGCTGACAGAGCCACCCAGGTGCCCTGAAACTCCTTTTTAACATTTTACGTACTTAAAAAAGAATCTCGGTACAGATTTAAGAAGCAGGTTATAAAAACACATTTTCTAATTTTACATTCTTGGCTTTTCTTTTTGATATTATCATACTGTGATATTGAGGACAGAGGTCAGGAATTCTGTGTATGTGGATTTGGTTATAGTCAGATCCTTGGAAACTTTTGGATATTGAGCTTCAAAAGCAATTTATAAATGTTGTAAAGTGTCAGTTTTATTCTATAAAGTTAACTATTTCACATTTTTCAGTTACTTTTCTTATGGGCTCAATTGTTTTTGCTTTTGTATTTTGTTTTGCTAGAGATGGGCTTCGGTGCCTTTCAAATGTGTGGTCGCGAGGGTGCACACGAGAAGTGGCATTTGTCATCAGTGCCTTATTCGTAGCAGCTGCTTTTAGATACCGCAGGGGTGTGGCGACCCCAAACGCGGTGGAACAGAGTCGCCTCTCCATTTTGTAGGCAGGGAACCCGAGAGCTCAGGCATCTTGCCTGGAGCCCACGTGAGCGTTCAGTGAGAACACCGGAGTTCGAGCTAATGTCCGCCCATTTCCAAGGCCCTGCCTCCCTCCCTCTCTCCTCCACACACCTGCTGCTTGCTCAGCGTGAGCTGCTGACGCGTAGCTTCTGGTGTTACTTCATTCTCTTCTTAGAGAATCCAGCTCCTTGAGTTTTTTTCTAAAGCATCTGTATTTTTATGAAAATAGATTTATTTCATATTTAATAATAAGTTTGTAATTATAATTTATTTTTATATTAAACACTTTTAATAAGGAAATTAAATAGATGAGACTCCTTTATATTCATCCCCATGACTTAAAAATTTTCAAGATTTCGTTGTTCTTCTTTTGTTTCTTAAGATTTTATTTATTTGAAAGAGAGTAAGTGAGAGAGAGCACGAGCAGGGGGTGGAGAAGCCGAAGGCAGAGGGAGAAGCAGGCTCCCCGCTGAGCAGGGAGCCCGATGCAGGCTGGATCCCAGGGTCCTGGCATCTTGACCTGAGCCAACCGCAGACGTTCAGCCACCTGAGGCCACCCAGGCGCCCTCAAAATTTCATCGTTCTTAGTGCATTAGTTTTTGTTATTTTAGCCAACTATTTTTAAAGCAAATCCTGAAAGCTGACGTGGTTTTCTTCTACTTCAGTGTGTATCCCAAAAAATCTAACCATAATGCAGTAATGCTGCCAACAAAGTTAACCGTATTTTCTTACTGTTCTCTAATATCTAACCTGTGTCAGATTTCCCGGTCTCTCGGAAAAACTGTTCTTACAGTTAATTTATCGGAGTCAGGATGCAAACAGGGTCCACACGTCATATTTAGTTAGCTTATGTCTCTTTTTAAGCTGGAGCATTCCCACCCCTCTCCAACTGGCCATGCTGGAAAAAACTGGCTAAATTTTCCTAGAGAATATCCCCATTCTGGACTTCCCTTTTTTGTTTCCAAGGATGGTGGTGGCATTTGACTTGTTTCCATGGCTTTAAAGCCGCATTGGCTTCAGATCCAACTATTTGATAAGAACGCTTGGTTCAGTAGCTGCTGTTTGTGGGCTGTGGCCTCCCACTGGCTGCAGGGCAGGAGGGGGCCTGTCCCACTGACCCTCCAGGGCAGATTTGCAGCATAGTAGACCTGTGCCTAATCAAGGAGGCCTTAAAAATTGTGATATTCTAATTCTATCACTTCTGTCACACTGAGTGACTGGAATTTTTCTTTAAAAAATAGAAACAAATTTTCTGCATGTAAGTTAAGGAAAGCCAAGTTTCTGAGTTCTTTCGCTTTAATTGCTTATTTCCAGGCCAAGGAATTGGTGCCCTAGTTACCTGCAGTGGTGACAGTGATTATGATTTTGTTTTTGGCTTGCTTGGTTTTCTTTACTATCATGAATGTGAGAATTTTTTTTTTCATTTTTCTAAAATAAGCCTTTTATTTAAATTCCAGTATAGTTAACATACAGGGTTGTATTAGCTTCAGGTAGACAGTATAGTGACTCAGCAGTTCTGTGCATTACACAGTGCTCATCATGATAAGTGCTTTTTTTTAAGATTTTTTTTTTTTTTTTTTTTTAAGTAATCTCTACATCCATCGTGGGGCTTGAATTCAACAACCTGGAGACGAAAAGGCATGTGTTCCACCAACTGAGCTAGCCAGGCACCCCTTCATAAGTGTCCTCTTTAACCCCGTCACCTTCCCCCGCATCCCCTCACCCACTTCCCCTGATGTCCATCAGTTCATTCTCTACCGTGAAGACTCTGATTTTTGGTCTCTCTCTCTCTCCCCTTCCCTTTTCCTTTGTGGGGTTTTTTTTTTGTTGTTGTTGTTGTTATTTTGTTTTGTTTCTTAAATTTCACATACAAGTGAAATCCTGTGGTACTTGTCTTTCTCTGACTTCTTTCACTTAGCACCGTACTCTGTAGATCCATCTAGGTCGTCGCAAATGGCAAGAATTCATCTTTCTTGTGGCTCCTGTTGCATCGTGCCCGTGTATGCGACCTCTCCTCCGTCCTCACCTCAGTGCAGGCACCTGCGCTGCTTCCCCAGCGTGGCTGCCCTTGGCAGCACATAAAAATACAGTGCTGCTGTATTTTTATGTGCTCCATGTTTCTGTCACTTGTAATCGTTATTCTGGCCGGCGCTCAGATGACCCCAGATTTGGCCAGGTGCACCTTTTGGTTGGCTCGAAGGTTCTCTTGAATGAGCCAGTTAGTTTTTGAGAACTTCCTTTTTTTCTAGCATAACAAAATGTACCAAACTCATCTTGTCCATTTTCTGACATATACCCGAGTTCAGCCATTTCTCCAAGGAGCCCTGATGCCTTTTTGCCTTTTAGTGGAGAGTGTTAGTTCGGATCGTAGTCTCTATGCTACACATGCTTATTTTTTGGAGCTTATCTTTTGCTTCAAGGTCTCTGCATGGGAAGAACTAGGAGACACTTAACTTTTTGTGGGGGGGAGAATCCATGAATTTCTGCTGGTGTTACCTGTTTAGATTTGGCCTTACAGGGTTTTTACTTAATTTCTTTGATTTTTAAAAAAATTTTATCTCCTTCTCTTAAATTGAAATCTTGTTTTATAACTATATTAACACGATGACTTGTTTGCTTTATTCTATCAAATCGTTCTGTATCACACATAACACCGGTGTTGCTATTAGCAGTAGGACTTGTGAGTGAAGATTAATGTTTCTTTGCAAGATATTTGTGCTTAGAGTCTACCAGGGATGTAAAGTCAAAATACTATTTTCTAACATTACTTGAAAAAAATATTTTTTCTGTATAGTAATGTAACCACCCTGTATACTGGTAGACATTAATTTCAGTTTGTTTTAAAATTTTAGTGATTATTTTTTGTTAAAATTTCATTTTGTTATTGAAAATAATCAGGCGGCTCCGCAGCTGAAGCTGTGGTCAGTCTCGGGTGCAGAGGCTCCACTGCCCTCCTGGCTTCTTCTTGCAGATGTGACGGAGCGCGTGCATGTTTGTGCTTCCTGCGCTTCCGCGTGGAACAGGCCTGCTGTGCGCCCGTCCTACTCCTTGCTTCTTCCCGCTGACCGGGCTGCGTCCCCATGGAAAGAGCTCTTCCTCCTGCCTGCCAGTGGCAGCGTTGCCCGAGAGCAGCAGCCTTTCCCCTGCCGGTGCCCTGCGCTGGGTCCTGCGCACACTCACGCCTGCGCAGCCGGGCCGGTGGGGCGCTCAGGCCCCCCGTCTGTGCTGGCACAGCTGGGGTAGAGCCGCGGAAGCGGGGCGGCGTGTCAGGCTCACTTTGCCTAATATTGCCACACTCTGCTCCTTGAGTAGGTACCTTTTTTATTTTTTTTTGGCCACCACCCAAAATAGAGTATGTTGTTAAATTTTCAGGTTTTTACCAGTGTGACTGTTGAGAAACGGCATCTTATCATACTTTATTTGAAGTCATTTTGTCGTGGGTGAGCTTGTTGGTCCTTTCTGATACTTGAGTCCTGTTTCCCTCTTTTCTGAGCTGTCTGTAGTTTCTGGATGGTTTTCGGCTCATTTTTTTCAAGTGAGTTATTGGTGTTTTTCTTCTCAAATTTTAGGAACTCTTATTTTTTATTTATTATTTACTTATGGGGGGAGGAAGCAAGGAAGGGATTATTCTCAGAGCCAAGCCAAGGCCAAGGCGCACAGCCGTGGTAGCAGGAGGGCCAGCCCCCCGGGCCACAGAGTGGCTGTGTACCCACCCCCAGCACAGGCAGCGTGGCTGGGACGGGGTACAGCAGGGAGCGTCAGGCCTGTGGGCTCCCGTGCCCCCGTGGGTGGTGCTCAGTGGGTGCTGCAGTGGGGCGCTGGGCTGCGAGGGAAGGGGCATCTGGATGTGCCCGGAAAGGTCCCCCGGAAGCCATTCAGGACCAGGTAGGAGGATCTCCCCAGTGCACCCGTGCTGTCTGTGGGTAGAGCCCGGCTGCCAGGCCTCATGGCTGGCGTTAGGGAACAGCGCCCAGGCAGGTCCTGCTCGTTGGCGGGGTGAGGAGCGCTGCTCCAGCCAGGCTTTTCCAGCACAGACTGTGGAGCGCCTGCCGGCCGTCTGGCTGAACCGGCGGCCGCCGCTGTCCCCTGCCAGTTCCACCAGGAGGACCGCAGGGACCACTGGCTGCCCATAGCCCAGGGGTTCACCTTCAGTCTTCCGTGCTCTTCATGTGGAAGCCCAGCATCAGGGCGGCGGTGTTGTTTTCCCCATGGCCCTTGTTGAGGGGAGAGCTGTTGGCCAGCGTCATCTGGGCTGAGCGTGAGTACGCTCAGCTCCCAGTGTTTCTGACTCATCTTCACGGTGGTCCGAAGCCCCATGGTCCCTGTAGCCCCCCAGGAACTCTTTCTACATCAGAAAGATTATATTTCTTTTCTGCTATGTTAGTTGGAAATGCTTTTTCCCCGAGTTTGTCACTTGTCATTACACGTACCCTATTGTGTGCTTTTTGTCCTCCAAATGAAGATTTATGTGGTCAAATTTGTTGACGTTTCTTTAGTTGCTGAATGATATACATTTATATTCTAGTATATAATTTCTTAAATATGTATTTCCATAAAGATGTTTGTTATATAGTAAAAACTTTAAAACCACCGTGTAACCTGAACATGTGGGCACTGTGGGAGGGGGAACTTAAAACTGTTCATGGAAATGTTCCCCATGACTGTGCCAGACTGCAAGGGGCGCTGTTTTGGGATTAGGGACGCCGTGTAATCTCATTCATAGGGGCCGTCACGGCTCAGCAGAGAGAACATGGCATTTTGTGTGTGCACATGTGTGGGAGAGACAGTAAGGTTACCAGGTTTGTAGATCAAGGAAATGTGTCAGCCGTATTGTGTCTGGACTTCATCAAGGAATTCAGCAGTATTCTTGTTTCTTTGTATTGTTGTGTTGATGATCTGGGTCTAAGTACTGTTAGATGAATGAGGAGCCAGTTGTACTCAAAGGCTGATTAGCTCCAAGTTTAGCGCCATGCTGGAGAAATGTTACTCATTGGTAACTGGCATGCAGATGACTCGGGAATTTAAATTTACTGGACTCTCCATGAGAATCAACAATATTAGGCAATAAGCAAAAAGCTAATGTAATCTTACATTGCATTCATTACAGGTGTGGTGTTAGAAACAGCAGTATCGGACTTGATCAGAACTACATGTTGGGAGTCCTGATGATGAGTTCTGGAAATGGGATCAGGCCGGGTGGATAGCACACAAATGTGTTCAGGAGAGACGTGGACAGAGTAAGTGGATTTGGAATTTTGTCGCAGGAAAGAGAACAGTTGGAGGAACTAGAATTAGAAGGCTACTCTGGAGAGGGACTAGACTTGTTCTAAACCCACAGTTCTCTGCAGGCACCGTGTTGTCCCTGGAGGACGT
The DNA here is from genome assembly GCF_010015895.1 of Lontra canadensis. NCBI lineage: Eukaryota > Metazoa > Chordata > Mammalia > Carnivora > Mustelidae > Lontra > Lontra canadensis. Next base: position 6,190,328 of record NW_022631091.1, read on the forward strand.
ATGCAGATGTCTGGAGATGGTTTTGGTTTCACAGGTGGGTGGGAGCTTCTGGCGTCCAGGTGACAGAAGCTGGGCGCTCTCAGCATCCCAGTGCATAGCACACCTCCCACAGTGCAGGACTGTCCAGTCCCAGATGTCATGGTGCTAAGTTCAAAAAAACGGTTCTCAAACTAAATTGGTTTAACTGTCCCCTATAATAAGACAAAGAATTGCATTTTACCTTGTAGTCCAGGGTATACACAGCAGAAACTGGAATTAAGATTCCATGAGCTGCTACTTACCCCATTTCCTTACCCAGAGGCCATTGTACCCAGTAGAAGTCTGTTCTCCTGTATACCATTTCATTAGTAATGGGGGAGAAATGATCATTCATAAACCACCGTTTGAATATAGGCCTAAATAATACCAAAGGGTAAAATAAGCCCAACTGGTGAAGCTACCAGAGATGTGTTTGCTTTGGGGTAAAGCCACCCCTCGTGCTGTTGAGCGGTGCAGAGAGAGAGCGTCGTGCGGGGCCAGCGAGTTTGCCCGCACTGGGGTTGCCGTGGGCCTTCTTGACTTGACGTCCAAGAATGGACATCACGGGCTCTTTGGACATGGATGAGGTGATTATATCTTTATTGCTAGCAAATAAATTCTTATTAACCTCTACCTAAAATTTATCATTTTCTTCATTAATGAGATTATACTCACATCTACTTCAAAATTAGGGTTCTATTAATCAACTCTGAAGTTTATTTAGTGTGTTAATAAAGATGCACTAATTTTTACTATATTATGGTCTTTAAAATTTACGTATTTTTTTAAAAATTAAGTTTTATTTATTTATTTGACAGAGAGTACAAGGAGGGGGAGCAGCAGAGCAGCAGGCAGAGGGAGAAGGCAGGCTCCCTGCTCCCAGGACCCTGGGATCATGACTTGAGCCCATGGCACATGCTTAACTATGTGAACCACCCAGGTGCCCCCAAAATTATTTTAATAATTGTGTTTTAATGTAATTGTTTCCTTTGTAATCTTTTGTATTTTATTTAATGCATTTAAAATTTTCATTCTGAGAGCAGATTGATGGGCTTTACTAGACTTCCAAAGAATCTTCGGCAAAGTTGATTTTAACCTCTACACCAGATTGGTGGCATTTAGGGTTGTTTTTGTATATCTGTTACGCGAATACACTTAAAGATTACACCGAAATATACACCGAAATGTAGACATAGTCTTTGATCATGCATATGCTGATCGCTCTCCTGTCAGGTGGTTCAGTGCATCGTCTAACTGGTCTTGTTTGAGTCCACAGTGTGTGTATGTGTGGTAGCCATTGGAGACTTAAAAATTCTAACAGTACCATGGGGAAAACCTTCATCTTTTGATGCCTCCCCCTCACCCCCCATGATGCGGACTTAGGAACTGGGTAGATTGCTGATTCCTTTAGGGTCTCGCAGCGGAACGCAGGTTTAGCTCACAGTGATGGTTGGCAGAGTCCGGGCTCAAAAGTGTTAGCCACGGGGGCGGACGACGGTAAGAAGTCCCTGCAGGCAGCAGCGCTGAGTGTCTCCGATACCGGACGGCCTCCTGCTTCTCGCAGCACGCTGTGCTCTCCGGTGGGCGACAGCTGGAGCACAGTGTGTGAAGGTGTTTGTGCACCGGCTGGGTTTTTGTTAAGGAGTTTGTAGAGTGGGAGATGTGCTTTGTTGTCTTTGAGGGTGTGTGTGTCTGTCTGTGTGTTTTAATCCGGAAAACTTGCTTTCCACCTGAAAGATAACTTTCCCCCTATTCAGTAAACTTGGTTTTTCTCATCTTTGCTGAACTGGCATCAAGATGTTAGAGGTAAAGTAGTTGGCTCACACTTGAACAGGGGGACACTGTGGTATGTAACAGATTACAAATTTATTTTCAGACAAAAGATATTTGAATTATTTTATTCTAAAAATATGACTGCGGGGTCAGAGAGGCGTGCTCTCACGTGATTGTATGCCCGTTTGCATTCCTACCCACAGAGCAGCGGTGCCCTGTGCAAGTCCTTTCTCACGGAAGAGGAAACAGATTCTGCAGCAGTTCTGTAGAGCTGGGTTTGGAGGTGAAGAGAGGAAGCTTTTTTTTTTTTTTTTTTTTTTTTTTTTAAGATTTTTATGTATTTGCTTGAGAGCAAGCACGCACACATGAGCCAGACCCCGCACCCCTCCCCCCACTGAGCAGGTTGCCCAATGTGGGGCTCGATGCCAGGACCCTGAGATCGTGCCATGCGCTGAGGGCAGATGCTTAACCCACTGAGCCACCCAGGTGCCCCAAGAGGAAACTCTTAGTCTGTGCTCTGTAGTTATCTGAAGGGGGTTCAGTATAAATCAAACGCATTGACTTAATTTTTACAGAAACCTTGTAAGGTACCATTCACAGGGTGCTGTAGTTAGTGCCATTAGAAACAGAATGGGGGCGCCGGCCCGGCTCTGTGGGCAGAGCCTACAACTCTCCGTCTTGGTTGTTAGAGCCCACCATCGGGTGCAGACGTGACTTAGAATCTTTTAAACAGAAAAGGAAAAGGGTGAATAAGCAAAGAGAAGGGGGACAAACTGACTTAATACGGAGAACAAGCTGGTGGCGGGGGCGGGAGAACTAGGTGAAGTGAGGGCTAAGAGGACCCCGGCGGCGTGAGCCTGAGAACTTGTGTAGCTCAGCTGTTACATGCTCCACCTGCAACTGACGTAGCACTGGATGGGAATTCTACTTGGTAAGAAATACACAGATAATATTTTTAAAAGAAAACGTAGGGTTTCTTAGGAGCCCCCCTCCCACGGGCATGGGGAGTAGGCCGGAAGGGCAGGGAAAGGGCCCCACTGGGAATGAATGCCATGGGAGGAGTAAGCATGAGCCCGGCCAGGATGTCCTTTTACAGTTGTTACTTACTGTAAGCTTTCCTGAAATGCATATAATTTTGAAGAGTATCCTTGAAGTACTGGTGTTTAAGAAACAGTGTTTATATAAGTAAGATTCCAAAAACCCATATTCAAGTATTTTTTCCATCTTCTACCTAAATTATTATCACTCAGATGGCTCTTGTCTAGTTGATCAATTTATGTAGTAATAATGTGTGTGTGTTTTGAGGCACAGCCGTATTTTTTCTTAACATTTGCACCTATTTTTGGAAGCACCAGCGTTAGGAATGAATTTTCTGTGTGTAATAAAGCAGTGTGTTCTGTCAGCGGCTGGAAGTGGCTTCGCACGAGTGCCGGTCACAGTGAGAGGGAGGGACTAGCACTGCCCGCCGGTTGGCTTTAGAACCAATGCTTCTGAGTACTTTGGGCCAAAGGAGATGTAGGATTGCCCTGGTGAGTTTTTACTGGTTTGGGGAGGGCGAATTGATGATCAGTTTCATTGATTAAGATATTGGTAAAATACTTCAAAGTGAATCTCCACCTTTAACCCTTAGTTCTTTGCATTGGCTCTCTAGTAATTGATTATACAGCCTTCTGCGGTTTGGGGTGGTCGTTGCTTTTGGTCTGTTCTTTCTGATAAATATTAAAATAGTTTTGTTTCTGGGTTGTCATTAAGTCCACCCCAAGGAGTGTTCCATTTCCATTGTAATAATCCTTGTGGTGATATTTCTTAGGGAGAAGTTTATACAAAGGTAAGTATACACCTTTAGGGAAGAAAGAAACTTGTTTTCCTGCCAGGAAAAAATAACCTGTAAGGAAAGGATAACAGGTGATACATTGTATCTTCTGCCTCTAGATTACTGCCCTTGGCACATGGTGGCTGCGGGAGCTGATGGTAGTGCTTACCCTGGTGTACCCCAGTTACTGGCCTGGCTGCTCCAAACTCAAGTGTCTTCCTGAAAATATGCTGCTAGCAAGTGGGCAGTACATTTAGGTATTGGAGGACCTACAACAGTGTTTTTTAGTTTTAAATATTACTGTCTTTTGGGTAGCTTGTGTAAGGACTTCGTTAAGGAAGCATTTGTCTTTGTACAATTGTAACTGTTAGCCTGTCATTGAAACTTCATGGCTGCTTATTACAGATTGAAAGTTTTGTCCCAGAGCCCTTATCAGTTCAGAACAGACAAACCACAGCTGGAAGAGTCGGATATTGTTATTGGAAGTTTTGACTCAAATTTGTTGTTATTTTTATGTGTGAAGCAATGTACTAGCGACTGAGGGAGGGCCTAGAACAATGAATCAGAGGCCCCTCAGGAAAGCTTCTGTCTAGTGGGAGTGCTGATTGCTCATTCCTTATATAGTTTACTCCTCAAAACAAGCTTATTTGTATTTTATAATCAAGGAAATTGGAGCTCACATGCATATCAGAGAGCTCACTCAAAGACACAGCTATTAAGTTGAAAAGCCAACTCATTTCTGCCCTGCTGCAAACTCCAGGTGTCCCTCGCACCCCGCAGCGTGCAGGCTCACAGGCTAATAGAGAAATTCATCAGGCACCGCGCACAGTGTGAGCCTCGCCTCCGAGCCCAGAGTGAGCTTTGAGATGCTTGTATCCGGATGCCAGATCTGTCTAGGCGGGGGTTGTGGCAAGTTATTGACCCCTCTGAGTGTCAGAATTCTTTCTCTTCACTGTTCTTCTGGAACCCCTCTTCTATGTGTTGTAAAGAAACGGAAGACGTTCATACCCATCTTCCTCTAGAAGATGAAGCGTCTTGAAGGAGGGTTAGGGCATGGTGGTGTAAGAGGTGCGGTTTCAGGGGACAGCTCATGCTGTCTGTGTCTCAGCCCTGCTCCTTGGCAAGCTGTTTGATCTGAGTTCAGACAGACGTAAAACCTCCGTGGACCTTGTTTCGTAGCCCCTATAAAGTTGGGATGATAACAGTACCTAATTCATGTTCGAGGAATTAAATGCTGAACTCTTAGTATCTGGCACACGGTAGCTCTTAATATATGTTAGTTATTATTAGTTACATTATAACTAATATCTATTAGTTATTATTACAGTTGGTTTGATCTTTGAGGTTCAGGAACTTGATTTTATCAATCTTCTCAGGTCTGATAAAATTCTGTGGACTTAGTCACACAGGCCAAACTTATTTTTTGAATAATTAAACAGTGCTAATGTATTAATTTATTCAGGTGTTATTCTAGTAATAGCTATACTCAAGTATTCTGTGTGATAATGAGGTAACCGGGCAAACTAAGTTATTATTTATTAACATTTATCTAGTGCAAATGAAATCAAAGGTAGTTTTAGTAGGCTGCTTTATTTAGGCTCGCTGTAGAACCTGGAGATTTGTTTTTTTAAAAACATCAACAGAAATACTATTTCTCTGTAGACATGCTGTTGCTTTTTGGATCTCTGCCCTTGGGTTTGTTCCTTTTTTTCCTTTTATCTCAACATTTTATGTGAGATCAGTAGCAAAACCACATTAATAACAGATTTTGTATTTGTAGTTTCCTGTTAAAAACGGTAGTAATCTGTACATAAGGCATTTTCATGAGGGTGGTTGAGGGGTCTCCCCTTTTTCATGCTTGTGGTACCAGATTCATTCTTGATGGTTTCCTCTGTGTACTTGCCCAGTTGGGCATTCGCTCCCCGATCTTTGACATCTGGTAGCTTGGAGGTGTTCGTGGACAGTTACCAGAGAAAGTGGTGTTTTCTTGTCTAAGCGCACCTGGCTTAGTCGTGCCGCCAATGATGGAAGATTACTGTGTTAGCAAAATGATCAAGGGGGAGGCTACTTTGCCTTTTTGGTTCAACTTCATCTATGAAGCATGAGGCATGGGAGGAGCCAGGGTAGTTTTGCCAGTTAATGTTTGAGACCGTTAGTGTAATCTAAAGGTGATTTCAGAGTGGTAGTGGTGATGATAGCATCAGAATCCTGGGATCGCAGTAGGACTCCCATAGAGACCTAAATTTATTCAACTAAAGGTGTAGAGTAATTCTTGTTTCCTCCTCTGCCGTCTTAGGATAACCTGAGGGGGGGTGGATAGGGAGAGTGTAACCTTAAGTGGAAACATGTGGATGTTGAGAGGGACAGGCCAGGGGACGGGCGAGGGGAGGGGCCAGCCAGCAAAGGAGAGCTGGGGAAGCTCTGCAGGGGAAAGCGTTCGGACAGCTCTTGGCATCGAGGAAGTATAGGACGTACTTGGCACGCAGGAGCTGTTGTTAATACCGGGAATGTTGTGCTTACAGTGCTGGTCACAGTGGTACGGTGCCGTGCTGACACGCACGGTCACAGCTCAGCGGCATCTCACGGTGCTGGTCACAGTGGTACGGTGCTGTGCTGACAGACGTGGTTACAGTTCAGGGGCGTCTTCCACAGGTATTGTTACTTCATGGAGGTCCAGGGTTGCCAGAGTAAAAGACAAACCTCCCAAAAGGATGTTGTTTGACTTTCTTTGCCACCTGAACTGAGCTGTACAAAGACGCAGTTTATAGGATTTTTGAGAGACCGGAGCAGGGCTGTTAGTACCCATTTTGCTAACTGATAAAGCTTTTTCAGTGTCACCCCCATAATCAGTGGCCCTATTTCAACCCAAGATCTGTGCTTCAATGGTGTGTGTGTGTGTGTGTGTGTGTTTCTTTTTACACACATGTTAACTTACCCTGTATTTCCCTGGGGCAGTGGGAAGTGGGTAGGACTGACTGCCTAGTGATCTGACAGGGTCTGAGCAAGCATAGTAAAGCTTTGGGGTTAGAAATATATGTCAGTGTTCATTTTCTTCTTTACTTTTTATATGGTTTATACAGTTAGCCACATTTTACTATCCCATAACTATTGCAGTTATTAGGTCATAATTATTAGTGAAGAATCAGCAAATAGATTGGGAGGAATTAGAGCAAAACTTAACTTGTGATGGGCTTTGAGCCTGTAGGACGGTCGTTGCCAGGAGTAACGGGAAGGAGTGACATCCTCTGACTTGCTTTGAACGAGACTGTGGCTGGATCCTTGGTGTATGTCGAAGGTGGATGACTGGTTGGGCTGGCGTGGCGGGCGATGGTGGGAGGAACCGATGAGCCTGTGGACCTCAGTCGCGCTGGGGGCAGTGAGGGTGGCCGAGGAGTTTAGAATGTTATTTTTCCAAAATCGTATCTTTTTGTTTTCTTTTAGGATTTGGAGTTCCATGGAGTGATGAGATTTTATTTTCAAGATAAAGCTGCTGGAAACTTTGCAACGAAATGCATTCGGGTGTCTAGTACTGCTACCACCCAGGATGTCATCGAGACACTGGCGGAGAAATTCCGGCCTGACATGCGGATGCTATCGTCCCCCAAGTACTCCCTCTATGAAGTGCACGTCAGTGGAGGTCCGTGCGCACATTGGGGCAGTGGTGGGGGCTCCCCAGCTCCCCAGACGCGTTGTTGGTCCATGGGGCGGTCTGGTCACAGCCTACTTTCCCGCGGGAGCTTCTCTTTCTGGAGGGGCAGGCACAGTGTGGCGTGTCTGCAAAATGTCCGTGTGAGACCCCGCGGGAAGGTAGCGTGCAGGCGCTGGGTCAGCAGGGATATGTAGCGTGGTGTGTCCTCATTAAAATTTCGGCAGCCCGAGGTGTCGCCCGCGCACCGGTGACGCAGGACGCTGCTTGCTTCTGGAGCTGTGGTTCTTGGAACTCTTACGTGCAGATTATATATAATATGACAGTTCATTTTAACCCCAATAGACGTTATGTGAGTATGAGTCATCAGTCTTACAAAAATGAGTATTTTCTAATGTGAGGCAGTATATTTTCATTCTTCTTTGGGGATAATTAGGGCATCTTGAAGAAATTGTCTTAGGTAGATAGTAATTTCTCCTTGTTTTTAATTAAGTTTAAAGTTTCTGAAAATATCCTATGTATCTATATCAAGCAGCAATTTTAAGTTAGACTGATTAGAAATGTGAAAATCTCTAAAAGTTTTATGAGTCCTTCGGAAGTATTGAGTCACCTATAAAAAAGGCAGCTCTCAGTGAGCGCGCGAAAGACTACGTTCCATCCGGACCGGAATGTGGCACCTGTTCAAGTCCATCCCCGAGCCCTCTTTGAACATAAGTTGTCTCAGCTTCAAAAGTACAGTTTTCTGTGTACATGCGGAATTCGGGGAACACTTTCGTACTGTGTGCAATTTGGGTATGACCACACACTCTTTTCTCTAGTAGGATGTCAGGTGGGCCAGGCTCATTTACTACTCTGGTGACGTCATGAGGGCATCCTACATGCAGATGGTGCCAAAGCTAGATCTCACAACAGAGGGTACTTCCTCTGGATGGTTTTTCTGAGGTTGAGTTTTTCCTTTACCTCGGAATCCTTATAACCAGGTTATCGAGAAGAAAATAACTCTCACTTTCAGACCTTTTTGTGTTTTTAATTTTTGGTCATTTGAAATTCACCAAATGAAGTGTTTGGGATAATACGTAAGATTGAAATTTGAGATCTAAAAATGGAATGATTTTGATGAAGTTTCTTTTAAATTTCCTTTAATTAAAAAGTAAACTGTCTTCCCTGTAAGGGGGTGCGTGCCCAATAAAGGTGTCTGGAGAAGGCGGGGAAGCCGCCCACGCCCGGAGGTGAGCTGCTGGGACGGGCTGACTCTGTCCCTGCACACGTGGTGCTCATCACAGCCGGCTGCACCTGTGCCTACCGTGCAGGGAGAGCCCTCGTGTGCTTGTTCTCCGTTTTCAGATCAGGGGGCCCGGAGGGTGTCATTGATTTTCAGTAGCACCTGGGGGTCAAAGGAAATACGTAACATTTCCTTTTACTGAGTAGTTCAGTTCAGACAAGTTAATAAGTATTTATACTCTAATAACAACTAGATAGATGTTTGAAAAAATTGTGCATGTAAAATGCAGGGAAGACTAAAATTTTCATCCCTGATGGGTTTGTGTGTCCTCATTGCCTGTCCACGTGGGTCTGGGGCAGCGCTGGTTTGTCCGGCACCACGGAACTCCTGCTTTGACCCTGCCGTGGCGCTAGCAGAGGGGGCGAGGCGGTCTGGTGTGGACGAGGGGCTGCCTGCGGCTAGCAGTGCCTGCAGCGCCCACCCAGTGCACCTCGTTTCCCTGATGTTTCCGAGGGCCCCTCGCCTCGTGCCTGCAAACCGAAGGTCCAGCGTGCGGAAGCCCAGGCCCCGAGCCGCACCCCGCTGTCCGTGAGACTCCGCTCCTCTCCTTTCTGTGTTTCAGGATTCCTTACGTGAAATCAACAGGGAAATTAAACAGAGTTCTGCCGTTAAAAACAACGGTGTGAGACCCACTAAGGCAGAAAGAGATTTTTAAAGTTATAAAGTTGCAGTAGGACCCTGACTGACTGCGTTTACACTTGATAAGTAGGCTCACGTTCTTTAGAATACCCCACCCTTGGTTTTATTTTTACTGTTACAATTTCAACTTAGTTGTTCTGAAAGTTATTTCTCTAAAAATACACTGTGAAGGATTTTGATCTAGTACAAATTTTGCAACAAGAAGAACTTGGTAATTTTGGTTTGTAGCAGGAATTTCAAACTTCATCCATGCCCTAATTTATTGCTCTTTCATTTCTCATATTTTCAGTTCATAAAATAATAAATTAGAATTTGTTATTTCTGTATTCCTATAATTAACATTGCTGTTTATAAACAGTATTTACTAAAAGCCTGAGTAAGTCTTTTTATCCTTTAAATTTGTCCCGTTCATTCCTGCTTCCTTTAACCATGGTGGTTCTCCAGCTGGCCTCCACCTCCTGTGTTTGCCGCCCTCAGTGTGGACATTCTACAGTTACGTGGATGCTCTTTGCCAGCTGTAGGCTTCTACTAAGCGGCCAAGGTGTGCCGGGCCCTCAGGATGCCCACTCCGTCACCATCCTGACCAGTACATGCCTAGCAAGCGAGGAGTATTTGAACCCTAGCACTTCACCCCGACGAGGACATGGGATGGTGGTTTCCTGGTGGGAGGTGCTGTGAGGGCTGGACCTGGTGAGCTTGGGAGATGAGGGATAGAAAGAAGAGTACAGCAGTCACTAAGACTCATGTGAGAAGGGAATCTCACAGGTTGACTGAACTCCTGTGTTATGTTAAAACTGTTTCTTTATTTTCCAATTGCATATATGAGACAATTTGATTTACAGAATTAGGCTGATAGCAAAGCCCTATATACTTTTTTTCCCCCTAGTTTGTGTATATTTCTTTTATTTTCCCAGTTGGATTCTAAATGTCATAAGGACATTAGCCCTGGTCAATGTTTGGCACTGGGTACATGGTAGTATATATTACAGTGGCAACAAAATAGTAAGTAAGTAAAACTAGCACGTAACAGTTTAAATGACATTTCAGCCTGTTAGTAAGTACTTGTGGTAATAAAGTATTTTACATCTTAATTTAAACGCATATGAGAATATTGTATTAGCATTAGGTAGCTTTGTTGTGCTGATTAACATATGCTAATTGGGATTAGCATAGTAATAAATTAAACATATATGAGAATGTTGTATTAGCTGGTGCCGGTGAATAACCATGACTTAATTTTTTTTCATTTCATGATTTGAAGAAGAAAGAAGATTGGATATAGATGAGAAGCCCCTTGTTGTTCAGTTGAATTGGAATAAAGATGATCGAGAGGGCAGATTTGTTCTTAAGAATGAGAATGATGCCCTTCCTCCTAAGGTAGGGTCCCTCCGCGTCCCGTGCTGGCCACGTCCCCTGCTGGCTGTGTCCCATGCGGACCGCATCCTGGGTCCAGGTCTGACCATGGTGAATGACAGATTCACGATAATGGGAGGACTCCACTGACCTGTCCCGTCTGCTGCTTTTCCTAAATGACTTTTTTGCCCTTCTCCCAGTAAGCAAATGGAAAGGACTCCTACTTCTCTCTGTTTCATCCTGTTTTGCTAAATAATCCCCAATATTGCTGTTTACTTTTGCAAAGAAGCATTATGAAAGCTTTTTTTATTAAGAGATTGAATGATCAAGTAATCAGCCCCAGGCTTTTTACCAAATTAGAAAGTCAGAATATGTTTTAATAAGAATCATAAGGGAAAATAGAACTTTAATAACATATTATGCGTGGATTTTTCAGATACAACTTAATAGGGCACATTTTCAACCTTTTTCATACCCTGTGTAAGATTAGAAATTAGCAGACTTTCTGGGCTGAGGTCATGCAGTGATGCTGAAACTCTCTCAGGGGTCGGGAGATGGGGGTTCCTGTGCCGCTGTTCTTCTGCGGAGCACTACAAAACACAGACAAGACTCTAAAACGGCTGTCATCTCTGTGTCAAATCAAGTGGCACCTTACACTAGAATTCAGTATTTAACAAATGCAAAAGTCAAGGATATTTTGAAAAAAATCTTCTGTTTAATCATTTTCCTCAACAGATTGGGAAAGAGTGTCATTGTTCACTCTGGAAACAGAGACTTTCTACTTTTATTTCCGTGATGTCGGTGTTCTGTGCAGAAGAGTGTTAGATACACGGACTCTGTTCTCGGCCTTACTTGTTACATGCTTCAGTGGTTTGGCATTTGTAGCAAATTCATATAAAGGAATAACGGACATCTTTCTCTCTCTCTCTCTCTTTTTTTTTTCTTTTGGTCCATGTTTTATTTCATTCCTGCCCCCTGATTTCAGCTGATGTGCCTTGCAGTGGGCCAGAGATCCTCTTCCATGTGCATGAGAGCTCTTATGAGGGTTAGGACAATGCTGAAGTGGCTAGCAAGGAAAATGGAAATGCTAACTTAGATAAAACAGAAGGTAGTTTATTTCCCAATACAGTAACCATTCTTTCGTGCTTTTCTTGATTCTTTACCAGCCTATTAATTATTCCCCCCTCCCAAAAAAAGCCTCTTTGTCATCTGCTAGCAGACCATGTTGTGAATTAAGAATTAACAAGCCGATAAATAAGATCTGGCAAAGAAATTGGAAGTCTTAGCAAAAACAGTACTTAATAATTTTGCTCTAAAAAAGTCAGCTTCTTACAGTATGCTTAACATTTGTTTTGAAGTTAAATACGAAGTAGATAATGATTTAAACATTATTTCCTTTTTTTTTTTTTTTTTTTTTTTTATTTATTAGAGCAAGGGGAAAGGCAAAGGGGGAGGGAGAGGGACAGACAGATTCTGCACTGGGCACGGAGTCCCGTGTAAGGGCTCAATCCCACAACCCTGAGACGATCACCCGAAATGAAATCAAGAGTGCCATGCTTGGGGCGCCTGGGTGGCTCAGTGGGTTAAAGCCTCTGCCTTCGGTTCAGGTCGTGATCCCGGGGTTCTGGGATTGAGTCCCGCATCAGGCTCTCTGCTCAGCAGGGAGCCTGCTTCCTCCTATCTCTCTGCCTGCCTCTCTGCCTAGTTGCGATCTCTGTCAAATAAATAAATAAAAATCTTAAAAAAAAAAAAAAAAGAGTGCCACGCTCAACCATCTAAGCTACCCAGGACCCCGGTTATTTCTGTATTTTGATTAGGCTTTTTTAAAAAAAGTAACTTTATGTAAATTATTTGGATTTTTATTAATTGAAAGTCAGATTTCATGATTCCTACCCTAGTTTTCTTAGTGGGTTTGGTTTTCTGTTTACTTACATATTAGTTTTGAATTAAGGTAAAATATACACACAGGGAAACACACAGATCTTGGATGTATAATTCACTCAGCTTTGTAAATACATGCTTGTAACATCAGCGCAGTCAAGGTACAGCGCGTTCCATTTCCCGGACCTTTCCCTGTTCCTGTAGCTGGGTGTTGGGGTAGCACACGACACGTGGTTAGCGCAGCCTAAAGACCTTTCTGTGACTCTGTGTACCAGCCGTCATAGTAACGATGCTGCTTTCACCAGAAGGCTCAAAGCAACGGACCTGAAAAGCAGGAGAAAGAAGGTGTTATCCAGAACTTCAAGAGAACTCTCTCAAAGAAAGAAAAGAAGGAGAAAAAGAAGAAAGAAAAAGAGGCAGTGAGGCAGGCGTCTGATAAGGATGATGGGCCTTTCCAGGGGGATGACATGTAAGTAATTCTGGAAATATCTCTATTTCCCTTTGCTCGTTAAATTACCAGAGAAACTGTGAAGAGGGTCCACATCCGTTGGGAAGTTAATTTGGTTGCCTCTGGCTCTTGTGTTGGGGGAGGGTCTCACCTAAGCAAGGGTTACGGCCGACGGCCGACCCTTCCTGTCTCGTGGGTTTGCTAGTCCCAGAGAAGCACGCTGGTGAGCAGTCGTGTTTTCTCGGAGTAGACAACGGAGGTCGGTGTTTTCTTCATCTTTGGCCTTTCGTCTCTGGTGTTTCGGTCTTTAAGGCAGTGGTGCCGTCCTGCAGTCCTTCCCTCCACTGACCGCTCCCCTGAGGGCAGCAGGGACAGCCCAAACAGTAGCTGCAGTTCAGACGCCGTCTGGTTGACTCCAGCCCCGCCAGCTCCCCTTCCTTCCGTGGCCACACCAGCCCCGTCGTAGATGTACTTCCTCTCAAAAGGCCTTTGAGCTTCTGACCTCAGGGCTGCCGGAATAAGGGAAATCATTGCATCTTGATGATGACAGGAAAGACATCAGAGGAGGCTGACCTTCCCCCTGGGTGGGAGAGCTTGGCCTCGTCCCGCCCGTCTTCACGTGCGTCAGTCTGGTCGTTAGGCCCGTGGCATGGTGTGTGCTGCCCCGAGGCCTCTTGTCGCCTGGCTGGGCCTGCAGCGTGGTGTCTGCACTGTCCGTCCAGTGCCGAGGTGACAGCATTCACGGCAGAAAGTCAGCATATGGTTGTCAGAGAGAGAGGAGGAGTCACCTGTCCTCACAGGAGCCCAAAAAGAACCGTAGGTTTTTTGGTTACTGTTTCTGTTTAAGATTCTTTTTACTTACTCATCAGATACAGAGATCACAAGCAGGCAGAGAGGCAGGCAGAGAGAGAGAGGGAAGCAGGATCCCTGCTGAGCAGAGAGTCCGATGCGGGGCTCGATCCCAGGACCCTGACATCATGACCTGAGCCGAAGGCAGACGCTTCACTGATGGAGCCACCCACGCGTCCCTGTAGTTTGCTTTTCATACACAAATATATACTTTATGTGTTTATGTAGAGTTTGTAAACTAAAAAAATACAATTACGGGCTTTTAAAACTAGAGCTTTCCAAATGACATTTTTCCACTGGAATATGTCCCATAAATGCATATATACATTCACAAGGATGTATTGTCATAAAAGCATGAAGTAATTTAGATGATTATGTCGTGGTCTCACAGTTTTTTTTTTACAGTTTTATCTCACTGGCTCCTTTTTGTGTGCTGTAGGTAGTTCCTAGGTGTTTTGGTATTACAAGCACTACTACTATGGGCTCCTTGCTCTCCAGCTCTGGGAGCGCTCTGGACCATGGCTCGGGCAGCCTGAGGACGCACGCGTTGCAGGCTGCCCCTGGAAGTGTCTTCCGGAGTCCATGGGCCTGCCTCCTTCCTCCTGCCCTGGGAACTGTGCATAATAGCCCCCATAGCTCGCATTTATTTTATCATTAACAAGGCAGATGTCTTTTTATACACTCACTGACCGTCTATATTCTGTTTGTTAGCAACAGCGTTCTGTATCTGTTGAGGACACTTAACCGTTCCTTAGTTAATGGTGTTTACTTTAGAGTGGACTCGGGTCCATTTTGGATCGCATCAGAGTGGGTTCAGGCAGTGACGTCTGCGTAATGAGCACAAACTGTCGAGCACAGTGTTACGTGGTAAGGTTCTCTCCAGCGTAAGCAGTAGAGCTCACGGAAGTCCAGTGCTGGCGCAGGAGAAATGCCAGAGACAGAACATTTGAGACATGGGCTGTGGCTTGTCCCGTTTATCAGTGCAGTTTACGTGGTGATATATTGTCTGTGTTTAGAAAATTAGTCACTTAAAACGAGTTAAATCGTTCAGTTGGGCTGATTCAAAGCTTGATTTTTTTGCTGTTAGAAAGCGTGGGGAGGGGCAGAGAGACAGACTCCCTGCTGTGAGGGCTGCTCTTGGAGCCCCAGGTCCCTGAGATCATGACCTGAGCCCAAACCAGAAGTCCGAGGCTCACCGACTGTGCCCACCACCCCCCAGGCACCCCAGTGCTTCATTGGTTTTAACTAAAGTATTTTTATGATTAAAAAATGACACCTTCAAAGTGTATTTATCAAAATTTAGTCATCGGTCCTCATTCTCTGCAGTTGACTCCTTGTCATTCGACTCCTTTTCCTTTTGAAAATTTAGCTTCAGGAAAGTGAATGTTGGTAAATCATTTTGTTAAAAAACCATACTATTTGAGCTCAAGATTTACTGTAATTTTAAGACAGTTTTACTCAGTAAAAGTATATTTGTTCCTTTATTTCTTATGGTTGGAATGTTGTATTGCTCATTTTATCTATTTTAGGAAAGCGCTGGTGGAAATTCCTGACGTGTAATTAATACAGTTTTCTTTTAGACTGACTGGTGAATGCACAGTAATTAAGTCACAAACTCATCAGGAGATCTTGATGATAAGTTTCCCTTTAGTTTAGTGTGTTGCTTGTAAGGAGAGGAACCTCGTTTTGTACCCGCAGCACAGGTCAGCGTGTCACTCCCCCGTGGCACGTGGGACAGGGCGAGCCCCAGGGCCGTCCGCCGGGGGTGCGTGTATGACTACAGCACAGCTCTTTGCAACACAACATTGAGAAAAGACCGCCGGTGCCTTTCTTGTCTTCCAGTGAGAATTCCCGTCTGGCCGCCGAGGTTTACAAAGACATGCCCGAGACCAGCTTTACGCGAACGATTTCGAATCCGGAGGTGGTCATGAAGCGGCGCCGGCAGCAGAAGCTGGAAAGGAGGATGCAGGAGTTCCGGAGCTCGGACGGGCGGCCGGACTCAGGTACCCACGGCGGGCTTCCCCGTGCTGCTGGCCCCGCCCCCAGGGCCCTGGGCCTGGCCTCGCTGCCGGTGCCCTGCGCCCTGCCGGGCTGCTGCAGGCCCAGCTTGGCTTGAAGTACAGGAGTAGGAGTTCCCTTCCCTAAGACTTAGGTTCAGTGACACAGTTTCCCCAGTGTGGCTCTTCTTGTGTTTTCGTTTTGTAATTCTGGAAAACACATGTGAAAGGAGACGGGAGACACAGTTCCCAGCGCCTGGGATGGAGGGCGCGTGTCTTGTCTCTGCTCCTGCAAGCATTGCTCCTGTTCCTAAATTGGACGGTTTTGAAGCAGATCCCAAATTTCTCAGTGTTTCTTCTTCCATTTCACGATTTTCCTAGAGGTAAGGATTCTTGAAAAATGAAAACAGAAGGAACCGCAGTCCCATTGTCACGTGCAAAAGAATTGAGGCTAATTCCTAGTGCCGTCTGCTGTTCTGTCGGTCACGTGTTGCCGATGGCCTCAGAGAAGTGCCCAGTCACGTCGGGGGCCGCATGGAACCTGCATGTGGCCCCTGCTTGGCGTGTCTGTCACTCTGGGTTCCGGTCCCGTCTCTTAGCTCCCCTCCAGGATGCGTCACTGGGCGCTTGTTGGTCTTGTAGAGTTTGCGGACAGCATCCTGCAGACGGCCGTTTCTCCTCCTGCTGTCTTTTTCCTCAGTCACGTGAACATGCAGCTTTAGGGTTCTATGGGAGAAATACGTCCCTGTTACCGTCCACAGGTGAGCACAGGTGAGCAGTGTTTGTGGAATGTTTCCATGAACTCGTAGAGCTAAAACTTGGCAGTATTTTTCCATCTGTTGCCGTTACTGTCCTTCTGATTCTTGAGCTGTCACTTTGAGGCGGCGCAGGTGTCCTCCACCGGCACCTCAGGCTTCCACGTGTCCGCAGTGCTCTCCGTCTCCCTGTGTGGCAGGACGTCCAGTGCACCCACCCAGTGCATTTCTTGCCCCAGCGAGGAAGCTGCTGTCTCTCCAAGGGCTCCTTTTCTTTGTAGTGGGACAAATATTTGGTTGCTGGGGCTGCTCCTTGTTCCTGGTTAGTGTTTGCTTGTGCGCCTGTTTGGTGGATGAGCTAGGAAATACTTTTAATACCTTGGGTTTGTTTTTTGTTTTTTTGTTTTTTTTTAAAACTATTCTGATTTCAGAAGATCTGAGTATCTTTTCACTTAGGTTAAAAATTCTTTGCACCTAATACTGATAACGTAATTATTTGCTTTTTCTTATGATAAATAGTAATATCAAAAGAAAAATAATACTAATATTAACAACAGTGTGATACTGAAGAAATTTTAAGCTTTTTTGCAAACTTGTCTGTGAGTATGCCCACTAAGGTGCACTATGAAATTACTGTGTTCTGAAATGACAGTATAAATCCCTGACTGTGGGGTCAGACACTCATACTGATTTATACTTCGCTTTGTTTGTTTTGTTTTGCTTTTGATTTTAGAGGTTTGTTTCTTAAAAATTTCATGTACCTAGTAGTTCCCAAGTCATATCTGCAAAACAAGGTATACGTAGAGAAGTTCAGCTTTTGTCCCCGTCAGCCCCTTTAGTTAAAGGGCAGCGTGCTCCGTACACGTTTGCCCACCTCGTCTCCTCTGCTTCTGGGCATCTGCTAGAGACGACTCTAGCACATCGTAGAGAGAGTTATAACAGATGACTTTACTATTTGAGCTGTAAATTGGGCATGTATGTTTTTAGCTATTTAGCTATTTGACATAAAACTTTTATTTGTAATTAACCTGTAATTGTATTCGGCAAAGAAAATATTTGTTAGAAACTTGTCAGTTAGTTTTGGTTGTTACAGAAGGATAGCATAGTCATTTTGAGTTTCAGAAAGAAGCCATATATGTGAGGACTGTATCACCGATCCGGCCTTCTGTGTGGGTGTCTGACCGAGCAGGGCCCAGCCGCCCTGCGGTCCTCCCCGACCTTATGCTCGCAGACTGGGAGCTGCTGGTGGCCCATTGTCTGCTCTGCACCTGCTCGCTCACTCACTCGGTTTAGGGTTTTGAATATCGGGACTCGCAGCGATTCTCTGACGGTGGACCCCTTCTCTGGAGTCCAAGCCCAAGTGGTTTCCACCCCTACCCAGATGACGATCGTAACTGTAATCCAGTCTGTGAGTGTGACAGCAGGGCAGACCCACGGGGGGCTGTGTTGACGCCCATATTACGTTCATGTGAAGAGTGTCAGTCTCTCTCTCAGCCTGTATCGTCTGCTTTCTTGGGGTTGTCTGTGGACCGTGGCTCTGATGTGCTCAGAAACTGCCAGGGATTCCATGTCTTTGGAACTCACACCGGGTGCTGTGTCAGGGATGTGTTCCCCACGGGGAGCCACATGGGCTCTGTCACGTGTTTACTTGGGCCCTCAGCCTTCTTCTAACTGAGTCTCAGTTACACGTTCCGTGGGAGCTGCAGGGTCCATGAGTCAGAGCAGTGGGGAGAGCGGGCCGCTTCCTAGTTCCATGGATAAATGTAACCCGTCACTCCCGAGCTCCAGGTGACCGTCTGTTTATAGCTGTCCTGTCCTGTTTGCTGGAAGATTCGAAATGGCTTAGAAATGTGTGCCCTAAGGAAAAAAAAGAAAATGAGGAGGGAAAGAAAATACAAAGAGGAGGAAGAAAGGAATAAAATTTCTGGAAGAACAAGAGGAGTGCTTAGAGATGCCTAACGTACAAGGACCTTTCGCTTGACAGACCCAGAGGGATTCTCTTAGGATGGAGTTTGACGTGATCGAAATGATCATTTTCTCAGTGATTCCTTGAGGAATAGGCAAGTGTGCTCAGGGACGCGTGAGTTGTGAGAAACGTCGCTAGCTGAGGGGATCCATTTTTGTAAGTAACTTAGTAAAATACTTTTAGAAGAAATGTGCTTTTAATGTGGACTAGGATGTAATGTGTGTATTGTTACGGGAAACTCTGCATGTCACTTCAGGCTGTGCCCACAGAGAACCATGTTTATGGGGAAAATTGGATGGAGAAATTAGATGTGGTCTTTAGTATGCTGCGGAAGGGTTATAAGGTGGGGATTCAGAAAGTTTCTAATGTAGCCTCGCTTCAGGTCTGGAGTGGTTACCATGGCAGAGTCGAGGATGGATCTCATGGAACTGCGTCTGGAAGTGAGCGCGTGCTGCCCGTGTGAGGGTTGGGTCCCTGAGCACAGCAGCTGGCTGTAGGCTGGTCACACGGAAGCCGAGGCCCCGAGAGGTGGGGTTACCAAGACACGGTCCAGACTGCGACACCTTTCTCCAGTCAGATGGATACTGATGGACTGCAGTGAGAGAACGTTTGGGAGTGGAAGATGGGTTTCATGGAGCTGCTGGTGTGACCTGGGGCATGTTCTGAGCTGCTGGCTGAGTGGCTCGAGACCAGGTTCTGGTCACAATGTCAGCTGGAGAGAGAGATTTGGGAGCGATCTATGGTTGTCAGGCAGCACCACTGGACATGGTGAGATTCTTTTCGGTAGAAAGTACACAGGTAATAGAAGAATTTAAGGGAAGGCTACTGTTACGAGGAGTAGGCAAAGACAAGAGGAAAACAAAACCTCCAAAGAATTAGGAAAACTAGCAGAACATCTACCAAGTAGAGGTTGAAGAGATAGTTGGGAGCAGAAGGAACATTTTTCTATATAGAGTCCCAAGAAACCCTAAAAAACTAAATATTAGCAAAATAGCTGTTTATGGTTAATACTAAGGATGTCGAATACATTAAGTCCAGCTATTTTGTTTCTTTAATAAATGACTTAAAAATATATTTCCATAACCTGTCAGAGTTACTAGCCTGGCTCTTTGGTTGGTAGAAGAGATGGGGGCGCGGCCATGGGGGTAAGGCTCCCAAGACTCGCCACCCCGTCTGTTATTTTCATGTCTGCTTGGCCTGAGGATTGGTTCCCTGAATTCTCATGACCTGACTCACTACACAGCTGATCCGACTCGCAGCTTGCAAGAAGCGTGGACCCGAGACTTCGTGAGCCTTCTTCAGTACTCGGGTATATTTGCTTGTAATGCCTCCGAGTGCTGTTGGCCCCGAAGTGCCCTGTGTCTGTCAGTTAATTGGTTCGTGGCACAGTGTTTTGCCACCAGTTAGGGCCATGGATTTCTTACCAAGGCGTCGTTGGCAGCATCCCGAAGCTCTTTTAGGTGTCTGTCCTCCTGCCTCAGCTTCCTCACCAGCAGTTTGGGGAGCGGCAGAGCACTGCGGCGGGGATCCCACAGTTGGGGTCCCACAGACCCGCAGGCCTTGGCCGTTTGTCCTCAGAGTGGAGTGGCAGCCCTGCCTTAGTCTTAGATCTGACGCGCAGGTTCATGCAAATCGATCTCAGTGCATAGTAGGGTGTTTAAATTGTTAGCTGCCCCTCTCTCCTGGCGCAGCAGACTGGGGGGGGGGTGTGTCTCTTCGAGGAGGCTACTGCGGTGTTAGGCTTGTCAACTGAAAGCCCTTTGAATTTGATTCCGCGCTCAGACTAAAACCGGTTCAAGTTGTGGATATGCCGGACGTTCAGATAGGTGCTAGAAGTCATTCTGCCCAACAGCTGAGCTCATTTGGCCTGTGAGTGTGAATTTTACAGCGGCTGTGCTGTAACGTGTCCCTTAGAAGAGGAGCCGCTGGAAGCGTGCTGTCTGTAGGAACCTTACTGACTTATTAAATGATTTTCTGGTAAACCCTGACCTTACATTTTTTCGGACCGAGCCATCTTTCATCCTCTACGGTCTGTGACTTTGGGATTGCCAAGTACTTGCCTTGGCTTTTAGCAGATACAAAATTTTCTTAGAAAAATTAAATTTCTGACCATTTGCCTTTTTTGTAGCCATCTCCTCCGCTTTCCGAACAGGTAGTCTGGTTTGCTCTCTGGTTGTCTGATCAAAGCACACGGAGATGTTACCTCAGCCTGTAGGATTGTTTTCATTCATTCTCTTGTCCACGTCCTTCTAGTAAGTCAGTTCCCGTGTGCATCTGGACGTAGAGGTAGTAAAACCAGCGGGACGCACCTCGGTGGAGCCGGATGCGCACATCGGAACTGGCCTCGCTGCAGGGCTGCCCTCCCGCCTGCAGCCCCCAGAAACCCCTGCCCCAGGAGAGCACGAGGGGCGACCTGCCCACTCCCCACACGCGGGCGCAGCTCGCTCTTCCGTGTGTGCGCACACGGAGCCAGAGCCTCCCGGCGGCTCCCGCTTCCACTAGAGTCAGACCCAGACTCTCAGGGTCGTGGTCTGGCCTGGGCCCGTGTGATGGCGGGCGAGGAGGGCCCGTGTGACCTGCCCTTGGCCAGTCTCACTGCATTTCCCTCTTTTCACCTGGGGTTCCTCTCTGGCCGGTGAGCCCAGCCAGACCCACGCCAGCTGTAGGCCTTAGCACCTGCCAGTCCCTCCGCCCGGGAGCTCTCGCTCGAGGGGCCCCTGCGGCTGCCGCCAGCCCCTGCCTGCCCCTGCAGCTCGGCTCCTGGTGGCTGCTCGTCCTCGTAGAGGCTTTACAGTCCCAGCGCTTAGGAGGCTCTTGGTCATTCGCTTCCTCACAGCCCTGCTTGCGTTTGCACCGCATGCACCACTGTCTTCCTGTTTGCTCCCTTGTCCCTCCTTTCCTCCTGCGCCCCACAGCCGCACAGTAAGCCGTCCCCGCTGACCTGTTCATCGCTGTATCCTTGGTATTGGGACCTGGGGGCACGCGGTCTGTGTGAGTGTGTGTGTGGCTAAACGTGTTCACGGGCAGCACCATCAAAGCTCTCGGGAGTTTCTTCCCGTTGTCACCCTGGACCCATGGTGGGCATCGGTTCATCGTCATAAAAACTGCTTGGGCTTAAGGAGAGGACAGAAACCGTCTTCATCATACCGGGTGGGTCAGTGTCGCAGAAGGTTGTTAGACCAACAAGGGACTGCTGTTGCATGTTGTCTCCCAGACACAAATATAGAATTACTACACAGATTCCATCTTCGTGCGCCTTGCACCTGGAACTTGGGTGCCCCTTTTTTTAAGTGATCATGAACGTTAGCTTTTTTTGTTACTGGAATAAAATAAAGTAGTGCTCAAAGATGTCAAAATGTTTTTTTCAGGTGGAACATTGAGAATTTATGCAGATAGTTTAAAACCAAATATTCCATACAAGACAATCCTGCTGTCTACCACAGACCCTGCAGACTTTGCTGTGGCTGAAGCTTTAGAGAAATACGGTCTGGAGAGAGAAAACCCAAAGGATTACTGCATTGCCCGGGTACGTAACTGTATGTGACTGTCAGGTCAGAGCTTACCGGCGTTACGCAGGCCACGAGTCACGTTTCAGCGGAAATCTGCTCTGTAGGTGACGTTAAAGGTATTCTTGTTCTCTCCCAGTAGTGTCATTTAAGATGTAACGAATGGAAACCCTGTCTTAAATATGTATAGAAAACTAACATTCTCCCCTCTGTTACAAAAGTAATAAATAAATACAAGGAGAAGAAGAAAGTATAGAAAGGTGACGTGAAGAGAATAAAAATCACCCATAGTTCTAATACCAAAAGATAACCCTTATCTGTATATATACATAGATATATATCTTTTTAGTTCTTGTTTCGTGTATGCAGGTAACTTAACATATCTAAGGGTTTTTCTAACGGTCGACTAAGATCGCAGCATGAAGATTCCCTTCTGAGCAAACACCCTGGTTGCTGTGCTGGCTGGCACTGGGCGCCTGCCGCGAGCCCTCACCGTCCTTCCGTGCAGATGAAGGCCGTGTATCTTCACCCAGTGAGCTTCACACAGTGAGCTCTTATTCCTCAGAACTGAGTGGGTCATATTAAGCAAAACCAAGCAGATTTTCTCTCTGAGACAGACTGCTTGGACAATTTTTAACCCCAAAGTCAGTGATGAGTGTGTGCTGACTTCATCACCAGGACTTCCCTGGTAAGTCGCATTGGCACTGGGGTTTTCCTAGAGATGTCTGCCTTTCCTCCTCTTAGCAGTCGACGACTAAGTCATAAAAGAGTGTGGTTCGTCGTTTCAGTCCCCCTCCCTGCCCGGATTATGGAGGAATGCTTGCCGTGCGGGGAACGGCATGGACTTGCCCTCTGCGGCCCCACTGGGACGGATGTACCAGTGTGGAGGGCCATCTCGTAACCCCCAGAAATCTCTGTGTGCCTCTCTGTCATTCATCCCTTCCTCGTCTCCCTTCCCCAGGCCGCCCCTGGTTTGCTGTCACTAGGAAGTACTTACATTTTGTAGAGTTTTTATGTAAGTAGCATATAGCGTGTCCTCTTCCTGCCTGCTTGCTTGTGCTCGGCATACTGGTTTCGAGTGTGCTTGCGGGGACCCGTGCTTGCGGCTTTTTTGTTGCTGAGCAGTAGCTCGTTATGTGGGTGTTTCCAGGCTCGTTCATCTGCTAACCTGTTGACGGACACTTGTGTTGTTTCCAGTTTCCGGTGTGGGGCTGCGAGAGTAAAGCCACTGTGAGTGTGTGGGTGCAGGTCTTCTCACGGACAGACTTCTTTTCTTGAGTGAAGTGTTTGTGTAACTTCTTAAGAAACTTTGAAACTGTACTGCAAGCTGACTATCGTGTGCCATGTGCACCAGAAGCTGGTGAGATACCGTATCAGATGTGCTCAGTCGCTTTGCACACCAGCCGTTCGGATAGGGTATCGTGCTCGCTCACTGTGGAAGACATTTTTAGGGGCTCCTGGGGAGCTCTGTTGGTTACGCATCTGCCTTCTGCTCAGGTCCTGATCCCAGGGTCCTGGGATTCACATCGGGCTACTCCCTGCTCATACTCTCTCTCTCTCAATAAATAAATAAAATCTTTAAAAAAGTTATTTAATTACCCTCTTGAGATATATATATATGTTAAGCCCTTTGTATGATACATTTGTTGTGAATATTTTTTCCCTGTCTGTGACTTGGTTCGCCTTTCATTTTTTTAATGATGCCCTTTAGAGAATAGTTTTTTTTACTTTTGGCTAAGTCAACCTTTTTTCTTTTTTTTTTTAAGCGTTCTGTTGTTTCTGTGTTCTATAAAAGAATTTGCCTCTTCTGAGGTTGAAAATACTTCCCTCCTGTGTCTTAATATTATTTTTTTAAAGATTTTATTTATTTATTTGAGAGAGAGAGAGAGAGAGAGAGCAGGAGCGGAAGGGAGGGGCAAAGGAAGAGGGAGAAGCAGGGAGCCCAGCGCTGGATGATGCCTGTCCCAGGACTCCAGGACAGAAGCCGGATGAGCAGAAGTCAGACGCTTAACTGACCACCCAGGTGCCCTTCCTCCTGTGTTTTATAGCTTTAGTTTTTACACTTAGGTCTATATGTTCCATTTCAAGTTAACATTTGTGTACAGTGTGCGATTAGGGTAGATGTTCATTTTTTCCCAGTTGATGCAGCACAGTTGGTTAAAAGACTTTCTTTTCTCCTCTGGAGTGCTTTGACACCTTTGTTGAAAATATAGTTGGATCTGTATTTATTTATATGTATTTATATGTATTTATAAATATATATAAATAAATTTATATATAACACAGAATATAACATAGAATAATTGTATATAACACAGAATAATTATACATATTTGTAGATATGTTTATATATTTTATATATAATGTGTAGATATAAATTTATAAATATTTATATGTATTATATATTTATATATAAGTAATTATCTATATATTTATATATGGTTCGAGTTCTGTCATCTGTTCTGTTAATCTGCACGTCTTTTATCTTTTTGGTCGCGTCAAGCTGTATTGATTACTGTAGCTTTATAATAAGTCCTAAAGTTTTACTGTGTAAAGTAAGTCCCAATTTTGTTTTTTTGTTTTGTTTTTGCTTTTAAAAATTGCTTCAATTTTTCTAGGTCATTTGTGTTTCTGAATAAATTCAGAATCAGCTCATCAGTTCGTATGCAGAAGCTGCTGGAATTGTGATGGGGTTTGCCTGGGTTCTGTAGATGAGTCAGAGAGACGGCCACCCTCAAGTGTCCTGTCTGCCAGGCTGTGAGCACAGGGCGCCCCTTCGTTGGTGCCGTCTTTTTGAGTCCCAGGAGTATCTTGTAGCGTTCAGTGTAGAGGTCTGAGGCCTCTTTTGTTAGCTATAGATGAAATTAAATAAAAGGGCTTGTTGATTTTTATGGCTTTTATCTTTCTGCTGAAAAGCTAAGAAGTTATATTCAGTTGGAAAGACTGTTTGGTAGATCTGTAATTTTATGAATATAGCTCCGTTGTTAGCTGAAAATAAAACATTTTTCCCATTGAAATGACAATAAAGAAATAAGATGATTGTATAAATGCACAAGAACAAAGAGAAAGGAGAGATGGCAAAAGAACAGAGTTGGGAATGAAATTCTGCAGAAGTAAAGACTGGTGTCCGACTGGTTGGGCCCTGGGAAAGCTGCAGAGAGAACGCAGCAAGACGGCACCGGCCAGGGGCCTGCCTCAGTCCCCAGCAGACTTGGGCATGAGGGGCTGGAGCGCTTGCTGAGTCAGTACTGATGCAGGGCGAAAATGAAACGGGGGTTGGGAGCTTTCACAGGAAGCGATAGACCGCACCAGCTCGCCTCCCCATCCCTGCTCCCTGCCGTCTCTCCATCTGAAGGCTTGGTAAAGGAGACGGGGAAGGAGGTCTTGCATTGGGCAGTGACTGGCCTTGCAGGGTACGGCCAGGGTCTTCCTGCAGGTGGGAGGCTGAGGTGGAAGCTCGGCCCTGGGCCCGACAGCCAGCAGATCGGAGGCTTTCTCCCGGAAGGCACCCTCCGGCCTTGCGAGGAGGGTCTGTATGGACGCTTGCCTACGGGAGTCCAGCCCGGGAACCTCGCTCAGAGGGCCCCCGACGGTCATCTTGCCCTGCGCCTGGAGCTTCCCTGTGCCTCACGGGCAAATGCGAGCAGACGGCAAGCTTCCGCACATAGTGGAAACCCCTTTAAATGAAAGACAGACCGACACAAACAGTAAAGAACCTGGTCATATTTCATGGAGGAGACGGCAGAAAGCACATGGAAGTGTTCAGAAAAACTGTGACTCAGAGGGAGAAGGAAGGCCGTGGGTCCGTTGGAGAGGACCACAGTGCTGTCACGAGGGACACTTGGAGAAGGAGACCGGGAACTTTAAAATATAAGTAAAAAAGGGATAGGAAAAAAAATGCCAGTGGAGGGGGTGGAAGTTCAAGATATCTGCCCACGTGTAGGACAGGGAGAAACGATGAGAAAGGTCATCTTGTAGACTGCCTGGCACTTAGCTAAAGGAGGGCCAGAGGGAGAAAGCAAAAGGATGTGAAGAGATGGAAGTTACCAAGGAAATGTCCTGGAATGGCTCCCAGAACTGGAGGGTTTGAGTTTTGAGCTCAAAGAGGGCCCGCTGAATAATGGGATAGTTACTTCAAAAAAGAGCCAGACTAAGGTGTATTATTTTGAAATTGCAGAAAACTAAAGAAAAGAGAGTAATGCTTCCAAAGAAAAAGACCGTAGCCACATGTAAGAGGTTGGGGGCAAGACCAGTGCCGGTCATTGTGTCAGCACCGTGGAGTCTAGAACACGTGACGTGACGTGGCGCTTTCTAACTCTCAGTGAGCTGCTCTCCATTCCAGACTGCCGCGTGCTAGATGGATGAACAAAGACATTTCAGAACATTCAAGGCAAAATCTGCCACCCATCCAGCCTTTCTCAAAAAGGTAGCAGAGGACATCCTCCAGCAAAATGGTGAAGTGGGCCAAGAAGTAGAAAGGCACAGGCTCCCCGAGTAGAGTCTAGCGCAGAGGTCATCCTGAGGGCGACGGAGAAGGAGAGTCTGGAAGGTGTCTGTGCAGTCACCCCACATAGCACCCTCTGCACAGTGGGGAGAGTGTTTGAGTCTGAAATCTGTGTCTGTAAAGGAGGTGGTAAAAGTCACGCTGTCTGAAACATGGCCAGTACCTTCCTGAGTGTGGTCTGTGAGGACGTTTCTTCAGCCCCGTGTGTCACAGTAATAAATAAGCAAAACTAAACATCCGTCACTAAAGGAATGCTATGCCATTGGGTACCTGTTGCTATGAAACGTTATGAATTAAATCTACATGCATATTTTGTAAAATAACCCCGTTTTTGGAAAAACAATCGTCATAAAATAAAACGGAATAACACAAGTCTGTGTCTGTCATACGTGACCACAGAGAAGGATGGATGCCCAGAAGAATGCACAGCAGGTTACCAGTTATGTACCTGGAGGGAGGAAGGAGAACAGAAGACTTTGAAATATAGGTGTGATTCAGGAGTCCTCTTATGTGCCACGGATAGATGCATAAAGATCATTACTGAACGTGCGATTGTGAAAACAGTCATCTCACAGTGGATTTTGGTCTTTTTTTTTTTTTCCTTCCTTATGCTTCTCTCTCTCTTTTTTTTTTTTGTTTAAGGTTTTATTTATTAATTTGACAGATCACAAGTATGCAGAGAAGCAGGTAGAGGGAGAAGCAGGCTCCCTGCTGAGCAGAGAGCCTGATGCGGGAGCCCTGAGATCATGACCTGAGCCAAAAGCAGATGCTTAACCCACTGAGCCACCCAGGCACCCCTCCTTATGCTTTTCTCTTTTGCAGTTTTTTACAGTGAGCCTGTATTGGAACCAAAAAAACCCCCCAAAACCCAAAGCTCATTTCTTTGTGGGGTGGGGAAAGAGTGTTTGTTTTTTGATACGCTCTTTCATTTCCTTTGGACTCACTAGAAGAGAGTAAAAGATGGGATTGATAAATTAGAAGGGAAAGCGATGCCTCCAGAAATAAAAGATATATTTTGTATGGGATTTCTGGGATCATGGTTCAGTGGGCTCATAGAAAAGGAAACAGTATCCTGAACAGAAAATCTGCCCTACTTGGGAGGGGGGGCCTCATGGGGTGCGGTTGGGAGAGTAGGTAATGAAGGTAATCAGGCATTGCCTCTGAAGGGGAGACACTTCAGACCCAGGACCTTCTGGTGCATTTCCTCCTGGCGGTTAGGTACGAAGTTGAGGAGAACCGTGTTGTAGTGCTGGGTTTGGTAGATCGCCGCTTTCCCGTTCCGGAGGAATCCACAGCGAGCATCACTGTCTATCTGGGAAGTACACTTCCGCCTCTGCAGTGACTGGGCCTGTGGAGACGGATGGATTTGGATGCGTGTTCCATACGGTTGTGGTTAGTCGTGGCTGTGGACAGTGTTCCTGGTCAGACTAAAATCAGTCAGCAGTGTGCGTAGGGCCTGCCTTGTGGAGCGGAGACCGGACCCTCTTCCAGCTGCACCCCGCTGGTCTCTGGGCACCTGGGGCAGGAACTGCGCTAGCAGCACCCAGCCTTGCACCCGACACTTGGGGTTGCAAGTGTTTGCCAAGGGAATGTTTTTGTGTGAACACGTGTGAATCTATTAAATAATACTCAGTTCCACATAAAGTTGCATTCGACACAATATTTAGTCATGAACTTTATCATTTTTTTCCCTTTCATTAATTTCTTCCATACTTTTACTGATGAAAATCAGATGTGAAAGGGCACCTTAAATCAGGGTCCTGAAGTTACAGAAGCCTGCTTTGGGCAGTAATAACTGGCCTTCTTGAGGTCATTTGATGTTTTCTTTTGAGGGTGTCCTGCTTTGGGTTTTTCTGCTCTATTATGTCTTTGTAAATTCTACTTCATAAGCTTAGGGAATTGATTATTGTTTTAATCTTGAATTAGATATTCTTTCTTCTCTTGGTTTACCATCTTACCAGTTATGTAATAGGTACTGCTTCCACATTCACTCATTTGTTATTTTAGCTATTATTCAATAAATATTTAAGTTCCTTTTACTCGTTAGGTACTCTGTGAGGTCACGAAAGCAAGAGCTGTCTTTAAAAGAACTTACACTAAAGGGAGACAGAAAAGCCAAGCATGAGAATTACAAATCAGGGAGCCCTGGAATGAGAGTGGTGGTCAGGGAGGGCTTCCTGGAGGAGCTGTGCTTGAGCTACACATGGACGCTGGGAGACGAGCCTTTCAGGCTCCACAGAGCATGGACATGGGGAACTCACAGCTTCATCTCAGAGCTCTGAGTAGTCGGGCGTGTCTGGGGTCTGCCAGGGCTCCTGATGAAGATCGGGACACAAGAGGAATGAAGATCGGTTCTGAACTATGTGTGTTCTAAGCCCAAGGTACTAAATTCAATACAAAACAGTACAAGGAAGATTAATTACTTTAGCAAGACAGTGTGTTAAAATACATTTGTCTTTTTCAGATAGTCTTGAAGCAGTGTGGAGAGAAATTCCAGGGTTCTCTAGGGGGTCTGACCCATTTGGTGTAGGGGCTGTGACAATGTATCTGAGTGGTAGGTAGGTGACGTCACTGCGGTACCGTAGGCTGGGAATGACGTTCACGTGCCGGTGGTTTTGCTTCTTCCCTGAATCTCTGTGACTGCGTTTTGGTTTGCTCTAACAGCAAAGGAGAACGAAGGAGGGCAGACGTCCAGGCCATGCGGGAGATTATTGGGCTGCCGTCTCCTAGATCTTTCCTCTGTATTGCTGGGGTCTTTCTCAGACCATGAAGAAGACTGTTGGCTGCCATAGAAACATAAAAATTAATGCAGCATTATAAATTTTAAGAGTGTCTCTGAATGTAGTCTTTTAAAACAGGTGCTTAAAAACATTTGTTGAATGAATAGCCCAGTGGTATAGCTAAATGGTCTGATTAAGATTTCATCATAAAGACACATTCTCTGTAAGAAAAAGAATGCTGTGCTGTTTCCTTGTCAGGTGCCAGTTGTCTTGCGAGATCCCACAGTAGACGAGACCATGGCAACAGTTATTTGATGACGCAGACGTGGGTTAGGAACCAGAGACGGAGCAGTAGTGGAGTGATCTTTCCTTAAGAACTTACTCCCAATTTGACCATTGTGTACCACCCTTCCCCGGAAGAGTTTGTTGAAAAACAAAATTACTGCACTAGTTCTTTCTGGGGGCCAGAGGGGCAGGTAGATAAAAGGGCCCAATAAGCTGGCTAAGCCTTTTCTTGGAAGCTGTTGTCCTTCCGTTGATAGTTGGGGAATTGTTTAGTGTTGGATCAGTTTAATTCTACCATGACTTCTATTTACAATAAATTCTGGTTTGTAAATCCTGGTAATTTCATTTTTAAGCATAGCACAGTTCATTATTTTTCCCTTTCAGGTTATGCTTCCTCCTGGAGCCCAGCATTCTGATGAAAAAGGTGCTAAAGAAATTATCCTTGATGATGATGAGTGCCCTTTACAAATCTTCAGGGAATGGCCGAGTGACAAAGGTAAAAGGTAGTTTTGTTTGTTAAAGATTTGTTTATATGACACATTAAATCTCTGCTGGTTGTGTTAGTTGTCCAGCTGAGGATTCAGGAGCACATGCGTGGCGGTATTTGTGTGTGTGTGTGCGCACGCGCATCTGTGTTTGCTGTATGGTTTTATAGCTCCTTCCTAGACTTGCCGGATGGTTCCTCTGTGAGCCCTTGTCCTGAGGTCACACTCCTGTCCGTTCCTTTCAGACAAGGTTCTCTTCCTACACCGGGACAGCCTGTGTGAGTCCCTGTGTGAGTCAGCAGCGGGGGCCGTCCACCTGAGTGCTTTTGACGGGCATGGAGATCCGCAGTCTTAGAGATTATCCAGGAATTTAGTCATTTCCAGTGAGAAGTCCAGACTTCTCAGCATTCAGACATGTTCCCTAATTATTTCAGAGTAGCGAAGGTTGAAAGCTGTGTTTCAGATGGAATCTTGCTTTCAGTTTCACTCTGC
This sequence comes from Lontra canadensis, assembly GCF_010015895.1. Taxonomy (NCBI): domain Eukaryota; kingdom Metazoa; phylum Chordata; class Mammalia; order Carnivora; family Mustelidae; genus Lontra; species Lontra canadensis. The sequence continues at coordinate 6,220,740 of NW_022631091.1, forward strand.
ACGTGGCTGGCCTTGAGCAGAGGCCTTGGCCGCGTGAAGACGTACACTTGATTGCCTGTTCGTCCTGCCAGTAGTGTCACTGATAGTTTAAAGTACACTCGCTTAGTTTACCTCTTTCTAGACAGTGTAAAAGTTAAATTGTATTATAAAGTTGAATTGCTTTGAATTCGGAGTTATTTCAGTTGGATTAAATAAAAATCAGATGAACTGGAAATATATTTGTGTAGATGCGTGTGTGTGTGTGTGTGTGTGTGCGCGCTCACTGACCACAGCGCGATTTGCCAGTGTGGACATTCATTGGGTCTTAAATGGCTGCTGTGTCGTTCTCAAGCACGTGATGTGCTCGCAGTCAAGGTAGTTGATTTGAAATAAGTTTTGGAAATTGCTGGTAGACTTTTTCAGAACATGAGTGACTAAAATTTCCTCTACAGAGTAAAAGTATAAATTGGGTAAGCCTTCACTTAGTCACTCCTTGGGAGATGTTAAATTACATTTTCTTGGTAGATCTTAGAAGAGTTGACGGTGAGTCGTTTGGCCTTGTATACTGATTTGAGTCTGCTTGATGATTGACCATGTGCACTGTTCTAGGGGTTTTAGTCTTTCAGTTGAAGAGGAGGCCACCAGACTATATCCCAAAGAAAACTAAGAAACACGTCGATGGGAAGCTGGCGAAGGGCAAGGAGAAAGTGGAGGGGTCAGGCTATGGCTCTGCACTTCCGCCCGAGAAGCTGCCCTATTTAGTAGAGCTAAGCCCAGGTGAGAAATACTATCAGTAAACATTGTTTTAGCTTCAGATGTTTATACTTTCAATGAATTTTATTGAAGTATCCTTTCTATTGGCTGACAACCTTTTTTTAGGCCATTTATTTTTTTTTTAAGTTATTCTTATAAGATGACATTAAAAAAACCAGAACCTTAAGGTCACAGGATATGCATTTGTAGGCATAAAAATAGGGTTTACATGGACGGAAATAAATATTGAAAACAAAATTTAAAATAAGTGAATATGGAGAGTTGAAGGAGAAGTTTAAATGGTCCATTTAAAATTTTTTTTTCTCAAATAACTTTATAAAATACTAAAAATGACACACTGAAATATACTCTTAGGACACATTTAGTAGAAGCAAGTTTGTGTGTATGAACAGTGTCTAGAAAAGTATCTTTAAATTTAACAGTACATGTAAGAAATCCATCTGTAAGAGGAAGAACATTTGTTTGGTTTTAAAATAATAATAGACTAAGTTTATTTTCATGTTAGACCTCTAAATATTCCTTTTTAGAGCTCTCTTAATTAAGCTAAAGCTGTTCTAAGTTAGCCACAGGGTAGAGAAATACATTGACATTCGTGGAGAAGTGTTTCCCACACGTATCCCAATGTAGTGTACAGATGTGACATGTATATATGTATATGATATTTTATCATTCAGATAAACGACATCATTTTTCTTCATTTGGTTCAAATGGTAGTGTGTAATCTGTATTATGAAATGCTGTGAGGAACGCAGCATTGAGCTCTCCCTCCCAGAACTGCCTTTATTTGTTGTTTTTATTCTTTAAAGACATATTTATTAATTTTGGGGGGTGGTGAGGGGGAGGGCAGAGGGAGAGAATCCCAAAGGACTCCGGCTGAGCAGGGAGCCTAATGTGGGGCTCAATCCTAGGACCCTGAGATCAGGACCAGAACCAGAGTCATGAGTCACACGGTCAGCTGAATGAGCCACCCAGACGCCCCGGAACTGCTTTCAGATAAAGCTCAGTTAGGACAGAAAAAGCTGGAAGCCAGAATGTTTGTGTAGCTCATCTGTGCTTGCTTGGACTGGGCCACGTGTTTCTCTTCCGGGATCCACGGGTGTTTGTGTTTGTGGACGAGCTCGGAGCTGATGCGTAGAAGAGGCGCCCGCGTTCCTCCGGGCGAGCGGCGCAAGCAGGGTGGGTTGGTATGGCCCCCGCGGCGCTGCTCTCGCTCCCGCGCTGTGACCCCCAGTCCGCGGTGCGGTGCTGCGCGTGCAGCCGGGTCCGGCCAAGGGGTGTTGCAGGCTGGCTGTTCCTGTTGCTGTCCCTGGTTCTCGGGCTGGAGAAGTCCCTCACGCCCTCACGGTGCTTGGGTGGCCGTGCGGTCCTGCCGCGGCCTGCGGCCTGCGGAGCCGGGGCCGTTGGGGCCGGCGGCGGCGGAGGCCCCGCTGCTGCGCCGCGGCCGACAGGCGCTCGGGGTCCTCGGGCGTTGGGTCTGCTGTTTAAAATTTCGCGTTACACGCTGGAAACTAATGATTGTTTTCTCCAAGTTTTTTGAGGATTTAGGAATATTAGAACTGCTGAGTAGCCGCTGCGCACAGCAGTTTTCAGATGAGTAGCGGGAAGGTGGTCGGCCCGGCTCGCAGACTTAGGCTGAGGGTCCGTCCTCCGTCTCTCCTACGAGTACTGGTCTGTCCTTAGGTGTCAGACCCTCCCCGCCCCGGGCCTTCAGGGTGGGGCAGCGATGGAACAGGTGAAGCCCGCCGGCCTGGGCAACTTCCATTCTACTGAGAACTGCCATTTTGACGGCTTATTTCATGTTTTTGTGTTCCCGGCTAAAAACACATAGAGACACTTTTGTAGGTGCGGAAGGATGACAGGCCATAGATAAAAATGAATTCTCGAGTCCTTGTACCAGATACCGGGTTAATGCTCCTAACACGCTTCTCCCTTCGCGGCGCTCTGCTGCTTTACTGAGCCTTCGCCGCCCGGCTGCTTCAGGAGAGCGGGGAGCGCCGGCCTTCACGCCCCCATAGCAAGATCCCGCAGGGACGCCCGCAGCCTGGCTCCCTTCCGAGGGCTTGGGGCCGCTGCCCACGGCCCTGCCGGTCCTTCCACAGGGGCCCGTCCTGCACCTCGGCGCCCACTGGCTGCAGGGGGAGCACTTAGTGGCGGGCCTGGAGGCTGGGCGCGGTCTTGGTCAGAGCGGGCGCGTTCTGCTCACCGGCCGTGCCGTGTTTGTCCGTTTCCGTCGGTATCAGTTGAGCACAGTCAGCCTGCTGGATGACACCGGCTGCCTCGTCCACTCGCAAGCAGATGTTGATCTGTCTGGACAGATACGTGCTGTCCTTCCACGGGGCATACCACCAGCCAAGCAAGCACTCAAGGTCGGGCCAAGGTGCAGGAGCGGTAGGCGAGAGGTTTTTGAGATGTGGGTGTGTCTTTTGGAGAAATGGGGGTCAACAGTCATTGAATTCTTCGGTTTGGAATTGAATGTGTTCTTCTAACAGAAGGCATTAGCCGAGTGGGGTGGTCGTCTTCTAGATGATGAACTAACTTTGCTCTCCGGCTGGTGGTCGTCTTCTAGATGATGAACTAACTTTGCTCTCCGGCTGCCTGGGGACTCACCTTTTGTCTTGGTGTTTTCCTTAACAGTGTGCACTGGTTTCTAACACACACCCTCCTGGAGTGCTGTTGTCTTGTCCCCACAGCTCCGAAAGCTATGGGTGAAACGTGCTTTTTCATCCTTTGAAAGGTGTCCCACTGCAGCTCACCCTCTCCTGTCTCTCTCCTCCTTCCCTCTTCCGCGTGTTCTGCATGGCCTCTGTCCTGCCGATGCTGCCTTCACCTGGGTCCCGTGCATGTGTTTCTAATCCCAGGGAGAAGGAATCACTTTGCCTGCTACAACTATCACACTTACGAAGGTAATGCTATGCTTCATACTACTTTTTTAACTAGAGCACTAACAACCTGTTGGGCAAAATAATGTTACTGGCCAAACATTTTATGTATTGGTTTCTTAATTGATACAAATAACTTTGTTCTGAGAAATGTAATGTGCCGTCACTTTGGTGGTGTCTAGTACGTGTTCCACGCGCCGCATTCGATTCGTTTTACAGAAGCTGGTTTTACAGAAATGTGCAGTGCGTCTATTTAGGCGAAGTCTAGAGTGAGAAATTGGACAGGCTGTGTTCCTGTCCTTCCCCTCCTCCCCACCAAAAAAGGTTAAGAAGAGGGGAGAAACTGGGGGAGGATGGGGTTGGCGGGGAAAGAGTGAGGATGGTGGGTAAGAATGACCCCAGGACCCAGAGGTGTGCGGGAGGGGCTCTGCGGTCACACACCGGGCTGTAGTGCTGATGGGGAAGAGGTGTCCCCACCAGTGGCGTGTGTCTGACAGCGTTTGGGAAGCTGAGAGGAAGACTCAGCCATATGCTTGGCCTTTACTCATACTTACATCTTCCTGTAGGGAACTAGCGTGTCACGTTATGACCAGGTTTTAGGGGGTCCTTGGGCTTCTCCTTGTTTCCTGGTTGAAATTTGTTTCTTCTTGTGAGCAAACATGTACTTTCCTACGTAGAACACGTTTTTCAGATTTGTGTATCTCTGTCTTCATCATATTCTGTCGTACAGCTAATTTTTGGTTTTATGGAAATACTTTTTTGTCTGTTTTTGTCTTTTAAGTGTTACATTCTTACATGTTGAATGTGGCAGATGCCTCCCCGTGCTGTGTAACGTTTACCCCCTGTTTCGCAGCTTGTATTTGTTCGTTGGACTGACTCCAAACTGACAGTACAGACGGTCGTTGGATATTAACTGAACTTGCAGTTTTGGGTTTTGTTCTTTTTATAAACAAATATATAAATAAGTGATATTTATCACCTATTTTAATACTCCTATATGCATAGAGTCTAAGACCTCTTTTTATTTCGTTTAATTCCTGAGAAGGACTGTTTAATGTTCTCACGTTTTTGTTATTCGTACTGTAAAGGAAGGGAAACGAGAGAGAAAATGGCATTTCCTCTTTTACGTGGTGTGTATAAAAAATGCTTAGAATAAACTCATTAGAACTTTGACCAAAGTGCTTCTAGTTCTCCATTTGTGTCTGAGCGGAGTGGGTGTGTCTTCTCAGTGGCCTCAGTGAGAAGACGCTCTCGGCCGTGTGCTTCAGGAAGCCTCAGGAACTTGATCGTTGGTTTAACTGTTCATTCACTACAATGTGAGCCCTGCGGGGACGTGAATGTGTGTTCAGCTTCTTCCCATGCTTGGGGCTCGGATCCCTCGATCAGCGCTCCTCCAGTGGACGAGTCCCTCGCCCTCCCCTCGGCGGCGCGGCCAAAACCGCACCCAGCGCCACGCACTGATGGTGCCCGGGGGTCCCCGGGGAACCGGCAAAGGCCTGAGCAGAGCTGGAGGCAGAGAACTGTTGTCAGAACAAAGGTGCTCTTTAAAAAATGTCCTGATGCTGTGTCCATAATGGTCCATTTCCTGTTACTATTTAGAATACTATTTAGAAGAAAATTTCCGGTTATATCTCAAATTAAAAAAAAAAAAAAGAGCAAAAGCAGAAAAACAAGATTCAGCCAATGTGAGTAGTTACTTAGGGACACCCGAATGGGCAGTAATATTCACGGCGTTCAGAGACACGAGCAGCTTTAGATAGAAAACTGGTGTTTGTGTCAGTGGGTCCCACCGATTGCCCATTGACTATATGATACGTATTTCACTGGTGTTCTAATCCCGGTGCAAAAAAAAAAGAAAAAAAAAAGAGGGAAAGAAAAATGCGTGTAGTGAGTTGCTTAATGGTATATGCATAAAACAGATTTTAAAGATTTGCTTCTGGGTGGGGAGCTAAGGCAGGAAAGGAAGGGTGCCTTTCACTGTATACTTCTGTGCCTTTTAAATTTCAAACCACATGAATATTTCATGTATTTTTAATTCTACATTGTGACGTAAAGAAAAAGCCTGAAAACCCTCTGGTAGAAGCGCTGTTGTCTGTGGGAGGGCTGCTTTGGTTCGTCATCTGTAGGGACGAAAGGTGCTAGGGGCTCTTGTTCAGTTGAGGAAGGGAAGAGAACACAAGGTATTGTTGTAGGCCACACTATTCTGTGTTCACTAATGCCCATGAGATGGTCCTCATACTCTTACGAAGGAGAAGGGAGTGAGATTGTCCAAAAAGAAAGATGTTAGTTGTTTGTTACCTGCCTGCATCTCCCCGACTCAAACAGCATTGTGTCTAGTAAAATTCCATGGCCAGAATCTATCCGTAAAGGCTTTACCTGTGTTTTCTGTTGCAGTGACGTCTAAGAAAAGTGGGACTGGGAAAGCAGCTTGCCTCTCCCCATGGGTGGGGAGGTTTCTGGTGTAGTGCCGTGGTGAAAAAGGAAGCATTGGAGGGGAAATCTGTCTTTCCCCCTTTTTCTTTAAACTTGCAAATCTGTTAACGTAGAAAATACATGATATCCATTTATTAGTCACAAGATACCTTTCAGAAGCACTCAGAATTAAGAATATTAATGTGAATTTTTTCTTTCACCCCTAAACACGTATTTTTCATACTCTTGTATTTTTAACTGTTTTGAAATCATCGTTCTTCATCATTTATTTGCCTCTTTTGCTTTCTTTGTAATTTATGTAATTTCTGTGCAACCACATTGCTTTATTTTATTCATTTTTAGCTACTAATCATTCATTGTTAATAAATTAAATCTTTGTTGAATATATACTGTGGACCAGACGCTGTACTGAGCGCCAGGATCAAGAGATTTTCTTTTAAATCTAGCCGTCAAGGATGGGGTGGGGGCGGGGGGCAAGGAAACGGAGGTAACCGTGGACTAGGGTCAGCGGTAGGAAGACACGGTAGCCATGGTGCTGAGGAGGAGGGAAGAACACTTCCCGGCGGGCGGTACTTCCTGGGCCCGCCGGTGCTGTCAGAGCTGCAAAGTAGTGGGCCCTGCTCTGGTGCTCGCACTCAGCAGCCCTGGAGGGCACCGCTCACCTCGGGGAAAGGCCCAGGTGGCGCCGATGCCTCACTCGGGTTCAGGACGTGGAGCTGGAGTTGAAAATAGAACTGTCTAGAGATAAGGCTTCTTTTGCCGGCGCGCGCAGTGGGGCTGTCGGAGCTGTGAAGCGTAGGTGGTGTCCCGCTTTCTCCTGGCTCTCATGGACGGCTCCCCGTCACGCAGATGCGACAGGTTTCGGAAGTATATCAGGAGCGAGAAATGTTGTGATTGGAATGTTATTTTGTGTGCTCTAAATTAGCAGCAATTGTAACAGATTTTTGTATTCACCGTGTGTTTTGTCTGAGAGCTCAGACCACAGCACAGCTAAGAGACTGTCGTGGTCTGAGCCCTCGTACACTCCGGGTGCTTACCTTCTGCAGCCCTCACAGCTTAATTCCTGGTCCCAGGGACCAGAGAGTTTAACTGGCAACTTAATAAGTGAATCAGCAAGTTATTAAGGCATTAAAGTAGGTCAGAGACTCTACGTGGCCCTTTTAGGACTTTGCATACCCACGTTAGGTTGGCTTTCACAGCTGGGAGATGGTGTCATGATTCATTAGTTCTGTGAGGCATGTTTCCTTGTATGTTAACATCTCTGAAATCAGAATAAATCTTTGACATCTTGTATGAGGTTGAACATAGTAGGTGAGAAGGGAAGGAGCGTTAGGGTATAAGGAGTGGATGTCGTGGCACTGGTTCTTCTTCCTTCTCTCCACGCCATCCCCGTCATAGAAATTCATGCACAGTGCAGTGGAAATGTCAGTAGTTTACGGAGGTATAAAATGACAAAACCCAAAAAACCCAGTGTCCCTTTCTGTCTACCCCCCACCCCACACACATTTCCACTCTGCAAAGCTAAGCACTTTCACTGTAGTTCTTACTGGAACTTACTGTCAGGAATGGGCGTTGGGATCACTTGGGGGATTCTTCAGTGGGTACGTGTGCAGGCCTCATCCCCAGAGACTGAGGTCCAGAGAACTGGATGACCTGTGAGGCTGTACATTGAAAATGTCCATCAGTCCCTATGGCGCCCTGGGCTCTACAGGTGGACGTTTGCTGGGAGAGCAGCCTGCTCTGAGGGGAAGGGCCGTGTGTCTGCCTCATAGAATTGCGCTTCAGAATCATTCACAAAAATCCAGGGCTGCATGGTGCAGAAATTTCTTTTATGTGATAAGAAAATGTTGCTTATAGATGATGATGTTAGCAACTTAAATGAGATTAAACAGAAGCTAATGTGTCGATGTCTTAATTTAAATTTTCTATATCCAGTTAGGTATGTTGCATGATTAAAATTCGGAGAGTTCTTCGAAATGAAACCCTGAGAACTAAGAACCATTAGTCGTTTTTAAGATGAACCTTTTGTTCACTTGCTTTGTTGGCTTGCTTCAAATACCATGACAAGAACATCAGGCTTGGCAAATGAAGCTTTTTCTTCTCTCCGCAGATGGCTCGGACTCCAGAGATAAGCCCAAGCTTTACCGCCTCCAGCTGAGTGTCACCGAGGTTGGGACGGAAAAGTTCGACGAGGACTCCATCCAGGTGCATGGGCGCGGCTCGAGCGCCTGGGGCAGCTCTTCCATTTGGGTGGGAAGGGGGAGGGGGCCCACGGTTAAGGCCTGCCACATGGTAGCAGTGCATGGACGGACAGACTGGAAAGACTTCATGTTCTAATGGAAGGAACGGCGCACTGTGGCTCACTTCCTTTGCTTCAGCGTGAACAGAGCGACCGAAATTACGTTCACGCTCCACCTCTGGAAACTTGATCTGGTCGTGGTGGTGATGACTTCATGGGTCTTTTTCAGGATTAGGGGAAATAGCCTGCCCCTCGGTCTGATGCCCGTAGCCATGGGCGTTGCCTGAACTGTAGGTGAGATGTTAGCCAGGGGGGGTTTTCAGGGACTTAGTGAAACAGCGTAGTGTGTTCCTTAAATGGAGGCCCGCGGTCCTCACCCGATTGAACTCAGCTGAGCTCCGGCAGCCTGCCCTTCCCCCGTGTGGTCAGTTTCCCAGTCGCAGATGGTGGGTCAGGTTAGTTAGTGTCATTTGCAATTCTCAGGTCCCTTCCTTCAGCACAGCAGTAAAACAGGTAAATAAAGTTTGTAATCCTAATGCCCTGCATAGATATATTCTTACTTAGCTAGCATATGTTTAAGATGACCGCGCACTTCTCAGTTCAGATTTACGGTGTGTGTCAAAGCAAGCTGCTCCGTGCTAAACATAATGTGTCCTATTACTTTGACATTATTTTGACAGTGTTTACTTATTTTTGTACTGTGGGGAGGAATACACTTAAAAAGCACCAGAAATCTAGTTTACTTCGTATTCATAAAAGAGGAACTCATGGCTTTAAAATGCTGGGGTTTTTGTTTTTGTTTTTATGGGGCTGGAACTCATAACCTTGAGATCAAGACCTGAGCTGAGATCGAGTCAGCCACTTAACCAACTGAGCCACCCAGGCGCCCCAGAAATTCTGTTTTTAAATACCATGTCCTTTATGATGAATGTTCCTTTGATTTTTATTTTAGCTCTTTGGATCAGGAATTCAGCCCCATCACTGTGACCTCACAAACATGGATGGAGTGGTCACTGTCACGCCAAGAAGCATGGACGCTGAGACTTACGTGGAAGGACAGCGCATCTCAGAGACAACCATGCTGCAGAGTGGGATGAAAGTGCAGTTTGGGGCCTCACATGTGTTCAAGTTTGTGGACCCCAGCCAGGACCACGCTCTGGCAAAGAGATGTGCGGATGGGGCCCTGACGGCCAAGGGTCCCAGACAAAAGCCTGGGTAACTGCTCTCCATCAGCTCTCAGAGTTTAGAGTGGCTTGGTTTATGTGTCAGAGAATCTGAATTAGGCACACATTACAGGTTGTTCCAGTTTTATTTTTTTATTTTTTTTTAAGATTTTATTTATTTATTTGACAGAGATCACAAGTAGACAGAGAGGCAGGCAGAGAGAGAGAGAGAGGGGAAGCAGGCTCCCTGCTGAGCAGAGAGCCCGATGCGGGACTTGATCCCAGGACCCGGAGATCATGACCTGAGCCGAAGGCAGCGGCTTAACCCACTGAGCCACCCAGGCGCCCCAGGTTGTTCCAGTTTTAAAATCAAAGTGTGGTTTGTTCTTGTTGATCTGGGTTTGTTGCCGAGGAAAGAAGAAAGGGATCCTGATTTTATTGTAAAATTGGAGGTTGTGGCTGGTTCTTAATAGTTTTAAATTTTGGGTTTTTTAGCCAGTAGTTTATTCTTTTAGGAAGCACTGTGGTATTTTATGTAATCATACCCATATCACCAATTTTTGTGGAGGTGTCTTTTTCTGATTGTGATAAGGACACACGGTGTGAAGTCTTCACAGGAGGAAGAGTATCTTAGCTCCCCCTAGTGCCTGTCCGAGGACTTGCACTGTGGCTGTCACCGAAAACCACAGCCCTTGCTGGCCGTCTAATCAAACTTCGTGCCGGGGAAGGGAGTAAAACTTCGTTTCGGTAGTGGTAATTTTTTAAAAAAAACGCACAGTTTGGCCCCCTTGCCCGTCCTGCAGGCTGCGAGGGCGCGGTCCCCACGCACGATGCTGAATACAGGGGCGGTCTTTGCTGATGGGCGCAGCGCTGTGCCCCGGCTGCACCGTGTGTGCGCGGTCTCCCCGCGGCTGCCTGCACCGCTCTGTCTGTGACTGACCTTTGCTCAGCCTCCCAGAGCTCGTGCTCTGGGCAGGTGGGAATTTGTAGTCTCTTCGTGCTAGTGGTCTTTCGCCAGTTTCCCAGCACTGTGAACTCTACTGCAGTCATTCCCAGGGGTCGTTCGTTCGTTCGTTCTGTGACCATCTCACATCCTGCCCAGAAGGATGAAAGGCGGCTCGTACAAGTAAGACTTAAGGTCTTGCTCCGAGATAACACTTTGTTGGTCATCACACATGTTCCCCTATGCACACGGGACATGGGAACTGTCATCGGCTGCTTGAGACCTTCTGTTCCCAGCTGCTCACCTCTGGCTCCGCATTTCCGCCAAGGACCAGTCCCTCGGTTCCCAAGGAAGATGGGCGTGGGCCTTGACTTCCCAAGGAAGCCCATTTCTGTCTGACTAGTCCTCCAGCTTTGAACAGAATGTGTCTCTAAACTCATCCTTCCGTTTCGTGTCTGGGAGGACCTGTCGTTGTCTCTTCCTTTTTAAATTGTATTTACTTATGAGCCACGTCCGCATTTCTTGGCCCTCATCGGGACCTCTGCGTGGCCCCTTTGCTTCACCCGACCGTCCTGTTCAGGTGGTTTCCATTCTGACCTTCCATTCTTCAGGCCTGCGTCTGTTAGCACCAGGTGGTGACAGGCCGGGGTACACCTGAGAATCTTACTTGCCACTCACCTGTAGGGTGTTTAGCCAAAGAAGTCATCGTGTGGCATGACTTCTGGCTGCTTGCACGTGATTTCTCAGGCGTCCCTGTGGTTTTCCCAGTCGTGCTTCATGCCTGAGTGCCGCATGATCCTTACTTTGGGGGTAGGGGTTGCTCCTGAAGTGACGCAACTGCATCTGTCCCGTCACTGCAGCTCGGGAGTTCTGCAGCAGGGTTGTCTTGTTTCCTGCATGCGAGGTCCCTCCCCAGCTGTTTTGCCATTGTGGCTCCTTCTTTGGAAGCCCGCCGGTGTCTGTTCTCATCTTGTGTCTGGCCAAAAGCAGAATCATACTAAGAACATGGCTTTGGTTTCTTTGATGAAAATACAATGTGAAACTTCACGTGTATTCCTACATTTTTTCCTCACAGACCTGGTGGAAACTGCTCAGTGGCAGGATATGCCAGTACTTACATGTCCATCCGTGAACCAGAACGAACTTTCTTCTTTTTTATAAACACTAATTTTGTCCCATTGTCAAGCTATTGTACAGATGTCTAGGTAGACAGCCCATGGCTTTTTTTCCACAGGCATGTACGCGTGTTTTGTTATTGACATATAATGACGTGTCAGGTTCAGGTGCAAAGCGTAATGACCAGCATGTGTGTGTGTTGCTGAGTGGTCACCACAGCAAGTCCAGTTGCCATCATCACCCACCGGCCATGGGTACTACTTTCTTGTGATGAGAACTTGCAGCATTAGCTCTCTTAGCAACTTACTAGGACTTTTTTCTTTTTTTTTTTTTTAAGAGTTTTAAAAAATTTATTTGACAGAGAGAGATCACAAGTAGGCAGAGGCAGGCAGAGAGAGGGGGGAAGCAGGCTCCCTGCTGAGCAGAGAGCCCGATGCGGGGCTCGATCCCAGGACTCGGAGATGATGACCTGAGCCGAAGGCAGAGGCTCTAAGCCACTGAGCCCCCCAGGCGCCCCCAGCTAGGACTTCTGATACTGTGTTGAATGAACACAGTGATGACGTGGTGAGAGTGGGCATCCTTGTCTCGCTCCTGATCTTAGAGGAAAAGCCCTCAGCTCTTGATCACTGAGGATGAGGAGTCTGTGGCCATGTCATGTATGGCCTTTAGTGTGTGGAGGTACATTCCCTCTATACCCACTTTGTTGAGCGTTCTCAGTGTAAATGGATATCAGATCTTGTCAGATGCTTTTTCTGCATCTGTTGAGTTGCTCATGTGGTCTTTATCCTTTATTTTGGTAATGTGGTGGAACTCACTGACCGATGTGTGGATGTTGAACCATCCTTGTTTTCATCCCTGGAATAAATCCTCCTTGATCTTGGCGTGTGATCCCTTTCATGTCATGTTGAACCCAGCTTGCTAGTATTTTGTTGAAGATTTTTGCAACTCTGTTCATCAGTGATACTGGCCCGTAATTCTCTTTTCTTGTGCTCTTGTCTGGTTTTGGTATCAGGGTAAGGCTGGTCTCGTAAAATTAGTTTGAAAGAGGTCCCTCCTCTTCTCATTCTTGGAGAGTTTGAGCAGGATTGGTGTTCATTCTTTGAGCATTTGGTGGAATCCTCCAGTAGAGCCGTCTGGTCCTGGACTTTGGTTTTTTGGGTGGTTTTCGATGAGTGATTCGATCTCCTCACTAGTACTCCGTCTGTTCAGATTCTCTATCTCATCACGATTCAGTCTTGGTAGTTTGTGTTTTTCTAGGGCTTCATCCATTTTTCCTAGGTTGTCTGGTTTGTTGGCGTATAGTTGTTTCTAATGGACTGTTAACGTTGTTTCTGGGTACCAGTTATAAAGTCTTCTCTTTTAATTTCTGATTTTATTTCCTTCCCTCTAGTAACTTTGGGCTTTGTTCTTTGTTTCTAGTTCCTTGAGGGATACATGATGCATGTGTTCTTAATTGCAGACTTCAGGGTCTGTGTCCTCAAAGCCTTAGTGGATGGTGGACTAGCAAGGTAGCACAATTGGATGTTCACGGTCAGGCTGGGCCCTCTGTTGGTGCGTTCAGTGCACTCATTAACCTCTCTGTGTGCGCATTTGTGGAGTACCTGCGTCACATGTCAGTGTATCCGTGTGCTCTGGACTGAGGAGGCTGAGACATGGTTCCTACCCTCTGTGGTCATACTTAGATAATGTCATTAAAGTCATGAATAAAGTTTCTTTGTAATCATTTACGAATCCAAAGTGTAGTACAAATGGGTCCATGTGAAACTTTAAAGTCCTGTTAGCTTTGGGTGAAGAAATAAAGAGCTTTGCATGGTGTTGAGTAAGTTCGTTATGTTAGGATGAGAATTACAAGTGGGGTCAAGAAGGCTTGGCCTGTGTTTCTGTACGTGGATAGCATGAATTTAGGGATAGGTATGGTGTATATGTAGCCTTTGATAGATGACGGAGATGAACTATCATACCCCTGCTTTCATTATCGGAGGCAAAATAACTGAGTTTCCCAGTCAAACCATTAGAAACTAGAAAAACAGTTTCTATGTTCTGTGAATATCTTGGTGACAGAGGGTAGGTGACAGAGTATTTAGCTTCGAGTACAAGCTCTTACATCTCCAGTTTCTATTTTGAAGTGTGATCATTGTTTGGTGTTACAAGATGATCTTATTTTCATAGTGATAAGGAAGAGGAGGAAGTTGTACCTGGTTTTCTAATTTGAAGAATTGTTTTGAACTTCTGCATCACTTGGGGTTTCATTTTGTAGATTGGGGTTAAATACAAGTTTAAAGCTACCATGGAGCTATGACACTACATGGTTGTCTCTCAGGTAGCAGAAGAGATTGTGATTCTTTTTGATTACCTGGGGCAGGAGCCCAGGAGATTGAAGCACTAACCCATCCTGTTGGTTTCCAGGTGTTCTTTGGGCTCTTTTTTCCCCCTTTTCTGGGGCCTTTCTCTTGGGCTGGAATTAATGGATTGTATTTATCCTTATTTGTGCCAAAGAACCATAGCCTGCCTCGGGTTATTGACTCTTTAAAATGAGATTTTGTTTGCTCTGAACTTTTCATAATGATGGTTTTAAAAATTTGGTATTTTTAGATATTTTTTAAAATTGTTTAAAATAGAATAACTCTTGATCTGATTACTAACATTATACAGAAGTTCTCCATTTCTTTATTATAGCCTCAGTACTGGTATCCATGAGCTTTTAAAAAGTCATCAGATTGATTTCTGGAGGATGGCAGCTTCCTACCTTGCCTTATCCTCCTGTGAACACGGCTGTCCCCCTGTGTCAGCACATGGGCTCATGGCGCTGGAGTCCTCTGCATTCATTTATGTGCTGTGACGTGATGAAACAGCTTGCTTTTTTCCTTTTGGTTCTTTCCAATTTATTATTATTAAAATATAGCCTTAAAAAATAAGATCCTGAGAGTATCCAGTGTGTAGCAGTAAGAAAAGTTCATAAAGTTTTTTGTTTTTTAAAGATTTTATTTATTATTTGAGGGAGAGAGAGAGTGTGTCACAGTGGGAAGCAGGCTCTCCACTGAGCAGGGAGCCTGATGTGGGGCTTGGTCGCCTGGAATCATGACCTGAGCCAAAGGCAAACACTTAACCAGCTGAACCACCGAGGTACCCGGAAAAGTTCAAAAAATTTTAACAGCTTTTTTTGTCTGTAACTTTTATATGCTGAAAATTCATTGATTTCTTGAACCTCTTTAAATTGGGATATTTAGCCCTTTCTTTTGTATTACTGAGAAAAAGGTGGTCTTTATCATTTGAGGGTTACTAATTCTATGTATTTCTTTTTTTTTTTTTTTAATCCTGAAAGAATTGTTCAAGAGACAACTTTTGATTTAGGAGGAGATGTTCACAGCGGAACAGCGTTACCAACAAGCCAGGTAGGCGACTTACACGACCTGCTGGGACTGTGTTTGTGTAGCATTGTAGGACACCGGGGATGAGTTACTGGTAATACGCTGGTAGGACGATTATGAAGACAGAGAAGACCACACAGTGCTCTCTAGCAGGCTGGTGCTAATCTGTCGTGCTGTCTTGTGACACGTGACAGGCCTGAGGCCGCAGACCGTGCCTTCTCCTCTCAGCGGTGCATCCTAGGCTCAGCCTCTGTCCCAGCAGCCTTTCTCCGCCCGGCGATCTCCGAAGATAACGAGCACCGTGCTCCCATCCGCCTGCCGCCTTTTCTCTGCAGGCCCTTCGCTTCCACGGTTCCCCTCATCTCGCGTGATCAGGGAATTTGCCCTCATTTTGGTTCACTATCGCTCCGTAACAGACCACCCCAGAACGTAGTGAACCAAACAAAACAGCGCCCGCTGCCTTTACAGCAGTTGTGCGGTGAGGTTCGGACTCTCCGGGGCTGCTTGTTTGCTGGTCGTGCCGGCGGTGACTCGCACTGCTGCGGTCAGCTGCTCGTGGGCTGGCTGGGCCTCCCTGGGTCCCTGCCTTTTCAGGTTCTCTCCGCGGGAGCAGCCAGGTGTTTTCGTGCTTCACAGCGTCCCGGAAGTGACAGGCCTTCTTAGGCTTGGGCCAGAACTGGGGCCCAGCTTTGCTTCCCTGACCTTCCATTGGTTAAAGCCAAACACAGGCTTAGTGATGGCTCGGGAAAGGGGCTGCTCCCGGTGCGGCTGGCCGAGGCCGTGTCCCCGGTGCCTGGTCCGCTGCGTGTTTCCCTCCATTGGCCTGAGTCAGGTCAGCACCACGTACTTGGGGCACTTCGTTATTTCAGCCTTGGGGTGTCGCCGTCCCGATTTCTCCCACCTTGGTGCTCAGTCCTCCTGGGTCTCCTCTGTTGGTGTCTTCTCCACGTCTTCCTCCGCTTGACTCCTCACGCCGGTTGCAGACATAGGGCCCCTTCTGTCCCCTGTGACCATGTTCACTGGGTGATCTCACGCAGTCAGGGAGTTAAAGTACATCTAGACATTAATTACTGTAACCTGTCTTTGGCCCTGACCTCTGCAGGCTCCAAAGGCTTGCCTGCGACAGCTGCCGTGTTGTCTGAGACGTGTATCGAGTCTACCACGGCGAAAACAGGACTAGCTTTTCTTTGTATCCCTGCTCCTTTGCCGTCTCAGCCAACGATCCGCTCCCCGCGGCGTCGTCCCCACAGAAGTCCGGCACTGGTCATCCCGGGTTCCTTCCCTTCCCTCAGCCTCCACGTTCAGTCGCTGGCAAGTTCCGTTTGCTCTCCCGCTGGAACAGTCCACAAGTGCCTGTCTCTGTCTGTCACCCCGTGGGCAGTCGGGCGGAGGCTCCAGGTGTCGCACGGCGGGGAGTCTGCGTGGCTTCTGACCTTTCCTCTGCTGCCCTGGCCCGTCAGTCTTCTCCAGGGGCCAGGCTGCTGTTGTGAAAACGGGAACTTGACCCTGTGACTGCCGTGCTTTCGCAGCCGCTCGCCCCCACATACCCCCCCTCTTGCCTCTGGCTCGCACAGCTCCTTCTGAGGCGGCCACACTGGCCGCACGCCTCTTCCCCGTCTGAAGCCTCGGGCGTGTTGCTCGGCCTACAGGATTTCTTCCCACGGCTTCTCACGCAGCTGCCCCTCCTGGGGCGACCTCCACTTACACGTCACATCCGCGAGGGTCCGGGCGCAATCGCCCCTTACTTTAATGCCTGCGCCAGCCTGGGCGGCCGTCGGGTCCTTGGCGCGGGCGGCCACGGTGCAGCGCGAGCTCGGCGCAGGCGGGGTCTCACTGGGCGGGCTCGCCGCTGTGCTGCTCGGGCTCCAGGAGCGCGCCGGGCACCGGGCCCGCAGCGCAGAGCTGCAGAGCGACCGTCTGAGCAGGTGCTCTGGGAACCGGATGGGACTGTCCTCAGACAAAGCTGTTTCTAAGGGGCGCCTGGGTAGGAGTCTGATTTCACCTCAGGGCTCTGCGCTCCGCAGGGTGTGGTCGTGACGATCCTCTCTCCCCCTGCCCCTCCCCTCCACGCGTCTATGAGCGCGCGCTCTCTTGCTCTCATGCTCTCTCTTTAAATGAATCCGCTCTTTTAAAGGAAAGTTTAGTTTCTTTTAAAAGTGTATAGTTAAAACAGAAAACTTGGTCAGTTAAGAAAAAGAGAGATGAAAATCATTCATCCACAATTTATAGTTGGCTCTTGGTAACACTTTGACAGATCCTTTTCTGAGCTCTTTGTGTCACCGATGTGCTCGTTTATACACTTGCAAACGATCAGGTATCCACGCGCACACACAAACCTTTCCGTCCTGTGGCCTTTGGCTCTGATTTCGTAAGCTTTTTATTTGAAAATGGGCTCAATTTATTTTGTAATGTGTTAGCTTAGAAACATACCCTAACTTCTCTATTGCCTTTTCACTTATTTACAACGGTAGTCTGACCTGGTGTTCTTATTTCTGTGAATGTATTTTATGGACGTAACCACTGTGTGTGAATGTGTATATTTACAAGCCTGGTTGTCGGGACTCCCTGTCCTGGTGAACATTTTAAACAATGTAATCAAGGATTAGTTCCATGAACTTTGGTAGATAAACAACAAAATGTTACACAACCATTATAGTTCTGTAACATAAAAATATTGTTAGATGTTTACAACGTATGAGAAAATATTTTTTAAAGTAGGTTATGACCTCATTTATGAAAAATACAAATCGTAAAGAACCGTGAAGATAAATACAGCCCAGTGTAACTCTCTGGTTGGTAAGACAAGAATGATTTCTGTTATCAAGCTCAATTTCTATAATCAAATATAATGAGAAATTTGACACAATTTTTGCTACAGTGCATTTTTTTGTATAATTTTGCTCTGTTTTCTTACTCATATAGGTTGCTTATCTGTTTTGTCTGCCATGGGTTAGTTAGCAATGTGCCCTGCGTGGAAGAGTTTAAATGTACGGCTGTAGGCTGCTGGAGACGGGCTTCTGCTTCTGTGCTCAGTTTGTCTTTGGACGTTGAGCTATGATGGTTTTTTCAAACACTTTCTTAACAAGTAAAACGAAGACCCTGACTTTACGTTGTGTGTGTTCTCTCCGCTCCCTCCTTCCTTAAGAGAACTTTTTGGAGGAGTTGCTGCGGTTCTACGATGTTAGGGGAGCCCTCGCGCACGCGTAGCCCCCTTCCTGACTGTGTCTCAAGCCCACGTCTAGCTCTCGGAAAAGGAAAGGGGCTGCGGGCTTTACTGCTCTTTCAGTGCCCGTGTGTTTGGGGGCATGAGAATGTGCACCGGTGAGAATGTGCACATGAGAATGTGCGCCTCCTCAGAGGCGCCGCCGCGCCTTCTCGTCTCTGCCCCTGCCCTGCATCCCTCTCCTGCCTTCCCCTGCCTGGCAGCCTGGCAGCGGTCCGTGTACGCCCGGGCGGTCCGCGTGGTGTTCTGAAGTGCTCTGTGTCTCCCCCCGCCTAGAGCGCCACGAGGCTGGACGGCGACCGGGCAGTGCCTGCCTCCGGCTCGGCGGAGCGCGGGATGGTGAAGCCGATGATCAGAGTGGAGCAGCAGGACCGCCGGCAAGAGAGCAGGTAGGAAGGCGCTCAGCTTCCGCAGGGAGGACGTGAAAGGGTCCCGGGAAGCCTTGGGGGAGAGATGCCTGAACCAATGGAGGTTTGGCTGACCTTTGTGTGGAGTTACTGAGCTGAACAGAGACGGAGCTCCACGAGCAGGGGTCCCCTTACCCTGGCCACGGTGTCATCTGTCCGGATGAAATGGGGCGCACTTAAAGAGGTTTCTGTCTTAAATGGGCTGTTCTGTGAAACGTGGAGAAAGGGACTTTTCCTGGATGTTACTGTTGGATCATTTTTATATTAAGATAATCTGATCATTTCCCCATCCGTATACAGAATCCTTCTATATTTAAATCTATGAAGCCAGGCAGGCCTTCAGTGGAGTTTTGAGGATTTATCAAGTGCCGCGTTACTGTGTCTTACATTCTGTCGAAAAGCATAGCTGTGAACACCTGTTTCTCCTGCCGGGGCTCTTGCCTAGTGTTCTTGAACAGCGAACATCCGCCTTTTGTGATTTCCTTTTCTTATGAATTTTAAGGACATACGACCTTTATTAGAATTCTACTCCCTCGTGATTTTTAACATTGTTTAGAGTTGCAGAGTGATGTCGGTGCCTCACACGTTGAAATAACGGGCGCTGAGCTCCGGGTGTGGCTCCAGCGCTTCCCCGGCAGGGCCCTGAGCCCGCAGACGGCAGTCGAAGAGCTCAGGAGTGCCGTGCACGTCCCCTCTTTATCGGCAGCAGAACTGGGCTGGGGGAGTCCGTCTCCTGGTGCCATGCTAGCTCTTCCCCCCCCCCCCCCCCCCCCAGTCCCCTAAGGGAGGCAGGGGACTGGCGGCGGTCGCACTTTCATTTCCCGTCTTCCAGTAGAGGGCGCTGTGCGTCGTGTGTTTGTCAGCCCAGTTAACGCGGGACTCTGTTGCAGACTGATGCGGGAATCTCAGGTTTTTCCCTTGTTTTTGTCCTGCACTTTTGGTTAGTATTCAAGAGTTTTGTTGGCTGTGTGAATTCTTTTAGGTGTAATGATAAGCCTACTTTCTGTGTCTGTACTTGTTTCTGATGGTGTGTTCTAGAATAAGAACTTCAGACGGTGAGCTAGTACCGTACAGAGTGACCCTGTTTATGAGGTGATCGAGAGGAGCGCATCATCGTTCTCAGCCCAGGAATAGTTGGATGATGGATAAATCAAATGGGGGAGAGGAGAGAGCACTTAGAACAAAACCAGTGCGTGCGTGTGTCCGGCACAGGTAGCTGGTGAAGCACCGTGTCCAGTAGCTGCCCAGTGGCAGCTCGCCGTGTTCTGGGACTGCTGTTACGCTGCGAGCAGGATTTTACTAGGGGTTTTGTTGGGACTGTGGCTGTGTACTACTTCGATCCTACTGCAGCAATGGAAACAGGTGATTCTTCTATTTTCGTTCTTTGCTTTTCGTGTATATGATGTGAGAAGAAGCAGTGCTTCACTTAATTGGTACGTTCATGAAAGTCTAAGTTGTTAGATATTTTAAAATACTGATTTTAGTCTGGGAAAAAATCTTTTCGAATAATGGAGTTCCTTAAGTTATGACTGACGCATTATTTTATTTTCTTTGGTGAGAATTTAAATTCCTTATTTTTACTGGATTTGCTAAATTGATGAAAGCAGGAGTTGGTAAGGTTCATCCAGTTTAGTGTGTGGATAGTAAATTTGGAAGTTAACTGCTTATCTGCAGCTTCAGGTGGCTGTAAACATAGCAGTCAAGAGAGACATGTTGGGCATTTAAATTCTTTTGCTTCTAAAATCTTTTTTTATAGTTGAGTTGTTGAGCTGAATCCAAATCATGTAATCACAGACCGGATAAGAAGCTTTACAGCATATAATCCCATGGAAAGACTCTTGCCTTTGTTTCTGGTGTTTATAACAGTTCGACGTAACTTGCTGCGTTTCTCCTTGTTGCTGCTTCAGTTCCCCGGGGCAGGTAGGCCGGCGGGACGCAAGCTGCTGGGGACAGTGGCCATGGGCTCTTCTCCCTCTCAGCTCCTTTCTTGAAGAAGTTGTCAGAGGAGCCAGTTTATTGAGTGAGCGTCACAGCAGTGACTCCAAATGCAGAAACCGGGCAGGTTCGTCACTGTGTGTCCGGGGTTGGGAGACTTCAGGGTTGCTGTGAGAAGTGACTGGCCTTCAGCTCCCTGACAGCTTCGAGAGACGGCAGTGCGGCTGACTCTCCCTCCCACCACACGGGACGCTCTGTTTGGACACTGACCTCAGTTTTGTCTGAGCCAGCCCCTGCCCCTGACTTGCTTTCGTCCCTGTGTAAGTCATTGTGGCCTCACTCCTCACTTCCCAGTGAAGTTTGTGGGAAGGCACAACACATTTCTTTGCTTTTGCTGTCAGTTTTAATTTTCTTAATCTATTTGACGGAAGATTTTTGGAAAGTTTTTCCGTTACCTGTTAAAGCTGAACTAAAGTGGTAAAGATTTAAACTGATCTTTGGGAACCTAATCACTTGCCCGTTTGTTAGTGATGAGGGGCAGCTGACGAATGTCCCACGTGAAATACAGCTGGGAGCCGGCCAGCTTCAGTAATGCTTAAATTGCCTGAAATTCTAATCACGTGTCTGCATGAAAGAGTAGTTAAGTTACTCTGAAGCCATCCATCGAGAACAGTGTAAACCGGAGGTAAGGAGATCTACATTGGGTCTGTAATGATTTTACAGTTTAGAAATTCTGTGCTCACTAGTGGCTTTCGGGTGTTGTTTGACCACAGTACACTACACAGAGCCCTGTTGTACGCTGTGCCCCAGTGGACACATGCCTCCAGATGTGTGTATTTATAGCTGAAAGAATTTCACACAACAGTGAACCTTCTGTCCTACCAGCGGGGGCAGGGTCATCCGCTATTTGGAGAACTCTTCTATGGAAATACGGACGTCCTGACCTTTGAAGTACTTTGATCCAGGATACGTGGAAATACGTAACGTTCAGCGCGGATTCTTCCAGGCGTCCCAATCCTGGCTGCTCTTGGGTTCTGTTTCTTGGCAGCGCCTTGTTTCGTGGTGTCTGCTCAATGAGGAGGGGTGTCTGAAAAAAGTGTGAGTTGGATGTCTTTTTCTGAAGGTGGCTCCCCCGTGAGCATCCAGAAACGCTAATACGAGGTACCTGAAGGGGTCTGTGGGCGTCCTCTTCTCTGGGCTTCATCGGAAGCCAAGGTCAGCGTCTGGCTCTTAGGAACTTGTTCTTCGTGTAGGAGCTCAGTTTCAGGCTCACGGTGGTTTAGCTTTTCTCGTGTCTCCCAGCAGTGGCTTTTCGTTGTGACCTGAGCCATTGCCATAGCAGGTGTGTGACAGCCTGGTCACCCTCCTCCACACGACACCATCATGAATAATAGAGACACGTGGTCAGATCAGTTCTCACAATGGAAGCAGATACGTCAAGGAGCTGACCTCTGGGAGGAACAGGGGTATGATCGCTCCCAGTGTGCGTATCTGAGTGTCTGAGCACTTCCCACGTGCGCACGAGGCGCTGGGCGTGTGTGTTCTGTAAGCACTGTGCGGAGACGGCCGCAGCCGTTGCCGAAGGAGGCGCGGTTGCTGGTGCTGTCACGATCTAAGAGAGGGCCGCTCTCTACTTGCAGAACTCAGGACGCTCCTGGGCCCGAGCTGGTACTGCCTGCAAGCATCGAATTCAGGGAGAGTTGTGAGTAATTTCAGATCCCATTGTTAGTGAATTATTTCTTGTTCCATTTTCCTCCATCTGATTTTCATGGTTTTTTTTTTTGTTTTTTTTGTTTGTTTGTTTTCTTTTTTGAAATCTTTTCACAGCTGAAGATTCATTTTTATCTGCCATCATAAACTATACTAATAGCTCTACAGTCCATTTTAAGTTGTCCCCTACATATGTGTTATACATGGCGTGTCGGTATGTATTGTCCAGCCGGTGCAGACCCGACGCCAGCCCCAGTGAGCGCGCTCACAGAGTGACCGCCACGGTCCACAAGATGGTGAGCATGATGGAGGCGGTGATCCAGGTAAGCCGCAGTGCGCAGCCGCCCCGCGCTCAGCCTCTCGTCCCAGGCCCGCCCCCCCGAGTCCGACTGCACCCGCTCTGCAGAGAGCTTGGACGCTCGCATAGCTTTAAAAGTGGCAAAGAAGTGCCAGCTGGTTTTCTCCTTAATCTCTGTGGGAATGTAATGATCACAGTAAAGATCCTTAAGATGGTGGTAGTTGTGAGAACACGTTGAGACGTGGGGATTTTTTTTTTAGAAAAAATAATATGTTGAGGTGAATTTCACATTAATGTAAAATTAACCGTTTTAAAGCGACTCATTCAGTAGCATTTCGGATGTTCCCAGTGTTGTGCAGCAGCCACTTGTGGTTCCAGAACATTCCCATCACCCACAGTAAAACCCTGTGCCACGAAGCAGTTTGTCCTCATAACCTCCCTGCCAGCGCCTGGCAGCCGCCCTCTTAGAGTCTTCTCAAGGTTCTGAGAGCATTTGCTCTTTTCCACCGAGAGTGCGACGTTGATAGGATTTCTGTGGATTTTTGACGGCACTCGTTTCGGTGTGATGTACATCATGACATTTCTTGATGACGACATGATCACGGTCTGTCATAAAACGGCTGAAGCTTAAGGAAGTAAGGGTATTCTCTTTGTAGTGGTTTGTTTCTCATTAAGTACTCTCATCTGTAAATTGGCACAGCAGTTTTCCAAACTCACAATCTGAAGATTTAATTCTGTGTCCTTGAAAGTCAATGTGAAGTTAATTTTTTTTTTTAAGTTTTTCCAAACCACTTATCAGAGCTATTATTCGGTCACAAAATACAAAACCCTAGTTATGTACCGTGAAGCAGCGGTTTGGTGGTTTCCCTCCTGTGAGGACAGTTTGAGCAGACAAATCTGTTGATTCCTTCTGAATTACTTCAAAAGGCCAAATTTTTCAAGAACTGTTTCTTTTATGTTTGAGGGGTGAGCCTGTGAACCTATGGGCTTACAGTTCTTTCCCCAAGTGAAGAAACAAATCCAAAAAGAATTGTCATTTTATTTGGATCCCATTTGGTGTTCCCTCTCTTCCTAATTTATGAAGAAACACAGATTTCCTTTTAGCTCAAAGCCATTGTCTGTCTTCCCTCATGTTTGCATTTCCAAAGCCCGTTTCAAAGTGTGGAATTCCTTTCATCAGACTACTGTTGATAGACTTTTCCTGGTTGAATTGGAACTAGTCTGTGAAATCATCATTATCAAAACAGGTCTATTAAAACACATTTAGGGGTTACTATGTGATCGGAGGAGTCTTAAAATTTTAGCAAAGAACCATAGTAATGAGTAAATTCTTTAATTTGTAAAAACCTACTTTGAAAAACCAATTTACTCTGTTTTAGTATAGTTATGTTTTTTTAATACATTTAAAAATTTTTAACTTTTATTTTTTTTTGTTTCTGTTGGTCTTTTCTGTCTCTTTCATCCTGTTAAACCAGAGCATAGACACTCATCTTACATGCCTTGAAGTAGTCAGACACACGAGATCATTGAAAGACGTTAAGAAGTCCTTCATTTGTAAATCTTTTAAAGAGATCAGTGTGTTCCCATGTTAAATGTCACATTTCTGTATGTAAATTCTGGGAATTCCCTCCCTCACTGGGCCAGTGTTAAAAACGTAGAACTAACCCTTTACATCACGTACTTCCCAAGCTGTTTCTGAGCCAGGAGTGAATATGTAATTTGGGGAATAACAGAACTAAATGTCGTACCTTCATGTCGTACCTTCATGTTAGTGTTTTGATTTTTTTAAACTGTCATGATTGTTTACAAGTTTCTTTCTCTCGTTCTGCCTGATTCCCCTTCGTCTGTTTTTCTCCAGGAAGTAGACCAGGTTGATCAGGTAGGACGTGCTGCTGGGAACTGGTCCTGGCTTTGTCGGCTTAGCTGAGTTTCTCGCGCTGCTTCCATGTCAAACACAGCACTCCAGCAGCCGGACTGGACGGTTCATAACACTCATTCAGCAACTGAAACATGCAGTACTAAATCCTGTTTGACTGTGCAACCCTTATCAGCATTTCATAATTTCTGCTTAATGCACTTCAGTGTGGATATGAAGTGACGGAAGTTCTGTTTCTCCTCTTTCTTGTTTACCCTTGGTTCCTATTCTTTGGATCTCATCTGAGGTCGCCTGGCCTGCTCATGTGGTCGGGAGACCATGCGATAGATCAGTACTCGATAGCGAGTTGCTCGGCGTCCGAGCCAGTGACTGTGCGTATCAGGGTGGCTGTGGGTAACCGTGGATAGACGCGTGTGTCCTTCACAGATTACCAGATAATGCACAACCTCCAATTGGGCGTTGTAGGGTCTGATACCTCTGTTTTCGGCCCTGATTCTGTCCGTGGTGGCCACCTGGATCCATGTGTCTGTCCATGAATCCTGAGGTGTTGCAGTTACGCTGCTGTGAATGCATCCAAATTCCTTTGCAAATATCTGGTATCTGTGGTAAATACCTTGGTGACAATGGGAAGGTACTGGTCTATCTCAGCAGCTTTTCAAGAGCATTCCTTTGTATTTTCGTTCTTTTTGCTTGTCTTGGGGTTGCTTATGGAAATCCGTTCTGTCTACAGAAGCAGAAGAATATCGCAGGGGCACTTGCCTTCTGGATGGCCAACGCGTCTGAGCTGCTCAACTTCATTAAACAGGACCGAGATCTTAGTCGAATCACACTGGACGCCCAAGACGTTCTAGCACACTTGGTTCAGATGGCGTTTAAGTAAGGAGCACCTTTTTGGAGATTGCACGCCCGTAGAGATTTTTTTTAAGGTTTTATGTACCCTGATGGGAGATGGACAGCGAGAAGCAGGAGTAGCTGTGTGCCTGATGTGTTGATTTAGGGAATTGAATTTGTTGAGCTGTGTTTCGAGCCTCCTGAGACTAAAGCTGTCGCACTGTAAATGGAAACTATTTCTCAGCAGCGTGAACCACTCCCGTTTGTGATGTCATGTCTGGGGCTGCGTCCTGCTGGGGTTATTAAAATTGCCTACATATTTTCAGATACCTAGTTCACTGCCTTCAATCAGAACTGAGTAATTACATGCCAGCCTTTCTGGATGACCCTGAAGAGAACAGCCTGCAAAGACCAAAAATAGGTTAGGACGCTTTTTCTCCCCCCGCCATCCCTCTCTTCGCTCTCCGCTTTCCTCTTGCCTCCTTCCTGTGTAACTTCTTTTTAATATTTACTGTCCTAAGAGGGAGGTATTTTTAGAATAAATGAGATAAACTGTTGGATTTGCCATTTAGTAAATCGCAGCCACCGTCTGTTTTATTTAAGAACAGCTCCGGTTTTGGGGTGTCGTGCTTTTGCAGGAAGTCTCCTGGGGTGAGCTGCAGGACACATGGTTAAGCCCCGTGTGTGGTTTCAGACCTCCCTCCCGCCTCCCGTCTGAAGGGCCTGGTGTCTCAAAGTGACCCGAGTCGCCCTTCTCTCCGTTCCTGACGCGTTGTGCGTCCAGCGTTTTCACGAGACTCTTGCTTCCGCCCGTGTCTGACAGATGACGTCTTGCACACGCTCACGGGAGCCATGTCTCTGCTGCGGCGCTGCCGGGTCAACGCAGCCCTGACCATCCAGCTCTTCTCGCAGCTCTTCCACTTTATCAACATGTGGCTCTTCAACCGGCTGGTCACCGACCCCGAGTCGGGGCTGTGCTCCCACTACTGGGGGGCGATTATCCGCCAGCAGCTGGGACACGTGGAAGCCTGGGCGGAGAAGCAGGGCTTGGAGCTGGCGGCGGATTGTCACCTCAGCCGCATCGTGCAGGTGAGCTGGCGCGGGTCTCCCCTGCCCACAGGTCGTGCGCCTCGTTCTCAGCGTCTCATGCCGTCAGGGGGCGGCCCCGGGATTCGGCCGAGTCAGCAGCCCCCGGGGGGGGTTCGTGTGCTCCACTGAAGCAGCGGAGGGGCGCTGGCTTGCCTGGGTCTCTGGGGCAGTCTTCCGCCAGCCCCGTACCTCAGCGGCAGGCATTGTCTCACAGGCCAGGAGGCCCACGTCAGGCTGTGGGCAGGGTGGCTCTCTGCCTTCGCTTTCACGGGTGTTCTCCCCGGGGGCATGTGTGTCTCCACGTGTGCACTCTTCATTCGGACATAAGTCAC
The DNA here is from genome assembly GCF_010015895.1 of Lontra canadensis. Classification (NCBI taxonomy): domain Eukaryota; kingdom Metazoa; phylum Chordata; class Mammalia; order Carnivora; family Mustelidae; genus Lontra; species Lontra canadensis. The sequence continues at coordinate 6,247,335 of NW_022631091.1, forward strand.
GTTAGACCTGTCCCCTCACTCACTCCTCCCACTGCTGTCAAGACCCTTGCTCCAAGTAAGGTCGTGTTCTGAGGTGCACGGGGTTGGGCTCTTGGGGGACACAACTCAGCCCGCAGCAGGTGGTAAGCACTAGAATAAATACCCTTCGAGGGTTCTTTCTTACCAGACCAGTATCTTGTGAGGCTCCCAGCTGAAAGGACAGATCCCAGTGTGCAGCTGGGTAGCGCGTCGCTCTTCAGCACACGCAGCCAGGTGAGCAGCGCAAAGTGGAAACCCGCAGGGACACGCGCGGGAGGAGAGAGGGGCCTAGCACTTGGCAGTCGTCCCGTCCCAAAGGCCAGGGGCGGGAGACGGAGAAGGGCACGGAGGAGCTCGCGATGGCTGTGTGTGAGCGGCTCAGCCGGTGCTCAGGGTGTCCCTGCGGAGCCTGCCCTGGGTACGGGGCTTTTGCAGTCAAAGAGGTGATCTGCAGCCTCAGAACGTACGGCGGGGTTTTTTTTATTATCATAGTTTATAATTTTGCATTTTCCCCACAATTTCTTAATCTCATTTAAAGTAGTTTAGTATAGAAAGAGGCTGCTATCCTCCTTGGATTGCATCAGCTGGCTGTAAAAAAATCATTACAGGGAAACTTTATTCAGACCCCAGTAACTGGTGATCAGGGTGGTTGTGATGTAAATGGTTACAGGATTTTATTTATTTATTTGTCAGACAGAACGCACGCAAGTAGGCAGAGTGGCAGGCAGAGGCAGAGAGAGAGAAGCAGGGTCCCCGCTGAGCAAGGAGTCCGATGTGGGACTCGATCGGAGGACCCTGGCATCATGACCTGAGCCCGAGGGCAGCAGCCTAACCTACGGAGCCACCCAGGCGACCCATGTTCACAGTTTCTAAGAGAATTTTTAAAAATGATTTATGAATAATTGAATTTCATTTACATTTTATATTTTAGTAAAATACAAATTATGTATTTTAGTGAAATTAAGCCATCTAAAAACCTTTATTAGCGCTTTTTCAGTTCAATTCAATGTTAATAGAAGTGTGTTTCCCTAAAAAACATTCTGCATTTTAAAATTAAATTAGCAGGTTATTCCAGTTTTAAGTGTTACATGAAGGGGAATAGTTATAAAATATTTTCCAGTCATGTGTCCTGTCACCCTTTCCACCAGGCAACCACTCTGCTCACAATGGACAAGTACTCAGCGGAGGACATTCCGACGGTCAACAGCACGTGCTTCAAGCTGAACTCTCTGCAGCTGCAGGCCCTGTTACAGAACTACCACTGCGCGCCCGACGAGCCCTTCGTCCCCGCCGTGAGTGCCGCCCGTCGGCGCGCCGTGGGCCAGCAGCTGGGGACTGCTTGCTTAGGGAAATGTCCGGTTCCAAAAGCTGCAGGAGGGGCTGCTTATAGTCACTTCACTTCTATGATAAATAAGCTACTGAATCATCTCCTGAGATCCTATTTCTCGTTGATATTTGAGTTAGGGTTCAGTACAGGAGGTAGAAAATACCCAGCATTTTAAGTAGAAAGGCATTTATCCAGGGAAGTAGGTTCTTAGAAAATGACTGGAAGGCCTGGCGGGAGAGGAAGTTAAGAGGGTGCCCGGATTCCCAGGCTCACCACTGTGACCTGAGGCTCAGAGGCCCCAGAGCTCCTGCCACAGCACGGACATCAGTGTGCCGTGGGCACAGAGTGCCCCTCAGGTGCCCCACCCAGCCAGGGGGGCTGCCCCGACCCGTGCAGACGCCTCCTACTGGTGGGAATCAAGTTCTGGCATTCGTGTGTCTGGAGAGAAGGCATGGGGGGCCAACGGCCTGGTCCACCATGTGGGCTACAGCTACTGCGTGTAGAATGAGAAAGGCCGCAGGTGCTTGTTGTCACCCGCGAATAAAATCTGCTCGAGGCTGGAGTGCTGTTGAGGGAAGTGCCGGAGGTGGGTGGGCCGACCCCTAGGATTAACTTCATGCCAACAGAAGACGTGTACGGAGTAGCCAGGATCAGGAGCCGGCAGATGCGCCCGACAGGAGAGCATCTAGAAGGTCCCGTCACCGTCGCATGCAGGAGTGCGGCGTGGCACCAAGTTGTGCGTTTGCACACGGAAGTGCACAGCAGATGAGATGCCCTGCGCGTGTGCACAGAAGTGCAGCATGGGGTGCAGACGGCACGTGTCCATCCGCACGGGCTCCCAGAGCAGGTGGCGGGATCTAGGGTGGGGGAGCCAGGGCCGACAGGGCAGCAAAGGTTGCTTCTCCCGTGAGGGCTTTGCTCTGTGACTCGGGGACTTGAGGCGCCGTGTTCACTTCGTCGAGCTGTACAGTGAAGCCGGGGGAGCTTTCTTTCCCGATTAGCTGGGGATAGACATTTCTGTCCTGATTTTTTACATTTGCCGTCGTGTGAATTTTTTCTGTCATTATGAATTCTGTAAAAATTGGATCATTAGCACCTGGATGTTAAATTGCAAGGGAAAAAAATGGCTACTTTGGCAAAGGGAAACCGTTTTCTTACGATTGAACAGTTTCCGTTTAAGGCTGCAGGTTACTCGAGATTAGCCCTGTCTTGGCTCACGTGTTTGCAGGCTGTGCTTCGCCAGCTACCGTCGCCCGGCGCGCCGGTGTTGGCACACTGGGGACGTTGTCCCTCGCAGCCCCGCCTGCGTGTGTGGCCGCGGCACGCACGAGAGGTCTGAGTGGCAGCCCGCTGGCGTGTCGTGCTCACTGTGCGTCCGTGTTCTGACCAGGACCTGATCGAGAACGTGGTGGCTGTGGCCGAGAACACGGCGGACGAGCTGGCGCGCAGTGACGGCAGGGAGGTGCAGCTGGAGGAGGACCCTGACCTGCAGCTGCCTTTCCTGCTTCCGGAAGACGGCTACTCTTGCGACGTTGTCAGGAACGTTCCCAGCGGCCTACAGGAGTTCTTAGACCCTCTGTGCCAAAGAGGTGCGTCCCGCTTACTGGGCCTGGAGTCCCGGCTCTGGCCCGGCTCGGAGTGAGCATTGTACCGGGTGCGTGTGGGTGTGCGCACGTGCGTCAGGCCACACGTGTGGAGCACACCGCACGCGCTTCTGGGGAAAGCCGTGTGGCAGGACGTGGAAGTAAGCGTTTCATGGTGTTGTGGAGTCTGGGTTGTCGCACCATGAGGCTCCCGTGGGTGTGTCGTGACCCTCCCATGGCGTGGCTCCACCCGCCAGCTGTCACAAGCCACGTTGCTGCCTGGCCTGCTAGGAGAGAGGACCTTTGGTTGCTCCTCTGCTGGTTTTGGGGAGCTGGGAGCTCGCCTCATCCGGTGGAAATGATCCGTGCATGTGACTACCAGTGGAGTTGTCGGGAGCAGCACAAGGGCGGCAAGCACACCACCTCCGCTCGCACCCCAGCTCTGTCCCGTGAGACTGCCCTTCCAGGACACGGGCACGTGGATGGCAGGCAGTCGTGACCGGCCCAGCCGCCTGTGGGACACTTAGACCTGTGGCACAGGGCACAGCCATAACCTGCATTGGCATGGCTGCCACCATGAGCACGTGTTCAGCGCCTGCCGGGGCTCGTGAGCCACGCTCTCGCTGGGCTTGTCTAAGGGCAGCGAGCTCCCCGGGTCTGATCCCGTAGCCGTTTACGTATTCTTGTCGGAATGTGGTGGTAAAAATCTCACACGTGCTGGGAGTCGGCAGTTGAAGGTGCTGACTCTGGGTCTCAGCTCAGATTCTGATCTCGGGGTCCTGGGGTCGAGCCCCGTGTCAGGCTCCCTGCCCAGCCTGGAGCCTGCTTGAGATTCTCTCTCCCTCCGCCTCTTCCCCCCCCAAAATGCCACGTTTACACTCGAAGCACAAACTTCTAAATCAGACCCCAGTTCAGCCCCAGTCTGGTATGGTTTGTAACATGGAGCTCAGGTGAACTGAGAAACAGAGTTCAGGAATTAGCTTACACACAAATGACAGTGGCAAGGTGAAGAGTTAGTCTCGCCGACGTGAATTCGGTGAGTGTGGTTTTTAATTTCAGTGACTGTTTCACATGCTACGATAAACAGATTGTTATGTCTCTGAAGGTTATGATAGTTTAAAATTTCCATTCTACAAAGGCTGCTTCTTGTCGTGAAGGGTGGTGTGTTAGTAGCCAGCGTGTCTGGTTGTGCCGGGAGCGCGGACTCCTGTTTCCTCTCAGCCCGTCCTCAGAGCAGCAGAGCTGAGGCGGGTGCGTCCTCGAGGAGCTTTGTGTGAAGGAGGAAGGCGGCTGGGACGAGCCTGGGCTCATGTCTGGGACGAGCAGGGAGGACAGAGGTCCAGGCTGCAGTGACGTCTGAGAAAGCCTCAGTCCGGCATTGGGAGTCCCCATGTCAGGGCTCCTATGGGGGGAGCCCTCCTGCCCAGCAGAGCGGGCCTAGACTGGTCCCTGGCACCCGTGTGTGGCCTCAGGGCCGAGCCCAGGGGCCTCCGTTGCCATGCGGGCACTGCTTGTCATGCCTGCAGGGCCGGGCCCATCAGCACTTGACACACCCGCGTGTGGGGGGCAGCCACACACTCTGGCTGGCTGCTGCCTGGACCACTCTCTGTGCCCCCTCTGTGCCCCCCACCTTCCGCCGCCCTCAGTTGCTTCATGGCTGCTGGATCTCCGCCCCCCCCACCCCCCCACACTTCCCCTTCACCCCCGGGAGCTGAGCACACCGGCGGCTGAGCAGGACACCCCGCTCCCAGCCCGTTGTTGGTATTAACGTGTTGGTATTAACACCCCTGGGCCTTGCCCCCTGCCCCCCCACCCGCTGCTTCACTCGCACGCTTGGGTTTACTTTCTGCAGTCCCGGTCAGGTAGCCCTGTGTCTAGAAAACCTCAGCCTGCTCCCGACACTTAACGCCACTTTCCCCACAAGGGATTCTGTGTTCTTTTGGGACATCTTTGTGACAGCCCTTGAAACGCGTGTGTCCGCCTGTCTCTGGGGTCGAGCTGGAGTCCTGGGGCCAGGCCCCTGACCCTCAGCACCCAGCCCAGGGCTGCTGGGCTGCGAGTGCTCAGCTCGTCACTAACCTGTGAACGAGCGCACGGCGAGACGGGTTTACTAGTATTTTCCAGATCTGTGTGTGTGGACTTGCGTACGTGGCTGTCGGTTCTGTGATGCGTGCCTCCGAGCCAGAGCTTGCCAGGTCGGGAAGAGGGAGCTCCTGCCAGGGTGGTGACGTCTCCTCCGTGACTTACCCTGAGGCTCCCAGAGTGATTGATTTCAGAGCACCCGTGGTATTTCATCACTGTCTTGGCGTCCCTGCCTCGTTCTGTATGTGTGTCCGATGATAACACAGTCTATTACAGAGGGGCCTTTACAAGACCTATAAAGAACTGGGTGTGTTCTTTTATGACATCAGTGTTTTTAATTCTTCACGCTCAAGTCTTTGAGCCGAATAAGGGACTACTGTGTGCTCAGTTATGTTCCTTTTGTTTTGTCCTATAACACAGTTGTGTGAGAGAAGGCTGTAAAACCAGCACGGACTTACACCTGATCTGAGATGCATTCCTTCAGCTAAGAGCAGGAAATGTCTGCTTGATGTATGATCTGGCCTTGACATTTGAAAAAAATAAGAAAATAATAAAGATTGTTCATTTCAAAACTGTCATAATCACAGTTCCCTCAAGTGGGGGAAAGAGAAGTTGTAGGTATATTTTAATGAAAATAGGTTGAAATGGTGATTTTTTTATACAAAGGGCTATAAGTTTATATCTTTATCTTAACTGCGCTCTTTTGACATCTCCTTTTCTGCTTACTGCAAAAAAACCTCATAAGTGCCCAAAAATAACAGGCGAACTTTCCTCACGGCTGGAATCCTAGAGTGGGAGAGAGGGCTGGGAGGCACCAGCCAGGGCTCTCCCCAGTCCCGGGGACTAGCTGAGGCTGTGCGTGCTGGCAAGAGCCATCCGTGTGACATCGGGCACACGCTAGGCTCCTCAGAACGGTTGAGCTGCTAGTAATAGGAAGACCAGACCGCTTTGGAGAAAATATAAGAATGTGCAAGGCCTGTGTGATACAACTTTGTCAGGAAGGTCCAGAGAAACACAGAATAAGATCTGCCTAAATGAAGAATGACATATTTTGAATTGGAAAGGTTAGCTTTATAAAGCTGTCATTTGTTGATGAGAATATCATAAATACTTTTCAAAACATTATAAAATGACTCTGAAACTTATTTGTAAGCCATTTAAGTGACTGGTTAGGAAATTTGGACAGAGTTGTGTGAAGGGGCCCATCCTACAGGTCAGACACTGTCCTGCCTGAAAACCGTAGAGCCCAGGGTGTGACACTGGGCAGACGTGTGAACTAGTTCACTAGCTGTTCACTACTTGTTCACAGCGGTCTCTGTCGAGAAAGGCCTCCCGGGTATTGCTGAGCACTTGGTCAGCAAGGAAGGAGTTACGGTGCACGTCGGTGATTTCTCATAGAAATAGGGAGAAAAGTTCTTTGAAACAAACAGGAAGGGGAGACCAGTTTCACTTTTCAGCTTGGTGTTGAATTCCATCAAACCAAAACGATGATTTTAAATGTCTGAAAGTTCCATCTCCAGAGGCAATAAGTGTACATAGAGTACGAAGAAGAAGGGTCGTCTGTAGGTGCCGAGCCATTGACCCGTGATGTTGCTGCCCTTCTTGGAGATTATATGGCTGACTTGCGTTGCTTTTCAGTTTTATAATTTGCTTGTTTTCTCCTCAGGATTTTGCAGGTTAATTCCTCATGCACGCTCACCAGGCACCTGGACGATCTACTTTGAAGGTGCAGATTACGAGAGCCACCTTCTGCGCGAGAGCACGGAGCTGGCAAGTATCACGAGTGTGACGGGTGCGGCATACACCCACGCGTGTCCCATACGGTGTGAAAATGTAATGCAAACCCGTTCTGTGATTATAGTGAGCATTGTTGTGACAAGAGTATTTTAAAATCATCTTTAAGTACTGATTTTATTTTAAAAAATCTGAAACTAGGATTTATATACATACATATTTTTTCCAGGCCATGTCTATATATTTTTGTCCATAAACAAAAATATTTCTACCCTCAGCTATACCAGCCTTAATGTTAATACATACTTTTAAAAAGATAATATGATAGCCTTACGAATTTTATTAGAAAATGTATTTCTTTGGTAGAACTATTTTCTCCTTACAGTTGGTTCTACCTTGTTTTAAGTATGTGTCAAATCACTTGCTGGTAATTTTGTATCTTTTGGAAGCTGGTCAGTCCTCTCTTCACTGGCTTCGTGCATTGTGTGGAGAGCTCTGCTTTGCCTCCTGCCTGGAGTTTTAAATAACAAAGACTGTGTCCCTGTGCCTTGGACTGCCACATCTGATCAATAGAAACAAAGGAAAATCTTCCTTTTTGAACTTTGTTGTGGAGTTTCCTTTAGATAGCTTTCACATTACTTATCTTCCTGTAATTACCATTTTCATCTTTTAAGCCACTTAAGCCTTCGAAGGAACAAACAGATGGGACTGTACTTTGGTCCAAGTTCCTGGGGGTCAGGCTCACTGTGTTGTGCATGTTTGCATGTGGCCGTGTCTTCCCCTGCCCGCCAGTGGGAATCATCCAGTGTGCCTGGGCCAAGGGTTAGAGGTTCTGGGGTGCAGACACAGCCAGGTAGCTTCTGACGCTCCAGAGACTTCCTTGTACACCCGACAATACTGACCAGCAGCCTGTCAAAGCTGTGCGCCTCTTGTGTATCTAAATTCTAAGAAAATGGAGATTGTGTCAGGTGGCGTAAGGTGGCGATACTTACGCAGAATAAAGCACGCACGGTGTTTTGTATGTCAAATTCCAAGTTATTATTCGTCATGACTGAACGGCCTGCTTTAGACTGGAGCGTGTGTCCTCCTATCTCCAGCGGCCGAGGTAGCGGCTGGCCGCCCCGCCACATGGGAGCCGGTCGCCCAGAGCCTCTGACCGGATACAGTGCCTCTCAGCGCTCTCTGGGCCTCCCGAGCTGTTTGCCACAGTCCAAGTGATAGCCGTTCCCAACTCCCAGGTTTAACAGGACAGCAAATACCTTCCTGGATGGGATCACGGGTTCTTCATCTTCCTAGTGTGCTGTGCTCAGAGATCCCTTGGGAGCATTCAAGTCTTAATCTCAAAACAAATTATTTTCCTTCCAGTGTTCTCTCACTGACCTCGGCTCTGAATGAACAAGCCCCATGTATGTAACGACCACTTGTTGGCGGATCCCATAGTGTGTATGCACTGGTGGTTTTCTTCTGTAATTTTGTTTCTTCTTTGGGTGAGGTGTGACATACGGATAACACGTAACTTCAGTGGACAGCTCCGTGTTTGCTTAGGGATCAGTTCAAGGACTGACCTCGTCCCTGAGCCCAAAGTACTTGGAGCAGTGCCGCCCGCATCTCGGGGTGGCCTAACGTCACACGAGCCCTGCATTCTCCCAGGAGACTCATGTTAGATCATCTTTCTTACAGCTGTCTCATGCTGACCTCCCCATGGATGGTGTAAAATAAGTTTGCCTTTTTTCTTTAAAAAAACACCTAGTAATGTATATTGAAAGGTAATATAGTAACATTTTAATTTCATTTTTATGATTGGGTTTTTCTAATCTGATAGTAATGGAAGTGTACTTTTGTTTTCTAAAATAAGTTCTTTCACGTTTAAATAGTGTTCATGACTAGTGTCTTCACGGCTCTGGAGGCGAGAGTACTGATCCTTTGCTGGTCACGCCATGAGACCTATCTGTAATCCTTGTCTGGGCCGTTAACCACAGCAAATGTGATTGGCCCTGTCACTCGTGACTGTCTAACCTAGAAACACTTCATTTTAGCCATAAAATAAACCTTTGTTTCTGTCCTCCAGGCTCAGCCTCTGAGGAAAGAACCTGAAATCATCACTGTGACTCTGAAAAAGCAAAACGGGATGGGTCTCAGCATTGTCGCAGCGAAGGTGAGACGCGGTCAGCGGGATGAGTTGTCCCTCTTCGCTCTGCACCTTGAGTCAGTCAGCCACGGGCCGGAGCTGAGCGTGGGGGGCCCTTCGCTGCCTGTGGACAGAGCGTGCTTGTGGTTCTGCTTCTCGGGGTGGGGTCCATGGAAGGGTTCACGGCGCTCAGGCAGCGCAGGGACGGCATCCTGCTGTCCAGGGGAGCTACAGACAGTGTGACCTTGACACCGAGTCGCTGGCACTCCTGAGGAGCAGGTGGAGGCAAAACTTGATGAGCCACAACAGGCACCAGAGAAGGGAGGGTCCCTTAGTCCGAGACGGGAGCTAGGGCTTGCACGGGGTCAGAGCGGGGCCTCAGACAGCTCCTCGAGTGCTGGTGCACACATGCGTCCCTGCACACTCATCACCCAGGCCAGCTTCTGCATCCCCGTCCAGGCGCTCTCTTCCAGTGGGTGTGCGGCGAGGCCGAGGAGGTGACCTCTGTCCCCTGGGCCACATGTGGGTCTGCTATGTGCCGGGTGCCATAGCCTCCCACAGAGAACACCCGGCCAACCTTAGAGTATGTGGTTGGGAGCCAGCCGCACTGATGGTGTGAAGCAGGGCTGCAGGCTGTGTCAGGGTCATTGGAAACCCGCCTGGCTAAGGGAGAGTGGTGCTCCGGTGGTTCTGGAAACCCTGATTGACACCTGAGGGCTTTGCACTGCGTCTTGTAGACTCCACAGAGAAATGAAAGGGACGTGTTGTAATTTGGTATTTCAGGAAGCTGCGTCTGGGAAGGGCATGGTATGTAGGATAACTAGAAGAACCTGGGACCCTGATGGGGCTCCAGCTGGGAACCAGCTGGCCAAGGGGAGCCAGTGTCGGGTGTGGACAGAGGTCACAGTAGTCTGGTTCTGAGGTGCCAGGTTACGTGGGGTCACCCAAGCTGGGCCAGACAGCAGGTCCAGAACCTGTCAGCCCAGCTCATGGCCCAGAGTCCCTTACTCCTGATAAGGGTCATGCTTGTGGGCCATAGTTCCAGGTTCTAATTTAATGGACCCACAACCCAAAACTTACAAAGTTGTGAATAGGAAGGTATTAGACATGGACTATTTTCTATACTTACCAACTGAATCAAATGCTCATTTTTAGGGGAAAAAAATACCAGGATGTTACATGCCACACTTGGACACAGGAAAACTTTAACCTGCACGTTTCCTGTTACGCGTTTATACGCATGGATCCTCTTTCCCCGCTCATCTTGCTTGGGGTCTGAAGTTCTGACCTGTGGGGTTGTCAGCACACCGGTCTTCTTCGGTTTCTCTGCAGTCCGGAAAGCTGTGCTCTCGCTCTCGCTCAGTACAGAATCACCTGGGCCCTGAAAGGCAAAGTCCTATTTACCTAAGCGCCTCTGATCCTTACTTGTAACCCGTAGAGGCATCGCACACGTAGTGGGGCCTCTCGCAGGCCCCTGCCCCCGCCTCCCCCTCGGGCCTCTGGCCTCTGTTCTTGCCGGGTGGCCAGGTGTCAGTGGGCGGTTAGGACTGGGACCTGGGCTGAAGTCCCATTCACGCCTCCTTTCACGGTGCCTGTGGGGGAGAGGCAGAAGGGAGGGTGCTGGCCCCAGGCCTGCGTTCTCCCCCAGGCGTGGTTCCAGATGGCAGGCCGTGGGAGAGTCCTCTCACTGTCGGGAGGGGTCCCTGCACCGTTATACAGACTGCAGCAGGGGGAGGGGTGAGGGGCATCGAGTGAGTGTGGAGGACAGGACCTCAGCTGAGGCCCCGAGAGGAGGTCTCCATGTGGAGGTGCTCGGGCCGGACCGCTGACGACAGCTCGTCCACCTGGCCTTCGCCCACTGCCACCACCTGGCCTTCGCCCACTGGCCACGCAGCTGTGTTTCTGTCCTGGTGGTGGGTCCCTGCACTTGCTCACCTCTCCCAGCCCTACCTGTGCTGACTGCCCCTCCCTCAGGGCTCCCTCGCGGTCGGTGTGCACACGCCTTCATGCAGGGAGGCATGGGAACGCAGTGTGCTCTCTCTAGTCAGTAGGAAGTACTTGGTCGTAGAAACAGACAGCACTCTGGGATCCTTGCTCTGACGGAAGTCTTTGTGAATTGTGCTAAGAGATCGTGTGGCACAACGACCGACGGCCTCGCGGAAGCTGGGGACACGCAAGATTTAGCTTCCGGTTATTGATAGTCTAAAGAGGAGGTCTTCTGTTCCTTTCACTCGTACTAGAATAATAAACTCAACGTGAAACTAGTAGTTAATTGTTAGGCACTGTTTATTCCAAGAGAGACTACCAGCTGCCTGTTGTGTAAAGACGGAGTGTGATTTCCACTTTCTAACCTTGAAGCGTCTGCATGTCTGTTGCTGGCGTTTTCTAGACTGACACATTCAAAAAAAAAAAAAAAAAAAGATGTCTAGAAAAAATGGGAGGGAAGTATCGGTGTTAGCATTTCTAATTGGGATATAGGATTTCCGAACTGGGGCCCCACGGGGAACAGGAACAACGCAGGACATTAGATAGACATCCAAAGATCGCCTTTCTACCTCCCGAAGCTGGAGCAGAGAACGTGGCTTCTGTGCCGCATCTGCGGTAGCCCGGCTGCTACCTCGTCTCTCGCGTGGCGGGGTCTCCTTCCCGTGTGGCTCGTGCCGCAGCTGCCAGCCACAGGCCCCGCCGCAGAGCCAGAGAACCCAGGACCGAGAGCAACCGCTCAATGTCTTCATCCCGGCTCGCCTTGTCCCCTAGCACTCGCCGTGGGAGGGAGGCCGTGGGGGCCTGCTCCTTCCTTTCCTAGATTGGGAAGGTGGCATCCTCCCCAGCCTCCCAGGGATTCCCACACTCTTCTTGTTTTCTGGCCTCTTTGAAAACTTTCCACCGTGAAAGCATACGTTGAGAACTAGAAAAAAAGTAATAACAAGTTTTTTGAAAAAGAGATTCCAGATTTAATGCTAAGGTGCCGAATTCATCAGCTTATTAAACAATAGACGTAATAAAACGAAGTATGCCCCCGGCTCTTGGGATAATTCCTCCCCCGGAGAAGGTCTTAATCAGCACACACGCCCTTGCTCACTTCAGGGGCGAAGCAGAAGTGACTACGAGCGAGTGGTGACGTCAGAGGCCGTCGCTCCGGGGCGTCTGCCGACCAAGCGCGGCGGAGAGTGCGCGTCTGTGGGGGCCTTCGTGAGCAAGTGCCTCTTAAGCTGGTGCTTGACGGGCGCGCACGCATTAGCTGGGCAGAGCCTGGTGGGCAGAGGGTCTCAGACGAGGGGCTGTGGGCAAAGGCGCAGCCATTGTGGAGCCGTTGTGTTCTGTGCCGGAGCACGGAATTGGGGGCCAGCCTTCCAGGGTGCCTCTGGGACAGGGAGGCAGGACCGTGTCTCGTACAGCAGTCGGCGCGCTTTTCCTGAGGGGGCCCAGGTGGTGAGTGTCCTCCGCAGTGTGGGCCTTGCGGGCTCTGCTGCAGCTGGAGGGTGGCGGCCGGTGCTGGAGTGTGGCTGTGTCCCAGAGGAACTTAAGAGTCCCTGAGATCTTGGTGGGCTTGTGCATTTTGGTATTGCTCCGAGAAGTCGCCATCGAAGGGGTTCAGGTAAAGGCCTGACAGGGTTAAAGTGAGGTTTCGAAAGTCGATTGTCAGTCCTTCAGAGAGCATGGGCTCGAGGGGCTCAGTCCTGCCAGCAGAGCAGCGGTAAGGACACACTCAGCAGCAGCCCCTGGAAGGTGACAGAGGCGTGGCCCCAGGAAGCAGCCACCGGTCAGAGCACAGTCGCTGAGTTCGGGCACTCGGTTTTGTTGCTGGTGCGTGTTTGTGGAACGACCGCGGTCTGTGTGATGGATGAATTGGCTGTAGGGGTGAGAGCGAAGTAGCACGACGCACCGTACTCCTGTCCTCAGCGTGGAGCGTGTGGACGCAGCGTGTCCTGCAAGCAGGGCAGGGGCGAGACGTCGGCAGTGAGAGTCAGGTGTTCAGTTTTGCACGTACTGCCTTTGCAAGCCGGGACGCCGGTTCAGCTGGGGAGTGGGACGTCATGGGCAGTTGGATTGATGGGTATGGAGCTCAGAAGCTCAGAGCCAGAGACGGAATTTGGGTGTCTGCACACAGAGGGATGTTCTGGAGAAAGTGACTCAGGCTATGGTCTGTTAAGTGGACAGTGTGCCCCTTGAAGACATGAATAGGGCATTCATGTCTGCTCTTGAAATGACGCGTGAATGCCATGGTTCCCGACGGCTTCACGAAGTAACCTGTTTTACTCTAACTGATGTGTAGTCTCTTCAGTGCTAGGAAAGGAACATTCAGCAGTGAAAATCGGAAGTCACTTAATTACACAGGCTGCTCAACAGCACTGTGAGGCTGACACGTCGCATAGGTCCGCTTCAGTTATAACAATTAGAAGAGATTGGTTTTCAGGATATCAAGAATGTGTTTTAAGTGCCAGACAGGCCAGCACGCGGCCGGGGGAGGGCTTAGCACGACGGGGAGTTGTCTTGTCCCTCTCGCCAGGGCTCGCTCGCGTGTGCTTGTGCTGGTCCTGTGGCGCGGGATCTGCGTGTGCACCTCGCAGCCTTGGAGCCCCGAGCAGATCACACCAGACGAGCACGAGGACAAGCGCGTGAAGCCGTGGGGAAGGTCTGACCTGGCATTCGCCGGCCGCACGGTGCCTGCTGTCATCGGGCTCCCTCCTTGCAGCTGCACGGTTGGCGCAGAAGAGCCTAGAGGCCCCAGTGACTGTTACTGGTGTCTGTGTAGTTTGTGTTTTCTTTAAGCTCTTGTGGTCTTCATATCTGGCCCAGTCTTTTTTTTTTTTTTTTTTCCTAATTAGTGTGTGGCTAGCTGCTTAGAGCCTGGACGATATTTTGATGTTCAGCTTCCCGACACTCCTTCCACAGTGCGGTTCGGTTTTATGAAATCCAGATGATTTGGAAGAGTATGTGTGTAGCAGTTTACTTTTTTAAAACGTTGCTTTTGGGGAAGTTTAGTATGCCCCTTCTTACTCATCTGTGGGACAGCACAATGCTTCCTGTTTAATTTGGATTTTTAAAATACAAACAATTCCCTCTTTATTTTCCTAGCTCTTTTAAAGTTTAATAAAGTACCAAGTGAAGGCAAGTCAGAGCTGACTGGTTACGTAAGAGTCAGCGCGGCGCTCGCTGCAGTCCGTGCCGGGAGATGCTGCTCGGTGTCCCAATGTCCAGCCCGGAGCAGTGCGGAGCCGTGTCTTCAGAGACCAGCTCTGGCTGCCGTGGGAAACCGAGGGAAGCGGGCAGTTGTCTTTTCCCTCAGTTGGAGACGTTGCTGTAGTCCCGAGATCGGAATGTGGTTCTCTGTTGTCGGAAGAACAGGACCGGTGGTGAGTTTCGTCAGGGTGCTGTTGTGCTGTGGGTGTCGGGCAGACTCGGAACTGCATTCCGCGGCTGCTTCCATTAGAACTTGTTGAAACCTGCCAGTGATTAACTCGCTCACGAAGCCGCCGCTTACTGTGGCTTGTAATTACACACCCTGGGCTTGTTGCTCTGTATTTCAGTGTTGCACATTTTGAAGGTTCGTAAAAAGAAAAGCTTCCTGTATCCTTTTTGCACAGGAAAAAAGCCCGTAAATGTACTCGTGCTGATGATAATGTGGTGAGGATGGCTTGCAGTGACGCTGGGCGCCCGTGGTCGAGCGGGTAGGGAGCTTCCCGCAGATGCATGGGGGGCTTTGACTGGCTTTGAAACCCATTTATGCTACAAGTGAGGCTAGAAATGACCATTTTAGAGATACTTTAGGATATGTTACTATCTTTTTAAAAAAATGAACAGTTGAATAATATCTTAAAGGTGTTTCAGTTTGTGCTTTTAGACTATACACTGATTTTAAGTCTTTAAATCTTAGTTTTAAACACAAAAAAAAGATTGCTGTGTCTTAAAAAGGAGAAGATGAAAACAATGTTTATTAACATGCCACCTTCTCACTCTTTGAAGAGTAAATTCCTGACATGAACTACAGTTAAGTCCTTTGAAGAATTTGAGACCTTCATTCTCACATTCTTTAACATCCTTGTTGTGACCACACGGGGAAGACCTAGTCAAAAAGATGAAGTCCGGAAATTTTAGTTCCTTTTAAAAATCCGTTTCAAAGTACCCAGTGTGACTGCAGAATTTCTTTCGTGGAAGTGCCAGAAATAATCTTCTGTGAAGTTGTCTGAAATGACTAGGGCAGTGCCTTCCGTGGCAGTTCATGAGTTTGGAAAGAATGCTTTATAGTTTTGTTTTAAAAGCAAAATAGTAAATTCTAGAAAAATAAAAAACTATTGGTTTTTACCTGTTTTATAGTAATGGTCTAAGCACTAATTTCTCGCATTGATGAAATTACTGAATTTTATTATAGTATTAACGTAACAGAAACATTGAACGTTAATGCTTTAAAGCAGAAGCATTTCACATCCTAGGACTCGTGGCAAGAAATGATCTTTCTGTGGCTCGCTGCACTGCACGTAGGGGGGCCGTGGGACATCCCAGTCTGAAGAAGGTTTAGGCTGCCTCAGCCTAGCCCACTTGCTCTCAGCCAAGGCTGGGGAGTCTGGCCTCACCCCTGCATGGGGCATACCTGCATTAGCGGTGAACAGGAGCCAGGAGCTCGCCTGCACTGGTCTCACCCCTTTCATCCCCAGAGCACTCTGAGATCTCAGCAAAGCCCTGCGCCTTTGCCCTCATGCCGTGCACACACACACCCGCGGACCCCTGCAGCCCATCTGAGGGACCCAACTTAGGAGTTCCCTATTTTGTTCATTTCCTTCATCTTACAAAGAGGGAAAGGATAGAGAGGGTGGGTTTTATTTTCTCTGCAAAGCGTAAGCGGTGGCAGGGCCTGGAGCCTGGCTCACCGAAACCAGGCGTCGGCTTGTTTACAGACCACACCTGTCCGGGAGCACCTAGCCCATGCTCTCAGACTAGTTGAGGGCAGACTGTGTATCAGAAGTGACTTTTAAAACTGCTTTTTTGGGAATTAAGGTAATTCCTACCAAGAAGAGAGAGCTTTTCAGTGCTTTTAAAACCCTTGTCTGAGTTTTAATAGTTTGTGAATCAGGACTCCTTGTCTGATGAGAAAAAAAGCCGCTTTCAGACCGTGCGGAAGGAGCATGTGGGCAGAGCCCTGTGCTGAGCATCCTGATGAGTTCTAAGGCTGCTGGGCTCTCAGGTCCCCCCAGCCCACCATTGTTCTGGAACCTTCGGTGAAGAGTCCAGACGGGGTCTCCAGCCCTGGGAACAATAGGCTTGACTCTCTGCCGGCCTCTCTTCCTTCCTCCTAGGCTGCTTTTCTTTCTTTTTTTTTTTTCTTTTGGATTGTGTGTTAATGATGTTTTTATGCTGTTAGTCATATCATACTCCCCCACACACTCCGTTGGCCACTGAGCGTTTGAGGCGTAGGTTCCTCCTGACTGAGTTTCTGTGCCCGGGGTGAGAGGACCTCACCCTCTGTGTTCCCGAAGGTGCGCCAGCAGGAGCAGAGACCAGCTGTCCGAGGGCAGCCTTGTCCCGTGGCCGGTCCACATCTGACACGTAAGCAGCTCAGCCCTGGGCGCGTTCCATCCAGTTCTGGGGAACGTGTGGCTTGTAGCCACCGAGTTCTTATTTCTGCCTCCATCATTCTGTTTGGGAACCTTTTCTGTTAACGTGCTGCCATTCTTCTGCCCTTTTCACAAGGAAACCCCAGTACATTTCTGCTAAACCTCTCCTCCTCTGCCCTGCCCTCCTCGTCCTCAGAAATTCCACTTCCCTCTCCAGTCCTGCTTCCTTTCCCTTTGGAAAAAGAGAGGAGCAGATTTCCGGTGCACTTAAGATTAAATGTGGAAGGGGCACCTGGGTGGCTCATTGGGTTAAGCCTTTGCCTTCGGCTCAGGTCATGGTCTCAGGGTCCTGGGATCGGGCCCCGCATCGGGCTCTCTGCTCAGCGGGGAGCCTGCTTCTCCCTCTCTCTCTGCCTTCCTCTCTGCCTACTTGTGATCTGTCAAATAAATAAAATCCTAAAAAAAAGATTAAATACTAAGATCACGCATGTAGTGATCTCTGCTATTTCACTGTAATTGCTTTTCTAAGGACTGAGAATGTAGCTCTATGCACTTTTTTGCACAGCCTGGCTGGACGTACTGGTCACCTCCCTGTACTCTCCAGGAGTCTGAGTGACATCAGAGCGCACAGATCCCAGACAGAGCAGCTCGGGCACCCGACTGCCCTGTTACTCTCGAAGTGTCTTCTGGAGGGAAAATGTGGCTTTGACACTTAAAAATGTACTTCTCATTAGTTTAATTGAATTCCACACTTGTACTTAGTGTTACTCATAATTGCTGGTGCCTTCGAAATATATAACTGCTCTCCAGGAGACCCTTTTACAGAAGGAATTTGAGGGGCACCTGGGTTTCCTCCCCCTGCTGCTCTCCCTGCTTATGCTCTCATGCACGCTCTCTTTCTCAGATAAATAAATCTTTAAAACATAAGAAAAATAAAAGGGAATTTGATTTGTTAAATGGGGAATCGATAATTCTGGATGATTCTGATTAATCTTTTAAATTTTATGAATAAAAGACTAAAAGTACAGAAATATCTTTAAATACCAGCTTAGGTAACTTTAAACAAGTAATCCTTAAAATTACTTAGCCTTTCCATTTTAATGATTAATGTTACTCTTCCATGGTTGGAAATCAGGGTACATAATGTTATATGTTGTGAAAATCTTGTTTTTACCCAGTTATCTGCTTAATTATAAATTTATTGCTAGTACCTGTAGTTACTAATAACATATAGTATGAAAAATCTGTAGTTTTAGAATAGTGTTGTCCAGTAGAATGTGTGAGCCACAAAGGTAATTTATATGTTCTATTAGGTACATTTAAAAAAAACCTGAAATTCTAATAATGTGTTTTATTTTACACAGTATATCCAAAGTGTTATGATTCCAACATGTAGTTGGAATGTAGGTCATTAATGAGATATTTAGATTCTTTTTTCCATACAAAGCTTAGATATCTGGGTCTATTGTGTACTTCATGCACATTCCGTTTGGACCGGCTACATTTCCGCATTCCGAGTACTCAGTAGAGCCGCGTGTGGTCTGCGGCCGCCGTACCGGACAGCATAGTCTGGTAGTGTCTATTAATGCCACCGCACCGATGCTTGGCTAATGTTTATATAGCTCGTGTTTACATTCTTTTACTGATGTGTGTTACAAGGGCATGTAGCAGCAAAAACTTCCTGGGCCCTGTTTGCCTTTCTTAACTAGAAAAGGAATGGACTTGGGGCATCTGGGGGACTCAGTTGGTTAAACCACCTGCCTTCGGTTCAGGTCTTGATTCCAGGTTTCTGTGATCGAGACCTGCGTGGGGCTCCCTGCTCCTCCCTCTCCTCTGCCCCCACCCTCGTGTACTCTCTCGCTCTCTCAAATAAGTAAATAAAATTTTTGAAAAAAGAAAAGGAATGGACTTGTCATACAAGTTCAGTCTTTCTAGGCTAGGTTAGTGTGTGCATTATTATCAGAAATAAGACAGAAGAGGTTTAATGCTTCTGAAATAATTTAGTTTATACCGTTTTTATCATAGTTTATAATTTTACTTTTTTTCAGAAGAAGTGGGGCAGGTAGTGAGAGCTTCGTAATGCTGAGGAGTTACTGCAACCTGGCAGGCGGTGAGTTTGCCTCAGTGCTCCCAAGAGCTGGCCTGGTCCCAGCCCGGGTAGCACGAGCAGGGATGAAGTAGCACTGACCGACCCGCCCCTCTGTCCAGCCTGCCACAGTGGACATTGCAAACCAGGAGAGTTGCGTCCAGATGAAGATGTCGGGTCTCCTTAGAGCTGGTCGGAGATTGTGGTATTTTGCATTGAAAGTAACTACCCGTGTTGCTTTTATGTATATACACACGTATGTGTATGTGTGTATGGTTAGAAATTCCTTAGATTACTTCTGGGGCACCTTGGGGCCTCAGTCGGTTAGGTGTCCGCCTTCGGCTCAGGTCATGATCCCAGGGTTCTGGGATCGAGTTCTGCATCGGGCTCCCTGCTCAGCCGGGAGTTTGCTTCTCCCTCTGCCTCTCCCCTCCCCCTGCTCATGTGTGCACATTCTTTCTCTCTCTCTCTGTCAAATAAAATCTTTAAAAAAATAAAGTCCTTAAACTTCTTTGATTTCTGATCCATCTGTAATTTTGTTTTTCTAAATTAATAAGCAGTGGAGCTGGTCATTTCTCTGTACAACAGTTGTACTTGTGATTTCTTTTATGTCCTGTTTATAACCGTGAGCCACACGTGAAGTATGGACAGGATTCGAGTATGGAGAGATGGGAGGGCAGGGAGTTCAGGCGGAGCAGGGCTGCTTTAGGGGCCACGTCTATGGGAAGGTTAAAGGTTAGCGGAATGGGAATGTGTTTACAGAAATGTAAGAAGTAGGGGTGTTAAATCAAGACTTTTTCTAGGTACGTGGTGCAAGGTTGAGACCACATTAGTGAGATTCAAATGCTAACCACAGCTTGGATCCCTCTGTAGAATATTCTGGATCCATTCTTCCTTTGTTTATCACCCTCCCCGAACAGTATTTTTTTTTTTAAAGATTTTATTTATTTATTTGGCAGAGAGAGATCACAAGTAGGCAGAGAGGCAGACAGAGAGAGAGGGGGAAGCAGGCTCCCTGCTGAGCAGAGAGCCCAATGCGGGGCTCGATCCCAGGACCCTGAGATCATGACCTGAGCCAAAGGCAATGGCTTAACCCACTGAGCCACCCAGGCGCCCCCCCAACAATATATTTTTTAATGTGTTTCACCATGTACTGTCAGTGACTTAAAGTCCATCTTTATGACCAACCTCAAAAGGACCTTGTAGAAGCCTACTGGGCCTTTGCAGTTGAGGGCTGTAATGATCACTGTCTTGTCATTCCTCAGATGGAGATCTCCTTTTCTGAGTTGCAGATACACTGATAAATTGAACTTGGAATTAAAGATGTGATTGTAGCTTAGAACTTAGATAAATTCCCATCATGCAAGAAAACAGCATTTCTTCAATGCTGAGCCTTGCCCGTCATCCTTCACCTGACAGTGAAGGCAGACAGCTCCTCCTGGAAGCAGTCCCTATGGTGCCACAGTCGGAAATGCTCAGGGTTCCTAGCTTCGAGTTAAGCTTGGAACGTTGTGGCGTTAGCAGCTACGTCCGTGGTGGCCGCGTCAGCTGTTTCCTGGCGCATGGGTACAAGTATTGATCTGTTTGCTCATGGGGTCTGGGCTGCCTCGTGGTGGGCTTGGGAGGAAGGCCTTGACCACGTGCTGGAGGCTAGAAGGCAGCGACCGGGAAGGCCGGTGGGGAGAGCCATCTGCACTGGCGGCAGCAGGCGACTCGGGGAAGCATCCCGGGAGCACAGGTGAGGAGGAGCTTGCGTCTTGCCCGATGTCGGGAAGCCGTGTGGCTTGGCGGATGGTGGCAGGTGAGCCGGGAGTCGAACAACGAAAGCGTTTTGGCAGACCTGTTGCGTCAGACGTTGCTGTGGGAAGTACAGCGTGAGCCAAAACGGGGAGACGGAGGCAGGGCGGATCAGGGGCGCGCGAAGGAGGCTGTGGATCAGGCGCCGTGTGTAGTGAGAGGGCGAGGATCTGCGCTCAGGCTCCAGGGTGCGGCGCCAGGCTAGGGCCCGGGGTCCCGTGGGGCGCGCTTCGGGAGCGCTGAGGGGACCAGCGGGGCGGCCGCAAGGAGGGCTTGCCGGGACTGTTGGACGATTATGCTGGACACTTGTGCCTGCATCTGAAGATGTGACGGTCACGGTGCTGTCCAGTGTGTGTATCACGTGATCAGTTTCACGTGAATATTTGAGCTTACGCTTTGTAAACCTCACGGCACACGTATGTGGCCTCTCCGAAGGTGCTGTGGGCTTTCCGGTCACTTGCGCAGTATTTGCGGTTCCCGGGGAGTCCCCCAGGTGGAAGCTTGTATGGAATGTGGGGCTGCTGGCTCCTCTCGGGGGGCGGCTCCTGGTCTGAATGAGTGGCTGAAAGCAGACAGGGGGCTCGCGGCAAAGCTGCGGCTCATGCGGCATGTGGCACAGGCCCCTTCCCAGTGTGAGTAGCCGGCGGGTGCCTGTCGGAGGAGTGATGGTCACTTAGACAGCTGGGCTGTGGCATTAAGCAGTCGGTCACCGACCACATAGAAGTACGAAGTATACTGGGGACAGGATCATTTCATCGGATCGCCTGCCTTACAGAGCAGGCGGCGCGGGGCTGGCGGGGGGTGATTTCCCACGCGCACGTTAGGGCCCCATTCAGGGAGACCCGGGACCGGCCAGAGCAGAGTCAGGTTAACGGGTTGGCTGTTGCTCTGTTGTGCTCTCGCTGAGGAACATGCTGCCGTCCAGAACGCTGCCGTCTATCGAGTGCCTACTGTATGTATTTTGTTTACTGTGAAATGTCACATTTACAGAAAAGGACAAGCTTTGCCAACTGCCTCTGCTTTTTGGGGTGTGTGTGTGTGTGTGTGTGTGTGTGAGGAACCGGTGGAGGTCGCCGCTTGCACGTGGTTACGTAGTGCAGTGGACGTGCTGGCTGACCTCTGAGGGGCGTGCATCTGTCTGTAGGCAGTCAGGAGTCTGGGGCGGGGCAGGGGGTGTGCAGCACGGGGACAGGGGACAGACAGACACCGAGGAGCACACGGGGGTGAACACGGGAAAACCTAGGCCAGATTGGGGAGGGGAGCTGCAAAAGAGAGGACTGGGTTTTAGCTTGTATAGAATTTTTATAAACGCAGCTCGCAGGTCATGTAACCACATGAAATTTGAAACATACCGTTTCCCAAAATTGTTTTGTTAAATTGGGACGGTCTCTCCCATTTTCGTAATGAGATACGTAGTAGATGGTTTTAGGCACGGAAAACAATGGCATGCTATGCTCCGTGCTAGGTTTCCCCTGAGGGGAGAGCGGGCACAGGCCTCAGCAGCGCTCCCCAGTCAGACTGTCCTCTCTGAACCGGCTGTCAGCGAAAGGCAGCGATGAGGAGTTTTTGAGTGGAAACCACGTGCTTCCGCGGTGTTGTGGAACTTTGCTTCCATGAAGTCATTTCTTGAACTCACTGTCTACAACTCTGGGACACCTTCTGCATTTTTCCTTTATGACACAGTACTTCATGACTATTGAAATTACTCTGAGCTACGAAATGTGTCCTCGTGTCCTCGGCTGAGGGACGTTGGCAGTGCTCCAAGGGGGATTTCACGCATGCGATGGCTTCCTGTGGCCAGTCCAGTAAATGACTCCTGCGGGTTTTTATGTTCTTGTTGGACTGTCCAGGTAGAACATTGGTGATTCTGTACGGGAGCTATGTGTAGTCCTTAAACCTGTTTGGCAGAAGCTGCTTGTCCTGACAAGCCTGCCGTGGGGCTCGGGGCTCCCAGCTCCGCGTTCATCTGGAGTTCTACCGCGTGATCTCCGCTGCACCCGTGCGCAGCGTTTTCCGCACAGCCCTCTTACTCTTACTTACCTAAGTGCCCCTCGCTGGATGCCACAAGAAGTTTTTTCTTGTTTTAAATTTTAAAATACAGCTTTGGAAATAAGGGGATATAGACTCCGGTAAATCGCTTTTGTCTCAAAGTGGTGAATAGTGTAAGTCGTGAGGGTGGCTGTGGCTCATTCGAACCCAGGGCCATCAGAGCTTATGTTGAATTTCCGTTAGGATGCGGGTCTTCCTCTCCTCGTCAACTGGTTTATTAGCAATCGATTTTTCAGGAGGACTTTCCTTGATTTAGAAACAAACTACGTACGTTTCCCGTTCGTTCCATTGTATTTACCAAATAGAGTGTTAATTTTATTAGTACTGATTTTCATGTAAAAGCAAGAAGCAGGACTTCTGTTACAATTATCTGTGTACTCTTTTATTTGTGTTGTATTTTACTGAGGTTTGTATTTTTTTACTGTGTGTCTTCAAGCAGTGTGTCCTGCCTTGTTTTTGTTTAGGGCGCTGGTCAGGACAAACTCGGAATCTACGTCAAGTCTGTTGTAAAAGGAGGCGCTGCGGACGTGGTTAGTATCAGTTTTAAAGATGTAAGTCTTCCGCGAGTCCTGTTCCACAAATGACCTGCGAGGCCCCACTGATGCTTATCGTAGAAAACACCATGTAGACTGTTTGCTGAAAAAAACAAACATGAGCTTCCTTACCGTTGACTTTCTTCTTCCTCCTCTCGCCCTTGGCTGTCCCTGCCGCCCAAAACACGTGCCCTTCGGCTATGCACAGGATGGACGCCTGGCTGCGGGCGACCAGCTCCTCAGTGTGGACGGACGGAGTCTGGTAGGACTCTCTCAAGAAAGGTATCGTCATTTATGTACTTGTTTGTTTCAAGCTGAATATTAGCATGTTTAGGGATATTTCACATTTGGAATTAGAAGACAAAAAATGCCAAAAAGCTATGCCCTTACTCTTCACCTTTTTAAATGTAAAATAGTGTACAGGATACCGCATTTGTTAGCAGATTATAAATATGTGTTTAGTTTGGAGTGGTTTCTTTGAAGCTTAAAAAAAAATACCCTTGGCACATGCTGGGAATGTCTGAGTGTCGTCTGGCCGTTCTCACTATGGCGACAGGAGACGCGTGCTTCGTTACTCTCGAAAGGAAGGGAATGGGCAGTAGGTCGTCGGTCTGAAGGTCAGAACTGTTCCTCAGAGTAGTGTGGCTACAGGCTGCCTTTCATTTTCTTACGTTTGTGCTTCTCTCCTCTTCCTAGGGCGGCAGAACTCATGACAAGAACAAGTTCTGTGGTGACGCTAGAAGTAGCAAAGCAGGGAGCAATTTATCACGGCTTGGCCACCTTGCTCAATCAGCCGTCCCCCATGATGCAGAGAAGTAAGGGCTCGTGGCGGGGGCTGTGCCGTCTGTTCGTAACTGCTGCTGGGAGCAGCGGGCGGGTCTGGGTCACTTCGTGCGGCCCATGGATTTTAGCGTCCTGGCCTTCTCTCTGTAGCCACAGGATCTCGGGGGGTTGGGTGCTGTTGCTTTCAGCATCCCAGCAGGGTGCAAGCCCTCCAGCGAGATGCCCGGGATAAGTGGCTGAGAGCAGCGTCCGGTGTCTGGCCCCGGGGTGGTTCCCCAGGTTCCTGCCCGCAGAAGCCCCCGTGGGCCCAGCCGGCTGCTGGAGGCACTTGGTCATAGGCAGCAGGGGATGCGGGTGGGACGTGAAATCTTCAGAGAACAAGCAGGATTCTCCACTGAAACAGCTGTAGGACTGCGTATGAACAGTTACTACAGCCCTGCGTGTGCAGGACGTGATTGTCTTGTTGTACGTAGGTCACTTTAAATTAAAGTCTCCATTATTGACATGAGATCATCTCTTGGAACCATGATTTTGTCGCTACATCAGAATAAATCAGAATAAAACCAATAGAAATTTAGGGCTTTTTTGGAAAGGATTAGTTCAGAATCACAGGGAGAAACCCGTTAGGATTCATGTTATCTTTTAAATCATTATATACCTTGCATTTACTTTGCTAACTTTGTGCACAGCTGCTAAGTCTGGCCTTGATGGAGTTCCCTTCTCTGTCAGTCCGTATTCTGGGAGCTTCCTCCAAGTCCAGGACCTGAAGTCAACCTAATGGTGACATGGCTGCAACCACAGCCTCTGAGAACCTGGACCTGCTGTGTACCAGAATAAACAGAGCGTAGCTCAACCCAACCGTGTGTTGTGTAGACCTCGACCCAGCATATCTCTCACTTTTCTCATGATGCTACCGCATTGGTGGGCTAATGGCACAGCTTATGGTCATTTCCAAGAAGGAAATGACCTTTCCCCAGAGGGAAGCTATTAGAACAGAGAACATGCCCAGGCTGCCACACGGGGCACATGAAAGCCAGAAGCGGACGTGGACAGTCACACTATCAGCTACTAAAAGAATTAGTGTGTTTTAGAAAGTGAGGGAAGTATATTTATCTTTCACTTTGAAAAGTTACTTTAGAAGTTGTCTAGTGACTTTTAACAGGTGGAGTTTATGAGAAGACAGGGTTAGAAAGAGCACCTTTTCCCATCAGTGCAAGTTAAATGTTGCTTTGAAGATTGTCTAGAAAAAGATTTTACTCTTAGATTTTAAAAAATTACCTTATTTCTCCCACTAAAAATACGGTCTTATGAAATTTTAAATATTTGTAGGTTTTATCTGTCTTTAAAGACTAAATAGGGGGGCGCCTGGGTGGCTCAGTGGGTTAAGCCTCTGCCTTTGGCTCAGGTCATGATCCCAGGGTCCTGGGATCGAGCCCCGCGTCGGGCTCTCTGCTCAGCGGGGAGCCTGCTTCCCCCGCCCCGCTCTTGGCCTGCCTCTCTGCCTGCTTGTGATCTCTCTGTCAAATAAATAAATATGATCTTTAAAAAAATAAAAAAGACTAAATAGGGTGTTTAAAATAAAATCTCACGCAAATGAGGAGAACCTGAATACACTTTGATTTCAGTTTCAGACCGTCGTGGCTCAGGTAAACCCCGACCAAAGAGTGAAGGTTTCGAGCTCTATAATAATTCAGCCCCAAACGGATCACCTGAGAGCCCTCAGCTGCCGTGGGCAGAGTACAGTGAACCTAAGAAAGTGCCGGGTGACGACCGACTGATGAAGAACCGGGCTGGCCACCGCTCCAGCCCCAACGTGGCTAGTAAGAAGCGTCCCTTTCCTGTCCTTCCCTGGCCTGCACGTGCACGGTTCCCGGCGGTGCTGGGGAGACACCGTGTGCCCCCTTAGTTACCAAGGTGGTGGGAGTCCCTGCGGGCACGCGCTGATGGACACGTGCTCTTGGTGAGAGAGGTGGAAAGCCGTGTTCTCCTGGCAGACGGTAAAAACTAGGTTAGGACACTTTGATTCAGTGCGTGCTCTGGACGCATCATTGATACGGTCTCTGGCTGGAGTGGGCAGACTGCCAGCAGGTCCCCTAGGGGTGCTTCTACTGTTCAAGGGTTGTTAGCAAGAAGAAGAATCAGGGGCGCCTGGGGGGCTCAGTGGGTTAAGCCTCTGCCTTCGGCTCAGGTCATGATCTCAGGGTCCTGGGATCAAGCCCCACGTCGGGCTCTCTGCTCAGCGGGGAGCCTGCTTCCTCCTCTCTCTGCCTGCCTCTCTGCTACTTGTGATCTCTGTCTGCAAATAAATAAAACCTTTAAAAAAAAGAAGAAGAAGAAGAAGAAGAACCAGTAGAAGGATATGCAACATGTACAAGGTTTGCAAAGCCTAAGATATCTATTGTCTGTCCCGTTGCCAGAAATGTCCGCCAGTCCCTGTCTGCAGATGACACTTGGTAGCTCGGGGCTCTGATGATGCCAGTGAGGGGAGAGGGTGTGGTGAGCCCTGATCTCCCACGTGGCTACTGTTTGTCGGGTGTTGACTCCTCACTGGCAGATGGAAGATGCGGGGCGCGTGGTCACGACCCTCAGAGAGCTCTGTCACGTGACATCGCGTCTTTTTTTTATCTAATGTGAAACTTTCTTTCCCCCGACCCTTTCTAACAGATCAGCCTCCGAGCCCCGGAGGGAAGAGCGCGTACAGCCCTGGAACAACAGCCAAGATCACGTCTGTCTCCACCGGGAACCTCTGCACGGAGGTGTGAGAGCGAAGCGAGCGTCCTCCCTGCGGCAGATGCCCAGGCCTCCCGCGGGGTCCCTGACCTGTCTCCTCCCACATTCGCTCCACATGTCAGCCGTGTTTAGAATTCCAGAGGCCTTCTTCACTTTTAACACAATTAGGAAATTAGCTTTAAATGAGGGAATCACGGAAAAATGGTTTAATTATTCTCAGTATGGGATCAAACGCTTTAAATTTTTAACACAGTTTTAAATGTATCTACTATATTTTAAAACAGATCATTGGAAATTAAATTAGTTTAAGTGCAAATTGCCAGGAGCTCACGTTTCTTTCTTCTTCCCGGTTTCCAGGAGCAGACCCCCCCACCGAGACCGGAGGCCTACCCCATCCCCACACAGACGTACAGCCGGGAGTACTTCACCTTCCCCGCCTCCAGATCCCAGGACCGGGTGGCGGCTCCTCAGAACCAGTGGCCAAGTTACGAGGAGAAGCCGCACATGCACACAGACAGTAATCATTCCAGTGTCGCAGTTCAGGTTAGAGAGAAGGAGTCTGTGAACGTTCCCAGCCCTCAGGGATAAACCCATGTGACGGGAAAATCTGAATGATGTTGGAGAGACAGGTCACACCCTCTGGAGGACAGAACCGAGTCTGATAGTTGTTCTTCTTTCCCGGGTTCCTGGTTAACTGAGGAAGAGGCGATAGGAAGGAAAACAAGATGTGAGGAGGAAAGCTGTATCCCCCCGATGTTTGATCAGTGAAGGGTTCGTAACGGTACACCTGCGTTACAGTCTGTGAGGCAGGATTCGGATTCGAGGAGTGAGAAACGAGTGATGTGCGTTTTTCTTTGTTTGTATGGAAGCTGTCCGGGCACTGGGACAGAGGCGTGACCGTGGTCCCTGCCCACGGAACTAACCATGTGGCTGGGAAATGAGGCAGATAAAGTCAGTACGTGTAGTGAGTCCTGCTGGGGATCTGAGTCCCCGCTGGTGGCAGAGCTACCTGTCGATCTACGTGTGACCGGCACCTGGGCTCCCACATTACCTCACAGCGCTGAACAGAAGAGCTTTCCAGACCAAGGGACAAGGCACAGAGACGTGCCCTTGAGCGGGAACCAGGCTCGGGGCAGGGGGCAGTGCCCGGTCTTTGCTGCCTGGAACCACACAGCAAGGGCTTGAAGTGATAAGCTGAGGAATTTGGGTTCTCTCCAAGTTCGTAGAGAAGGGAGTGTCCCTCTGAATCGTGGATCTGGGAACATTATCAGATGTGCTTTTCTGTTTTAGAAAGCTGACGTTGGGTTGTGAAAGACTGGAAGAAGAAATCACATGCGGGCATAGAGATGTAACAAGTACGGGTCATGGATGGTGAATTCTGGGTGTGGTGCGTTAGTCGGGGTGGCCAGAGGAACCCAGGGCTGAAAGTGTGGTGGAGCTGAGCCGAGAAGGCCAGGACGACAGAGAAGGGCTCCCAGTCGGGGGGTGGGGAGCCCGAGTAGTGGTGAGGAGGAGCCACACGGAGGGCAAGAAGTGATGCTGAGATCACAGATGATGCCGTCTTGTCCACAGGGCCAGCCTGCCACTTTCCTAGGGAGGCCTAATGACCCCCACAGGCCCAGTCTGTCTGGGACCGTTGGGTGCCCAGCTCCACCGGCCAGCTGGAGTTAGCGGAGAAGGGGTCTTCCTCCAGATGTCTCCTTCACAGTGGAGTACTCGTGTGGCCTGCTTCCTCTGGCGTCTTTTGTTAGCCCGTAGGAAGCTGTCCCTACCCTGTGTCAAGGTCCTCTACACGTTTGCTCCTGTTTTGTGGGAATATCCTTCTTAGGCCTCCATGTTCATAGTGTATATCTGCTGCTGGCTTCTGCCTCATTTCGGGCGTCAGTGAGCTCGAAGAGGAAGTCGGAACGCAGAGAGGTCCGTGTGGCGACGGGTCAGTTCTGTGGATCTTGACATGACTGAGCCTCAGCGTAGGACTTCAGCAGGGGATACATGGGAGATGGCAGCAAGGGCCCCAGGGCCGCGCAGGGTCTGCAGGGAGAGCAGAGTGTGACCCTGCAGGTTCGGTGCCGCAGCAGACAGGAGGAGCCGGTGGAGGGTCTGAGGCAGGACCCTTGACATCGTCCACTTGAAGAGTGTGTGTTCGACAAATAGCAGGAAGTCGAATGACACCGTTGACATGAGTAGCATCGGTTGAACTGCTCGTGTCCACTTTTATGCCCACATTTTCAGGACAGTGCTGCGCGTGTATGTGCTCTTCCTCATAGTGATGTGTTCTTGTCCGTGCTCGACGGTACTGTAAGAGTACGGTGTGTGCTGAGACATACCGAATACGGGGTGATCGGCTCTTGTTGTTTCCATCAGGCTTCCGGTCAGCAGTCGGCTGTTAGTCGTTAAGATCTGGGGGAAGTCAGAAGTGGTGTGTGGATTTTTAACCACCCAGGGTTCAGTGCCCCCAACCCCTGCCTCTTTTGAGGGTCTGGATACTGCTTGGTGAGCAAGAAACTGGTTCTGTGGGCACCGTACAGATAGAGCAAATGTGGGCAGTAAACGTTCCATTCTTCTATCAGGCTACTGTGTTTTCAAGTGAACCCCTTTTTTTTCTTGTTGGTTTATTTTTTAAGGAAGGAAATAGCTTCTTTTCCAGATTTGCATCTTTAATTTCTACACATTAACAGGACAGGAAAAAATGTTTGACATCAGAGTGGATCATTTCTATCAATTTAAACTACTTTTAGACGTGCCGTTGTGCAGAGACTAGGCCTCTGGAAGACTGTTCCTTTTGTTCTCTTCCACACATACACACTGCGTTTTGTACCTTTGTGAGACGGGAACTGAGACACCCGGATGCCTGGCTTGTCCTGGCATGTGCCCAGCTCTGTCACAGTCCCCAGAGTCCATCATCTGCTGGTGGAGCCATGGCTGACGCGTTTAAGATTCGATCGTGACTCGTACTCAGAATTGCACTACACTAAACACACTCATCCTCTCAGTGTCCGTCGCGGGAAGAGCCGCAGTGCAGGTGTGTGCAGGGACCCACGCAGGAGCGGGAAGGCCACGCGCGTCCGTGAAGCAGCTGAATGTGTGTGTGCGCGCGCACCGTGATGTAGACGGGAGGCCCAGCTCTCCCTTGTTTGTAACAGATAAAGAAATTCCCTGGAAAAGCCCGGACTCCCCCACCCCCAACATGGCGCCCCTACTTCGTGCGTCCCATAGAACCACAGAGCTGATGGTCTCAGCCTCTGTTCTGCACTCCCCTGACGATTTCCCTAAAATGTTTTCTCCCTGGAGACAAAATATTAATGCACTTTTAGTAATTTTTTTCTAAGCAGCTGAAATAGAACAGTTTTCCTTTTTTCTTTTCTCAGCGTGTTACCCGTTCCCAAGAGGAACTTCGGGAGGACAAAGCTTACCAGCTAGAGCGGCGTCGAATCGAGGCGGCCTTGGACCGCAAGTCCGATAGCGACATGTGGATCCATCAGAGCCCCTCCGTGGGCTCCAGCACCTCCAGCCAGGAGCACCTGGACCACTCCTCCAAGTCAGGCACCCCCGCGTCCACTCTGACCAAAAGCGGCCCTGGGCGCTGGAAGACGCCAGCCGCCGTGCAGCCTGTGCCGGTGGCCGTGTCCCAGCCGGTCCAAACAGACCTGCCCCCACCGCCCCCGCCACCTCCCACGCACTATGCCGGGGACTTGGACGGAATCCCCGTGGACTTGCCTCTCCCTCCGCCTCCCGCCGGCCAGACGGGACCCGCAGCCGCTCAGGTGGCGGCGGCGGAGCGCAGGAAGCGGGAGGAGCACCAGCGCTGGTATGAGAAGGAGAAGGCCCGGCTGGAAGAGGAACGGGACAGGAAGCGCAGGGAGCAGGAGCGGAAGCTGGGCCAGATGCGCTCTCAGTCCCTGAACCCAGCCCCGTTTTCCCCGGGGACCGTCCCCCACGTGAAGCCAGAAAAGCCCTCCACGCTCCAGAGGCCCCAGGAGACGGTCATTCGGGAGCTGCAGCCCCAGCTGCAGCCCCGCACGATTGAGCGCAGAGACCTGCAGTACGTCACGGTCAGCAAGGAGGAGCTGTCGTCGGGAGACAGCCTATCCCCGGACCCGTGGAAGCGGGACGCCAGGGAGAAGCTGGAGAAGCAGCAGCAGATGCACATCGTGGACATGCTGAGCCGCGAGATCCAGGAGCTGCAGAGCAGGCCCGAGCGCAGCGCGGAGGAGAGCGACCGCCTGCGGAAGCTCATGCTGGAGTGGCAGTTCCAGAAGAGGCTGCAGGAGTCCAAGCAGAAAGACGAGGAGGATGAGGACGAGGAGGACGACGACGTGGACACCATGCTGATCATGCAGCGCCTCGAGGCTGAGCGGAGAGCGAGGGTAAAGGGGACGGGTGCTGTGGGCGCGCGTGCCCGGGGCGGCGCTTTTGGGGGCGGCCGTGCCCGGGCTCCTGGTGAGTTGGCCAGGGCCCCGGCCTGCCGCGTGGTGCCGCACCCGCTGCTGCTAGCCGGCGTCCCGCAGGGCGAGCCAGGGTGAGAGGCGCAGACGGTGAAGAGTAAACCCCGTCCACACGGAGCTTGGCTCCTCAGGTAGCTTCTCGTTAACGCTTCAGTTGAGAAAACGAGTTAATAACCACTAGCTCGCTGGTAACCGGTAATAGTCCTCATCAGGGGTTGGCAAAACCTTTTCTTAAGTGGCCAGAGAGTGAGGGCCTGAGGCCAGGTGGGCCGTACAGACTGTCTTCACGGTGCAGCCCGGTCCAGCAACGGAGCCGAGGGAGATGGTGCCCGTGCCGCGAGGGGGCTGTGCTCCTTGGAGCCGCCCAGGCGGCCAGCCGGCAGGTCCTGCGCTCACCCCCGTCTCGATTATCGGCCCTGGACGGCGGTGACAGAGGGCACTGCTGAGAACCGTAGTACCAGAGAGCGGCTCCACGGGGCGCTCGTCCTTAGGAGGCAGGTTCCTCCGACACCAAGCTCCTCTGCTTCAGCGGCAGGATAGAGACGCTGAGAGTTTGGGGTGTTACTCCCGTTTCCCCTCGATAAAAGTAACTTGTTCTTCCGAATCAAATAACAGAAGTGAAATTTGTGTTTGTAGAACACAGTAGATCCCTTAACGTGCCAAATTTGAGAGTCTTTGTTACCCTGTCCAGAGAACTGTTGACGGGCACTTAAGCGACCGGTCACATCCATGGGTTTGTTTACAGCGCAGTGTTCTGGGAAAGACAGCCTGGAGCGTGACTTCTGGGTCTGGTTTCTAGTGGCAGCGTGGATTTGGGGCTGTCTGCTAGAGGTCTCAGGAGACACCTGTTCAGTCCGACGTTTCCGTCTTTCCACATCAGGACGCAGCCTAATCTTAGATAATTGTTCATACGGAAAGCCCTAGTCTGATCCCTTTTCGAGTTTGCCCTGTAGATTATTTTCCTGAAACATGTCACACACGTCTTCTTATGCACGTATTCTCAGCAACAGGTATGTGGAACTCGGCCCCAAATTCAGCAGGAACACTGCGGTGTCTCAAAAGCCCAGATCTTAACTGTGACATGATTTTACGGGTTTATTTGAGTCACCAGTAATAAACATTCTTAAAATTTGAAAGAGCAACTGACCGGTGACTAATGGGTCACTTACAATGTCCAAATTCTTTGCAGAGTCTCCACTCTGGGGTCAGGACTCCGGCCTCCCTTGTCCACACGGTGGCTGAGTGCTTGGTGCAGGGTCCTCTGCCTCCGGTGCTGCTAGTGGCAGGAGGTGATCGCAGGAGCCGAGCGCGCTCCCGGCCTCAGATCTCACCCCCTGAAACAGGAGAGCGTGTTGGCTGCGGTCCACGCTGCGTGTGAAGCCGATGTCTCTGGTGAACCAGCAGACCTCATTCACCTTCACCGTGGTGACCCCGTCCCTAGTGAAAAGTCAGCACCTGCTCTGTGGCATTTCTACGCTTACTCCCCGCAGCGAGTTCTCACGAACGGTCCGCGGGGCTTCCCAGACGGCTCAACACTGACTGTTTCAGAGCCTGTTCACATGAATCACGACATGTGGAAAGTTTTGTACGATGATTTCGTTAAAAGTATCTGTGTGTTTATCACTAATCACGTTTAAGGTTAATATCTCAGTCTCCCAATAAGAGAGCTCAGGGAAATTGTGCTTTTTTAAAGTTTCTTCTGCTTAGAAGAACAAATAATGAAACTCGAGTGTGTAATACATTTGTGGACATTTTCCTGTTTCTGAGTTCGGGAAGCCGGTGTGTAGCGTTTGCTGTTCTCGCCAGAGTGTCCTTCAGGCACGGGTGACGCGCGGGAGCAGCAAGCACGCCGGTGGTGGTGGCGGACAGGTCTGAACGTGTTTTCACACTTCGTCTTTCTTTTTTTTCCTTCTCTGTTACCTGCAGCAGACTGCTCTGCCAGCAATCTCTGTTCTAGATTTGGTATGTTCTCATTTCCTTCCCTTTGGTACTTTTTTCCTGTCTTGATTTTCTTTTTCCTTTCAGTGGTGGTGGTTTTGTGTTTCTGTGGAGCGGTTCCTGGGGGTGTCCCAGAGCAGGCTGCGGAGCCGCGTCCTCTCCAGCGCATGCCTCTCAGTGTGTTTAGATTAGTTCCTCTTTGCTTTCCTCCGTTCATTTCGACTGTACTGTCTGTTATGGTTTTTGACCTTTTCTCAGTTTTAGTCATAAAACGGATTCCGTGTATTCTTATGTAGTCATAAATGAGCAAATGAAAGAAATTTTGCAGTGAATGATGTTTCATTTTTACTACCTCGGTGTGATAGATTTGGAATAATCAACTATCAGAAACACACACGAATTTGTGTCCGCATTGTTTTGCCGATGAAGGTGCAAGTCTCTAGGCTAGCACCGTCTGTCAGTGGCACACGAGCCTTCGGTAGACACTTGCTCCGTGTTGTCGTTGATAATCCCGGGCGGACTTGGTTTATCAGCCGTGCGGTTAGTGTTGGCCGAGAAACGCTGAGCCCTTCCTGCTCTCAGTTCCGTGCGTCCGCTGTCCGTTTCGGGGAGGTTTGGTTGCCCTTTGGTGTTGGCGACGCTCAAGTACCGTCACCTGTGTCGTCGGCCAGAGTCCCGTCCTGCTGGCGTACCCGTGACGTTCTCTTGAGGTCATTTTTGTCAGCCGGCTTCCAAGTGAATATGGACAGCGTCACACGGGACTGTGAACAGTCCCAAAGTCCCGGTCACCAAATAAGCCCTTTGTCTTCATTTTTTTTTTTCTTTAAATTCAAGCAGTGTGGCGGCACGGTTTGCTCCAAAGAGAAGTCGCTCGCGGACACAGCTGCCCTCCTTGACGGCTGAGGGGCACACTGCTTTAGCTCTACTTTTCCCACAGGAGACAGAAAACACAGATGTCCCCTCCGTACTTCGGTGTGGGGAGGTGTACCTGCGGCAGGCGGTCGGACACTCAAAGCGGTTTCCCAGGGTCGGCTGCTCACACGCACGCGCGCGCAGGGTGTCCCTTACGCACCGGGTGCTGACCGGCGCACGGGCTGAGGGGTCCCCAGCTCCGTGGGCTGGTGAGAGGCCTCTGTGCAGAGGAGTGATACCCAGGGAGAAAGGGTTACACCAAGATTTGTATTTTAAAGACACACTTCAGAGTTTTTCTTTCTTTAAAAGGTAACTATGTCGAGTATTAATATTGACTTGAACTACCTCAGTCTGAGCATTTCTTAGCCTGATTCCCCAGTGAATACAAATGGGACGGCCACAGTGTCCTTATCTCCAGAGTCCTGTCAGCTGGCAGGCTGCGTGGAGAGTCCTCCTCTGCTGGTGTCAGTCCTCTGAGAGGAGAAGGGCAGTGGCGGGTGCGACAGACAGAGAAGTGTCCCCTGTGCGGGGTCTACGGTGTGCCCTGCATACGGAGCGTCCAGGCCGACTGGGAGGACGGCTGGGCTCAGCGGCATCGTCGTGGCAGGCCTGGCTCTGCTCGCCCTCTGCTCTTCAAGGGCAGCCTCCCGGTCCGAGACCCCCACTCACGCTGCTGGCCCGAGCCCTCTCAGACCAAAGACCCATACGCGCTTGCCCATGTCTCACCTCCGCTGGGAGTCAGGTCGTGGCAGACCCTAGTGTGTTTCTCCCGAAATGCCCACCCAACTGCTCACCTGTGCCTTCTGCTGTGCCCGTGTCAGCAGAAACTTGAAAGACCTTCTGGTGAACCTTCGTCACCATAAGCCCTGTTCCTGTCCGCTGAGAAATCCCGCCGTCTTCACTTTCTCAGAATCTGAGTCCCGGACACCCACACTGGCCCGAGCCACTGCCGTCTCCTCACTGCAAAGGACTTCTTGCTGAGTCCCTCTTCTGCCTTTGTCCGGTGCAGCAGCTACAGGGATCCTGCTTAAAGAAGTGTCAGCTCTCTGGAGTCCTCAGAACCCAGCAGTGGCTCCCTTGTCCCTTAAAGACACGTCCAAGTCTTCCCATGGCCACGAAGTGCTGTAGTTCATTCGTGCCTCCCCACGGCCCCATCCACCCTCCCCTTCACCACGGCGCTGTGGGGTGGGGGGGGGGGTCAGCCGTCACCGTGGCTTCCCCTAGCTGTGGGCGAAGGGCAGCGGGTCCCTTCTACCCGGTGACAGGATGGGCCCCTCATGCCTCTGTTGCCCCAGCTCTCCAGATGGTTCTGTACGTCACTCATCTCCTCGTGACAGCTGTGTGATGTGGGTAGAGCACAGGGGCAAGGCCCGTGTTCAAGAGATTCACCAGACGTCAGGGAGACAGGAGTCTTTTTTTTTTTTAAGATTTTATTTATTGATTTGACAGAGATCACAAGTAGGCAGAGAGGTAGGCCAAGAGCGGGGCAGGGGAAGCAGGCTCCCTGCTGAGCAGAGAGCCCGATGCGGGGCTCGATCCCAGGACCCTGAGATCATGACCTGAGCCGAAGGCAGAGGCTTAACCCACTGAGCCACCCAAGCGCCCCAGGAGACAGGACTCTAACTGGAGTTCTCAGTTTATATATATTTCAAATCCTGCTAGACAGAAGCTTTTCCTGCTCCTGAAGTTCTTGCTAGGACCCATTTTTCAACTAGAATTGGACGTGATGTGTGACAGGCTCTGTATTGGCTGGTCTCGGGCTTTGTCTCGGTACCGTTACAACGGCTCAGCCGCTGATTCGGGACCTGACTGCTCACGAGGAAGCCCCTCTGCCTTGGCCCCGTGCCAGCGAAGGGATGTTTTCAGGGAGTCTGGTAGCTCTCCTGTTTTCCTCCTGCGAAGGCCCAGGCTAGATCTGCCCTCATCAGCTGCCTCCCTGGCTGGTCTTCATGTGGGACGGCAGGAATTGGGCAGGCACGGGAGGGTTTGGACTGAAAGCAGGAGCTCATGGGAAACGCAGTGGTGGGGTGCATGTCTGGGGAGATGGGCTGCTCCTGCCTCTTTCCACGGGAGCGCCTGGCTGCAGGAGGGGGCAGCGGAAGCCGAAGGGTGGGCTATCTTGCTCCAGGAACGCGGAGAGCACGTTCACAGTAAGACCATCGGGCCCATGTTCCAGAGCAGAACACGAGACTCACCTGCTGTGTCCCATGCGGCTCTTGCGCGAAGAGTACCTTGGGTGCACACCTTGGGCTCTTGGAGCCTCGCGACCTCCTTGTGGGTGACATCCTGTCCCTGCCGCCAGACTGTTGGAGCAGCTAAGCCATAGCTCCCGCAGCTCCTGATCAGGTTGTCCTCGTGCCCCCACTGAGCAGGCGGAGGCAGGGCTGTGCCGAGGGCAGGGAGCTGGCTCCCGGCGGACTGCCCGCACGGTAGGGACGGCTTTCCTAGGGAGGACAGCCCACCCTCAGCGCTCTCCGCGTGGGGCTGCCAGCTGAGCGCTTGGCCTGGACCCTGGAGTCGCAGGCCAAAGCCTGGAGGCATTAAGTTGCCTGATCATAGGGGTTCCTCGGGGGAGGGGATATTAAAAATGTTAGGGTATTTTTAATGGGTAGGAACACAGGCAGAAAAGTCTTGCCCAAGTTCTTAAGAACAACCTGCTTAACAGACTTTGTCTGACAGTTTGAGTGAAATTGTCGAAAAGTAAGGGACACCTTGGCCCAGTTTTGTATTCCAATAGCTCAATGTGCTTGTCTCCCTTAATGGGGCTTTTACTGTAAGTTCAAGATAGAAGCTAGTGTCTTGTGGTATAAAGTCATAAACACATAGTTTTAAACGTATTTTTTTGTTGACCTGAAAATGAGAAATGGGGACTGGCCCACAGTGGAGCGGAGCTAGTTCAGGCTTAGAGGACTGGGGAATCCCAGCTGAGTTCTTGGTTTAGAAGAGCTTCGGTCTGAGCTGTCTTGGGTTCATTCTGCGAGAATTCTCCATCTGTCAACTCCGATCCGTTCCCCTGAACGTACCTTCCTGCCGGGCGGCTTTGACACATGTCCCTATGGAAGTGTGAGCTCGTGACTGCAGGGTGAGCGTAGTCTGCAGTCTGTCCCCGGACGTCAGCCCTGAGGTCTGTAGCGTGTTGAACTGCCCTTTGGGGCCGAACGTCAGCTCACGGCACTGTTCTGAGCCACTGTTGGGAGTAAATTAAGAGATTGGATTCTCTTCTGTCCTTAGTGGTTTGGGGGAAGGAGGGTAGAGTAGCGTACGTATGAGGAACAGAGCAGTCTGTGTTTTGAAGATGAGGGACGTGGAGCGGCTTAACGCCCAGTGGAGAGGCCGCCTCGGTCCTCCCAGCACTGGCTCGTTTGCCCGTTTCAGAAATCGGCACGAGCGAACCTACGGCAGGAGACGTTGCCTCGCTTACCCCCATCCGGATTTAGAAGAGTGAAGTCTTTCGAGAGAAAGTGCCTGTTTACAGATTCATAAGATAACATTCTGTACCTGTAATTACGAGAACGTTCACTGTTCTCGTTTCTTAAAAGGATACTCCTCTTTAATTTAGAAGAAGGAGCAGGCAGTTTCAGTGGATACTGGTTTTCTTGCTCAGACTTGTTTTTAATTAGGTCTAGAGAGTATAACATGATGAATGAGTTTGTGCTGTATTAGGTAACAGAAAACCTTATTTCGTTAATGCAGTTTGACATTCCTCCATAAATTACTCTTCTGTAGAATACTTAGTATTCTCAGTCGCTGTTTCATTGTGTTACTTTTATTCGGGTACTGTTTCTCATAATTTGGACCGACGGCTGTAACATGCTTGAGCAGTCTTCAGAACACTGCCGGCCGTGAGCCCTGCGTGCGGCGTGGTTTGTGCTCCCTGGAGCAGGACGGTGGACGGTCCTTCCTCGGTGCTGGGTTTCTCAGGCAGCAGCACTTGCCCCTGCTGCAGAAGCCACCCTGCCCGCCCTCCCGGGCATATTTCTAGGTTGTACTAAAAGACGACATCAAGTTTGTCTTCTTGATGAGGCAGTTTTCATTTTTTTTTCTAAGGTGTCTTAGCGTTATTTACTGACATGAAAAAGTATAGGGACACAAGTTAGTTACTTTCCCAGCAGATGAAGTGTTCATTCCACAGAAACCGGGCAAGAGTGAAGTTGTTAGGTTTTTGCTTAAAAAAAATAAAAATGGATTTCAGTCTGGTTTCCATTTTCTGCTGTGAACAGTTTATACAATAACTAGTAATTCTGTAAATACTGAGATACACCATGAGCAGTTTTATGTAAGGGATTCCTACAGTGCTTTTGGCAATTTAAGTGGGTGCCATTGAGTTACATTTTCACTTATTAAATTTTAAATCTACTCCTTTTGATGTCGAGGGTAGCATGGGGCTGTGGGCACTGCTACAGGCCAGCTCGGTCTCACACGACCGAAACTGAGAAGCAGGCGTTCAAAGTTGCCTTTATCTTGGCCTGTAACGACAGAAGGGCGTCCTGCTCTGGCCAGAGGTGCCCTGAAGCCACAGTACTTAGAGAAATCTGACCAGAAGGATAAAGGAGCCAGAAACAAAACAGGCTACATCATAAATTTTTGAAAATATCCTGAAGCATTTGCTTGGTGCGAAGGAAACATAGTAAATTTGTTTCGTGTTGTTTCAAGAAGGCAGAACCCGAATGACAAAAAACAGAAAGCAAACCGTCAGGTGGTGAATTTTGGACCCACAGAAGAACTTTTTGCCCAGTAGTTACCTGGAGATAGAGCGCCCTGTCTCGGGGAGCGGGGTGGTCGGTTCCCAGACAGAGCGGGCCATCCCTGGCAGAGAGGGAGCAGAAGGGAGGTACGATGAGGTTCCTTCCGAGTTTCAGGTTCCGGTTCTCTGACTCAGGGTTGGAGGGTACCCCTGGACTGTGAAGGAATTCTTGACGGGGTTCAAAGAGAGCACACGGCACGGCCAGCCGGCTGGAAGCTTGGTGCCCGGGCCCAGGTGGGCTGATGTAGACAGGCTTGCCTCAGGCTCCTGTCCCGCCCGAGTCGTGTGCTGGCCCCAGGGGAGCCAGCGGCGGTGCGCCACAGTCCCCTGGAGCACAGGCCAGATGGCACAAGGGGAAGAGTGCAGAGGGGGTTGAGCAGGTTCCAGAGTTCCATCCGTTGAGAGTTTCGCCTGTTGTCCGAGTCTGCTGCTTTCCAGGAGCTGGTTAAGCTTGCGTTTATTCTGATACAAGAACCATGCTCCTTTAACATGCGAATGCAGGAGACCGTTTCCTTCTCTAAGCCACAGTTTAATGGGAAATTAATGGACTCTGGGGACCACACCCTTAGGTAACTTAATTTTGAAACTGTAGAGTTCTAAGATGTGTGTGTTTTAATGTCCTTCAACAGTGATTCTAACCTGGTTATCTCGTATTTAACCCTGTGTGTGTGTCTGCGTGTGTCCGCATGTGCCCTGTACGCCGCATGCGGCCGGCGTGCGGAGCGGAGGTTCAAGGCGCTGTGTTGTCAGTTGCAGGACGAGGAGCGGAGGCGCCAGCAGCAGCTGGAAGAGATGCGCAAGAGGGAAGCCGAGGACCGCGCCAGGCAGGAGGACGAGCGGCGCCGCCAGGAGGAGGAGAGAACAAAGCGAGATGCTGAAGAAAAGGTTATGGTCCTCTAGGGGCAGCTTAGACCTTTACCAGATTAGCCTGAACCCCTCGATGGGCTGGGGAGAGGGGCTGGACCTTACCTGTGTCCTCAGACACCCGAGTACAGAACAGGGCCTGGACCCCCACCTGTGTTCTCGGACCCAGCACTTGAGCCCGACCTGGCCCACCCACCTCTCTTCCAAACTGTGCGCAGACGCTCTTACCCTGTGAGTCTTGTCTCTCTCCTGCCTCTGAACTCGTTGGCCTGGTTATGGTGAGCGGGCCTCCGCGCAGCCCGCCCGCTCACTCTGGGCTCTTCCTTTCCTGGATGTGGTCCGGCTGGTTACCGGGAGGGGGTGCGTGTGCGCGCGTCGGGCAGGGGCAGTGCGAGCTGTGGCAGGCGACGGGAACATAGTAACGGTCTGTTCCCACCCCGCACTTGACATCATTCACTGACGTCACTCACTGCGGGCTGACGGGAAAGAGAGCAGGTGGCGTATGGAAAACACGATTCCAGGAGAATGCAGCCAGGATATGATCTGATAAGTATCCTGAGTTACGGCTTGCTTTCCGTACGTGGATTTTTCTTATGAAAGTAATCTTTTTAAGTTGAATTTTAAAATGACAACTGATTTGACCGATTCTGAGAGACGGGGCCCGCGGCCTGCTGCTGCCTACGCCGGCTAGGCCCTCCCGCAGGGCTCGCCCGTCCTGGACACGGGCCAGGAGACGCGCAGCCGCCACTGCCTCCCTTCTGTGGAGGGCGGCCCGGAGTGCCGGCTGCCGGTGGGGAGGAGCTCGGTTTCCGTCCGTCGCTCCTTTGGTAGTCCAGTGAGCTGCCCTCACAGAGCGCCCTCCTCCCCGCCCCGAGCCAGAACTTTGAGGAAGCTTTTTGTAGCGGTAGAACCTGTGCGGATCTGTGGCCAGCGAAAGCAAGATTGACAGAAGCGATGAGACTCACGTAAATGAAAGCAGAGGCAATAATGCTAGCACACGTACCTGTGTGGGAACTCGCGACCTCTGCGTCTTCTAGACCTTCACCATTTCTTAAAGTCTGTCGTCATATTCCCGTCAAAGGCCGAGTGCCAGTAGCCGTGCGGTTTTCTGGAGGAGTCTGAGCTTTCAGGGTTAGGTCTCCCTTGGCGCTTTACCTGGTGTCACGATAAGTAGAATCGAAATCAGTTTTCCAGAACGTGAGCCCCTCGGCTTCTCCGTTGCGGTGCATGTGGTCTTGCTGTCCCTGGGCTGTGGGTGGCCTCCGCCCGCCCAGGCAACCACACAGACCCACCACCGTGCGTGGGAGCAGGGACAGCCTTGCCGAGCAGCGCGCCTTCTCGCATCTTCTCTGGGGACGCTTGGGGGCTGCTCGGTCTTTGCAGCCTGTGTGTTCACAACGCACGATCGTGTCGAGTACGCTTGTGTCTTAGGAACTGCTTCTAGAATTGAGTGCTCGCTGTAAAAACAAGCTGAATAACCTATTTTTTATACAGAATGTCCACGGTTGATGGGCTTGCTTTGTTACGGAAAACGTGCCATTCTCTTGCAGTGGAATAATTGTGGGGTCATGTACTTGTATCTGCTCTCCGTGTAACTGAAGGGGATTTTGGTTTCCTCCTAAAATGTTCTCCGTGTCACACTATGATTCCTGACCCCTTGATGTAGAGGTCACCCAGGCCATTCTGGAGTGGAGTCCCCCTCATGCAAACATTTAACTTTGTGGAGGAAATGAGGTACCAGATGTCTCTCCTTCAGGATGTCTCCACACAGAGTGAGAAGATTGCGTGAGAAGTTGGGTGTAGGGCCCTGCCCGGGGCTGGCACGCATCCTCGTGGTTCCCACCCCCCTTAGAAGGGGACGCACTGGGCACTGCCATCTGGGGCGTGCGTGCTCCTGGGGACGCAGGGTGGGAGCGCCAGCAGCACAGCAAGCACGTGTGTCCCCGAGCCCGCTGGGGCCCGCATGAGCGCTCTTCCACTGAGCGCGCCGCGAGGTCACCCCGTGCCGCAGCCCTGCGTGCTCCCAGCCAAGGCGTGGCCTTCTGTCTGGGATCCCCTTCTCACGCTCACTTCCTTCGTGTGTTTGACAGCTTTTGTCAATCTTTAACAGAACCATGCTCTTACCTTTTTTAATGTGAAAATAATTTCAACTCTGTCAACTGTAGTGTGTGCAGATGTACGTCGGAAGAAAATGTACAGTGCGTGTCCAAATATATTTGAATTCCGTGTTGCTGTCGCTCTTAACGCCTGGCTCTCATTTTCTGTCTGTCAAGGAGGCTGCTACGATCCGAGCTATGAACTAAGAACTGTGGAAAGCATATTGTTAGACTGTTGCCTTGAGAAAATGAGTCATTTTTTTTTTTTACAGTTGATGGTTTGTGTTAACTTCCTTCTGAATAACTGGAAAGAAACCAGGTGACTTAATGGTCCTTCTGGTCGAGGAGGGGCCGCCCCCGACCTCCCGGGGTGCGGCGGAGAAGCGGGC
Organism: Lontra canadensis; assembly: GCF_010015895.1. Classification (NCBI taxonomy): domain Eukaryota; kingdom Metazoa; phylum Chordata; class Mammalia; order Carnivora; family Mustelidae; genus Lontra; species Lontra canadensis. The sequence goes on from NW_022631091.1 coordinate 6,289,126, forward strand.
GTGCGGGCCTCTGTGCTCGCAAGTGCCGGCTCTCGAAAGCCAGCGAGAGGCTATTTGGGGTTTTGTTTTGTCTTTAAACCGAGCAGTCACAGGTAAGTTCATGTCCTGCAAGAACAGAAGGAGAGAGGTGGAGAGGCAGAGAATTCTGGGTCTGGAGCACTAGGGACGGGGACAGGGGCGCAGTAGGAAGCTGGAGCCCGGGAGTGCGTAGAGTCCCCGCGCTCCGTGCGTGGGGCCGTGCCAGGTCAGATGGTCCCGTGACAGGATGAGTGTTTCCGGGGAATCGGCCCGGTCCTGTCGTAGACTGTTACGTTGAAACGTCGCTGTCCCCCGGGACTCACAGTCAGTGTGGCGGTGGGGTACGGAGGGTAAATGCGCCCTTTCGTGTGCCCTGAAGTCCCCTCCTGACTCTGACTTGTGCTTTTGTCTCTCCGGCCTGCAGAGGCGACAGGAAGAAGGCTACTACGGCCGCCTGGAGGCTGAGAGGCGCAGACAGCACGCCGCGGCCGAGCGCAGGGTGCTGGAGCCCGAGGAGCCGGGTCTGTGCAGACCTCCGCTTCCGCGGGGCTATGAGCTCCCGTCGCCGACCCCTCCGGCTGCCGCCCCTCCTCCCCCGCCTCAGCGGACCGCCTCCTCCCTCCAGGCCCCGGCCCTCTCCCCAGACTCCCTGTACACCGCCAGGCTCATTTCGTACCACGAGGAGGAGGAGGAGGAGGAGCCCTGCAGTCTGGCAGGTCAGGATAAGCACGCTGGCACCAGGAAGTCCCACGGGCACCTTCTGCTTCCCGCCACCCCTGAGCCACAGCAGCCCCCTTGCCCGCCGCGCCCGGCCTCCGATGGCATCTTTCTCTCCAACTCATTCCAGCCACCCTCGGCCCGTGCCAACAGTACTGCTCGCACAGCGGGCCAGCCCTTGCCCCCTCCAAAAAAACCAGGCTTCTACCAGCCCAGCCACTCGAAAGGTAGAGGTAAAACGTGGGACTGCAAATCAAGCCCTCTTTATCCTCTTGATTAAAATCGGGACTCTGCCCCCCGCTGCAGTGTGGGCCCCTCAATCAGCACTCGCTCTGGTTTCACCTGATCACTGGCCTCAGCGTGCTGATCTTCCCCTGCCTCCGGTTGTCCTGTCTGTGCTAAGAGTCCTTCTAGCACCTACCCCAGCTCCCCAGCTCTCCACCTGTAGGGTGCTGTCCCTCGGACTGGCTGGCGGCAGCTGGCCCTCCGTTACTCCTGGTCACTTGAAGTACCGTTGGTCTTGGCCTCCATTCGCTGCCTCTTCAAATAACTCTTACATTTGGTTGAACACATGCTTTTTTAACGCATCTTGGTGTCTAAAGAGAAAGAGTGAGCTGTTCTTCCAGCAGTGTCGTGGTCACGTGCTAGTTTCCATTCTTTAACATGAGTAGAACTTTCCGTTCTGGCTTATGTGCCCCGTGGCTGGGTTTTACCAGACAACCCCCACTTTCTGTGGTAGTTGGGACAGAGTTGTTGGTGCCACGCTGACTAATGGTCCTGCTTTAATGCGACACAGAACCCAGCCATCGTGAAATTACTCCTTTTCCCTCTCGCTGGTTTTGTTCCCCCTCTTACGTGATACTCCCTGCACGTCATGGTCCTAGTGCCCAGACCTTGACAGTCACACAGTTGCCTTAATACAGTCTCTGAAGACCAGCATGACAGTGGTCCTGCCCACAGGCACGTCCACCCTAACCAGTGTCCAAGACCCGTGTGCAAATATCCAAATTCCAGGTTCCTCTACTAGCTTAAAATTAGAATGCTGGCAGTAACTATGGTCCGATTTAGTGGTCTTCACGGACACAAGGGTCTTTTAAAATGCTCCTGGTGTCGTGCCCAGAGCTCAGGATCCTGAAAGAAGCTGAATAATCAAAAACATGCGTGACCTTGGCTCTTCCAGAACAAACGAGTTCTGCCAGGGTCTCTTCCCGTGAGTGTCAGAGCTTTGACCTGCCCCGAAGTCTCAGTATATCATATTGAGACGGAGTCCCTCGGCGGCCAGAATCAAATCTTCTTATAAAATTTCTGTCGTCGATATCTAGAAAGACGTTTTGGGATAATAGTCATTTTTGAAGCAAGATGCCCTCAGTTCCCTTGTGTCACGTCACAAGCTGAAAACCCGCGTTGTGTGTCTTGGCATAGACCAGGCTGCTAACGCGATGTTGGGCTAGGTTTTCATTGCTGACCACCTGGCTTTCCCTCAGACCACTAACCCTTACTTTATTTCACACTGAAAAGACCACGTCGGAGCAGGTTACATCCTGCATCTGGTGGCTCGTGCCTCTCTGAAGACTGCCTTCGCACAGTACGAAGCCGTGTGCACCCCGTCAGCGTGATTCTGACCCCCTCACTGCCACGCCCCTGGCGAGGCCGCGCCCCTGGGTTCAGCTCGTTTCTCTGTCGTGAGCGCTCAGCATGCTCCTGGGGGGGGACTGGCTTCTTCCACTGGCTGCCTGAGGAGGAGCATCGGGGTGCGAGTTGGAATAGAGTGTCTCATTCTAGCGTAGCAACGTATTTTTTAAAAATGTTCTTTGACTAGAGCGCTTTCGAAGATTACTTGGAACGTGCAGGATTATTTCATCCACATCCACTGAAAGGATGTAATATTCTGATTAATTTTGAAAATTGTGAAGAAAATTACCAGTGGAAGAAGCAGGTATCATTCTTACAGGAAAGCTCAAAAGATACAACACATTTTCTAAAACAAGGAAAATGTAGAATTAAAATCGTAAAGAACCGCACTCTGCTGATCACTGCTGTGGGGGTCCAGGGTGGCGACCCCACGTGGGCGTGTGGGGCAGTGTCCTCTGTCCTCTTCTGAGTCTTGCGGGGGAGGCTTTCGCACGCGGCCATCTCAGGGGCCGTCGCAGAGGAGCGGGAAAGATGCAGTGCCCTGAGGAGGCGCGGCCAGCCAGCGGGGGCTGCCCGGCGCGTCCCTGCGCCCAGAAACCCAGCAGGGGGTCATTTTCATTCTGCCGAGAAGGGAAACTTCCACGCTGAGGCACGGTGTCACTCCTGCGGCCTGTCTGATCCGCACCCAGCACTGTCCGCCTTCGCCGGGCGTCTTGGGCACATATCGCTACGGCTCGGTGGGGTTGTACGTGAGACGTGCTGCTGGTGTGGAATGTTCTCTTCTTGCTGATGTTAAAATTAACAGAACAGCAGGGCGCTGTGATGTAAGTAGTGTATCATTAGTGGTGGTCTGTTTGGATACATTTTAAGTTTTGTATCTGCATCCTCTCTTTTGACCTCGAACACCCCTTTGGAGTGGATAGAGCACGCCGTGCTGTTCCTTGCCGGCTGCCGCCGGTCACCCCCGGGGCTGGGCTGGGCATAGGCCGGTGTCCCACAGGCTCGTGCGCTTCTCCTCCGCACAGCTTGCTGTCCGGCGTCGGGTGACCTTGTGTCTGCAGCATTTCTATCAAACACGGGGTTTCCTGTGCCGCGGAAACTTGGTGTAAAGAGTTTTGTCTTGGTAACTGTAGCCGTATATGTAGCAAAAAGCTTCCGTGGCGTCCTGAAAAGAGAGGCTCGAGGCGCGGCCCCTGCTCACTGCTGGGGTTTCATTTGCCTTCGGTCACTTTGAGAGGTGACCCTTCACGTCAGGAGTGTCTCACAGTCTCCCTATTTGAGTCAGTCTTCTGTGGGTTTTCCCTGTGAATTCTTGCTAATTATGCATCTTAACTGATGTGCCCCGTCTGGCTGTCGCTGCCTAAGGCCTGGGCCGTGCCCGCCCGTTCCCACGGCGTGGCTGGCTCGGAGCACCACGCGCCTGCGGCCGGGTCACTGGGTACCTCAGGTCACCGAGTGCTGCGAGCTTCAGACTCCCGGGCCTCCTGTCGGCTTCTGCGTTCTCCTCCGTGGCACTGCATCTTGATCGTGAGTAAAGTTTTAGAAACTGCAGGCACTTTAACTTTGATTTTTTTCTTTTATGGAAAAGGACCCAACTCTTACATGGGATCGGCTGGGACAGCTGTTGGGGCCCATGATGCTTACCGGGATTCGAGAGAGAGACCGCCTAAAAGGTATTTACGGCTGGGCTGGCTCTGCAGGCGGCTGGAGCAAACAGAGAGACCTCATTATGTTCTTGGATGTTTCTCGTTGCGCGCAAGCGGGGAGCCTGGACGCTCTTTGGTTCTGCGCTGCTGTAGAGCTGCGTTTCAGACGGGGCTGCGGGTATGGGGCTTATGGGTGCAAACTCGCATGGGAGCTGGGCGTGCTGCCGTGTGCTTCCGCCGGCGAGGGCGGGGAGTCGGGGGCAGTGTCCAGACAGCTGCGAGACTGCCCAAGTCCAGCCCTGAGGACACACAGCGAGCGGGCCCCGTGTCTGCACCGAGTGCCTCATCTAGCCTGTAGTCCAGACCGTTCTTAGAACACGAACATCGAGTCCCCGAGAAATGTGTAGGTTCTTACAGCAACTTGTTAAGGTAGGTCTGCTGACAGATGTTTCCCAGGTGCATGTGGGCGCCGCACAGGTCCGTGTTTTTAAGCTGTACCTCTTTAGTTAAACTCACCTGTGAAGAATCCCCGACCTGCTCAAATTGAAGGGACCTGCATTTTGAGAGTTGGGCGTGGCTGGAGAAAGTCAGCAGCTTAGTTAGGAGAACATGTCTAACGACAGCCCCAGTGATTGTGTTTATGGGAAGGGTTATGGCAAAGTTAACAAGGAGTGAGTCTCCCTCTTGGAACAGTACTTAATTGTCCCTTATGTAGAGTGACCGACTGAGTGGGAGTAGCGGCTGACCCATGTTGACCAGTGATGTCTGCATTTCCTCCACTGCAGCCACGATGCGGACTTGCCCGGAAGCTCGGGAGCCCCTGAAAACTTGACATTCAAAGAGCGCCAGCGTCTTTTTTCACAAGGTCAAGATGTGTCCAACAAAGTAAAAGCCTCTCGTAAATTGACAGAACTGGAAAACGAACTGAACACAAAATGAGCCAAGGATGAGGTGCCCGGGCCACCCCAGGGTCCTGGGGGCGCGGCTCCGGAGGACGGGCTCGGCGAGGAGGCCACACCGGCATGCCCGAGTCACCGAAGCGCCATTTTGGAGTCGGCTGGGCCCCAGAGACGGTCCTGTTCCAAGAAGTTCTTTTCTTTCACCAAGAGATGATCACTTACATGATGTAAACACTGTCTCATTTCTTAATTACCTGACTCACAGGAAGATAAGTTTTTTGTTTCTTTTTTTAAAGTCTGAGTGGGGGAGGGGAGAATGCAGGGCAGGAGAGCACAGTGGGGACGTGTCTTCCCCCCAGCCCTGCGTGTCGCAGAGAGGCCGTGTGCGTGCTGTGTCGTTCACGATGCTGCGGCCGTGGGGTGGGGACCAGCTTGAACTGCCCAGACCTTGTTTGCACTATGGGGGAGCAGCTGCAGACCACGTGCCCAGAGGGTGACCTGTCCCCTTCCAGGAGAGAGAACCTCTGGGGGACGGCCCCCTCACCCGCCCCCCGTGGGTGGTCCCCAGGCAGCTCAGACCCACATAGCCCAAAAGGGAGGTGGTGCCTGTCAGGCCCCTGCCCCTGTCCTCCTTCCCTCTGGGGACAGCCCTCCTGGGATATTCTACATCCATGATTTTTTTAAAAATGCTCCAAGAAGACAATTTTGAGGATTTAAGCTTAGGATACTTTATTTTTATAAATGCCAGAGTATTGTTAGGCTAATAAATCATTGGTGATTTTGAAGATGGCAGTTAAGTTAGTTCACAGAGGATTTTGACTCTTCAGGGGACCCTGAAACGAGGGCGTTTATCTGGGCCGTATTGATGTGGAGAGAAACGGAAGCATCTGAGAGGGATGGGTGGTGAGGGACGCCTGAGCACGGGGCTGCAGAGGAGGGCCGAGTTACGGCCGCGGGCTGTCCCGGATGGAAGGCTCGTTGACATGTGGTGTCTGTGACTAAAAATGTCGGACAGACTCGTGCGGCAGTTCAAGCCTTTTTTTTTTTTTTTTTTTAAACATCAAATAGAAAGTTATTTAATTTTCATGTGAGTCACTGGTGATCACTGTTGTCTCCCAGCTGTGACCATGTGGCTGATGCTGGGGAGACGGAGCTCACTGGGTTTCATCCCGTGTGCTCGGACAGTGCTGAATTACCTTGTGGTAATGAGCAAACCTCTTACGTGACGAGCCCTGCTGTAGGATCTCCATGATTCTTCTTTACCAGATTGTTTTCTTACAGATACGTATGTTAGGGAAATGCACACTTTCAAGTAGAAGAGGGAGGCTTTCTAGCCGTAGAAATCACTTTAATGAGAGCTGCACGATTAATCACTGAAATGTGAGTGTAAATATTCTTATGTCGATCAGGGTTCTTATCTGGAAGTGTGCTCTCACCGTTCCCCTTGTCTAAGGGAGTCACGCGGTGGCACTAAGTGTTGATGAAGGATGTGGGTGTCTGCTCTGGAGGCTTCAGGAAAAGCAGGCCCTACCCGGGGCACTCTCGAACACTGGCCACCTTACAGGGACGAAATCCACGCTTTCTTTGATGAAAAAACGCAGATGAGTGGCTTTTCTGTTAATACACACACCTAAGTACCTGCAAGTACATGTAAATCCTGGCATACGGGGGTGTGTGTGCGTGTGTCGTCAGGCCTGTGAGCAGGTGGGCCGGGCTGCCCTCGAGTGATGGGTCAGATGTGAACACGTGCTTTTCAGGACTGTGCGTCACTGTGGCCGTCACAGCTGCTGTACCTCCCCATTTCTACTGTGCTTCATCTGCAATCTATTTTTAATAAACTTTGTATGTATTTAAGTGTTTGCTCTGGCTGCAGTCTGGCAGGCAGAATCTCATCTGTGATCGGCAGCCTCGCCTCCCGTCCCCTTCTGCCTGTGTGGTCATTCACGAAAGGTCTCCTGAGGGTCTGTCAGACGCTCTTTCCAGTTTGTCCTGACTGTGCAGACAGTTTGACAGAGGCCCCAGGCGACTCTGGCCCTGCTCTCCCGAGCTCAACTCCCCAACCCTGTTTGCAAAACCCGCTGGCACATCCCCAGACGCCGTGGTCACACAGACTCACGCGGCCCCTTCACGGTCTCGGATTCTTAAGCTCACCCCAAGCTTGGGAAGCTGTGTGGACCAGGTGTCCTGGCGATGCAATAGGGGGGAGGACCCGCCTGAGGTGGCTCATGGGGGGCAGTGGGGTCACAGAAGCGCACAGGGGCCGCGAGAAGGGAGCCTGGAGCTCCGGCCGCCCTGGAGGGGCCTCTGCCCTGCCTCTCCCAGGAGCTGCCTCCTGTGCTCCCTGTGCCTTGGCCACCTTCCTTCGAGGCCCCGGAGCAGGCGTGCTAGGGAGGATGCTGCCGTGGAATCTCGGGAAGAGCTTTCCCGAAGGGGTGGCGGGTGGGGACGTCTTAGGGCTGCCGAGGCTCAGGGAGGCGTTGGGGTTGGCCCAGCTGCCTACACACCGAACGGGGACACCCACTGGTTGTGGATCTGAATGCCCAGAATGGTGCTCCAAGGTTCCAGAGGACAACCTAGACGTTGAGTCCAGCTCTCGGGACCACGGTTCTGTCGCTCCTCACGAAGGTGAGGACCTACGGGGGCTCTGGGTGGTGGGCGTCGCAGAAACCAGACCCCATGGAGCGCCAGACGCCCTGGGGACCGGATTTGGGGGGGGGGATGGGCAGGGGCAGAGAGCCCAGCTTAGTTCCGCCCCCTGCACGGGATCCCCCACCAGGCCTGGCAGGAGGCCAAACCCCTGCAGAAATCTGGAGGCGGTGCCCATGGGGCCGCGCAGTCGGATGGTCAGGGAAGCAGCTCAGTACGGCCTCAGCGGCAGTGTCCCCTGCAGCGCAGCGTCGCCTGGAGAGGAGACGCCGAGGGACGGGCTTCAGTGCACCGCTCCAGCCGCTGTTCAAAGTCATGGCAAAGTCATTCCTTCATTACACAGATACGAATCCTGAGTGCCTGCCACGTCAGTGACCGGGGCCTCTGGTTCCAAGTGTCCCACAGCAGATGCAGGCAGTAGGTCCACAGGGACACAGACCCGATTCCTCCCTTGTTCGTGCACGGCAGGTGCACAGGGCGCTCCGGGCGGCCCCACCTAACTCCGGGCACGGGCCCTTCCCGGAAGCTTCCCTCCGCAGCAGGAGGGCTGTCAGCGGTGGAGGAGACCCCTTGCAGAGAGGCCGCCGCCTGCACACGCCAGGAGCGCAGGGCCAGGGCAGCGGGAGCTGGGGCGCTGGAGACCAGGGCTTTCCACCGAAGACCCCTTCAGAGCCCTCACGCGGCTGCCTGCAGGGGCCGCTCCCCCGGACCAGAGTCAGGGCGCCAGGGACTGCCAGGCAGCACCGGACTCAGCAGCCGAGCAGCCACCGCCTCACCCCTGGGAGCGGCGTCCCGCACACTCCCGGTCAAGGCGAAGGTCCGGCGCCCCATAGCACGGGGCCTTGTTCTCCCGCAGCTGCGGAAGAAAAGAGGCAAACAGAAGTAAGTTCCAGCATATTCTACTTAGCCACGTGTCCGGCAACCAGCCTCGAGGTATGCAGTCGGCGCAAAATGTGCGCACGACCCAGTGCGCTCCACAGTTTTCACAGGAAGCCTTTTCAAACCCGCTGTGTTTTCTGCGCCACCTGTGGCGGGCGTCAGCCTGGAGGCCGGGCGACCCACCGTGTGCAGGTGCAGGCGAGCGGCTGCGACACCAGCTTCTGTCTGGATACGTGCCTCGGGCACGGGCAGTGGTGGGAGGGACACGGGGGCCAGCAGGCGGCAGCACCCTGACACTCCGGCCAGTGTGGCGGCCCGGCCCCGGCCCAGGTCCCCACCCGGTCGGGGAGCAGCTGCACGGAATGCACAGCGCGCACGCGGCACACGCGGTGCGGGTCGTGCGTGCGTCCCACGGGGCCCGGAGCCGGTCAGCAGGTGGCCCCCCGCCTAGCCGGCCGCCGCAGTGCGCAAAGAGGCCTCGCGCCCGCGCAGCGGACCCCAACCCGCGGCCTGTCTGGGCTGGGTTGCAGGCGGCCTCTCCCGAGCAGCGGCTGGGACGAGGATGCGGCTTCTCCGCACGAGGCCCTGCCTGTTCCTCCGGATGCGCGCGGTGAGGCCGCGGACCCTGAACTGAGTACCCGTGCGCCCCACGCTGTCTGGGCGCGGCCCCCACGCAGGACCCCTCGCCGCGGGGCCGTTCCTCCGGGAAAGGAAGCCGTGGTCGCCTGGCGGACGTGAGGACAGCAGTGAAGCCCCTCGTCCCCCGCCCCGAAGACGCTTGTTTGTATGGCATTCGGAGCAGCCACACTTTAGGAAATGGTCTTCAAACGGAGCCACTCCCCTCCCCCACAGGGCCCTCCGACCCCTCCCCCCTCCTTCCGCCGCCAACCCCTGACCCCGTCGCGTGGAAACCACGGTGGGGGAGGGGCGCAAACGCCCGCCCACGCGGATTCCGGTGGATTCTGTTACAGTGTTTCGGCTGAGAGCTGGGCCCGGCGATGCCTGCGCAGGACGGGCGCTGGGGGCGCATCTCGGAGCAGCGGGCCAGGCAGCTGCAGCGCCAGGTGCAGGTGAGCGCAGCTGCGGCGGCACCTGGAGCCGCGCTGGCCTCCAGACCGCCCCCTTCCGCTCTGAGCCTTGGGGCCGTGGCCAGCAGGGGAGCGTTGGGGTGATGGCCCTCAAAGACCTCGTGCAGCCCAGGCCCCGTCATCTTCCCCTTCTCTCTGTAGGGTGTGAGGTCCTAGTCTGTTGTCCCCCTCGGACCTCACCCCACCCCCACCCCCACCTGAGGCCTCACTGCCCTTCACCTGAGGCACCTGTGTCTTCCGCCTAGGGCCCTCCTGTTACTTACTGAATGTTCACTATTCTCTGTGCTAAATTTGGGAGCAGGGTGGGTAAGCATCCACCCCACTCTCTTGGATAAAGGAATAAACAGTCAGGACAAACGTAAACCACGAAAGTGGCACCTTGATGATGCTACAGCGGGGAGGTCCGTGGTCAGAAGGTCCACTCTGGGCATGTGTGTCGCTTCCCACAGGGTGGCCATCTCACCAGCACACAGTTGAAGGGGCCAAATTACCAGTGGGTGGGGTGGATGCCTGGGGACCCATGTGGACCCCCACTCCTATGACAGAGGCCAGGAATACTGCGGTCCCAAGGGCTCTTTCCACCCTCCATCAGCACAAAGGTTTCATAGTGACAGAGCCAGCCAAGAGACCGGAGGCCACAGCCCTGCCCAGTGCCCCGAGTGGCGATTTTTACTTCTGGAGATTTTAGCCCAGGAGGAGAGGCAGCCCATAAGAAGAGAGAGCTCTGAAGTCCTTCCCAAAGGAACTGACTTTCTTCTACCTGTGTCCAAAACGTGCTGTGGGGAAGTTTAGAAACACAAGCTCTTCTCAACTGAGAGCAGTTAGCAGTCTGCTTGGGCACCATAACAAAGTGCCACAGAAATATGCTCTTTACAGTTCTGCAGACTGGAAAATCGGGGACCAAGGTGCAGGCAGGGGTGGTTTCTCCTGGGGCCTCTGCCCTTGGCTTGTGTGGCTGCCTTGTGCTGCACTCATGTGGGCTTTCCTCTGTATGTGTCCTCTCTGGAGGACCCTCTGTACCCTACTCTTCTCTTCCTGTAAGGACACCAGTCAGGTTGGATTGAAACCCTCTCCAATGGCCTCATTTTAACTTAATCACCACTTAAAAGGCCCTGTCTCCAAATACAGCCACATTCTGAGGTCCTGGACTTGGGACTTCAATGAGTGAATGGTGGGGGGTGGGAGTGGGATACAGCTCATAATGAGCAACAAGCTAATAGGCCACCTAGTTCACTCGAGGTTAAGAAGAGCCTGGGGTTAGGACAAACCTCAGACTGGCTTCTAAAAGTATCCCTGCCCCAGTTTAACCGGATCAGACAGTGGAGAAATTTATGCCCCAGGCCATTATTGAAAACAGTAAGGCAGTCAATAATTAGTGGGGTTGTTGTGATACCAAGGGAGACATCGTAACAGAGAGATTGGGGAGAGGCAGCTAAGAAGAGCCCTCCTTAAACTACTGTCTCCCAGTACCTGTGTGCGTGCTCGTGGCTGTGTCCTTCCTGCTGCTGGGAGGGTGGGGCCGGGCAGACTTCCCTGGAAGAGGCGAACTAAGTCACTCAGCAAAGCACACAAATAGCGACAGCAACAACAAAAACTGTGTGGAGGAAAGGCATCACTATCTAAAGTTTCTTCATTTCCTAAAATGTCCTGTTTTCAACAAAAAGTTATAAGACATGCAAGAAACAGGAAAGTGAGACTCATCCACAGCAGGGAAACCAATAATAGGAACTCCCCATGAGAATGCCCGATGTTGGAATTAATAAGAAGCCAAAACAGTCATTATAAATATGTTCAAAGAACTAAAGGAAACTGCATTATGGAAAAGAAGGAAAATATGATAATTTCTCATCAGATAGAAAATATCAATAAAGAGATAGAAACTATTTTTTAAATTATAATCCTAGAGTTGAAAATCACTGAAATGAGGATGTTCTCTAGAGGACTCAAGAGTAGATTTGAACAGACAAAAAAGGAATCTGCAAACTATTAGATTAGTAGACATGATGCAATCCTAAAAACAGAGAAAAATAGAAGATAAATGAATAGAACCTCTGGAAAAGGTGTGAAACCTGTAAGCACACCAGCATATACATCAGGGGAGCACCAGGAAAGTAGACCAAGAAATAATTGCTCAAACTCCCAAAATTTATTGAAATTTGGTACACATGAAAGAAACTTAATGAACTCCAGTTAGGAAAAATACAAAGAAATCCACATCCACCTGCATCTTAGAAATAAAGAGAAAAGCGGAGAGAGAAGAACAACTTGTCATTCAGTCCACCATGACTGTCAGGAGACACTCATCAGCATCAGTGGAGGTCAAGGCAGTGTGTGACGTGTTCAAAGTGCTGAAAGACAAAAATTCTGTCAACCAAAAATCTTTCATCCAGCAAGACGGTCTTATAAAAATGAAGGCAAAATAAAGGCATTCCCCAACAGACAAAATTGGAGAAAATTTGTCTGCCTTATAGGAGATGCTAAGGGAAGTTCCTCGGGCTGAAAGCAGGCACCCCCGCACAGAAACACAAATCCACAAAGAATGCCAGTAGAGATGGTCATGTAATTATAAAATACAGAGGAAAGTTGTATTTTTCTTCTTTGTTTCCTTCACTGACTTAAAAAGCAATCGTGTAAAACAATATCTGTATAACTGTGTCATTGAAAATATAACATAGAAATGTATTATCTTTGACAAAAGTCGTACAAAGTAGGTGGATGGAGGCAAAGTTTTGAGTTAAGGCAATGATGCCAGATGGTAGTTTGAATGCACAGGACCAAGTGAAGAGGAGTCAAAATGGTGAAGAAGGCCAGCAGAGCAAACCCTGTAAATATATACATTCTGTCCCTTCTTGTCTCAGCTTCTTTAATGAACTTGAAATTTAAAGCAGCAATGATCACACTGGATTGTCGCATCTGTAACATACATGGATGGACATGCTGTGTAATGGTACTAACACAACAGGTGGAACAGGAGAATAGAGCTATGACACAGCGTTTCCGTATCTCACTGGAATCGGACTGTAAAGGTGAAGTGGTCTATTCCAGGTTCAAAGTAAGGGCCAGCCCTCGTGCAACCACTGAGAAAATTATTCCAAAAGTAGTGGAAAAGGGCATCAAAGAAATTAAGATTTCACCCCAGAAAATATCCACTGAATGCAAAAGAAGGCAGTAAATGAGGAACAAACAGGACATGGGGCACATAGAAAACAAGAGTGAAATGTTGGGCATAAAGCCATGTCAGGGACATTCAATGTGAATGGACAAACCATCAGTCAAAAGGCAAGTACTGTCAGACGGGCTGTGAAGCCGCATCTAACTACATGCTGTCTGTCTACAGGGGCCTGGTTAGATTCAGAGATACAAATAGGTTGTAAGCAAATGGGTGGAGAAAGACCCACCACGCCACCATCAGCTACAAGCAGACTGTACTAATATCAGACAGAATAGACTTTCAGATGAAAACAGTGTTACAACAGATCCAGAGGGGTATTTGCTTGTGACAGAAGTATCACTCCATCAGGAAGATAGGAAAATTATGTGTGCATCTAATGACATGGCCCCCAAATTGGCAGAATCCAAGAGAGAAAAAGGCAACTCAAAAATAACAGCGGCAGACACCCCCTCCCCTCTCAGCAACGGACAGACAGACCAGAGGACCAGCAGGGAGACAGACAATGTAAACGGTGCTACTGAACCAGCCCGACCAGGAGGACATGTGCAGAACACCCCGTCTACGCAGCAGGAGGATATGCTCTTACACTCCTGCAGCACACTCTCTGGGTTAGACAACCTGCTGGCCACAGAGGAAGCCTGTACACATGGAAAAGGATAAAGGGCATATAAAATATATTCTCCAGTAACAACAGAGGGGAGTTAGAAATTAATAACCAAAATAAATTTGGGGAATTCACAAATAGGTGAAAATTAAATAAGACAGTTCTAAATAGCCAGTGGGTGAAAGAAGAAATCACAAGGGAGGTCTGGGAATATTTTGAGAGGAATGAAAATGAAGAGCCACACAGCCATGTTTATGGGATGCAGGTAAAGCAGCACCTGAAGGAGCATTCATAGATGGAAACACCTACTTTAAACAAGAAGATAGCTCTCAGGTCAGCAACCTACACTTCCACCTCAAGACACTGGGTGAAGCAGTGAAGCAAGACTGAGAGGAGCAGAAGGGAAGCACGACAGAGGCTAGAGCAGAAACGAGGGCAACAGAGCCTGGAAGAACTACACAGAAAATCAACAGAACCAAAAGTGGGCTCTGTGAAAAGGTGAATCAAGCAGACAGACCCTTCGTTTGACTAAATAAAATGAATAAAATCAAGACTGGAAGAGAGGACATTACTACCTACTTCACAGAAATAAAAAGGGAGACACGGACGTGTTGTGAACAGCACTGCTGACAATTTAACCCGCGGGAGATGCTCCGATTCCTGTGGAGACACAGATCACCAAACCGATTCAAGAAGAAGTAGGAGTTGTGAACACAACTGTAACACACTGGGTTACATGAGGAATTAGAAATCTCACAAAGGAGAGCCCAAGTCCAGACAGCTTCCCTGATGAATTCTACCAAACATTTAGAGAGGAATTAATAGCCATCCTTCACGGGCTCTTCGGAAGAATAGAAAGGAGGAAAGACTTCCCATTCCATGAAACTAGTATTGCCCTGATGACAAAACTACATGAAAACCTCACAAGAAAACCAGAGCAGTATCTCTTATTAATATAGATAGAAAATTTTTCAGAAAATAATGGCAAACTGAAGGGCCTATAACCATGTCCAAGTGGGAGTCATCCCCCAAGTGGTCTAGCATTCCAAAGTCCGTGAATGTGATAGACCGCTTCAGTAGGAGAAAGGACAAACCCCGTGATCATTTCAATAGATCCAGAAAAAGTGCTTCTGACAGAATATAACTCCGCTTCATGAAGAAAACACTCGACCAGCTAGGAACGGATGGCAACTCCTCAAAGCTGATAAAGGGACGGCCACGAAACCCCCAGCTGACACCTATAAGGTGAAAGGAGCAAGATGAACAGATCCACTCTGACCACATCCATTTACCATCTTCCTGGACATGCTTGTCCACATGGTTAGGCAAGATGACAGAAGGGAAAGATCTCTATCTCAGAAAGGAGGAAGGAAGATGATTCCATTTACAGATGACATGATCTCATATATGGAAAATCACAAGAAATCCATCAAAAAACACTACTAGCCCTAGTAAGTGATTTCAACAAATTTGAAGGATACAAGATCCAGGTGCAAAAATCTACTGTCTTTCTACTTCATAGCAATGGGGGAAAAAAAGTGAATTAAAAACAATAATTCTACTTAAATATCATCAAAGATAATAAAATGCTTCAGAAGGAATTTAACCAAGGATTGCATGACTTGCACCTTGAAAATTGACAGTGAGCTTTAGTCATCAGGGCAACGCAGATCAAATCGCAATGACATGCCACTTCCTACCCACTCAGATGGCCGTGCTCAGAGGACAGATGGGAAGTTTTGGCTAGGGTGTGGCCAGGTTGGCATTTTCACGCACTGCAGACAGGAGTGTGCAGTTCCCCAGATGCTAACTGGAGCTACCACACATGGTCCCCATCCTAGGAATACTCCCAGGCAAAAGGGAAATGTGTGTCCCACAAAAACTCGTTCAGGAACAGCTATACAGCTACATGATCAGGCAATGAAAGGAAATGAAATTCTGGTAGGATGCCACGACATGGTTCCGCCTTGAGAACAAGGTGCCCAGTGGAGGAAACCGCTCACAGGGGCTACACAGCCTATGATTCTATGGATCCAAATGCCCAGAATTGGCAAATCTGTGGAGACAGAGAGTAGATTAGTGGTTTCTGTGGGATGGGTTGGGGGTCATCAGCGGCGGTGGCTAAGGGGTGGGGCTTCCTTTCAGGGAGATGAAAATAACTGCCAACTAGCTTCAGTGACGTTGGCACAGCGGCGAGTATACAGAAGCCACTGACCTGCGCACCTGGGCCGGTGAACTGCGTGGAGGTGAAGTCCAGCTCCATAGGGCAGCGGCCAGGGGCGGCATCTGCTAGATGCCAGAAGTGGACTTCTGCGGAAATACTCCAAGTTTGGTATTTTTTTTCAAGAGGTAAAACTGACTGAACATGGTAACAGAAAGTCCAGATGACAGCCAAGTTTCTGGTTTTATACCCAGTCACAAAGAGATTGCCCCAAAATGATCACAGCAATCTGAGAGCTGCGTGTCAGCGGGCTGGGGGAGGGACTCCCTGCAGGAAGAACGGCCTCTGGACCACCTTCAGGGAAACCCATGCTTTTCTGTCCACCGAGGCTTCCAGCAGCTGGCGTGCTCAGCGTTCACTCTAAATAGCTCTTATTTAAACTCCTCTGCTTAAAACCCTGCAGACAACAGTCCCTTCTTCCCTATCATCCCTCCTCCCAGACCCCAGCCTCCCCCCTGGAGTCTTACCTTCTCTTCGTTCTTCAACTCCGCAAACTCGTCCCTGCCTCAGGGCCTTTGCACAGGCTTTCCCCTTTGCTCCGGTTTCCTTGCTGGCCCTGCCAGCCCTGCCCCCACCTTGGGCAGCCACTCTGTCTCTGTCTGTCTCTGAACCCATAGACTGATTTAACTGTGGTGTTGCCACTGTTCCCCCAGCTCACTTACCCATGCACTGGCTCTTCCACGTCTCCCATGAGGATGGGAGACCCGCATCTGATCAGTTCACGGCTGTGTCCAGAGTATCCAGACAAGTGCTTGGCACATGACAGATTCCTAACAGGTAGCTTTTCAGTGTGAGCTAATATAAGGACAGAAATGCTGATTTTAGTGTGTTCCAGATTTTACGTTACATACAGGTCACCTGGAGCTCTCTCTAACATGCAGACTCTGGTAGATCTGGGGTGGGGCTTTTTCAGCGGTTTAATTGGGCTCTAATTTATGTGCCGTAATGTGGGAATCTGCGTTTCCAGCAAGCCCCAGGAGCGGCAGCCAGGGACCGCACTTGGAGTGGGGATCATAGATGCGGGGCACGTGGGCTCTGTCCGTGTCAGAAACAGCCCCCTGCCCCAGCTGACCTCCCCTATAGCTCTTCACTGAGGCGGGGGCTGGCTTCCTTCCGAGGGTGGGGTGCTTACTGATGAGTATCGATTATGGTGATAAATTCCCTTGTTTGGTCCTTGTTGTAGGCCAAAGAAGAGCGGATAGTTGAACTGGAAACAGAAAATGCTGTTCTTCACCTGCGACTGGCCCAGGTAGTACCCCCACGCGTCTGGCATGTGGAGCTGGACTGATTCCTCCCCGGGCTCCAGGCTGCCACCCGGCCTGGCCTTCCCTCTCTGCCGTGCAGCAAGGTAGCCAGGACCCACACCTCCAATGCGGCACGAGGTCTGATCCTGTGCCCACGAGTATTTAGTGAGGGGCCCGCGCTTTACTGAGGTCCGACTTACGGACGTGCCTTCCCCCAGCTGAAGCGTACGAGTGGGTGTTCAGTCCCCTCGTGGTTGCCCGGCCATCGTGACACCCCCTTTGCCTGTCCCCCCAAGGACCTTTTGGCGGCTCAGGTTCATCCCCTGCCCTCCCCCACGTACCAAGGGATCCTGGCATCCTGGCAAGGACGCTCCTGTGAGTGGACCCCTGTCCTCCACGCACCTGGAAGGGAGGGAGCAGGGCAGAGAGTGCCAGGCGGCAGGAGCCTATCCCTTCTGGTCTGGAACAGCCCTCCAGCCGCTACTGCCCCCTGGAGCCCCAGCTGGGCCCTGCATGCCATGCAGTCCCTGCAGGAGGAGAAGACCACAGGGCGATGGAGCAGGGGACATGATGCAGCATGGCCAGGGCACCTCAGTGGCCACAGGAGCCGGAGAGGTGTGCGGGTCCTGCCCCAAAGCCTCTGAGCTTGGGGTGCTGGCCTCCAGGATAGTGAGCTGATGCCCTTGTGTTGTCTTGAGTCTCCCAGGTGGTGGTCATTTGTTAACAGAAGCTAGTCCGGAAAGCTAGGGCTCGCCCAGGTTCCGCATCTGTAAGATGTGACCTCTGCAGACCTCTCCTGAGGGCCTCCCAGCGGAACTCAGTCTTCAAACCCTTGAGGCTCCTTGAATTACATCGTCCCGTTTCACTAGCCGGACTTAGCCGCACTACATTTGTGGGTTAAGTGAGGGCTCTCCATACTGTTTCCTAAATGAAGCACTAATTTATTTGCTCGTTTTGCGAGCGCTTCTGGCGCCCCAGTGAAGTAGGTCTCCCACGTTGCACCCAAGCCTTCCCACGGCGCTTCCGAGGGGCATGGATGGGCTGGCGGCTGGACCCCACAGGTCGCACCCTGGGGGTCCTTCCTCCATCGCAGGGTTAGAGGTGTGGAGCAGGTGGCTTGTGGAGTTCACGACCTTCCGTTGCCGGGGGCTGCCACAAAGCTCCAGCCGTGTTCCCAAATGTCGTCGAGATGAAACTGAAAACATGTTTTTCACAGGTAAGATCATCAGGCATCGTGTGTCAGTTACACAAAAAGCCTTTAACGTTTTTGGCATTTGTATGGTTAAGTCTTTCTTCGTCATTTTTGACGAGTATGAGACAGAACAACTTCCTTCTGTGGTGCAGGCCTCCTGTGCAGCCCATGTGGCAGGGAAGGGAAGGGCGCGCGCGGGACTCTTCCAGGAGCCGCTGTCCACCAGGCTCGTCCTGGTGCAGAGTGACTGGTCACACCTCCGGGGCCGCTTGTGCTACTCGTGGACACTGTTCCTGTTTTCAGCATCTGTCTCCAAATGAATCCTCTGCCTCCCCAGAGCCCTGCGCTGCTGCTTCCGGGCTTTGGGGCTCAGTGCCCCCAGGTGCCAGCGGCTTTCTGCCTGTCCCTCCTTGGCCAGCCCGCCCTGGAAGCCAGATGGCCCCATATCCCACATGCCAGACTCGGTCGCTCTACTTCATTTCCCTCTGAATTCCCATTGGACCTACAGTCGGTACCGGAGACTTTGGAATACGGGTCTGGATGTTTAAATAAACGTACATTATATTTTTTCCGAGAGAATCTGAGCCTTCAGAGTTTAGGGCCTTTGTTTTGCTTCCGTTTTGTCTGTAGCCACGTGATGGGCGGAGGCAACGAACCGCGTGACGTCCCCTAGCTCTAGTCTGTACAGGCCCGTGCCACGTGGCTCCCTGTACATGCCGCGCCCAGGACAGGATGGGCCTGTGGGGTCTCTGTAGCCATCACCGCCCCACGGACGGGCTGCCCTGAGCTTCCCCGCGTGTAGGTTCTCCTCAGTGTGGAGGGTTCACGTCAAGAATAGGCCCTCCAGCCGCGGTGGCCCGTCCCACCAGCCACCTCCGTGTCCCCTGCACTGTCTCACATGTAGCTCGGACGTCCCCCTGCTCCTGGCACACAGGAAGAGTCTGCTTGACGCGGTTTTGGGAGGATTAGAGTCCAAAGCTCTGGTTGGAAGGAAACACCCGTCCTCGCATTCTGGAGTCCAGGGACGACGTGGGTTTCCACAACCATGGGAGCTGCCATGAGACCTCAGCGTTGGGGTGCAGGGGAGCGGGCCCCTCCGCGTTGGCACAGTGCCTACCCGGCCGTTCCGACGGGACCGTTCCAAGAGGCGCGAGCACGTCTCCTCTCGGGCGTTTCCTGGACGCCCCGTTCTGCAGCACCGATGAGAGAAGGGACGGGAGAACGGCTCAAAAGGAGCAGAATTCCCCGTCCCCTCCACTCCCTTGTCGGACAGTTGTGACAGAATCCACTTATCTGCCATCACGGCGCTTTCCTACCTTCCAGGCACCGAGTGGAGCTCAGTGGGAAGTGTCCGCCGCACTCGGAGCAGAGGAGCCAAATTAAATGAAATCACCATCTGGTTTAGTTTATTTCCTTTCCGTCAGCAGAGACGCGACCTGGGGCCGCATGACTGTTAGCCAGGGCAGGGCCTTGACTCTCCCGGCTGTGCTCCTGCCCAGCTCGTCTCCGTGAGATAAGGATTGTCTCGAGTCGTCGGCATGGTTCAGTGTTCCGGGTCACAGCGTGCAGAGCCCTGGATCTACGGGACAGGCTTCCCGTCCGGCATGGAGGGGGCCAGCCCTGCCCAGCTGACGGCAGGCTCGCCTCTGTCACCTGCTGTAGAAAGAATCGTAGTGAAGAACATTCAAGCACCAGGGAAAGATCCGCAGCCGGGCGGGGCCCCCGACCCCCCTTGCTCGGGCGGCGTCGGTCCTCAGGGTGCGTCATCCCCAACCCCGGCCTGTCCCAGCCCCACAGCAGCTCCTGTTCCAGGCACTCCCGTCTCCGTGGCTGGCATCCTGCCCGCTCTCTGTGCTGTCCACAGCCAGGGGCAGACGCTGAGGGGAGCCCCGCACCCGCTGGGGCCTCCTCCTCGCCGCAGGGGCGCTTCGGGAACCAGGTGTCCCCCGTCGGCCCCACCGTGCTGGGAGGCCTGCGTCCTCCACCTCCATGCTCTTCCCGAAGAGAAGCCGGTTCCTGCTCACGCAGCAAGCTCACGTGCCCTGCGGCTCGGAGCCACGCACCATCACGCTAGATATGTGGTGAGGACGTGGTGAGGACGTGGTGAGGACGTGGCGAGGACACGGTTAGGACATCGTAAGGACGTGGTGAGGTCGTGGCAAGTCGCTCTCCCTGAGCAGCAGCTGCCATGGCACTGTGCTGGTACCGAGCCGCGTGTTTTCTCCTCGTGGGACACCGCGGCTGGTGTCTGCGGGAGGCCATCAGCACTGCGACGGGCCACAAGGACACAGCACGAGAGCGTCAGGACTCAAACACTGTGGAGCACAAACCAAAGCAAAGCAAAATCTCGAATGCATCACCATTCCCTCGGGACCTGAGTCATGGCCCCTCCGCAGCTGGCCACACAGGACAGGGACCCTGGAGCTGCAGGGTCTGTAGCTCGTCCCACCGCGTCACCTCCTGGACATGCCAAGTTTGTCCCTGAATGTGTCCTGACTCCTCTACTCTGTCTCCCGGGACAGCCCCCTCCACTCCGTCCTTGTCCAACCGAACTCCCGGAGCCGTGTTCCCAAACAAGGATTCTGTCCTGAAAATCTCCGTGTGCTTGGCATCGCCCTGAAGAAAACACCCAAGCAGCGACCCTATTATTGACGAGGTCTGCGGCCTCCCCCCACCCCTGTCCCACTCACTGTCCTCTTCATTGTTGCCTACTCATGGGACCAGACAACCTCGGTCCTTAAACACCTGCCGCAGGCAGGAGCTTTCAGGACCCCCTGTGCCCCGTGTCCACATGGCCCCACGTGAGCCCCCGTCCCCTCACCGCACCCCTGTCCCTGCACCCTCTGTGCCCCCGTACCTGTGCCGCATAACCCTCCTCACCCCCCCACCCCTGGGGGCCCTGCGCAGGCCGAGGGGTGCGGCCAGGCAGCGGCAGGTGGGGCAGGTGGGACTCAGCAGACAGCGAGTGAACAGCCTCCCCTCAGAGAAAGTGCACCTGCTCCCAGGGGTTGGCACTGTGAACCGTCTTTTATTCTCTTGTGCACAGCAGTACCGAGGAATGAGTGGGAAGGGGGCCGGCACGGCCGCCCAGCTCTGCTCCAGGTGCCCTGAGCAGGAGCCCCCGCGGAGAAGCACAACCCTGGCCGCACCCCAGCTCTGGCGCCACATTCAGGTAGGAGCAGCTCCCCGAGTGGGTCACTGTGTTTACACGTGGCCGTCCGCGTCCCTCACTCACGGGGCCGTTTCTGCTGAGACTGGGCAAGTTTAAGCCTGTGAGCCCAGATCCCGTCTGGGGTTAGGAGGAGCCTTGGTGTAGGGAAGCGAAGCTCCTCAGTCGACAGGCGTGGGGTCCCAGCACGTTTGTCCCCGTGGCCCTCTTCGCGAGGCGGGAGAAGCATCCCTGTGCTGGGGACACGGGGCCCTGGTGCTCAGGTCGGGAGCTCTGCCTTCCTGGCGGCCACCTGCCGACTCGGAGGTCTGGGGTCCTGAGCCCACGCGGGAAGGAGAAGCACCGTGTGGCCGTGGCCGGCCTGTGTGACACAGCTCTGATCCTGCCACACGGGGCGGCAGGGTGGGCCTCTCCTTTAATCCAGTGTCACAGGGTGGAGAGCGGCTTCGTTGGGGCCCGGACAAGCCAGGCGCTCGCCACCACAGTCACAGGGGCGGCTCCTGTGAGCTGCTACGGTGCCGCAAAGAAAAGGCAGAGCGTGGCCGTGGCTCTAGGGCGCCTGGCCAGTGTCCAGGGCGAGCCGGTGCTGGGTTATTTTTATACTGCGGTGTGCTCACGAGCATTGGTCACCTTTCCTCACAAACAATGTGGCCGGGGTGGAAATTAGGAGGGAAAGGAAAGATCATTATGATAACAGCAGAAACGCCATCTGTAAACATGATCAGTCCGCCCAGCAGGCTTGTTTTCCTGCCCACGGACCGCGGGCGTGCGTGCAGAGTTGCCTGTCCTCTTGCAGCTCAGTGGAAGGGATCCGTCTTTGGCCGCAGCGTGTGACTTTACCCGTGTCCTATGTGCTAACGATGCGGAATGTCAGTGTGGACATTGTCAGAATGTTTCTGACACAGAACATAGGGAAATGGTGTTTCTATGGAAAAGAAAGACTTAACCCAAGGACATGTATCTCAGATCGGCGGGGATCTCGCGATTCACTTGCTCGATGTCAAACCCCAGGACATCGGCTCCTTCCTTCTGGGCCACTTGTCCTGGTGCCAAACAGTGTCCCACGGCCTCAGAAGGGAAGAGCCCCTGACGTGGGGAGCACCGCTTATTGGCTCTATCATCCCCCGAATTCTCTGAACACGCATGTACGCCTGGACGTGGGTCACATAAGCACAGGGGCCAGCATGGCTGTCGCCGTGTGCTCAGGACAGTGTGCTCCGGAGGGCGGTCGGGGCAAGAGACCAGAGCTCCGTTCCTGCGTGCGGAGGCCGGCGTGGGGACTGGGGCCTGGCCTGCCTCGCGAGGAAGTCCGCGGCAGACAGGAAGCTGTCCTCCCTCTAACGCTGGAGAGCTTCAGCTCTGAAGAGACGCAGGTCCTGGGAAGTCTGTGCGTGATTGTGTTACCCGTGTGGCTGTGCTCTTGTTTTATAGACACTCACTTGACTATTCCAAATGGTGCCGTGTGACCCATGACATTATCTCAGCCATGTGTGTTCTCTGGTCTAGGCCCTGAAGCACGACACAGAGGCGCTGCGAGCTTCTTCCCTGGAGGTTTTCAGAGCTTGCCGGGAGCACCTGCAGGACGGGCTTTCTGAGGTGGTGGCGGCCATGCAGAGGGCACCGCTCTGCCATGAGGCTCTGCTAGGTAAGGTAAGGCCCTAACCCAATGGCTGCCCGGCCCGTTGCCGGGGACAGGGGCCTGCAGGGACTGGAGCTGGCATCAGCTGTGACTTTGTGCTGCTGCTTGGGAATGGACCCGAGATTCCCCCTGTCCCCTGGGGATGATAAGAGGCTCCCTTAACGCTGATGCTGGCCCTGCACTGGGGCCGTGTCCCTGCTGAGTCTCCTGTGTCAGATGTCCCTGATGTGTGGTGTGATGTCCCTTCTGTCTGGTCACCTCTTTCTTGGGCTTGGTCACTACTGGGTGGAGATGGGGATGTTCTTGTCACCTACCAGACTTACAGCCCGGGAAGCAGGGTGCTTTGGCTCCGGGGCTGTAAGTGCTCGCCCCAGCAGCACGGTGGGAATGAGGCCAACCTCACTGGGAGGGTTCCGCTCAGGGCCCCTCCTGCTGGGTCTCAGGCCAGGTGACAGGTGGGCACGTACATGCTCGCGGGTGGTCCTCCGAGTCCCGCACTCCAGGAAAGGGGACCGTTGGGTTATCTAATGGGCTGTAGTGTGCCTCGGCTCTGGAAAGGGGGCTGGGGGAGAGGGAGAAGAGCCCCAGCTTTCCCTCGGGACCTGGCAGTCTCCTGCAGGAGGAGCGGGTCACGGGGGTCTGAAGATCCTCTCCCGAAACCGCATTCCCACTTGGGGTAAAACTGTCCCCGCAGCCTGGCAGTCGAAGGTGGGCCGCCTCGAGAGGTCCTTGCAGGAGGTGAGCGCGCTGTATGAGCTGGAGAGGCAGAAGAGGAAGGTGCTGCACAACCGTTTGGTGGTGAGTGCCGTCCACAGTCCAAGAAGGGGGCCGGGACAGGGGACCGGGAGGAGGGACCTCAGTGAAAGGTCCGGGTGGGGCTGGGGGTGGATAGGCAAGGAGGTGTGGCCAGAGAGGTAGGTGGGGCCCGATGGGAGGCGTGGCCCTCGGGGGAGGTGGGGCCAGCGAGGAGGTGTGGCCCACGGGAGGCGGGACCCGATGGGAGGCGTGGCCAGCGGGGGAAGCGTGGCCCCTGTGGGAGGCGTGGCCTGTGGGAGGTGGGGCCCGCAGGCTGGAAGGGGCGGGGCTGAGCGGCAGCGGGGTGGGGCGGGGCGGTGAGACCCCTGGCTGCGTGTGAGCGCAGGGGCAGGCCGGTGCGCTGGGGTCTGCGAGGGCTCACCGGGAACGCTTGAGCTGGGGTCTTAGAGCTCAGCCTTCCGGCCGGCGCTGGCCCTCGCTTTCCTCCATGGCCAGGAGGACGCCGAGGCTGGCTCGCCTTCCTCTCTAGCGGTGTGGGGCTGAGGCCCAGGAGGTGTGAGGACCCCGGTTCCGTGTGTGCTCAGGCGAGGCTGGAGCTGATGGTCTGTTGGATGACCTTTGCTCCCGGGAGATCGGGGGCGTGGCGGGCTCATGGTCCCACGGAGCCTGTGCTGCTGGGAAGTGCCCCCGGGCTCCCCCACGGGTTGGCGTGGCCCCCCTCTCCGTCCTAGGCTGCCTGCCGGTGGGGCTCGGGCTCCGGGCCACCGCAGCAGACGGCATCCACTGCGCGTTTCCTGCCAGCCAGGCGCTCTGGAAGCGCTTGGTGCGTGTTCATACCTCGTCCTGACCTCATGTCGCCCTGCTGCACAGACCAGGTGAGAGACCAGCCAGGAGCTGCCGGGCCCCTGCTCTCCCCCCGGGCCTGAAGGGGCCGGGCGGGCCCTCTCGGCAGGAACCAGGCCCAGGGGGACGAGGCTTGACCCCCAGCTGCGTTCTGTACCCTGGAAGACCCGCTGACAGACAGTGGGTCTCAGCGTCAGGGAGACCCAGGGACCCAAGAGCCCTCCGGCCTGTAAATCAGTCCGTAGGCATCTTACTCATGCTGATGGAGCAAAAACAGCTGTGCTTGGCGACCGGTTGAACCCACCAGCTGTGAGTCCAGCGTAAGATTTGGAACCGATCACCAGGGAACGGTTTCTGACTGCCCAGACGGCAAACGTGCTGCTCACGGGAACCAGTAGGCATGTGCGAGAATGAAGATGTCCCCTTGTTGTTTCCAGGTGCCACATCAAGAGAATAGAAGATATACAGAGTGTCTGGTTTTCAGCCAGGCATTTGCAAAAGCATGACATGAAATATTAATGACCAGAGCGTCAGTATAAGAGCTCAGAGGCCAGCCCCTGCCCCCTGGGTTTTTGTGTCTGTAGAGAAGGCGCAGGGAGGAGGGGCAGGCCAGATCAGCCAGGGACGGGACCCCCTACCCAGATGACAACCAGGAGAGAAGCTGTGCAGGGAAATCCTCTGGGCTCTGCCCAGACTCTTTGGATCCTAATTCTTACTGACTTGATGGAGACAAGGATATAAATTTGAAAGGGATTTATACCAAACGTATCGAATGGCAAAGAGTATCCCAAAATATTTCCACAGGATAGAGCCCTAGGCTAAGCAGAATGCAGGTGCACAGGTGCAGGCTGATGCGGAAGTGGGGCCTAGAGGGGTGACTGCCGGCAGCATCGCCTTGCGAGCGGAGATCGGTTTTTAAATGGGAGAAGGTGCCAGAACTCGCAGCAGCAGCAGCAGCATGGTGGTTGTTAGCGGGAGTCCCTCTCGCAGCCCTGCCACAAGAGCTCGGACCCCAGGCTCGGTCTGGGGACCGGCTCCCTCCCCCAGGCTTCGTGGACCGCACTGGGCTGTGCCGATGGAGGCCGGGTACACGTGAAGTGGAGGTGGCCGTCCCTCCCTGTTGGTGACACTTCTTCACTCAGGGATGCGGCCACCTCTTAGGTCACCTGACACCGCCCTTCACCTGCTGTCTCCCAGGTTCTCCCGCCTGGCCCTCCCCCTCCTTCTGCATGGTCTTTCCTGTCTTGTGACACAGTGTTGGTTCCCAAGCCCATGTCTGCCCCCACAGATGCCGGATTCTGGTAGAACCACAGCCACGCCGACAGTTCCCATGCTTTCCCACTGACGTGTCTGTCATCTGGGGTGCTGGGGAGGAGTGCGTGGCTCCCTTCTGGTGGGTGTGGAATTCCAATGTCAGGTGACAGTCCCAAGCACGGACTAGGTCGTTGGTGTCAAGGCTGCAAGGACGGTCATGATGAAGTTCTTGAACCTAGGTGAGGTTCGGAGCCAACGGCTAAGAAAGAATTCTTAAGATGTCTTTGGCGCAAAACAGTGGTTTATTAGAGCACAGGGACTGGACCCGTGGGCAGACAGAGATGCTGCGCCATTATCCTGAGGAGTGGCTGATCATATACACAGGAGTTGGGTAGGTGAGGACAAAGGGGGTGATGTTAGTCTGTAAGGAATTTTGGAAGCAAGGTCTCCAGGACCTTGAGGGGCTAACTATTGTTGGGAGAAAGGTTATTCATTACTAGTAGTAAAAATCTTCTTGTGAGACCCTTTAGATGTATATCAGTGGGCCGTATGCTTGGGAATGATTCTCGACACTATCTTGGAGATCTAGAGATAAAGTTTCACATTTCTCCTATCAAGTGTCCTTGTTAATGAGATTTGGGTTTAGAAGAAATTTAACTTTATTTAGGGCCTGAGGAACTGAGTTATTTGCCTCTGGAAATTGTGCTATTGTTAGATAGCTTCTTTGTTGTAAATCTCTAGGATATTGATAAACCAAGGGAGACGCCTGTCTTGCAGGACTGTGATCTCTGCAAGTTAACTATTTGTTTTCTTTTAGGGCAGCCAGAGGTGCCTGAGGAATGTCACACATATTACCGAGGGGAGCGGGTGGAGAGGGGGTGCAAGGTGCCAGCTTTTGCTCTGTCCTCAGCCAGCCTCCTGCTCCCTCATCATTCAGGTCAGAAATGTGCAGCTGGAGGTGAGCTGCTGTTCTGGACACGGCCCTTCAGGAGCGATAAAAACCCGGTGCTTTAGCTGTCGGGGGAGTGCGCAGCACAGCTGTGCTCCAAGGGCTGGCGGAAGGCGTTGGGGACGCATGGCTTCCAGGGGACATGGTGGCAGAGTTTGTGTTTCTGACACGCTGTGCCATGAAGGAGGAACGGACTGCTTCATTATGGTGTTGACATTGGGAAAGGACCTGTGGGCAAACGGGGCCAGCGCCATGCCAGGAAGCATGTCTGAGCACCACAGGACAGTCATTTGCCAGGGAACACATTCACGTGGGGATTTTAAAAAAGCTTGAAAGAGCACTGAGCGCCCAGTACCCTTCCTGGGGACTTGCTCAGAAGCCAGTACTCGGGATGCCCTCTCCGGGGAAACGGTTCCTCTGCTCACAGGTGGAAACTCTCTGGTTGTAGGAGCTGAAAGGGAATGTCAGAGTTCATTGTCGGATCCGCCCTCTGCTGCCTTCTGATGAGGAATTGGATGGTCGAGCTTCCCGGGACAGGTGATCTACTTCTGCATGGTGTGTGCGCATGTGTGTGTATGTGTGTGCATGTGCGTGTGTGCATGTGTGCGAGTGTGTGCATGCGTGTGTGTGTGCACGCACATGCACATGTCTCTTTGAAGGAAAAAGAAAGTGCAGCCATTTCCTGTGCCTCCTGTGTTCCTGCCCCTGGCCCTGAAGCGGGATTTCTCATGCTCTGGGGGAGGGTGATTTTCTGGAAGGAGCTGAGTAGTTAATAGGCTGCTGGAATGTGGCTTGAACGTGGCCAGAAGTTCTGAGCGAGCCCCATGTGGGTCGTAGGGGTTCTGCGGCCCGATGGGGTCAGGCTTCTTTCAGCAATTGACAAGGCCAGGCTCTGGCTGGTCCTCTGTCCGTTAGTCTGTCAGAGGAAAGGGCATCCTTCTTTACTGACTCTGAAGGCCCCTCCGGGGTGCGAGAAGTTCATTAATGTGGACGCGGCTGGTCGTTGTGACTTGGACAGAGTTCTGGTGGTGTTGATGAGTAGCACAGAACTACCTGACATGGTTTTAGTTGGTTTTAGTTGGCTGTGTACTTGAAAACCGTCCTCAATTGGACCTTCCCTTCTTCCCCAGATGAAACAAACCCTTGCGGAAAGGTCGGCCCTGTTGCCTGTGGAATGGATCCCACATTCCAGGCCCTCCGGCCTACGCGATGCTGCCCACTAGCCCCCTGCTTCCCTTAGGTCAGCCTTGGGGGCTCTGTGGCCAACAGGCTCTCACCCCTGCCCTGTAAGTTGGCTCATGTCGGGGGTCTCCCCTTGTCCGCCTAAATCTCGTTCTCCTGGAGGGGCCTGGCTCGCGTCTCGCTGGTGTGTGTGTCACGTGGTCCAGCGTGTGACTTCGGAAGGCCTTCAGGAGGCCCGGGGCCAGCCCTACAGTGTGAAACATAGTTCGTATCTCTTTGACAGCGAGTGGATATCTTTCTCATCCAGACTTACTTTGCTAGCTCAGGCTTTGCTGGGCCGCGGTGGCCGGCGGCCAGCAGCCATCTGTCAAAGGGCCGGAAAGCCAGGTGTGTCGGGAACCGCGGCGTACCACAGGGCTGGCAGTCCTGCTCCAAGGTGTCTCCCTGAGCGTGGGGTTCCTGTGGTGTGAGCGACATCTCACTGCCGGGGTTGGGCTGCTCGCACCGTTGCAGGAATTCTGGATGCCCAGTGCTTCTCCTGCCGGTCGGCCTGTTGGCACGGTCCCGGCGGCCTCGCAAACTTTCCTTCATGTTCCCGCCTCCCCTATGTTCACTTGACGTTCACTCTGGAGCATGTTGCGTTTTTCCAGGTTCCCAACTGCCCTCAAAGCCCCGAGTTCCCAAAGACAGAGACTGTGCTGTGAGGTTTGCTGCCCATCAGTTACCCCGAGACTCAGGGTAGAGATGTCCTGTCTCTCCCATGACACACAGGGGGTATGGAATGAAGAGCAGAGGCGTGGGAGAAAACACTTCCAGAGAGTGAATAGGGAGGAGGGGAGGGAAACTGAGCAATGGGGAAGAGTCAGAGACATTGATACAAGAGGGAGGCATGGGGGGCAGCAGGGGCGCAGAGAGACGAAGCCAGAGGCAAGGAGAGCGCCGGTGGGGAGGACCAGATGGTGAAAACAAGAGGGCTCAGCAGAAATGAGCGTGGGGTAGAGTGTCGGGCGCCCGCGGGGCTCAGGCAGTGACGTGTCTGCTTTCGGCTGAGGTCGTGATCTCAGGGTCCTGGGATCGAGTCCTGCATCGGGCTCCCTGCTCTGTGCGGCGTCTGCTTGAGATTCTGTCTTCCTCCCGCTCTGCCCCTTCCCCTCAGCTCGCATGCGTGCGCTCTCTGTCTCTCACATTCTCTGAAAGAAAGAAAGAGAAAGGAAGGAAGGAAAGAGTGTGGAAGAGTGTGGATGGTGGGGAAACAGATGGAAACGCCACCGTGATGCCTGTTTTCACTGTCCTTCTACCCCCAGCTTGGCGTCCGCAGGAGTGGTCCACGCCGTGGACGACGTGAGTGACATCCCCAACACACCGTCTTTGGAGGAACCTTCCGTGTGATGGTTCCCACGGTTCTCAGATGTCCCCCCACTGCCCGGGGAGTAATTTAGAGAGCCTCCTGGATAATGACGGGTTCTGGGGCTTGGTTTCCATGGGAGCGAGACACCGATGAGCCTCCGGACACACGTGCGTCGTGTGACACCACAAGGCTCCTACCCGTGGGGGTGTGTGAGGAAAGCAACTTCACCTTCGTTTTACCTGGTTTTCCGGCTCCCAAACCAGCCAGCACAGGTGAGAGTGGGCATGAAGTCTAGAGTATTAGGGAGGAAACACAAGCCTCGAACCCGTGTAGCCGGGTGACCCAACTGGTTTTAGATTCATGCAATGGCCACAGTGACCACTGGCTCGCGGTTTTGTGTTCTCTTCAGAACCTGCGTGTTTCTCAGTTTTCTGTACCCAGGAGGCCTGGAAGTGACAGCAGGAACCCCAGAGCCCCGCCTGGCTTCCACGTGCAGGGACATGGGGCTCTGCAGTGGCCGTGGGTGCCAAGAGTCGAACACCTTCAGCCGATTGTTCTAGAAGTTACAAAGAGGTAAACATTATGATGGCCTTCCGGTATGAAATGGACTGCGGGTTGCTGGCAGGGAAACTTGTTCTCTGTAGAAGAGTCTGGCTGACACAGGTATGGAGTATGGGAGATGATTAGAACTCGGCACTTGGAAGTCCTAATGGCTCTGGGGGACAGACTTCAGTGGGCGCAAGACCGTTGGGGGTCATCAGGATCTTTACCATGGAAGCTTCCGGAAGCCCTTGGAACCCAGAGCCCTCAAAATTTCCCGGAAAGCGAGATGCTCAGACACTAGGAAGTGGTGATGGATGGGAGGTGTAGACAGCCCCGTGACGGAGAAACTGGGGCCTCAAAGCCGAGCCTCCATCGAACAGAGTCTCAGGGTCTGTCCTTCTGAACCAGAGCAAGAAATCTGCGAGTCGGAAGGGGAGACACATCACAGGACAAGTGACCCTAGTTCTCTGAGAAATCAGACCCCCAGGAAGGGAGACAGGAGCCAGCAGGAAAGACGCACCGGGCTCGCGATCACAGCGCCCGCACCCAGCTGTGAACCGCACGCTGTGGGGACAGCCAGGGGAACCGGATCTGTCCTGCTAACGTCACAGTGTGGGGTTAGTGACAGCGCGGTGCGCGTGTGGAGATGGGGGTCCTCATCAGCGGAACGCGGGGATGCTGTTGTCTGACGTTCAATTTAAAACATGCCAGAGAAGAGCCCCGATAGCTCAGTCGGCAGAGCATCATAAAACACGCCAGAGAGCTGGCCAGTGGGTTGGGCACGCGTCTGAAGCCAGTGGGAGCGAAGGTCAGCTGGGTGACGGCCCAGGTTTGTGCACGGTTGAGAGTCCTCACCAGGAAGAGTCGTGACTGTGCTGGGCTTCCGCATCCGGGCAGTGCGTCACGACCGTCGCAGC
Source organism: Lontra canadensis (assembly GCF_010015895.1). Taxonomy (NCBI): domain Eukaryota; kingdom Metazoa; phylum Chordata; class Mammalia; order Carnivora; family Mustelidae; genus Lontra; species Lontra canadensis. Next base: position 6,319,684 of record NW_022631091.1, read on the forward strand.
ATGAACGTAGGGAGCACGTGGGGTGTGCGCTCTCGGCTGCGATGACGGCCTCTAGATGGCTGGCCGCGTGCAAGCCGCGTGTACAAGCCATGTGTGCAAGCCACGTGTGTCTGCTCGCCTGCCCGCCCTCCACCCCCGCTGTGGAGAGGTTGGCTGTTGCAGCGCGTCCCACCACGGTCACAGGTCATAACCTGTGAGGACCCTTCCGTCCGTGGACCGATGGCCTCTGTTCTGCAGAGCGGCCCGGGGGGCGTCTGGTGCTCTGGTCAACGCTCCCGACAGGCTGCAGAAGTGAGCACCTTAGAAAGTCCTTGTTTTTAGGTATTTTTTTACCTGTCACTGGATGCATCGTATGTCACCTCAAACAGCAGGGAACAAATTCAATTCTCCTTCTTAAGAGTTTGAGCTAAAAGAAGCTCTAGACACTATGTATTCATGGTTAAGTTCTGACCTTTTCTACACTTTGTGTGGTCTGTGGGCATCCTGGTCAACCTTCAGAATTCTTTCTCGTTAGGAACCAGTCTCCAGAGCCTGGGGCCCGGCCCCCACGTGCGGAGGACCTGCTGCGGCTCCCGCCCTGATGCACCTATGTTCATCCTGGCAACTGTCCCCTCTAGTCCCTATCCAAGTCCCTCTGAAGCTTCAAATTCAGAAGTTGGAGGGTTTGGTGTTTTTTTCCCATTTTACCCATCAAGATTGATTGGGTGATTTGGGGTTGTTTAGGGCAATCAGTGGGGTCCCAGGTTGCTTTTTAACCTAACAGAGCTGTTTGTTCAGGAACGTGGTATCAGGGGCTCTGCTGAGGGGGCGTGGGGGGGGCGTGGGTGGAGGGTGACCCCGCGGTGGGCTCTTATTTCCAGAGTCAGAAGAGGCTGCAAGTGTGTGTTGAGTTTCCTTTCAGTCTGCTGTTGAATTCGACCTTAAATAGTCCCGGACTCAACCTGTAAGTTTGGGGCAGCCTGGTCCCTCTCTGAGCTCTCGTGGCCTGTGTGAACCCGGATCTGCAGGAACAGGTCTTGGGCTCTGTCTTCTTGTCTGAGGCTCTCCTTCCTTTCACTCTTACTGAACCGTCAGTCTGACTGGCACATGCTTGAGTCTCTGAATTCAGCTACGAGGCCTATGGGTCCGTCACTTCTCATGCAAATATTTGTTCTTAAGGTCAAGGCTCTTTTGAGAGGCGCTTACAAAGGCTGATGAATTTGCAACGCCTGAGACAAAGTTTTAATGGTTCGAAATTCCTACAGTCCTTAACAGCGTCCTTGTCCTTGTCCTGAGGTTCACCATCCTCTGCAAACAGCTGCGACTTCTGGAAAAGGCAGAGACCCGTGGTGCTGCGGAAACTCTGGCGTCTGCCCCCCAGGACCCCCAGCTCTGCTGCCATGAGATGTAAAGCAGCTGTCCCCTTTGTGTCCCTGCTCCAGGCAGCCTCAGTCTTAGAACCAATATTCGAGATGGCTCACACGATCTCCAGACAGAACATCCCAGACTGAACCCTTGGTTTCCCCTTTGGACAGACTCTGCCTGACTCCCCATCTTCGCAAGTGGCGACTCGATCCACTCAGTTCCTGGTGCCCGAACCGGAGTCACCGTCGACACCTGCCTTATCACCCACTCAGCAGGCCCTGTGTGTTCTGCAGAATCCCTTCCCTGAGTCTCTTTACTCCATTCCCATCGCCCTCGCACTCAGGGCCGTGCTCCCCTCCGCAGAGCCAGCTGACCCGTTGCTCTGTCTCCTGCCCGTGTCTCATCCACTCCGTAGCTGGGAGCAGGCCCTGAAGGCACAGTGGGATGGCGTACAAGCCCTTCCGGCTCCGGCTCCTCCGTGAAGTCACAAGGAGTTAAGGACAAAGTCAGACACTCTTGAGTCTGCCTCTGTTTTCCCGTCCGTCTGTGCCACCGGCTCCTTCATGCACCATTCCTGCCACGCTGGCCTTGACCGGGACCAGCCCCGTGCTGCCTGCAGGTCTCTGCACTTGCTCCTCAGGCCAGAACCCCTCCCATGCTCTGGGCCCGGCCTGCCCTCCTCACCTCCGCACTCAGCACAAGCATCACCGCCCGCAAAGGCCCTGCCGGGGGTCCCAGTCTGAAATGCGCCGTCCCTGTCACCTCCCAGCATCCATTCACTTCTTCGGGGTTCTTGGAGAAATTCATCTGCCACCCGTCTGCGTCAGCCCATGGCAGCTTCGCCCCTGTGTTCATAAGACCCCGTTTGGGATGTCCTGTCCCCTCCCCGCCATGTGCAAACTTGCCAGCATCTGGCCTCGGTGCACACACATACGCGTGTGTCCGTGCGTGGGGCCGCTCGCACTGACCGTGCTCCTGACCTCCGAGGGGAACACGTAATGAGAATGCCAGCAAGCGTAGGGACACTGTGGCCTGCCTGTCACCAGCATGCTGAGAATGTGGAAAGAACCAGGACTACTTAATATTTATTAGCAACACACAAACATAATGATAAATACATTCTTCCCGCTGTTTCTGAAAAATAATTCCAACAGTACACAAACACCACCCTTCGTGTCCTCATTGAGGAACAGCAAAACAGTAAAGCAGTATCGCCTAATACTGCCACATGAGCCCGGTCATGTAGACAGAAGTCGGCTGCGTGCCATCTGCGAGCGCCACTGTGGGGTCCGTGGAACCCCCTTCGCGGTTACCAGCATGCGGTACCGAGCGCCTCTATCCTTACGTGATCATAAAGAGTGTATGACACAGGGTTTGGCACCTGGTATTGGGTACGTGACCTGTGGTCTTTGACTCCTGGACAAGACTCCAGTGAGCAGGGGGTAGGTTTGCGGGGGGCAGGGAACAGGTGTCACAGTCCCATTCTGGGGACGAGAGGGGCAGAAGCAGCCGAGCACGGAAGCGGGGCTGGGCAGCGCCCCACAGATCAGCTGTAGGGACAGGCCCTTGGGATCAACACTGGCTGTGTTCCCAGTGACAAGAACCAGGGAAGGAAATCGGGATGCCTTGGGGGTGAATTTGCAAACAAAAGGTGAATCTTTGAACTTGTCAGAGGCAGAAAGACAGGCACCGGCCAGGCCAGCAGGTTGTCAGTCTGTCCGAGCTCAGCGTGCAGGAAGAAGCAGCAGGATTTGAGTTGGGATTTGATTCCGCCCCTTGCCCACGGGAATGTTGAACCCAGACAAGAGAGTGAGTTTCCCTGAAGACTTTGATAAGATGCATCAGGAAACGCCTACAAACCGAGACACACACCGCTGGGAATCAGGCTGAGGCCGCTGGCAGACGGTCTGAGAACACTTGTCTCTGTGCCTTTTCCCAGCTCTGCCCCCTCTGCCAGGCTCACAGGTCCTGTCCCGATGGCGGCGTGTGGCGGCCCTGCTCACGCTCTCGCGGGGCCCCCAGCATGAGAGAGGGGGGCCTCTCAGCAGTCAGGTGCTTCCTGAATGACCACGTGGGAACAAGATAACAGATGAGACACAAGTGCCACCATCTGGCCTTCCCATTCTTTCCAGGAAGATGTGTGTGACCTCGCCCCAGCCACCAAATTTCCACCCAATTTCCTCTGCATGTCCTGTGGAGAGGCAGGTGGGCCCGGAGGCTGGGCCAGACCCAGGCTCCCTCCCTGAGGCAGGAAGGGGCTGCATTCTCCATTGAGGGGGGGCTTCTCTGTGATGGGAGCAGTGGTGGCTCTCATTCGTGTCACCACATTGCAAAATGGTGTTAGTCTAGCTCTGTCATTCCTTCTTCCTTTACTCCTGGACGTTTCCCCTGTGTCCTTGCTGTTGCCCAGCAGGACAGCCCACGGGGGAGCTCTGTCCTTTCCCCTTTACTCATCCACTTTAAAATAACGCCTGATTCCCTGGCTTCCTGCCCAGGTGACCAGGGAAAGTTTGGTTAAGTGTCAGGATGCTGGCTTGCGTTCCCTGCTGCTCAGAGACCAGGCTCCAGAGTCCGGGAGACCCTGGGGGCCTCCTGACCTCGGCTCCATCTGTGTGTCCTCACGCGCCCGTGTTCCGTAGTCGGGAGGAAACCCAGCCACTTCACAGTCAGTATCCAGGGGGGTTGTTCGTTGTCTGGTTGGCTGTCTGGTTTTTTATGCAGGATTTAGGGCGATTTGGAATGTATGCTGCTTGCTTACTAGCACGCAGACCTCTATGACCGCATCGTCCAGCGTGGGAGCTGGAACGTGGCAGTGACCACCGCCCCCCCCCGCCCACCGTCTGAGTCCATCACTACGTCCGATCTCATTTTGAGCTGTCGTGCATTGAACAGGTATTATAGACATGGTTGCTGATAAAAGCCGTGGGTTACACAATATAAGTACTTATAATACCTATAAATTATGTATAAAAACTTACAGAAATTATACTTATAAATAAAACTGCATACACTGTAGATGGTTATACGTAAATAAATTTTCTTGTCTGTATTTGGTCCTAAAATGTCATTGGTGACTTTTAGTTGTATTTTGGGGGACTGAGTTTTTCAACTCAACATGAATTTTTTTTTAATGGACAGATTCTGTGACTTTTTAAAAAGATTTTATTTAATTATTTGAAAGAGAGAGACGGAGAGAGCACAAGTGGGGCAGAGGCAGAGGGAGAAGCAGGCTCCCCACTGAGCAGGGCACCCCAAACTGAACCTGAATTTGCCGAGATGTGTTTGTCTCCATGCAGGCAGTGACTCAGAGGTAATGAGACCAGAGTTCCCGCCCCTTGGGCCATGGAACCCAAACATCTCCTGGGAGAGGATGGTTGCCTTCTATTTGCAAAACTCATGGCCCATCCAGCAGGTTTTTCAGAATAAGGACATGATGCTCCCTGAGAGAGTGTTGAGAACTCGTAGACTCAGAGTGCGCCCACCCCTGCCGGCGGCCTCCGGCCTCCGCTTTCCCCAGCTCCCCGAGGTTGGGGTGAAGGAGCCCCGAGGGCAGGGCAGGGCAGGGCCTTCTGTGCCGAATGCCTTTCACTTAAGTTCCTCCTGGTCTCAGCCTCTGGCAGTTGGATTAAAGCTGACTTTTAGGGGCGCCTGGGTGGCTCAGTGGGTTAAGCCTCTGCCTTCGGCTCGGGTCATGATCTCAGGGTCCTGGGATCGAGCCCCGCAACGGGCTCTCCGCTCAACAGGGAGCCTGCTTCCCCTTCTCTCTCTGCCTGCCTCCCTGCCTACTTGTGATCTCTCTCTCCCTCTCTCTGTCAAATAAATAAATAAAATCTCTAAAAACTGACTTTTAGCTTCAAAATGTGATGGCTGAGTCCATGGCAAAGATCGTAGGCCCTGGATGTTTCTGCAGCTGTCCAAGGGCACTGGAAACAGACACGGAAGCACCTCAGTGTCAGGAGAACGCCTTCGCTCCTGACCGGCTCTGAGCGGGGCACCCACTGCATGGAGCCCCCGGGAGCCTTGGGATTCCTCGAGCAAGGATGTCCATGCCGTGGGGAGCCCCGAGGGTCTCTGTTATGTCTGCGCGTCAGGCCGTTCCCCTCCCGTAAGGAAGGGCAAGCACTTAACAATTTGGATAAAAGGAAATTATCTTAAAAGGTCAAGGGAAGGAATCTTGCTTGTGAGGAGAAGGCGAGTGGAGCAGGACGATCGAGGCGGTGTGTTTGGGCCGGCGGCGCGGACGCTGCAGCTGTGCTCGGGAAAGTAAAACTTTGTTCTTGGAATCATTTCAGAAATTTAAGATCCAGTGATCACGCTGTAGGACGGCCTTCTAAACAGCCGTGGGGCGCTTCTGGACTCGGGCTTGTTTTTATGGCTTTTTATGTTCCTTACACGGTGTCCCTCGAGCTTTTGGGGGAGACAGTTTGAACCTTTGCATTTTTTCATTTGTTTTTCTTTATGGTTAAAACTTGGGCATTTGGAAACATCAGCCAAACACTTTGGGGGCCATGTTCTTTGCAGAGTTCACCGTGAGGCACTGGGGATCCATCTTGGCATAATATTAAAGGAATACCACCAGGATCAGGCAACGGAAAAGGGAAATGATGCCTCTGGGAGGGGGCAGGGCCCGGGGCTGCGGTCGGATTCTGGGTTTGGGAGCCCGGGATATGGGCTCTGCTCCCAGCATCCTGTCTGTACCTCCGTCCCGGGGCTAGGGAGCCCGTTCTTTCAGGGTCAGGAGTGGAGAAGACTGAGGAGCTACTTCTGCTGTGGACAATATGACCACTGTGACATCGCAACATGGCTGTCACCGCGCGAGGCTAGACGGCGCCTGAAACCGCCCTGGGAGCGCAGCAGGGGCTCGAGAGACCCTCCGTGGGGTGATGACCTCTCTGCTGGCGACTCCCCTGTGAATAAGACCTTGCCCTGGAGAGCCAGGCTGGGATGCAGCCGTGCACAAGTCTCCGTGTGTCACCCGGAGAAGGCGTCTGGGAGTCATGGCACGCAGGAGGTGGCAGCTGGAGGCCCTGCTCCTTGCTGGCCGAAGTCACCGTGGACTGGGTTTCCACCCCATCGGTGCTGCTGAACACTCCACTGTGGTAGCAAGCGGCCTCCGGCTCTGCCAGGGGCAACTAATCTCTGGAGAGAAGGACCCGAGTGACCCGTCAGCCCCCCCGGGGGCCACTGCACACGCTTCTCTTTGTCACACTGTCCCCTTTCTGTTTCGTTTACATTTCAAGAAGTTTCCTAAGGCAGCGACCTAAAGAGAGCCTGAAGGGCACCAAGCTGGGGACACAGAGGCCAGCTCAGGAGAGGCGAGGGGGCCATCTCTTCGGGGGGCGGCGGGTGTTGGGAAGGGACAAGGACACGAGATGCTTGGCTGGATAAGTTGGCAAGGCGACTGCTTAGGAACTGTCACACAGCCCGACTTCCCCGGATGCCCCTGTGGTCCTCTAGCGCTTCGCTTTCCACCGTGAGGACAGCTCACCGCGGAGAGGACAGCTCTCTGGCGAGAGTGGGGCCTTGCGGAGTGCGCACCCTGCAGCCCCGGCGGGCGGCGGACAGGAGGGCCAGCAGCCGCGCCGGGGACGGAGAGCTACACGGTCCCGCAGCACGTCTGCAGCTCCTGAGCAGCCCACGGCCGTGTGTGCGCCGTGAGGAGACGGGGCGGCACATCCCGCCGCAGCCGTCACGGCAACGTGCCTGTGCGCCGGTCACTCACCCCGCAGCTGCGAGTTTGTTTTCTCACATCTTCCCGTACTGTCTTTTCGCGAATTTGCATCTCGTTCTAGAAGAGGAACCAAGTCCAAGTGTTCATCCTCCCTTTGCCCGAGGAGGAGTGACCCGATGCTGGGCTTCCCACTGGAAACGGTCTTCACTTCCCGCGCGCGGTGGTGTTGGGGATACTGTTGCATGATCATAAGTTGATGTATTTGGGAAAAGAACAGAAACAAAAAACCCTTAGCACCAGCAGCCATGATTGAATTACAGCATGTCTGAGACGGGGCTTCGTGAGCGCTGGGGGAGTCTTGCACCTGCCTCGAGCTGTCGGGTGCCCCGCGAGGCGCTGTCCTGGGCCATTGCGTTTCCGTCCGATGCAGAGAAGGGGCCCGCCATGCCCCGCGGGGGGAAGCGAACGTTGCAGTCCTGGGGACCCTGCGGGCTCTGTCTGGTCGCTCCACCGCGCGGCCCAGCCAAGTGCGTCCGCTACAATCTGTAAGCCGGGCCGTGGCCGTGGCCACCGGAACTCGCCTTCACCAACAAGTGACAGGCCGCACGGGCCTGAGGGCGGTGGCGAGCCAGCCTCGGCTACTTGTTCTCCGTGTTCTCCGTGCGGCCCTGGCTGACTCTTACCGCCTGTCTGCTTTGCTTTGTTAGGAAACCGTCCTGGTGAGATGGGACCGTCCGGCTCACCGCTCGATCCACAAGACGTATAGTTTCGAGAGGTAAGTGCTTCAATGCGTAACAACCATGTGAAACACCGATTTCCCGCAGATGTTCGGTTCCCGAGGCTCACGATGCCACCTGCCCCTTCCGCTCCTGGCTGAGCAGCAGGCGCCCTTTGGAGCAAAGGGGTCTCTTCGGCCCACGGCGTCCCCTGCAGGTGACCCCTGACCTGGGCACTGCACCTTTTGCAAACAGTAAGCGGGATGGAATCTAGACCTAGATACAAAGTATAAAACCAGAAAACACAGGAGAAGGACTTTGTGACCTTGAGAATCGCCACTAAAAGCGTGATCTCTACGAGAAAAGAACTGCCGGCCCGATCGCTCTGAAACCATGGTGCGAGTTTGTTGGGGGGACGAGCCGGCAGGCCTGGCGCTGGAGCAAACCCCCGGAAATCAAAGCTCCCCGAGCACGTGTACCCAGAAAACAGGGGAACGGACGGCCGCTCAGCAAGCGGACGGAGTGTCCGGACAGACCTCGCACCAGAGTGCAATGCTGATGCCCTGAGTTTCCCGGGAAGGTCGGGGAGAGCCAGCTAGCCGCCGCCCCACATGTCGGGGGTCTCGTCTGGGTCACTGAGGCACATGGTCCCGGGGTGGCAGTCTCTGAGCAGCAACCTCTCGAGTCTTTGCGGTGAATGATCCCGTCCAGGACAAGGGGCTCAGCACGGTGCTTCCCTCCTTGCTGGGAGCTGCTCCCGCCGTCCCCTGGCGTCCACCGCCGCTGGCCGGGAGCAGATGAACACGTCCAGACTGGGTAGGAAGTGACTCTCCCCGGAGGGCTGGTCCAGCCAGGGAAGGGATTCCCAGCACAGGGCCGCAGCTGCGGCCCAACAGGCCTCTGGCCTCGAGGGGTGCCAGCCCCCCAGGGTCAGAGAAGGGCTTCCATTTACAGGAGCGGAGTGGGGGGCCTCCAGGGAGCACAGGCCTCTCACCCTGAGACCAGCCAGTCTCGGGGGGCCAGGCTGGGAGGGAGTCCCCACACTTGGACCCCATCCTTATGGAACTGCTCGGGTTTGGCTTTCCCCACCCCAGGGCCGCGGTCCACAGTCACAGGGTCTGCGGGTTTGCAGCTGTGGTTCCTCCTGGGGGACACCCTCACCCCATCAAGAGCCTTCGACACAGTCTCCACCATCTGTTTATCAGTACCCGCCCTTTGGGCCTCACCCCTGTGGAGGGCCTGGGCCCCCTGTCCCTGTGTGTGCCTCCTCCTGAGGACGGGCCCAGCCTGGGGTCCTCCCACACCTTCCCTCTGCCACCCAGGAGGGCAGCTCCAGCTTCTCCGCCGCTCGGCGGCCTCTCCTCCTGCAGCCGAACATTCCTCTCCCTCTGTCCTTCCCGGCTGTGTCCTGCACAGCGTTTCTGGTTCTGTGTCCTCGGTGTTAGGTGTGTGTGGAAGGGGGGAGGTGGCCATGCCTCCCGACCTTCTCAGCAAAAGCTGGGCAGGGGCCACAGGTGAGGGGACCAAGGCCCAGGGGTCACACGCCTTCCTGGAATGAAGTCCAGGCGCCGCCTGTGGGAACCGAGAAGGGCTGGTAAGGGCGCTGGGGCGTGGGCCGGCCGACACCGGGACCTTGTTTTGGGGAGTGGGGAAGAGACGTGGCCACACCTCCCTCAGATGCCAGGGTTCTTGGGAGGCTCTGCACCAGCGGTCACGCAGGCTGGGGTTTGGACTAAAGGGGAAGATCTCGATTGTGGTGTTTGGACAAAAAAAGAAATGAAGGGGGGCGCCTCGGGTGCTCAGTCGTTAGACATTTGCCTTTGGCTCAGGTTATGGTCCCAGGGTCCTGGGATTGAGCCCCACATCGGGCTCCCTGCTCAGGAGGAAACCTGCCTCTTCCTCTCCCTCTCCCCCTGCTTGTGTTCCTTTTCTCCTTGTGTCTCCCTCTGTCAAATAAATAACAAAAATAAAATCTTAAAAAAATAAATGAAGGAGTACGCACAAGTCACTATACATCTAAGTTAGGAAGCAAGAACTTAAATTTAAATCTGCACAGGAATTTATTCTGGGGAAATACTGTTTTGGTGCCAGGACTGTCTCCTTTCATGAAGCTGTTTTGTGAAACTAATAGCTTTTTATGGAAGTAGTAGATGCCAAATATTTTATTTCAGTTCTGAAAGAAAATCTCAACAGTTCAGTATTTAACCCCTTATTTGTGCGTCAAAGGAAAACGCACTCCTCGCTCTTCAGGAAAAACATGAATTGTCCCAGAGTCAGAGGATACTTGGTGCCTTCCAAGAAGAATAAAAATATATTATTACTTGTTAAAATGGCAAACTAAAAGTAACAGCCATTGTCCCAAAATGCCCTAAGAAAAATAATAAGTAATTTTATTGTCCCAAGTCTAGTTTTCATATCGAGTGGCCGGAGGACCCCTGGCTGCCTTCCCTCCTTACCTGCGTTTACGCCGTCGTGGACCTACCACATGTTCGTGTTGACGCCCCTGGTCACGAGTTTGAGGCTTCCCCGAGCTCCCAGACATGCAGGCGGAGGGCTGCAGGGGACCCGGGGGCCTTGGAACTGGGTGCTGACAGCTCAGTTAAGCAGGACACAAAACAGTCCAAGGCACAGAGAAAGGAGAAGAGCTCAGAGACCCCCGGATGCCTGCAGGGGCGCTGGGGGTGGGCTGGAGCCGGTGGGGGTGCTGGCTGTGCGGAATGAAGGCCCCCCACTCGGCCTGGCCTTCCCGATGGGCCATGCCCTCCATGGCCAAAATGCGCCCCGCGCCTGGCTTCTCTCGCGGGGCGGGACGTCCGTTCAGGTGGCAGAGAGGCACGCACAGTCCTCCTCTGGGAGCGCTCGAGTCTCTAGACGCTCTTCTTCAAAGACAGAGAAGTGGTTTCCAATGTCTCGAGAGACGTAAAGAGCATATTCCTAAAGAGAAGGAAATGTTACAGTTCAACACGGAGAGGATTGGCCTTTCTCTTCTTTATTTTCAGGAGCACTTTATACATTAGGGTTAGTGATCTTTTATCTGTGACTTAAGTTGCAAGTCTTTTTCCAAGTTTGTTCTTTGTATTTGTTTTCCTGAAATCGCTTAGCCACACCAAAGCTTTTTCCCTTTTAACTTAATTACAGTTACAAAGGTCACCAGGTTAGAGAAAAATATACCCACATCTTCTCCTAGTAATCCTGTGGTTTATTTTTTATTTTTTAACAAGCATTTCCTTTTTTTAAAAGATTTTGTTTATTTATTTGAGAGAGAGAAGGAGAGAGTGAGAGAGAGAACACGAGAATGGCGAGGGTCAAAGGGACAAGTAGACTCCCCACCGAGCAGGGAGCCCGATGGGGGGTTGGATCCCAGGACCCTGAGATCGTAACCTGAGCCGATGGCAGACGCCTCACCGACTGAGCCACCCAGGCAACCCTCCTATGGTTTATTTTTTACATTAAACTTGTGATCTGTTTGGGATGTATTTTAGAATAATTAATATCTTAGGAATGGAATGATCTCACTTTTTTCCATGTGCCTACGTAGGTACAGCCATAACACTTAGTGAAACAAGCTTTTCCCCAATAATCTGAGATGTCTCCTTTATCCTACAAGCCGGGCGTAGTTGGGTCTAATTCTGCATTTGTCTCAGCTCCCGCAGGTGCTGCCAGCGCAGGCTTCACAGCCCCTGCCCCCCATTTTCTGTAAGCAGATGCTTCATTGTGTCCAGCTGCTGTGTTCCTGAGTAATGACTCGATACAATGTTACAAAGTATAGGTGGCAGCACCTTTGACCTTGGCTTCATGTTGGTGGGAAAGACCCGAGTGTTTAAGTAAGATGCTCACCAAACCTAAACTGCTTACGAGTTAGGAAAAGTCTGCGGACCCCTGCAGTGGACTAGAGCTGTGGAAGGCATTGGGCCAGTGGCCACGGGGATGCCTTGTTTGAATCATGAGTTTTAAAAACCAACAGGAAAAGTGAGCTTACTGGAGAACTGGAGAAATAGACAACACAGACTGACTTTGGGGGATGATGTTAAGGAATAACCATTAATTCTTTAAAATGTGGTAATGGTAAGCACCATCATGATGTTTTTCGGAAAAGTCTTCATTCTTTTCAGGCACGAACTGAAACATTTGCTAGGTCAGCTTCCACAGGCTCCAAGTGCGGGGCTGCGGGCTTGCGCCAAGTAGCCTGCCACGGGGAATTCCGTGATAAGTTAAAAAAAAAAAAGATTCAAGGGGCGCCTGGGGGGCTCCGTGGGTTAAGCCTCTGCCTTGGGCTCAGGTCATGATCTCAGGGTCCTGGGATCGAGCCCCGCCTCGGGCGCTCTGCTCCGCAGGGAGCCTGCTTCTCCCTCTCTCTCTGCCTATTTTTCTGCCTGCTTGTGATCTCTGTCTGTCAAATAAATAAATCAAATTAAAAAAAAATAAAGATTCAAGGGGCCCCCTGGGTGGCTCAGTAGGTTCAGCGTCTGACTTTTGGTTTTATCTGAGGTTGTGATCTCTGGGTCGTGGGATCAAGTCCCGCATTAAATGGACGTTCTGCTGAGCGCAGAGCTTGCTTGGGATTCTCTCTCTCTCCCCCTCTGCTCCTCCACCCCTCCCTGCTCTCTCTCTAAAGTAATAAATAAATAAATCTTAAAAAAAAATAAGATTCAAGAGCTCAGCACCATACCACTTGCTCCAAATGCCTTCCTGATCAGGCACAATGAGAACATTTGATATGCTTAAAATTACTGCTGCTTCTGGAGATACTCTGGGTCCATTGGCCACGATGAGACATTCTGAAAATGGAAGAAGGAAATATTTGGTGTCGGTATCCAGACGTCTAAGCTTAAATGCAAAGCACATGGGCTCTAATACAACAGACCACTAATGCTTAGTTCATACATTTGGGAGTCTGGCCCAAATTCTGCTTTCAGCTGCATTCCAGTCTTGTTTCAAATTGTGCGACGAGCTGCACTTTTTAGTAGCTCCTTCCTACTTAGCTCAGTTTGTGCGCGCTTATAAACATGGGATTCCCGTTTCCATAGCCGACATTCCAGTCCCATGACGGGGACGGATATTCTGCTGAACTAACCCCGGGCCTAGGAGAACACCGCTTTGGAGAGCTTGAACATAAGAATTAAATATTGCATACCCTGTGTTGCCCAGAGTATGATTTTTACATTATTCTTGTTGGACCCACTTAAGTGGACCTAATTTAGTCCCAGGATAATTACATGGTATCCTTTCTTCTCTTCTTGCTGGCTTGCTCTTTCTTTCTGCTTTACAAGCGTTCATAATTGTGTTTTTATGATGGAGGAGACATTTCTCCAGTCTCTCTTAACCCCTGTTAGCCTGAAAGGTAATGGGTTGATCTCTTACTGTCGAAATGATGGATCCCGACTGTGCTGGAGGCTTAGATGGGAGTGGGTGAGGCTCTTGTTTCTCATATTTGGTTCCTAACGTACATCTCTCATTTCCCTTTGTATCTCAGGGTTTATGGTCCGGCAGAGTCTCAGCAAGTGGTGTTTGCGGATGTGTGCCCGCTGCTTACGTCTCTCCTGGACGGGTGAGTTGACATATCTTCAAGGTCGGTGATCAGAGTTACGAGGAACTCTAAGTAGGTCTCACTCGTGTTACAGAATGTGACCTTGGAGTCGGTGCATTTGCGACAATATTAGAGCAAACCCATAGCCCCAGAGCGATTACTGTCCAGTGGTGGGGGGAGGGGGGATTTGGTCTGCCTGCCAGCAAAAGGGCCACCCAGGACTTGAGGAGCGGCTGTCAGTGGGCTCCTACTCTCCGGTCCTCATGCGTGTGAAGACAGTGAGCGGCTGCCCTTGTGCTCTCTGGGACTCTCCCTGCATTTTAGAATTTTCAGGAAGGCTGTGCTGCATGTTGATACTGGACCAAGGAACGCATCACTCTTTTGGGATGAGAGCCCCTGGCTCCGGACACATGACTGCCAAGTCCCAAGGCCACGGGTCATTCCTTCTGAGTAAAGATCACATCTTTACACGGTGGGAGCCCACTGCAGGCGCCCTGCACTCAGGGTCCACGCGGGGGTTCCCGGCAACAAACAGAACCAGGTTTGTGTGGTGACACAAGACGCCAAGACTTCCTACCTTGGGATGCCGGGAAGAAGCCCAATTGGGCGGAGGAGCCTGCATTCAGCCGCCTGAAGGAGGCGTCCTGGTGCTGGCCTGGCAGAGGCTCCCACAGCCAACGTCCACAGACCAGAAGCCGTCAGCATAGCCCTGGTTCTGCCCACGGTGCCCCAGCACTGAAGCCCATCCCAGGGGCCTGAAAGGCATAGGAGGCGATGGGTCATGTCCCCACAGGAACCCCGGGCCTCCCCTTGCACCCACCTGTGGGGCCGGGCCTCCCGCGATGACACGGTTTCTCCTGACACGCTTCTTCTGGAATGCTGGGGCTCTTAGAGGCATCCAAAAAAAGTTCTTCCGTGGAAAATGATAGGAGGGCTCTTTTTTCCTTTTTTCAGTAGGCCTCTCTTAAGTAAGCAGATTCCAGAAATGAAAAAGACACAGTGGTTAAATGATCTTTGCCAGACTTGCCTTTCCATCCCAAATGTGAAACAGATGGCATTGTTCTCAGTGCTGAGCTGCTTTCTCCAAGAGGCTTCTGCATTCCTGAGGGTTCCGAAGGTGCCTGTAGGGGCTCTGGCTCTGCTGAGACCAAGGTGCTCCCACCGGAGAAGCGCCCAGCAAGCCCTCAGGAAGGTGCGAGATGGGAACGAGGCGAGGTTGTTGTTGTGAAGACCTTGAGACTTCTCCGCTCCGGAAGACCAACAATGCAGGGCGGTGGCCGGGAGGTCCTGGCTGGGTCTTTGCCCTGACGTGCTTCCTGCAGGACGGAACAGTCCGTCCTGGAGGGAGGCCCCCATCGCTGCGCGCGAGGCCGGTGAGCAGGAGCACTGGCCCCACTCCTGGGAACAGGCCTCTGCTAGTGGGACTTGCTGGGGGTGCCTCAGGCGAAAAAGCCATCTGATTAAAGTCCGTCTGTGAAATCAGACACTCGAGGTGGGGCCTGCGTGGGGACCGTCTCGCCCCTCCAAGACCGAGGGGCCTGGATCAGCCGTCCCTTCCTGGCCAAGGTTACACATTTGTATCATTTATATGTTTATATCGTAAATGCTTATCCTATCATATAAGTTTATATCTATTTTAAATAGTCTTTTGATGTGATGTTCCAGTCTTCCCACTGACATTTCGGGCTGAAGAAACAGCTGGAAGGAAATGCAGGGAGGCAGCAACTGTCCCTCTCCTTGTGACATGATCCGGAGCTGTTGGGTGGGGGGATAGCGCGCCTGTCACGGAGACCGCGTTGGCGCGTTCTGGCTCACTGCGGACACGGAATCATCAAGCCCCCTGGAATAACAGAGTCTAAGAACCAGTAACGGGGGAACCGTCCGCCGCGCTCAAGGTCCCATGTGTGACGGGGAAACCCCAGGGAAGGGCTGTTTCACACGTGTTAGAAGCAGCCCGCGTTTACCAAGATGAGCTTTGTCGGACGACCCCAGCCCTGCCCTGACGGAGTGGGTGGGGAGCACGAGGGGTCTTGCGGGGGGCGGGGGGACCCCAGTGTGGACCCTGTGTGCCAGCCGTGGGCTCCCAGAGGAGATGTGGAGTCACGGAGGGGAAGCAGGTGCCGGCAGGAGCGTGTGGAGCGGGTGCGAAGGTGAGTGTGGTTCGGCCTGACACTGCGTGACCAAACGGCCCCAGGGGTCCCGCGAAAACCAGCTCCTGTGGAAGCCCGAGGAGGAGCAAGGGGCGGGGAGCAGGAACGCAGAGCGACGTGTGCGGTGCAGGGACTTCTGCGACCGAGTGAGCGCTCCGCGAGCACGCGCTCAGGACCCAGGGTGCTGCGGGCTGTGCTGAGGCCCGCGTCGGGTTTCAGGTACAACGTCTGCATCCTGGCTTACGGGCAGACCGGATGCGGGAAGAGCTACACCATGCTGGGTCCGCGTTCTAAGGACGAGCGTGGCGACCTCGGAATCGTGCCCAGGGCTGCTGGGGAGCTCTTCAGGTACGTGGGGGCGGCGAGCCGAGCGGGGAGGGTGGGAGGCGGGCAGCACGGGGAAGGGAGGGCCGGAGCGCTACTGTCTGCAGAGAGTCCGCCCGAGCCCGCCCACCCCCGCAGCCCCACGCTCCTACCGGAACGCGTGCGACCCAGTGTTTAAACGCTCGGGCCCTCAGTACCACAAACACCAGAAATTCTTATGGCACATTTATGTTGAAATTCTGTCGAGACAAAACATTTTTTTTTTAAGTTTGCTTTTTTTTTCTTTTTAAAGATTTTCATTTATTTATTTTGTGGGGGCCGAGGGAGAGAGAGAGTCTCAAGCAGAATCCCAGCTGGGCATGGGACCCGACCCAGGACTCGAGCTCACGACCCTGAAATCCTGACCTGGGCTGAAATCAAGAGGCGGATGCTGAGCCGCCCGGGCACCCCAAATCAGAACTTCTTGCAAGGGCTGGACAGCCACCCTGGTCAGGAGAGGGTAGAGCGTGGAAGTTTTCTGTCCTAGATTGCGATGGAGACAGAGGGAGACCCCTGTTGCCTTTCCTTGCCTCCTGGCCTGGAAAGAGGGGACACATCTGGTTTTCTTCTTCGAAGTTAGGGTGAGCTGGGCCTATTGAAGATGCTTCTGGTCTGGGAAAACCTTCCTGGAGGAGACCCACCGCACTCTGGTGATCTTACCAACACAGTTACTCCTGGAAAAAAATTAGTAACAGGGTGTCCTCGACCGCCCAAGCGACCAGGGAATCCAGGAACAAAGCTGGGAAATTCCGTGCTCTAGGCCTGCACACTGACTGTCCCTGCCTTCAGGGGCCACTGTGCACCACACTCATTCTCCCTCCACTCACCCTGCTCTGTAAGCGCCGTGGCCTCACTCTGCGGCCGTCTGTGCCGTGTCCCTGCGAATCTCTCTGCCCCCGAGAGAAGCGTCTTCCCGGCACAGGTCTCCGGCGGGCTGGGTGCGTTCCAGGCCCCCCGCCCCCTCAGATTCGGGTTCTGTCTGTGTCTCCTTGCCGAGCTTCTCATGGCTTAGAATCGCGACGGGACAAGGACGGAAGAACCCCACACAGGCCTCACATGTTGAAGCATCTTCAAACCAATGATCCTTGTGTTAGTGCACACGGAGAACGCGTTTGCTAAGCTTGTTCCGCTAACTACGTCGGAGAAGCACATTTGGGGGCCGGTGAGGCTGTTGCTGTGTAGCCACCGCTCCGGAGGTCTCAGTGGCGGTGAGGCCGACTCGGGCACCGTGCAGGGGCCCCACTCCCACGCATGTGTCTGTGGGCAGTGGGGGCGGAGGGGGTGTGGGGCGGGCACCAGCCCTGCGGAGGACTTCCCCGCGGGGAGCACGCCACCCCAGCCTCAAGGCTCGGCCCAGGAAGGCTCAACGCCAGCCAGCCCAGGCCTCGGGGTTCCCTGGGGCGGGGCTGGGATCTCGGGTGCCAGCGCCCTCCCTCTGGGGACACGGCTCTCCATCAGCTGTTTAGTTGTTTCGGAATTTCAAGGGGCTGGGACTGTAGGGGGAGCCCGAGGCGTGCTCAGGAGAGCACGTCCTCCTCCTCCGGGGAGACCTCACCTGACAGCAGCCACGTTGCCCAGAAGCTGAGCAGCGGCCAGGGGAGGCCACAGCAGAGCCGCTGCCGCTCTGGGCTTTGCTGGGTGTCACGTGGAGGGAGGGGTCCCGAGAGACCAGGAGCCGCGGAGATGGTCTTGCAGTGTCTGCCGCAGAGAGGGGGGCCGGGGGCTGCTGCCATTCCGGGCTCCGGGGTCCTCGCCGCCCCTGCCACTCCGAGCTCCTTCACTCTGGCGCCTGGCCCCTTCCGAGCCCGGTGACGCCACCTCCTTCGCAGCCCATCTCCACTTGCCACCGACGAGAGGAGGCTCTTCCAAGCGGCAGCTGATGCCCCAGGAAGGTGGAGCGTGTGACCATCGCCGGCCCTCGGCAGCCCCGGAGCGACGCCGCGAGGATCTGGGCGATGCACGGGATGAGGGGCTCCCCGCTTCGTGGCCTCACGGGACCCGCACGTGCTTCTGTGGAACATGCCCCACACGGCGCTGTGACTGTCCCCGCGTGCTGCCCGCTGACCACTCGCTTCCTCAAGGCGAAGCCTGGCGCCTGCTTCGTCGGCACCGTCCGCGGAATCGAGCAACGCTGCCAGAGGGACCCGCGGGCCAGTGAATGGCGCTGGTCGAGGACTTAACGTAGTGGAAGAAAATCTTCAAATCAGCTCCCTGGTATTATGTAGATGAGAAATTCCAAATTCGGGTTTTGCGACTTGGGAAGACACGGCCGTTCCTACGAGGGGACGGAAACGCAGGCGGGGGTCAGGCTCAAGGACATGGTGGCCGGAGCCGCGGGGGACGCCCAGCCCCCAGCTCGGCTGACCTGGCTCCTCGCTCTTCCCACGGTTACCCTCAGTCTTGTCCACAGACCCCAGCGCAGAGGACGACCCAAACCCGAACTCTGAACCGAAAATTATTCTTACTGGAGAATTTTTCTTCCGTTTTGGACTTTCTTGTTTTCTTGACTGTGTCATTGGAAGACATTAATTGCTCATTTTATTCTGGGCTCTCTGGAGCTCCTAAGTAAACTCGATCTGTCCGTGCTGGCATGAGACGCCGCATGTTCCAGAAACGCTCCTCCAACACTGGCCTCCCGGCCCCGGGCACAGAATTTCTTTGTGCACAAGACAGAACTGTCGTCCGACTCCGACTGCACTCTCGCCATGCACGTGTCAGGCAGGCAGTGGTCCCAGAAGACAGGGCGGCCTCCGTGGGCTGTGTGGGCAGTTTGGTGGCAAGGCGCTGGCAGGAACGTGGGCAGGAGGAGCCAGGCTGGTGGTCACTCTTCCCCTGACTGGGGTTATGGGGTTTTTCTCCAAGTGGGTAGTATCAGTATTTTTAAACCTCTCCACAGTCGGCACACAGCACTTTACCAGATGCGTCGGGACAAGACGTGTTGTTTCTGAGAGGCTGGTGGGTTGTCAGGAGGGCACGGGCAGGACTTGGCTGGACATCGGGGCGCGAGCCGGGCTGCAGAGGGGTCTGCACTCCGTCCTCCCTGGAACAGAGCTAACCCGGCCCCGGAAAGGTGCCGAGCCCTCCTGTCGTCGCAGCTGGCTTCGGCCTTCTGCAGAGTGAGGGGCCTCGGGCCGGGGGCTGGCTGCGTGGCAGCTGCGTGTCCTCCCTGCTTCCTGCCCTCCTGGGCTTGGGATCCTAAGGGCCCTTTCCGAGGGCTGAGATCACTGATCCAGGTACGGCTCAGGGAAAGCCACTGTTCCCAAGACGGTAGCCCCCTGCAGCTGGACGAGAACAGGCCCTCCTCCTGCCGGTGGTTGCAGGCCGTCTGGTGCCCGCGGGTGCTCACCGGCCGGGAGTCTCGCTGCGAGGCCGGGACTGTAGCCTCCCCCATGAGATGGCTTCCCTGGCAGCTCTCCTCACCGGGCGGCCCGAGTTACACAATGGCTGAGCCCCTCCTGTCCCACCCCCCAGGCTTATTTCAGAAAACCCATCCAGGAGCCTGAAGGTTGACGTGTCCATAGTGGAAGTGTATAATAACGACATTTTGGACCTTCTGGCCAAAGAGCGGCATCCAGCGGTGTCTGGGCCCCCGCGGGAGGCGCCAATGACCAAGGCCACAAAGCGGGAGGTGGCGCTGCCCACCCGAGTGTGAGTACTCAGCTGTGGCCTGGCCTCTCTGAGCGGCCGGTGGCTTCCCCTGGACCCCGTGTAAGACCAGCGCGTGGGCCAGACCGGCGCGTTTATCGCTGGAAGGTTCTCTGTGTTGCCTTAGAACGCATCTGCATCTTTCAATTTGCTTTAGAAATTATCTTTTTAAAATCACAATGACAACAGACACGTTAACTAACCTTTTAAAATATCCTGATGACAAACGTGTGGGACCGGTCCTGTACCCACATTCCAGACGAGGGAGTGGGCTCGCAACAGCGGACCCCCCACCCGCCGACCCGCGGTTAAGTGCACACGCCCTCATGTCCGCTTGTGCGGGTCCGTATTTGAGAGAACACAGTAAGCCTCTGTGTGGTGAAGAAGGAAGTCTCCTCGCTTTGCCTGATACACCTGTTCCCTGGATCCACCTCTGGGTGTCGGGGGGGCTCACAGGGGGCAGGGGGAGGCGGTCTCCCTTTGCTAATGAGGGTTGGGGGGTGAGCCTGTCCCGGGCTCTTAGAGTCAGTACGGGAAGCGTCTGCAGCTTGTTCTCGCATCTGAAGAAAACCAGGTGCCTTGAGCCGTGAGCCTGCACGGGGTAACCCAAACCCTCAGCTTCTACTAAGACTCGCAACGATCCAGGTCCCACCGGTGGGATGCTCTGAGTGGCTGTCATGGCTCAGCGGCTAGAGCAGGGACCCGGACTTCTGCTGGAGTCCACGGGGCCGCACTACGTAAAGGAATGCGGGACTGGAAATTGCGGGCCCAGGTGACCACTCCAGAGGAAAGCCGTGGAGGACGCGTCAGTGAGGCCTCAGACAAGGAAGGGGTTTGACTTGCTGTTTTGTTTTGTCTAAGACACGCTCCAGCCTGCTTTCCTCCAGTCAGCCCGCTTGGTCTGTGGGAGAGGGAGCGGGCGTCCCTCGTCGCCCCGCGGGCGTCCCCATCCCCCGTGTGCCCTCCAGGCCCGTGCACAGTGCGGAGGACTTCGTCGCGCTTGCTGCTGGAAGCCTGCAGTTCCGGGCACGGCTCGCCACCAGTGTGCACGCCTGTTCTTCCAGGTCCCACCTGATAATAACGGCCACTCTCACCGCAGCCCCTGCCGGCGGCAGCCCCGGTAAGCGGCCGTGTGCGCCCGGGCAGGGGCACGGAGGAGAAATGGCCCACGGCCTGGGGGTGGGGGTCGCAAACACACCTTTGGGGGATCCGGAACCCGGGCTGAGAAGAGAGGGGACGGGGGCTGTGGGGGGAACAGAGGGCAAGGCTTCGTTAGGACATACCATGGAGGACAGGCGCGTTTGTATCTGGGAACGGGATTCCTGCTCCGTGAGAGAGACTGTGTGACTTGGGTTTAGAAGGTCACAAACCAGAATGTAAAATGGTGCCAGTTATGTAAGAAAAGGCACATGTTGCGAGGGTCATGCGTCCCAGTCGGCGAAGATGGGGCGGGCACCCAGGGCGGGACTCGCAAAGCACAAGCCCCCAGGCTGGGACGGACGCGTTGAGCACCCGTGTTTCTGCAGGTTCCTGGTGCCACAGTGCACCAGCGGGGGATGGCTGGTCCAGGGCCCACTTCACACGCGGTCACACGGACGCCTGGTCCCGGTGGGCGGCACACCCCTGACCCCGTGGCCACCAAGGCGGCCCAGGCAAGGGAGGACGGGGGCGGGTGGGAGCGGCACGGATGCCTGACTACCGTGTCCCCCGAACTCGGCCGGATGGCCCCAGGGCCAGGCGCCTGCAGGGAGGGCGGGGCCGTGTGGGCAGGCATCGTCCAGGAGCCAGTGGTCGCCAGCCACGGTGAGAAGGCTGTGGAGACCAGAGTGGTATTTTTGTGTGTATTTTT
Source organism: Lontra canadensis (assembly GCF_010015895.1). Taxonomy (NCBI): domain Eukaryota; kingdom Metazoa; phylum Chordata; class Mammalia; order Carnivora; family Mustelidae; genus Lontra; species Lontra canadensis. Next base: position 6,340,949 of record NW_022631091.1, read on the forward strand.
TATGCTTTCCACAGTGAGTATATAATTTAGATTTAAAAAATCTCTTTAAGAAGACCACTTAGGATTAACGCTTGATGAAACGGACGCACAGTGAAGTGAGGAAGGGCTTTGCCAGGACTTCTGTGGGGGGCTGGGAAGCGAACGGCGGGGTTCACCTCCGTCGGGGCCCCTTGGGTATTAATGCGTGTCATCATTGAGTACTTCCGGAACATCACTCTGTTCCTGGGACCACGTGGGCTCCGGCCTGCCTTCTGAGGCTGATGCTGTCCGTCCCTATGTGACTCAGAGAAGCCCCGTCCCATGGCCAGACCCTGCTGGGCTGTCCGTCCGAGGAAGTGCCCTCTGGAGTGCGGTCCTTCGGGAGGAAGGCTCGCTCTCCGGCACCGCGGGAAGCTGAGGGAGGCCTCGTGGACATCACTCCCGGGTTCCTGTCACCCCCTTGCAGCGGACGGGCAGTCACTCAGACCACAGCTCCAGGGGCAGCCAGCAGGCGGCAGAGCCTCACCCGGGTCCCCCGGGGCCCAGCGATCGGGGGAGCAGGTGCACGCCAAGCTGCAGCTCGTGGACCTGGCGGGCAGCGAGTGTGCGGGTGAGCCCGGAGCGGGTGCCTCCATCTGGGGCGAGCGGGGGTGTGGGGGGCCTGAGCAGGGTTCCCGTCTCGAGCAAGCTCACCCTGCTCCGCCCAGCGGGCCGCGGTCTGTCCACGGCCGTGTCCCGCTCCAGGGCTCTGCACTGCCAGCTGCTCCCAGCCGAGGCCGTGCAGGCCATCAGAGGAGAAGGTCGATGGGACCAAGGGTCCCCCCACTCAGGGCTCCCGTCCCGAGGAGGGACGGTGTTGCTCTTCCTGTTCATTTCTTGATGTGGCCAGAGAACTTGTTGCCCATGCTGACCACGTGATGGGGTCTTGGTGCTGTCCCAGGTGTGTCTGGAGTGACAGGAACGGCCCTCAGGGAGACTTCGTTCATAAACCGGAGCCTGGCAGCCCTCGCGGACGTCCTGGGGGCCCTGGCGGAGCACAGAGACCACATCCCCTACCGCAACAGCCAGCTCACCCGCTTTCTCCAGGACGTTCTCGGTAACGTGAGGGTCCCCCACCCGGAGAGGCCCCAGACCACAGGACACCCGGGTGCCACGCCACCCTGTCCCCTGCCCTGGGGGGCCTTGCTCCTCCTGGCCATACCTCCCTGGGGGACGTCCCGGCCCCCAGGTCACTGTGCACTCCCTGCACGTTCTCTGTGTCACTGTGCACTGGGCTGCTTGGTTTGCACGGGCCTGGCAAGCTCCCCGGGTAGGTGCTCGGCTCCTTTGTGTCCCGTGTCCCATCCTGTCGGGTATGCGGAGGGCTCGCGCTGCTGAGCCCGCGTGGGCCCACGGAGCGTGCTGGCCTCTGGCCCATGTCCCCGTGTTCGTGCCATGCATTGGTTGCATGTCCCAGAAACCCAGGCTGAGGTCCTCACAGAGAGCAGGACTGAAGGGGATGGTCTGCTCTTCTCCAGGCCACCACTCGCCCTGAGGATAGCTGGGATAGAATGTTCTAGACTTTCTATGCGTCTCCTCCCTCTCTGTGCAGATGGGCTTTCTCCTCAGGAAGAGGCCGGGCTGCATCCAGTGTTCACGTTACAGCTTCTCCCTCTAAGAGGATCCCCGATGCACGTGGCGGGGTGCAGGGCGGCATCTCAGGCTCTTTTCACAGGCCGTTGCTTCTTATTCTAAAGGAGGGGACGCGAAGCTGCTGGTGATTCTGTGCGTGTCGCCCTGCCGGAAGCACGTGGCAGAAACGCTGCGGTGCCTGGGGTTTGGGGCCCAGGCGAGGCACGTGCAGCGAGGGGGCGGAGCCGCCGCCCAGAAACCCAGGTGAAGGAGGGGCAGGGGCGGGTTAGGGTTAGCGGGCTTGCACCCCGGCGACGGGTCTCCCGTCTGTACCGGATGACGTGTGTCCTAACATAAGCTCGTTCACCTTGGACTTCATGAGCCTGTTGTTTTCCCAGGAACAGGTCACCACGCTGACCTGTCATCAAGGAGCTGGGGACGCCCAGCGAGAAGCGCGGGTCCCAGGAGCCCTGCGGGCCGGGGATGTGGGGGCGGCGCTCTTGGCTCTCAGGGCCAAGCGGAAGGAGCTGGGAGTCTGCTGGCCGGCGGGGAAGCTGTGAAGCCCAGATGGGGCTCCGGGGCTGCGGTGGCTCCAGAGCCACAGCCCGGGGGGCTCGAGCCGCTGTCTGACCCATGCACTTTCCTCAGCGGTGAAGCCCGTTCCCGCGCCTACAAGATGCCGGGTTTGCGCAAACACGCCTCAGAGAGCAGATGTTTCGTGTCATTATTCCTCCTCGTAATGGCGCGCCGTCCCCAGCCAACGTCCCAGAGCTGGCTGTGATGGGTGACACATGGCGGGGGGCTCTCTGCGCGGGGGTCGTGCGTGGGATCCGGGGCCCTGGGAGCCCAGCACAGCGTGAAGTCCCCCGGCCGACAGCTGGCCTTGCGCTGATGGAGAAGCGTGTGTCGTGCCGTCCCCACGGCCACAGGGACTCCTTGGGTGGAGGCGGCTCAGAGCTGGGTCACAGAGCGGCAGGACACGCGGACGTAGCGCATGGGGCACGAGGCTCTGGGAGGGGGTTTGGACGCAGCACACGCGCTGGAGTGAGGAGAATCCGCTCTGACCTCAGCCTGTCTGGCGGGAGAGGGAGCTGGATGGGTTCTCATCAGCACAGACCGGCAAGCCTGCTCCCGCCGCGCGGCTCCCGGGACGTGTGCGTGGCCACGAGGGAGGCGCGAGGACCTATGCCTGCCTCAGTCTCCCCAGGGTGGCCTCGGCTCCTCACGGACCTTCCCATCCCTTCCCGCCCCTACCGGGAGCCCGGTTCCTGGCCAGCTTTCGGCCCACGGGACCCCTCCCAGGGCAGGGTATCCCCTGTGGGAAGAGGACGCCACACACGGCGGGGGCAGGGCCGGTCACGCAGACGACTGGGAAGGAGCGTCCCTGGGCGCGTGTGCGGCCCCGTGAGCGTGACGGCGACAGGAACACATGAACCCAGCGTTCAGGTGCTGTTGGGACACAAATGGGGTGAGCCGCGCAGGGGCCGGTGATCTGACCTCCCAGAAAAGTGAGAACTCGGCCGTGTTGCCGACAGATCCATTAACAAGGCCCCGACGCGGGGGACTCCGCACCACAGAGGGGACGGCCAGGGCCGGCCTGGGAGGCACCAAGCAGATTCTCAGCCTCTCTCTGGGGCGCGGCCCACTGCCCGCCGACAGCGGTCTTTCTTCCTTGCAAGCGCTGTGGCCACCTCCTCTCTGTCTGTCCCCTTGCAGCCTGGTGTCCTGTGCCTGCCGCCCCGGACTGTCCCACCACAGTCCCTGGACTCTGAAGCTGAGGCAGTCACCGGCCTCACCGCTGGAGCCCTGCGGCCCCGAATCCCCACGGAGCAGGGACGATGCCCTCAAGCCAGGGGAGCGCGTCCACAGGCTCACGGCCCGGGTGCGCATTCAGGGCCTTTGTCAGCAGGAGGCCGGCCCTGCCAGTCCCCGGCCTGCCTTGGGTTTGGGGCGATGCGCCCCACACAGGCTGTGTGTGGAGGGGTTCCCCGGAGGCCCACCGGCCCTGGGGCTGTCCTCGCAGACATGCGGGGGTGTCTCAGAGCTGTGGGGCGTGTCCTGTTGCCACGGGGATCCTGCAGTGACAGTCACCCCCCCCAGCACCCACCCGACACTCACAGGTGAGGACGGCCCCGCTCTGCTCCCCATCAAGTCCGGGGGGACCGTGTCTGTCACTATCACCCACCCCGTGGCGCGGAGTCTCCCGCATGAGCCCCCAGGACTCAGGGCGGCACAGCGCTAGCCTCAGAGCCGCTGTTCCGTGCTGGCGTGAGGACCCTGCGACCTCGTCTGTGACGCGCGCGTTTGGCAGAGAAGAGAGCACCTCATCTGTGGAAAAGGGAGCTGGGGCCTCAGCCGCGCGGGAGTGTCCCTATCGGGACGCCAGAGCATGTCCCGGGGTTTTAGGGCCTCACGAATTCCCAGACGTCCCCACTCCCCGCGCACAGCCTGTGTCCATCTCCGTCGCCCTGCGGGGCCTGTGTGTCCCCGAGGTGGGGGCCCGTGTGCGTAGGAGGGAGAGGATGTGGGAGGCCTGTGGCCTCCGGCCCGGTTGGCTGGCCCCCAGATACACGCGGGGCACCGTCCCCCCCCCCCACCTCCGACGGCTGCCTGCTGGAAGCACAGCCGCTGGGGACACGACAGGGATTGCCCCAAGACTCCAGAACCAGGATGAGAACCAGGGCTGTCCTCGCCTGTCCGTCCCCCAGGCCCTGGTGCCCCCGAAACAAAACGTCGGGGGCACAGGCGCACGGCAGCTGTGCGGACTAGAACCTGCTCCACAGGCCGGGCCCAGGGGTGGGGAGCACAGCCCCTCTGTCCTCAGCGGTCTGGGCTCGCGGCTTCAGGTCCCCTGTTGCCACTCGGGGGCTCTGTCCCCAGCCCTGCCCCTCCAGTCCCAGGACGAGCGGCCCACTGCGCCCCCATGTCCTCCTGGCCGCCCCTTCCCTGCGGCCAGAGCGGCCCGACCTTCCTCAGACACGGTTCAAGCCACAGTGCCGAGGACACGCTGTTGCGGGTACCTGAGTCCACGTGCCCTGGGAGCCGCCGCGCCCCTCGGGCTTGTCTCCCTCATCCTTGGGACTGGCTTACGAGGACGGCTTCCCCTCCTCGGTGCTCGGTGCCCCCATCCCCAAGGGTACTTCGGGGATCACATCCCCCTCAATGCACACTTTCCGTTTGTGCAGCAGTGGCTTTACCCTGGACCTTGAGCCGCCGCATCCGCAGGCATCGACGGAGGCCTGGGGCTGCAGGGGCGAGTGGCCGCGGGGCGTCAGCGGGCGGGGTCCGCGGCTCACTGTGTCTGCGCCACGGGAGCAGCCCGCAAGGTGAGGTGAGGGCGGGCCCGGGGCTGGGGGCCAGAGCGGGTACAGCGGGGGTCTCCTGCGGGGAACGGTGAGGCGACGGATTGCTGTGAGGGGTTCGTGGACAAAATAGAGAAGCTTCCAGGCAGGAGGTTCAGGTCCCGAGACCCCAAGGGCCCGTCCCCCACCCCCGTGCTGAACTTCAGGCTGAATTCGGGGGGAGCTCCCCCCGAACAGGCCTGCCTCTGCCTTTCCCGCCTCCTGAAAGCCACGCTGTCCTTGCCGGGGGTGCAGTAACCTGAGAACCCCACATGCCTCTCCCCACATGAGGCCCCTGGCTGGTCCCCGCGCTGCTGCCCTTCCACGAGGGCAGTGGGACCCGTCCTTCCTGGTGACTTGGTCTTAACCACTGACAGTTGAAAACATCTTCATTCTGCAAATTTTAGAAAACCACGCAGCCACGTGCGGATGGCGCCCAACCCCGAGCCCTAATGGGCCTCGTGGTCCCTCCGCTCCCCTCCTTGAAGCCCTGGCCACTGTGCCTGGGGCTCAGCTCCTCTTTAAAGCCCCAGGTCTCCTGGACAGACGCCCTGGTCCCCCAACAACCCACACTTCTCTGCTGAGTCTCCCAGCCCACGCAGGGCCACGGACTCGGTAGGCTTCTCTTGAGAAAGGACGTTCTGTGCTCTGGATTCTGTCTCCCAAGGAGGTTGGCCTGGGTAACCCAGACGTCACAGGGCAGAGTTCACCAAGCCAAAGTAAAAGTTAGGCATGCCCTCTGGACTCCTGGGTCTGGGGGCCACAGGCCCCTTGCAGTGGCAGCCGGCACAAACAGAGGTGCCTCTAGGTCCAGGAGCTGCATCCCACATCCCAGCAGGGCAGCAGCCAGTGCTCCCCCTGCGCTAACCCAGCTCCCCAGGCCTCAACCCCAGGGCGGCCCAGGGAGCTACCTCAAGCCAGCCCTCGAGGTTTCTGTGACTCTGGACCTGCTAACCCGACCTCTGGCCTCCATCCAAACTGGGCCCCGGCCACGCTGGCCCACACTTTCCTGAGCTGTCTGCCCACTCCTGGGTCGCAGGGGTCCTGGGTGGGCTTCCTCTCCAGCCCCCGCATTGGCTGCAGTGCAGGGAGACGTGTGGGGGCTATGTCCGGGGCCCCGGGCCGCCACAGCCCCAGGCCACATGACCCTCCTCACTGGTCACCTGTGGTCTCAGGGTGTACGTGCCTCAGCCCGCTCCGTGGCTCGGACCTGCCCTTCTCACAGACCACCGATCGCTGCTAGTTAAGACCCATTTTCCAGGAAAACATCTGTTTTGCCTGAAGGACAGTCCTAATCACAAAGGAGCACTGGCATTTCTGACTCTCCGGCCACGCTGGCAGCCGCTCTATGGCTTTCATTTTTTCTGGGTGGACAGGAGCGGGGAGGGCTGGAGACCTCGGCCCCAGCGCACTCTTGCCTCTAATTTTGCTTGCCGCTCACCCCAGCAACCCGAGATTACCCCGCGGCTAACAGACACTTGGCGTAATTTTCCTTGTCTGTCCTCGGGGCCTGAAGGAAACACAGAAATAGGAGCCCCTCCCGGGTTCTGGTGGTTTCTCGGGGTCAGCCAACGGTCCCTGCTACCCCATCTGCCAAGGACACGGGGCGCTGGTCCTGGCCTGCCTCATCCTCCGGCCCCGGGCCATCCTCCGGTGCCTGATCGGTGGGATCGGGGGTGATGGGAGATGGAGTCTGGGTGTGAGCCCCGACGTGCACCAAGAGCAGCTGGTCAGCGACCACGCGGGCCTGCGCGCCACATCCAGCCCCTCCTGGACACCCAGGCCTGGGGCCGCCATGGCGTATCTCCAGCGCCCTCTCGTGGCAGCTGGGGACAGACGTGGCATCATCCAGGGCCACCCACTCCCCAACCCCAGCCAACTCCTGTCCACTCACCCTCCTGTGCACGTGTCGGGAGGGGGGGGCGCCCCCCAGCTCCTTTCTGCCCCACCTGAAACCTTTGTGCAGCAGCAAATCAGTTGGCTGGGCCGAGCTCTTGTGCCACGTTTTCTCTGAAGGAAAATAACCTCCAGATGCTTCAGATCCCAGCAAGCCCACGTGTCGCTATGGGGAGCAGTCTCGGTTCGAGTTTGGAAAATCATGGGAAGCAGCAGCCCCAGACAGCTCTGGAAGCTCTTGTCCCACTCTTCAGGCCCCGACCTCCTGCTGCCTTGTTTGGGGGACAGCAGGGCCCTTCCTTAGCCTTTTGTTTTGCGGCTGCTAGGCTGGGTGCCCTTGGCAGCCCGGGGCCTGGGGACTTCTGCACAGGGAACAGCCTTGACCCTGGCCGGCACCGGCCCAGGGCTGGCCTGGGATGTCCGTCTAGTGACACGGCTACCTCTGGCCACCCCGCACGGCAGCACTGCCCCCTGGCAACGTTGGGCCGCAGCCGAAGGTGGCAGAGTGGCCTTGCTCATCTCTAAGGAGCACATCTGTTAAGTGTGAGCCCCACGGGGCGAGTTGTCCTCCGCGTTCCCGTCCCGGCAGTGCCAGCACACAGCGCGCGGTCACAGGACAAGCCCTCTGGGGTCGTCTGCTCATGCGACCGCACCGCCCAGCCTCCTGGCCCACTGGCGCAGGCTGGTCCGAGTGTGTGTAGGAGGCAGGGACTTAGTACTTCCTTACACGTGCCTGGTGTGCACACACACAAGATTCCCTTTCACAGAAAAGATCAGGAAGCCCAGCCCCAGTGGCATCAACCTTGCTGTCTGTGTGTCTGTGTGTTCGCACCCACACACATGCATACACACACGCATGCACACGCACACACGCTGGCTCTGCCCTTCATCTCCAAAATGAGTCTTGAGTTGAGCTCCCGCACCCGCGTGGCCTTCCCAGCACAGGCACGAGACACGGGGAGATGTCCTGGGCACAGGGCCTTGTGGCGGTGCGCTCCCCACCACCCGCTGAGTACTCGGGGCCACCAGACAGGCACGAGCCAGGCCATCTAGATCCAGGGGACAGCAGGTGCGCGGGTGCGGATCCTGGGCAGGGGAGAGGCCAGAGGGGCCCAGGTGAAGGGAGCCGCCCCACAGCCATGAGGAGCCTCAGGCGTGGGGCTCACTGGGACCGTCTCCCGTCCCTCTCGCTCTGGAGCGGCTGCTCTCAGGTCTCAGGAAGGGGTGGAGGTGCCCAGAGGGGTTAAGAGGCAGGGGAGACCCAGCACCAGCCCTGCTTTTCCACCCGGCACACAGGCGCTAGTCCGTTCACGGGCACACCCCTCATACACACAGGGAGCTCAGCCCAGCGACTCTGCCATCCAGGTGGCAGCCGGCTCCAGGAAGGCCACCTGCAAGCAGGGCCCAGAGCCGGGGAGCATGTCCCCACCCCAGGGAAGCCTCCCCGCCTGTAGTCTTCTGGGCCACGCAGTCCAACCACTGTCCTGCTCACCGGCCTCTGAATGCCCTGGGTGAAGGTCAGCTGTCCCTCGGATCTCGCTACCACATGAACTTGGACGCCCCGGGCCGTCGGGTGGTGCGTAGCCGCCAACCGGAGTCTGCGAGGCTGGCCGGAACCCCTCCAAGCCCAGATGCGGACGAGAGTCGGGTGCGGACGGTGGGGCCGCAGCTGGCCCCGCTCCGCCCCAATCCCCCGCTGTCCTCGGATCCCCTCCGTGTGACCAGCGTGGTCCCAGGCCGGGAGTGTGACCTGTGATGGCAAAGGCCCAGGACGCCTGGGCTCTGTCTTGGGCACCGAGGGAGGAGGACTCAGAGTCCAGGCCCTGGCTTTGCTGGTCGGCCCGGCTGCCTCTGGCTGTAGGAGCCCCGCAGGGACCGGGAGTCCAGACCAGCCTGTGGCTCCAGCCCCCGTGTCTCCGGTGGGGTCTGCGTCCCGCAGGCAGTGGCCAGCGGGAGGATGGGTCTGCTCAGGTCTGGGTCACAGCAGGCCCACACCTCCAGAGAGCGATCGCAAACAGAAGGGTCTAGTGGAAGCCTGTGGCCAGGGCGATGACCAGTAACCATGACCTTGGGTTGAAGACTCCCAGAAGGCTGTGCACGTGTCTGACCGTCCATCAGGGTCAGTGCAGAGAGAACGCAAAGGGGAACAGCGAACACCCCTTCCTTCCCAGACTGATGGGGGAGGACGACCAGGACAGCCCAGCCCACCCCTCTCACCTGGGGCCTGTGTGGTCAAGAACTTGATTTCTGCCTCCTCGTGACCCAGATGGATAGAGCTGGGACCCGTCATGGCTGGCGTGAGAGGGGGACCTCCTCGTCCCCTCCAGGCCCAGCATCAGAGTCTGCTCTGCACGCTGACCAGTGAACGCACGGGAGGAAGGGGCGTGGGGGGGGGGGGCTCGGCCAGCGAGGCAGCGGCAGGAGCCTCCAAAGCAGGGAGGGGTGAGGGCCATGCGGGACGCTGCTGACGTGGACCAAGCCCCACCGTGTGGACATAGTCGTGCTGTGCAGACGGAGCCCCGGGGGCACGTGCCGTGTCCCGTGGACAGGCTGCGCAGTGTGGAGGAGGCCCAAGTGGGCAGAGCCGCATCTGCAGTTGTCTACACCACAAACTCCTCTGGGAGCCGGTCGTCCCCGCACAGGACCAGGCAGGGGCTGTTTGGGCACCTTGCTGCACACGTTCCCGGCGGGGCAGGGGGCAGGCTGCTGCGGTGTGGGTCTGTCCCCGCCATCTGTGGGGGGAGAGAACAGGTGCATCTGCCCTCCCGCCCGCCTCTTCTTCTCCGGCCACCCCCCACTTCTGTCCTCCCTGAGCGCACACAGCAGCGCCCTGGCTGGGGAGGCCCACACAGCCCTGTCTGCCCCCACCCCCAGAGTCTCTCATCTGGAGGCCCCCGCCCTGCCCTGTCTTCACTGCACCCTACCAGGCACACTGTCTACACAGCCCCCTTCTCCTACACAGGCCGCAAGCTCTGTGGGCAGCAGTGGGCACAGACCATGGCCCCTGCCTCAACCAGCACCGCTTGGGGAGGGAGCGCTACTTTGCTTGGTCTCCTCCCTCCTAGCGTGGAGGGGACTCCTACAGCAGGTGCCTGGGTCCCCCTCCGGGGCCCCGGGGCAGAGCCCACTCCTGTCCCAAGGGGCTGAGGGGCTGCTGGGTGGGGCGCTCACAGCCCTGGTCTCGTCTTCCTTCGAACTTGTCGGACTTAGTTTTATTGGGTGGATTTTAGGAATCAGATCAGGAGGCATCCTCGGGAGTCGGAGCAGCTCCCCACCCCAGCTCCTACTTGAGGAAGCCTGTCCAGGGCTGTGGCTCCTCCCCTGCCCCCCACCTCCCCAGGTCTAGCTCCATCCTCCTCTGGGCCATCACAGTGTAATGTTCTCTCCTTCCAGGGCACAGTCCCCAGGTCCACCCCCAGCAAGGCGGGGAACCCCCCTCCCATAACCGTTGGCATCTGTCCCTCTTCCTGCCCCTCAGGTGCTCCCCATCCAGGATGGTGGCCTCCGCCCCCCAGCGAGCACCCCACCGGGAAGGCGGAGGCCCAGGGAGCCAGCCCTGCCTGCCCCGTTCCCGGGAAGCCTCCCGCTCCCCCACGGCCTGATGGCAGGTCCAGGGCTCTCTCCCCAGGGGCCTCCAGAGGGTGCAGGAGCCCAGCCCGGGGCTGCCTGGCCTGGGGAACCCACTTGGTACAGGGCCTCGGTACTCCCGGCCCTTGTCCTGATCAGTGTGACCTGCACGACCGCCAAGGGCCCTGGGCTGGAGGCTGGGAGAAGGGAGGGGGTGTGAGCAGAGCCAGGGACGAGCTCCCGCAGCCCACACTTCTCCCTCCTCCCCTGGGGACTCTGACTTGGGACCAGGAGCCTCAGCGCACTCCTCCTCCAGGGGCCTTGGTCTGCAGGGACCGTCATACACTGGGTCCCGTGTGTCCCCATGGAGGTGTCTGAGCCCCCTGCATGGGCCAGGCTTTCCGTGGGCTACACTCGCGGCCACCGGGTTCCTCCTTGCTCAGCTGGTCTTCGCCCGCGGAAGTGACAGTCCCAGCACAGGGCACCTTCCCGTGGGGCCCCCGTGGCCCTGCAGGGCGCCCTGCTATCATCCCGGGAAGAGTCCTGGTGCTCGCCGCCCCCTGCCCCCCGGCTTGCACCGCCCCCTCCTTCCTCAGTGGAAGCAGGCATGCTCTGGGTGACCAAATGCTCTGCTGTCCAGTCAAACAGGCTCTTCCCTGGCAAACCCCATGTCGTCTTTGTTCCCGTCACAGTGGCTCGAAGACCGCAGACTTGGACAGAAACACGGATGGAGCAGCAAACCAGACACGAGAGATCACATGACGCCACCTGCCCTGCTGTCCTGAGGCGACTCAGGGCGACCCCGGCTGGTCCTGGTGACCCGAGGTGACTCTGGGCAGCCCCGGCTGGCCCTGGGTGGCTGCACTACAGCTGGCCCCCACCAACCCCTGTCACGTGCGGAGCCGGGGGCTCTGTGGACAGTCAGGAACAGCAGAGCCAATGGGACATTCCTGGGGTGGCAGGGAAGGCACTCCGGGGCCCCGCACACCCAGACCACTGCAGAAACTGCCCCAAGGACTAAGCTCAGCAGACACTGGGTCCTACAACACCCAGAAACCTCTCGTCTTGCGACCCCCCTGCCCTGTGCGGCCAGAGGAGACCCCGGCTGGAATGGTCCCCGCGGTCTGCATGAGGAGTGAGGGCTCTGGTAGGTCGGGCTCCCAACACTCCAAGGAGCCTGCTGCGACCGGCTGCAGAGGAGGCCACAGACCCGCCACAGCACACCCACACCGAGGTCCCACTGTCCTGTCTCTGACCCCAGGCCCCAGGGCCGCCGCCTGGCAGTGGGGATGGGGTCCTCCTGGGGAATGGCAGAGAAGTAACACAGATCATGGTCCCGTGCGCCCCAGCCTCTCCAGGGATGGCCCATGTGTGTCACTGTGGCACCCACGGCAGCGGCCCAGCCCGTGTGGCCGGGACGCACACTCACCATTGGCCCGATCCTGGGCGTGCCGCTCGGGCCTGTCCCTGCTGTCCCCAACCGTGCAGTGGCTGCTGGGGCTTGCGCTGAAGCCGAAGGCTGGCGTGTCTGCACCGGGAGCCTCTGCGCCCACGGGCCCCTCCACCGACGTCTCCCCGGGTGCCACGGGCCGAGCGGCAGCCTGGATGCTTGACATGTGGGCGCTGCCATGGCTGCGGGCGGACGGGGCGGACTGGGGATAGGGGTGGTGGCCACGGCTGCCCCTGCTGCCCGGGTTTGCGTCCGGCCCCAGCGTGTCACTGACGTAGGACTCGCGATAGTGCTTCTTCTCTGTGCAGGGACAGGGGGACAGCCGGTGTAAGAGCGGGTACGGTGCTGTGTCCCTGTCCTGGGGTTGCGGGCGGCCGACATCGGCCCGGGGCCGAGCAGACGCCCACCCCTTCTGTGGGGGCTGAGGCCCGGGAGGCTCACTGCGGCGAGGGGAGGAGTGTGCTGCTCAGGGATCACGGCCCGGTACCCACAGCTCCGGCCCAGGCCACCGGCTGGTCTCCGTCTCCCGCCCCGGTGGGAGCTCCTGCTGTATGCCCGTGGGATCATTCCTGCCCGCAGCTCACAGGACCCCCACCGTCACACTCACACGGGCACACGTCAGCCAAGGCCACCTGGCCCCCTGGGAACGCTTTCCCAGAATTTGGAAGGTGCCCAGAGTCGGGCTCTGGGGGGAGTGGAGTCGTCTCCACCCCCCCGAGGGGGAAACAGGAGCCAAGATGCCCCAATGGGAGGGAGGGAAGGCGCCCCAGCTGCTGCGCCAAGTGTTGGGAGACCCCGGGGGCCTGGGAGGGTGGCTGAGGGGGGTCAGGTGCACACCTCGGGCTTCCTCCCACTGCCACAGGCTGCACAGCGCGGGCCGCAGGCCCAGGTGCAGCTGGTGGCTGGCCCCAAGCAGCTGCAGCAGGTGGCCGGAGCGCCAGGGGCAGCCCGTGTAGTAGACCAGCTTCCGCGCTGACAGCAGCCCCTCCGGCCGCAGCTCAGGCTTCTTCCCCTGAAACAAGAGGAGAGGAGGTGGGGCTTCGTGAGGAAACCATGCGGCGGCAGGTTTCGACCTGCTGCTGTGGTTTCAACAGCAGCCACGACCCCACTGGGAAGCCACCCAGGACTCCCAGCTCTGTGCGCAGCGGGCGGCTGGGGGGGGCGCGGGGCTCTGCGCTCAGGTCTAAGAAGACGGCGGACGCGTCCCCTCAGCCCCAGCCAACAGCCGTGGGGGTGCCCGGGATTCAGGACGGGGACGCCAGGCCTCGGGTCCACTGTCCAGAGGGAGGGTCTGCTGCCAGCCTGTGTCCAGGATCCTTGTGCCAGGCGGGGCCCAGGGACACCCCGTGAGGACGACAGGAGCCACTGGAGGCTGGTGGCCCCTGCAGTGTGTTTCTGTGACCGAGTCTTCGTTTCCCTTTTTGTTCTCCCCACGGGAGCCGGCAGGTCACCTGGGATCTGACGCCAGGGGCCAGGACACCGGCTGCCAAGTACTTCCTAAAGGCGGGGCCATCTCTGGCCTGGACGCCTGGGGTGCAGGGGCTCAGCTGGGCCTGCACCCCACGGAGGACGCGCTGGACTGCCCCGGGCTGGGCTCCCCTGGGCTCCTGGAGGTTGAAACCCCTCCCACTCGGACCCCATCAGACACGCACCAGAAGAGTCACCTTCCCAACGCAGGACCAGGGGAATCATAGAGCAGCTCTGGGGCGTGGTTCCGATCCTGCCGGACCACAGAGAGCTGGTCCCAGAGGATAGCACCATGGGTGGCCCTTCAAGGGGAAGGGTGGGGGAGGGCGGAGGAGGGAGGTGCAGGGGGAGGACAGCGAGGAGAGGGGAGGGACAGAGGAGAGGAAGAGGGGAGGGAGGGGGAGGAGGAAGAGGGAGGGGGAGGAAAGGACAGGAAAGGAGAGAGGGGAGGGCGCGCCTCCAGCTCCTCTCCCACACCTGATAGATCTGTATTCCCCTGAGGGTCAGTCCCAGGATGACGGCGGTTCTGTCCTCCTTCTTGTCCTAAAGGGGCACCAGTGTCAGAGAGGCCAAGCGCTGGGTGCCTGGGTTGGTGGGGAGGTTCTGCCGTGGGCAAGCAGGACCCCATTTCCCTCTGACGCTAGAGGCCTGTCACCCAGCTCCCTGCCTCCTTCACCTGCCCAAACTCTCCTGTGCCCAGATAGCTGAGCTCCTGAAGCCCCGCTCACCAGCCGTCAGTCCTGACCCCCCCGAAACAAACACCGTGTTGCATGCAGGCACCAGCCGGAAAACACCAGAACTGGTCCCACGCAGCAGCCGGGCTCCTTCACCGCCGCGCCCGGTGGGACAGCTCTCAGCACAGGGAGCCCGGCGGGGCTGCGGCCGGCCCCCACTCAGCCGGGGCTGAAAGGACGTCACACACGCTAGAGCTGGGAGGGCGCCCTGCCCAGGGCTACGTCACCCTTTCACTGCTGCTGTCCACCCCGTCCTGGGGTCGGGGCCCGCTCCCAGGCCAGCTGTGAGGACACTGTCCACCCCGTCCCGGGGCAGGGTCCTGGTTGCCCCCTGGGCTCTGTCCCCTGGGGCCTTGGGGCAGTGGGAGCTCTGAAACGGCCTGTAGTCCCAGCTCCACCAGAGCTTGACCTTGTAGAGCCTGAAGAAGTGGAAGGGCCCGTCCTCAAGCCGGCACGCGTCCCTGATGAGGCGCGGCACAGCTCCGTGGGGCGCAGGCCCCGCTGCTCACGGCGCGCGGCGGGCACGTGCTGCAGGACGTTGGCACTGCCCCGCCTGGCGGTGATCTGGGGAGGAGGCCACGGCCCGCCCGTGAGGCCCGGGCTGCTCTGTCCTCCCCCAACCCGCCCCTCAGCCCGCCCCGCGCTCTCCAGGGCCGGGGCCAGATGAGCTTCCTCCCGCGGGGAGGGGACCTCAAGCAGGCCGCCGCGGAGCCCCGGCGGCCTTACCCACGGTGGAAGTAGGCGTGCGGCTTCAAGTACCGCCCCACGTGGACCGGCTCCCGGTGGTCGCCCAGGTCGGCCTGCAGCCCGTAGGTGGCCAGCAGGAAGCAGGCCTCCTCCCGGTGGACACACTGGGACCTCAGCACCCGCTCCTTCAGGGGACGTAGTACAGCGGTCTGGCCGGCCAGTCGCGGGCAGGCAGTGAGCCGTCTGGGTGAGAGTCCGGCTCGCTCCAGCCGGAGGGTCCCGCCGCGGCACACGGCTCTCCCGCCGCCCCCGGCCCTGCGTCATCGGGGCTTCTCCGAGTCCCAGGAGTTCCTGTCCTCGTCACACCACACGCCACGTTCCAGAGAGGTCCGGGAGCCTCAGTGCTCCAAATGGAAGTACCAAGCTCAGGCTCCTGGTCTCGTGCGTCCCGGGCGTGCTGGGCAGGGCCCCGGAGGAGGGCACGAGCACGGGGGTCAGCTGGAACCCACTGGAACAGGCCCAGACCTAACTAACGTGCAGAAGCTCTTCCTCCGGCTCATCTTCCAATGCAACAGGCAAGAGCAGGTTCCAAGCTTCTAAAACCATTGACGTGGTTGGCCTCATAGCACAGGGCCATGACCCTCCAGAACCTTCCACACAACTCCCCAATCCTACTCTCCAGAACCTTCCACACACCACATGGCCTCACCCCTTCCTCCCCACCCGTCTGTCACTGGCCCACCTCCAGGAGCTCTGGGGGTTTCTGGGGATGCCGGCCCTCCTCCCCTGCCCCTGCTCTGGGAGTCACTCTGGTCGCCGGACGGTCCTGGGGAGCTCCGTGTCACCCTACAGGTTCTGGGGCGGGTCTCGCAAGAAAGCCGCTCCCGAAACCCAGGAGGAAGCCCGCAGGGGCGCCTGCCCGGTGACCCTTCCCACCCAGACGCAGACACAGGCGGCAGGTCCGCCGAGAGCCCCGGGCGGAGGTCTTAGGCGCCTGCCGGCAGGTACACGCCAGCCGCAGAGGCGGCGGCCCCGGGGGCGGCAAGGACTGTGTTGGTGGCGCATTCCTGTGAAACCGAGTCCCGTGGCCACCAGCAGCAGCGGCTTCAGGCTCTTCCCGACTTGGGCCCCCCGGGGAGGTTTTCTCGTCCCAGCAAGTGTCCTTGGACGTCACTGACCTACCTTATGAGCCTCCCGTCCTCGACATAGAACTGCACCTGAGGAAGGCGATGGAGGGCACGTGGGGCCGCCTGCTGAGCTGCAGGGACAAGCGCAGGGAGAAGATGAGAGCCCGGGAGCTGACGGGCGGGAGGACGCCGTGTCCCGCCGGCTCCCCGCGGCCGACCCTGCAAGCGGCAGCCCTGGGGCACCGCAGGCCAGCAGCCGAGCCACCCCCGGGCGGCTCTGGGGCCAGGCCTGCTCTCAGGGTCTGGGGACCCGCCTGGGGACAGGCCCGCCACCCGCCGACTCACTCGAGGCCCTTCCTGCTTCCAGTCCTCGGAGAAGTACTCGCTGAGCCTCCGCTCCAAGTCCACGAACACGTACTTGCCGTCTGAGAAGCAGCATCCGGTCCGTGGGCCCCGGCGCCCAGCCTCCTGGGCGCTCTCAGCTGCGGCCCAGCAGTGCCCGCGGCCCCTCCCTGGGCAGTCCGGGGGCGTCACTCCGTGGGCTCTCTGGGGTGGCCGGGAGCTGGCGCGTCTGCGTCCTGCCCTCCGCCCAGCGGCTCATCTCTGGGCCGCCCACCCGGAGCTCCTGAGTGTCCCGAGTGTCCAAGTGTCCAAGCCGTCACCAACCTGGAGTCCACAGCGCCTGTCTCTGTCTGTCTCTGTCTTTCCACCTGTCTCTCTGTCTGTCCCTGTCTCTGTCCTAGTTCCTGGGCTACAAGCAGAGGTTTCCTGCCTTGATTCTGGCTACAGACTCAGTCCCAAGCATGTGCCCTCCGCACAACCATGGGGTCACTGGAGCATCACCTTCCATGACCTCCCCACCCAAAAGGCCCAGCTCCCCGAAAGAAGGGATCCAGCCCCGAGACCAGGAGGGTCTGCCGCGTCCAGCCACCCTGTGGCCCACTGCTCAGCAGCAATGACAGGCCAGGCTGGCTGGGCCCTGGGTCCTCGCAGAGGGTGGGGCAGCTCTGGCCTGTCCCCCTTGCAGAGAAGGAGTCCCGGGCACAGGGATGACCCCAGATTCCTTCCTGGAACCTGTCCCCCCCCCCCCACCAGCTCATTCTCAGTGTGGCAATCTCAGATGTCCGGACTCAGAGGAGCTGGCCAGACAGGGCCGCTTAGGCGCTGCAGACCCTCCCCTGGGACCTCCCTGCTGAGTCAACGTCCCTCCTCCAGGAAGACCACCGACAACCCCCTCCGTGCAGCAATCCCTGGGGGGCTCTTCTCAGCCAGCCCCCAGGCCCTGCCAGCCCCCCATCCTTGACTGGTCCTGCGGGGACCCCAACTCCTGCCTGTCCCCTCACAGCCTGGCTGGTCCGTCGCGCCAATCTAAAAGCAGGAAGCCCGGGCAACCTTAGCGCATCTGGGGGGCAGGTAGAAGGACGAGCACTTGCAGCTCCTTGCCCGGCGCCCGCTCGACGTCCTGGGGAGCGCGGGCTCTCTGGGGGACCAGCCCCGGACGCGCAGGAGCCTGGCAAGCACCCGAACCAAGAGTCCACCCCGGGGTGCCTGCCGCTGTTCCTTCATTCCCGCATCCGAAGTCTGTCCACTCCACCCGCGTCCGGGCCGGTCCGCACCGGTCCTCAGCCAGGCGGCCGGCGGCCTCTGTCTCCGCCCCGGGGCCGGGGGGCAGGCGGAGGGGCTGGAGGCTGTGCGGGACCAGAGGCTGGTCGACAGGCTCCCACACAGACACGGGCTCTAAGTGGTGCGGCTCAGGAAGGGGAGTGCGCCACGGCCCCCACTGCCGCAGGACACCCAGCCCCCCAAGGCCGCCCCCGCCCCCCGCAGGGCCTTCGGGAATTCTCGTGCCTCCCCGAGCCGCACTCGACCAGGCGGGCTCCGGTGCTCGGCCCTGCGGGTCCTGGAAGACGAGGCGTGTGTCCAGGGCTGTGGGTCCCCAGCCCTCCCCAACAGATAGCCCAGAGCTTGGCCTGCACTGGGGCCCACCAGGAAGCCGGGGGCCTTCCGCTGCGTGATGAGCTCTGTCCCACGAACCAGGAATAAGTCCATTTACGAAGCATAAAACCCCAACCCCCGGTGCACACACCCCAAATACGGCGGGCGTCTATGCAAACGCTTATTTCCTTTGATGTATCACCTGTGTGGACCCAGACCGGGGCAGTAACCAGCAGGTGGCTAAAATGAGGCTTGTAGACATAAGCTTTAAATTGGGGGCAAAGCTACCCATTAACTTAGCTTTCTCGGCAGATTGGGAAAAGTCCACCAAAGCCACAGTCTGCTGCCCGGGGCTGTAAACCCAGGACGGCTGTCCATCTGCCTGCAGCCCTGTCTGTCCATCGGGGCCTGGAATGGGAGGGGCTGCCTGATAAGCGCAGAGCGGGAGGCCAGCCAGGGGCTCCGTCATCCCCTCCCCAAGCCAGGGCAGAGGCCGGAGGAGCTCAGGCCGCTGGCCGACTGGCGGATCGGACCCCCTCTGTCTCTGGCGCTCCGTCCCAGCATCTTGGGGAGAAGGTGCCCGTCTCCCACGCACACACAGCCACTCGGACTCCCTTGCTTCATTCCTCCCCCCAGGGACCCCTCCACCAAGCCCGGGGGTCTCTAGAGGCTTAGAGCTGGGGGTCACAGAGGGAACCCTCAAGATGGGAGACAAGCTGGGCGGCCCCCGCTCTTCTGCGGCACACCCCACCCTTGGGTTTCATCCCTTCGAGTCGCAGGGAAGGTTTCTTCTGGACCCAGGACTCTGCTACGGACCCATGTTTCCAGAACCCCGGACGGCTGAATCGGACCGCAGGCCTCACCCAGGGTTTCCAGTTCATGGTTTCTTCCAGAAAGAACCAGAGTAGACCCTCTCCCCTCTAGAAGGCCAAGGGAGTGTGTGTACACGTGGGAGTATATGTAAGTGTGTGAGCACACACATGTGTGCACGAGTACACGTGTGTGTTTACAGGTACGTGTGCGTGCCCTGTGTAACTGTGTGAGTGTGCGAGTGGGGGACGTTGGTGTATACGTGCAAACGTGCGTGTGCGCAGCGGCAACACGGACTCGTCCAGATGACCTGGGTGCACACTAGAGCCTGTCCACGGTGGGTGGTGCAGGCGGGCACTTTCCTGAAGAGGCCAGTGCCCCCGGGCAGAGGGTCCCTGGGTGGGGTTGTCAGGGCGCACTGACTTACTTCTGACCAACTGAGGCCGAAGAAGCGTGCTACTCTTGAGGTTGGCCGTGTCACACACCTGCTGGAAGAGCTCGCGCCCAGTGGCCCGCACCTGCAAGGTGTGCGGGTGCTCAGGGCCTGGAGAAGGGGTGCGCAGCGCCTGGAGTTGGGAAGACCATGCTGCGTCCCACCCAGGCTCCTTGGTGCTGCCCGCGCTGGACACTGGAGGCCCCCGACCCGGCCGGTGTGGGGGGCCTGCGGTCTTGTCCTGGCCCGTGCGGGGGCCACCCACGGACGGGGTGGGGCATGCTCTCTGTGCCCCACGGGACCTCTGTGCCCCATGGGACCTCCGTGCCCCACAGGAGCCCCCACTGGCCATGCTCCTCACTGCACACCCACCTCACCCAGACCCTTCCGGGAAGCAGGGGCCGCGGGCACCCCAGAAAGGGATCTCAGTGGCTTGGGACCCAGAAGGGGCTACGGGTGCTCCGAGGGTCCCTGGCCCCACCCACCATCCCCATGGGCCGGGCTGTGAGCTCTGAGCCTTGCGCCTTCCTGCCTCAGCCTCCCCACGGGCGCCTCCAGCCGTGGGTCACCCCTGCCTCAGGGGATGCTGGCCCCCACCCCCCAAGAAGCGCCCTGGCTCCCACTCACGGGGTCAGGAGCCGCCTCCATGCCTCAGCCTGCGATGGCTCCTCCAGTGGTTTCATCTGCACACACAGGGGAGGCCACCTTCTGGACACACCCGCTGTCCCAGCCACGCCCCTGAGGTTGGCCTGTCACACACACGTGCGTGTCACCCCAGCAACACTCCGTTACACCTCAAAACTGCAGCAAATACCCCGTGAGCGTTCCTATTTCTGACTGTCCCGTGAAGGCCGGCTTTTTTACGCTTTGTTGACTTGAATCAGGGCTTGCGACTGGGCTGGTGCCGGACCGGGGACAGGTCTACCCTCTCTCTGGCCACCCTTGGTCCCGGGGCCCACGGCGCTGCCCATGGCACTGCCCACAGCCTGCACTGTGCATCTGGCATGCTACTCGGGCCTCTGCATGTCCCGGAGCCGCTGGCCTTGCGCCTCAGGGCCCACGGTCCCCCCGGCCAGGCCGTGGCTCCGGTGTGCATGGGAGTCCCCGCAGGCACTGTCCCAGGGCAAACTGCTTGTCGGCCACACCACCTGGGCTCCCGGCCCTGCAGCGAGCAGGAGCGCCCCGCGTGCGAACCCACGGAGAGAGCAGGACCGGCCGTGGCCTGAGCGTGAAGCCCGTGGGCTCTTGCCCAGCACTCCGCTAGGACGGGGGTGTCCCCAGGACACCCCAGAGGTGTGCCCTGGGATTTCAGGAAGGGGCCTGCCACCACCTCAACTCAGGGGACGTGGCTCTCCTCAGTGGTGAAACGCGGTAAGATCGGCTTCGCCCTCATCGGTTAACGCCGGCAGCACTACCGAGACACACCCGCCATGCGGCTTTGCACACCTCCAGGGAGGGTCCTCCCCACTGCAGCTTCCCGGTGCCCAGGTGTGCAGACACGCACAGGCACACGTGGGGTCGCCCTCATGGCTCACGCGGTTGCACACCCTGAGGGTAAGCTGGTGGGGCGCCACACCAGGCTCGGGGGGCTGTGGACTCATGCCCACCCCTCTGTCCATCCAGCGTGTCCCCACTCACGTTTGCTCCATGAACAGCTCCCGGGCACCCCTACAGCGACGCACCGTGAAGGGGAGCCGCACCCCAGGCCCGCCAGCTCCCGCCTCACCCCTTCTCTCCCCGAACACCCCTAACCTCCTGTTTCTCCTGCTTAAGGACGCCGCCTCGCCAGGGCAGGAGGACACAGCAAGACCAAGTCTCTGGGGGACAAGAGGCTGGCTGACACTCCCCGGGACCATGGGCCACCTGGAAATGATGGCTTGGGGACCACTCTGTCCCTGGGGCGACCGGTGGCATGGGAAAGGGCAGCTTGGTGTGGAGGTCATGACGGCACACAGGACCGGCCCCGTCTCCGGGGGTGTGTGGGTCTCCGGAAGCAGGCTCTGCTGGCTGGAACACGTCTGCGAGCAGACAGACAAGCCGCTTCTGGTCAGCCATCTGGGATTTTTAAATAGCTGCCCTGCCTGGCGGACGAGCCACAGGGCTCTGTGACGAGTGTCAGGCCTCAGCCTCCAGAGACACGCTCCAGTGAGTCTCAATCGGTGTTTGAGATGAAGGTTCCAGGGTCTGGCGGACGGAGCCCTGAATTAATGGGTTATGTGATCGGCATCTCATGGAGCAGACCCGAGTAAGAGGCCAGGAGGTCTGTCGCGGAACCCAAGTGAAGCCGTGGCGCCGTCTGCTGCGGCCCCGGGCGCTGGCACTCAGAGGAGGGCAGGCCGCCTCAGCGGTGCCTCCCCCGGCCGGGGTGCTGCGGTCCCTGCACCTGCCGAGGCAGGGGGACATGCCTGTGCCAGCTTCGCCCTCACCGGTGGGCGTCCCTGAGGGAGGCGGACGGGGCTCCAGAAGGGCCAAGAACGTCGCCTCCCTGAAGACGAGGCCGGGCGAGGTACCAGAGATGACCGGGAAAGAGGGGCTGCTCCGGGAGCCAGGTGCGGCCGATGGAGAAGAAAAGGGAAGAAGGGCCAAGGTGGGCGACGTGTCCACAACACAACCCAGGGCCCCAAGGACCAAGCGCTTGTTTCTAATGCCACAAAGCTGTGGTGTTTGGGGCAAAATGTGCCACAAAATGCCACCTACTCCCTAACATCATCACTTTGTTGGAAGAAGGAACCTATGACAGTTGCCTCTGCCCCTCCCACATGGTCCCCTCCCACAGTCACCCCCATGGTGTCCCCACGATCCCCCATAGCCACTTCTGTAGTCCCTCTGTGGCACTCTCAGTCACCCCAAGTTCCACCCACAGTTACCCTCCACAGTTTTCCCCAGTCACCCTCCACAGTCTCCCCATGGTCTCCCCAAGGTCCCCCCACAGTCTCCCCACAGTCCCCCAAGGTCCACCCCCATGGTCTCCCCAGAGTTACCCTCACGGTCTTCCCCACAGTCCCCCAGAGTTCCCCCAGGGTCCACCCCACAGTCCCTCCAGAGTCCCTCCACCATCCCCCCCACAGTCACAACCACTGTACCCCCCACAGCCACCTCATTGTCCCCTCCATGGTCCCCCCACCCCCACTCTCCCCCGTGCTCACCCCCACAGCTAACCGCAGCTGCTCCTGGGTGGGCAGCAGAACCAGGATGTCCCTGGGCTCCGTGGTCATCTTGCTGTGTCGCTGTGTCAGCCACTCCTGTGGTGGCATGAAGGCTGTCAGGATGGGGGCCCCTCCATGGCCTCCTGCAGGGAAGACTGGTCAGGGGCACCGCCAGGGAAAAGCTGAGCTGCCCACACCTATGTGCCACCCACACGGACGGGGCCACATGTCACCACCTGTTGTGTCCTCCCCGGCCACAGGTGGGGAACATACCACCGCAACTCACCTGGGGACTGGTCCTGAGCTCCTGGCTGGGGAAGTAAGCGGAAGAGGACTGGGGCCGGGACAGGTGCGCGCCCATTGGAAAGCAAATAAACAGAGTCAGGCTGGTACCCGCCCTCCCCTGCCTCCAGCTGACCCCACTCCCCCAGGGGCCACCTCACAGCCCCTGTGCCTCTGCCAGCACTGCCTCCCTCCTTCCCAGGGAGCGGGACAAAGGGTCACGGTAGGAGCCCTTGGCGACAACACAAATAGCAGAAGCAGGATCATTCCGGAGGTTTCTGGAGAAGCTGGAGGGAGCGCGAGAGCAGGGCCCACAGATCCCAGAAAGTCACCTGGAGTATGGGGCCCAGAGTCCAGTCCCCAGCATCCCCTGCTACGGAGGGAATGGATGTGGAATGCCGCACGGCTGCTCCCAAAGCGATCTCCTGCAGGCACACCGCGCCTCCCTTGAGCGGCAGAAGCCCACGTGGCAACCCCCGGCGGAGGGTCACGGGCTACCTGCCCCACAGTGAGGAAGACTCCCACAGGGGAAGGCTGGGGTGAGCTGCCGCGGGAACTCGGACCTCCGGAAGGGGTGACTCCAGACCCGGAATCAAAGGGGATGGAGAGCAGCGCCCCGAGGGGCTCCAGATCCCTGGGGCAGGTGTTCTGCGGCAGTGTCCAGGGGGTGCTGTGAGGCAGCTGGGCAGGTCCTGTGAAATTGGGTCCCCCTGTCCCCTCTGCTGTCGCCCTGCAGGGGTGAGGAGGTCTGGGACGCAGATGAGGAGAGGGAGCGGGCCCAGGCTCTGCCAGTCCGCCATGCGCCCCTTGCGCCCAGACGCCCGCCCCTCCAGGCTGAGCCGGATCTCCGCGGATCTGCGCGGCTGCCGCCTGGTCGTTTTCTCTGTTCATCACCGGACGCCTGCGCAGCCTTTCTGCGGCCGCTTTAACCGTTTCCCGCAAGGCCGACAGCCCCAGGGAGCACGTGCTGGTTTTCGTGATTCCACGGGCTTCCGAGGGCCTGGGGGCCAGTGACTGCGGCCACCGCGGCTCCTGTCTCCGCACAGCACGGCAGGATCCGCTGCTCTCCACGAGCCTCGGGGCACAGGGGGAGACCGTGGGGCGGCGGCCGACCCCACCCAGCGCGCACACGCGCGCGGACGGCGGAGGAACCGCGCGCACGGAGGGAGCCGGGAACCCGCGCGCTCAAGTCCCGAAGCCACAGGGTGGGGGTGACGCGCCCCACGTGCGTCTGGGGCTGGGGTCCGTGTCTCAGGGCTTTGGGAGACGCGGCTCCGAACGCCTCCGGGAGAGAAAGGGGACGCCGGGCGCCCTCCCCGCAGGTGCAGCTCCGGACGCGCCCGAGCCCCGCCCCAGCCCCGCCCCAGCCCCGCCCCAGCCCCGCCCCAGCCCCGCCCCCCAGCCCCGCCCCCAGCCCCGCCGGCTGAAGGCCCAGGGCCGGTGCGGGGAGGCGCGCGAGGACGCCTCGGGAAGGCCGGCTCCGCGCCTCCGCCCCTGCGCAGCGGTCCGCACCCCCAGCTCCCCGGCTTAGCCGCGAGGCGCACGCGGTCCTCCCCTGGGAAAACAGGAACGTGGCAAGACCCCGCCCCGGAAAACACGCCGCTCGTCCACGCTCCTCTTCTGATGCAGGGGGCGGGGCGGGGCGAGCCGGAGCGCGGGGGCGCCTGCCCTGCCCCGCCACGCCCCGCCACGCCCCGCCCCGCCCCCTCCGGCCCCCGCGGCTGCTCCAGCCCCTCCCCCCCGCGCTGCAGGCTCTGCTCAGAACGTCCCGAAAGCCAAGCCGGGCTCGAGAAGTGGACGTCGCCGGCGCAGCTTCCAGGAAACGGGGCGGGACACCCGCGGGCCGGGGCCGGGGCCGGTCGGGAACCGAGGCCGAAGCAGGCTGCAGGGGCCCGCCGGCCCACAGCGCGCGTTCTGGGGAGCCGTGGGCTGGCCGCGACGGCCGACGCCCGCAGGGGCAGGGAGCGGGTTTGCAGCCGCCGGCCCCGGGGCGATGCGCAGGGACACCTCAGACGGCGGGGGCTGCGGACCGCAGATCCGCTGAATGCATCCAACTGTTCACGGCAAAGGAGTGTATTTTACAGCATTTCAGTCACACCCCCGGAAAGCTATTAAAGTACGGAACGCGTTATATTACCATAGAAAACCATGAAAATCCAGGCGTGGCGTGAGCACACGTGTGTGTGCCGTGCACGTGTGCGTGCGTGTGGGAGTGCGGAGCGCACAGTCTGACGGAGGAGGACGCGGGACTGTTGGCCTCTCCTCCAAGCCCACTCACACGCCCTGCTGACACGGCCCCCCTTTCCCGCCCTGGTTTGCTTGTGGCCACAATGACGCGTCCTGGGGTGAGGACTCTGGGTCCAGAGGTCGCGCTGCTTAGGTGTCCGGCTGTGAAGGGCCCAGCAGTGGCCTCCCCTCACCTGCACCCCTGTGTCCGGTGTGCATATGCCATGTATCTCCTGGGGCGCCCAGCCCGCAGGCCCCGAGGGTCCTCCCGGCACCTCACCAAGCGCCTCCCTCGTTCCCACCGTCCCGGGATGGAGTGGCGGCAGGACACCCGGGTTTGCTCATTTTATTACTAGGGAAACAGGTGCAGAAAGCCAAGAGACCCGCCCAGGGCTGGCTGTGGCATTTCTAGCCTGCACCTGCGGGGAGCCTCCTGGGATCCCATGGGAAGCATCACTCTTACAACGACCCTGGAAGGACAGCTCAGCATTTTGGGAAGCAGGGGCCACCTGCTGCACTGGGACGGGGCGGGCAGGGGCTCCCTGTCCCCTAAGAAGCAGGAAGAGCTTGTCCAGAGAGGGACGAGGGCAACAGGGAGGCTCTGTGCTGACCACAAGGGACCGTGTTTTGTTTGCCTCCCGGTCAGAACTCTTGACCTCAGTTAAAACTGAAAGCCTGGGAGCAGGGCGTGTGGGAGGCCCCCACACTGGCCCGGCTGCACCAGCTCCCTCTTCGCTGCAGGTTGCTGCGGGCCTTGGTGCAGACCACCGCTCTGTGGGACAGACGCTGTTGTGCGGGATTTCACACACTGCTCAGGGGCGAGGAGCAGGGCCTGCCCCCCATCCTGCAGGAGGACACAGGGCCCTGTGCTCACACCCATCCCCACGAGCCCTGTACAGCAGGGCACATCTGGGACAGCGAGAGGACAGACCAGGGGAGGAAGGCAGCCGAGGGACTCTCGGGAGCCAGGTTTGGTGGGGGACCCATGGCCCCTGGACGCGGCAGGACCAGGCCTGTGAACGTCACACCCCCAGGAGCACGAGACCCTCGGGCCCTGGAGAGGGACGTCCCTGGGCGCACAGGAGACCACCAGCCCCTAGGCCCAGGCTGTATGTGAGCGTTTCTTTTCCCGAGACAGCACAGGTCAGACCCCCCAGCAGCCCACGGCCTCTGACACAGGCCCTGCTTGGCCCTCAGGCCGCCTCGGTCTCCCCTTGACCGCAGGCCAGCTGGGACAGAGGTCCCGGGTCACCCACACCTTCATGGAACACCTTCTCTTGGCGGGCACGGATCTTTCAGAAACGGGCACAAAACGGTTGAATTCGTTATAACTCAATGGCATGTGCCTTCTGTGTAAATGCTCGTGGAAGGGTTCCCTTCAGAGAGATGAGTCACTGCGGACACGTGTTCTGAAATCAGAAAGATCGGCCGTCCCGTTGAGCGAGGGCCTCCGTGAGTGAGGTTGAGCTGGACGGGAGCACATCTGGGGCCCAGCAGCACGGCACGGGCAGGTGTGCCAGGGCCCCGGGCGCTGGCACGGGTCCCACGGGGGCCCCCAGACCCGGGTGTGGCAGACAAGGACAGGGATACGCCCTTGTCCCGAGGCTGGGGGCTGGAGCATGGCCCCTGCGTCCCTGGGAGATAGGAGGAGCACACCCCACGTGCAGAAGGAATCATGCGTTTCTTCACAAGGCGGTGCCTGATTTCCAGCCTCCCTGAGCTGGCGTCTCTCCTGCTGCTGCTGCGGGCCCACTGAGAGCCCCAGGGCAGGGATGTCCCACGCACGCCCCACAGAGCCCCAGATGAGGGGCTGGCCAGCAGCCACGGGGCCTCTGTGGGGACAGAGTCGAGGGGTGGCCAGTGAGATCAGCTTCTTGACCAGCTCGTTGGCGAGTGGAGGCTGCCTGGCCTTGAGGTCTGCATCCTGCCTTGAGGTCTGCCCTCCTGCCGTGGAGGAGGGACAGCGCCGGCCTCGGACGTCCACTCAAACATCACGTGTCAGCTCCCCCTCGGTCACAGCATTTAAGGGGAGAAGTAAGACGTCTTCCTCATTGCACCCACCCCTCCATTTCCAGGAGAGTCCCTATGGACGGTGGCCCTTGTCACCTTCCTGGGCCCTCCCACGCAGGACATCCAGAACTGGGGGTCCCCGGGGCCAGCCAGAGGATGGCGGCGGTGGACAGTGTTTGGTGTGCGCCTGGAACCATGCCCCTCTCCCCCTCAGGATGGTGGGTCTCCCACTCCATGGAGTCCCCGGGAAGAGCTGACAGGAGTCCCACCGAGGACCCCCGCACCCTGGACAGGTGGCGAGCGAGGGTTAGGACGTCATCATTGTCACTGAGGTGGAGACGAGAGGACGAGGCTCGCAAGCGCCTGAGGGCCGCTGATGCTGTCTGGCTGGGACACGTGGTGGGACAGCTCCGGGGCCCTTGGGTCAGCCCAGCAGAGCCCTGATGCCCGCGCTCTCGGCCGCAGGAAAGGGCAGGGAAGGCAGGCTGCGGCAGGGGGCTGGAAGAGCAGGGGCGGGGGCCGAGCAGCCCCGCCACCGCCGCGGGTTACTGAGGCATAACTGCTCGCTGGGCTGGGGAGCAGGGGCGGGCGGCCTGGGGGTGCTGTGTGGACAGACAGACACACAGACAGGCCAAGCCTTGGAGCTCTGAGCTCCCTCCCACCCCCCCCCTTCAACCCCCGTCAGTGACAGGGACAGACAGACGCGCCTGTGATTTCCTTGTCTGTCTGTCTGCCTGCCAGATGGCTCACTTCCACTCCTTGGAGCCCTGCCTGCAAGCCTCCTCCCCCGGGCACGGGCCACAGGTGCCCTCCTGGGGAACCTGGGCTGTCCTACCCTCTGTGACTCACAGGGACGCGGCCGCCGCAGCCCGGGTGGGCTGTTCGCTCACCCACAGGCCGGGTCCCTGTGCGTGTCGTCGGGACGAAGCGGACCGGCCCTTAGTGACTTCATCGTTTCCGCATCCTTACTGGCTGAACCAGCGCTGACCCTCCGAAGCCCCTGGGGCCCCAGACATCCCAGAAGGCACCTTGCGGGGAGGGGGTAACTCCGAGTTAGACTGAGGTGTCCCTGGGGTTCAGGGTGGGGGCAGGAGTCTGCTGGAGGACAAGAGGGCCTCCCACGGCTGGCACAGCACGGCCCGGAGCCGGCCCGACAGCGGGCAGCATGGCTGGAGCCACGGCCCTCGGCAGGAGCCCTTCTTCACTGATGCAGGGGACGTGTGCTGAGCCACGGACGAGCTTCCGCAGGCCCCGCTGTCCTCACTGAGAAGCACAGATGACAGCCCCTTAGCAACGACGTCCGTCCTTCCCGCTGTTCGGGACACAGAACTGGGGGCCACCTCCTTCCTGTCTCTCCCCTACCCCAAGTCCAGACAGTAGCGAATTCCCTTTGAAACACCGTCACACCGACCTGCCCACGTACCCACCCCCCAACGCCACTGGTCCACACCTGTCTCGTCTCCCGCCTGGGCTAGGACCATGGGCTCCCAAAGTCTCTGCTTCCAGACTTGCCCACATACCCGACACCTCCGCCTCCGGAGTCCTGCTGACCGTGGGTGTATCATGTCCAAGCCTGGTTCCCACTGTCCTCAAGGGAGAAGCTAGAGACTGACAGCTCCACGGGCTGCCCTGTTTGCTCCCTGGCCTCCCTGTCTTCCTGCCCCAGGACCGGCGCATCTGCTGTTCTGCGTGGCTCGTCCTGCACACCTGCCTGGCTTTCAGAAGCCAGCTCACATGCCTCCTTGTTGGGGAGGCCCATCCTGACTCCCGGGGCTCGCTGTCCTTCACAGCACCGAGCATAACCAGACACGCCGTTCATTGTTTCTCTCTCCCTGGAGAGGAAGCTCTGTAAAGCCTTGTTCACGGACGTAGCCCCACTGTGTGTACTCGCCAAGTGTGTGTTGAGCTAAAACAGAGCCACTACCTGCCCAGGTTTGACGCCATGACCCCCTGGGTGGCTTCTGCGTCCATTGTGCAGATTTACAAACTGAGCCTCCCAGATTGTCTCTGGAATCCAGGCCTCGGGCTGCTGCCCATGGTTTCCTACCAGTTTCACGTCCGGCCTGCTCGCTGGAACCCGGGGTTGTCGAGAGCCTCTTTCCTGCCTGGTCTGCTGACTCCCGTAGGCCCCGGAGGGAGCTGCTCCCAGGCACATGTGGGGCCCCTGGGTCCATCCCTTCACTGCCTCAGTAGGACAGAGGAGCCCTGCGAACTACAAGGTGTTGTCACCACCAGTGCGTGAGGCCAACTCTCCAAGGACTTGGTGGGGGAAGACCAAGGACATCCCAAGCCCTCCTGCTTGTCAAGACCACTTCGCAGTAACCAACACAGTATCGCAAAGCCACACGCACTTGCCTTCGGAACCGCAGGGCTGCAGAGACCCTGGGGCGAGCGGCCTGTGGGGCCCAACACTTCCAGACTCCCGTGGGGCCGGGCAGGATGCCAGGGCCCTGCCCTCGAATCCTCCCCTGCAAGCTGCTCTCTGTGCCTCGGGAGCCTGGCTGAGGCCTTCCTCTCCCCCAGGATTGTGCTCTCCATCCTCTTCCTCCCCTCAGTGCTCCAGGGACCCCTGGCTGAACTCAGCTTCCCCACCAGGTCTTTCCCCACCGTGCTCTCTGCAGACTCCCCAGTCCCTGTGGGCCCCAATCTGGCCTCTTCGGGGACGCCCCGCTCCGAGGAGCAGTGTTCTCCGACCCCAGTGCACATCCGGAACACGGCAGCTCCGTGGCAGGCCCAGCCCGCGGGGCATGGGCCTGGGAATCTGCATTTTGAGCAAGTTCCCAGGACCGTGCCTGAGAACCCGGGCCACAGAGCCACACACAAGCGCAGCAGGCACCCAGAAACCTTGCTGAGCGGGGTTACAGCACCCGCCTGGTGGGGGACCCCGTGTCTACTCACTGCCATGCAAAGGTGGCCACCGCGGGACATTCAGACTGACGGCCTCCCCCCCGTCCGCACAGCTCTCGCCCCCTCACTCGGGAGCACGTGTGTTGTCACGAAGGCGCTGGGTCTGGAGGGACGAGTCCGGGCGGCTGCCGTCCCCGGTCTCCACAGCTGGCCTTGCCGGCCGGTACCCCTCCAGCTTCTGGAACAGTGGAGCCCGCCCCCCCGCCGCCCCCGGGGCTCCCGCCACCCATGACTCTCGGCGAGGCTCCGTGCGGCTGACCTCTCACTCCTGTCTCTGTGGGGAGGGCGCCCTGGCCGCCCACAGCTCTCCCTCCCAAGGCACCCAGCTCGTCTCCCTGTTTCCGTTGACCCCCAGCACGCAGCGGGGCCGAGACGGCTCTCCCCGGGTCGTGGTCATGACCGGCCCCACTTCACACACGTCCCGGCTGCTGTGTCCCCACGGCCTTGCCAAGCGTCGGGCTAAAGTGAGTTCCCAGTAACGACCCACTCAATGGATGGACACCTGGCCCGGGTAGAAGGCCGCCCCGAGGGTGGCCCCACGGCAGCCGTCCTGTGAGGCAGACCTGGCCAAAGAGAAGCGGCGCAAAGGCAGCCTTGACGAGCACGGGGCACACGACGCCCAGTCCCAGAGACGGACCTGAGGACCCAAAGCCATTCGAGCTCTGTGTGGCTTCCCCCACCGCCCAGCTCAAGGCCACGGGCGTCACTCACGCACTCCGTCCTCCAGCCTGTCCGCTGCAATGAGCCCACACCTGTGGTGTTGCACTCCGTGATGTCCAGCCCCAAGTAGGAAGGTCACTGTGGACTAGAACGAAGTTCCTTTCACATTTCTACGTTAACCTTTACAAGGCGGCTCGGGTTTCCCGGACCAGCTCCAGGGTTTTCCCTGGCTCAAGGCGGCATCGGTGTCCCAGGAAGGTCAAGGAAGGCAAACTCACGGTCTTTTTACGGAACCTTCAAAGAGGTTCTTAGATCTTTGCGGGAAACAGACATGGGATTAGAGGCCAAGTCTATGGAACTCTTAGAGACTCTGACTGTGCTTTGTTTGGAGTAAAATAAACGTACCCGGACCTCCCTGGTTAGACTCTCTGAAAGGCACCTGCTCTTCAAAACGACCCAGAACCTTCTGCTCCTTCACTTGGGAAGCCGAGTTCAGGGCAAGTGAACCAGAACTGAAGAGGTAAACAAACCCCTTTCGTTAGAGGTAGAATGAAAAGGTTTTTGGCTTCGTTGTGTTTCCTGTTCCGTTTGTCCGGCAGTACAGTGCTGGGTCGTCACGGTGAACGGAGGTCCTCGGCCGGGTCTGTCTTAAGAGATGGCTGCGCTGCTCAGCTGACCCGGGGCCCCGCCAGCCACTCTCTAGCAGGTGGCCTTGGAGAGCGAGCTTTCCCAGGCTGGTGGCGGGGAACCCCAGCTGCCTTCCGCGCTGCCCGGGAGCTTGGCTAACACCTGACATCTGTACTTCATATTTAAATATATTTATGCTTTAAACGTTCCCAAATACACAGTCCTATGAGACAAAAAGGCCATGCTGTCTCCACGTGACAGGGAGGGAACCACCGTCCAAGGAGGCAGGAGAATTGCTCAAGAACAGAATGGACTGATGGGGCTAGAAGCAAACCACGGCCGAGCCTACCCCGCCCGGTGTCCTCCCAGGCCTGGCGCATTCCCTCGGGGCCTCCAGACCAGAGCTGCCCTCGGGCACACCTTCCGGCCTACAGCCACGAAGATCCCTCCTGTGATCCCACGGAGAATGAGTCCGACGCAAGGGGCCAGGGCCTGGTGTTCCAGACTTACAAACCAGGGTCAAAACCACAGACAGGAAAACCGAGCAGCAGGAGATGCGTCCCTTTAGCCCCCACGAGACAAAGTGCTAATACGCCCAGCAGAACGCCAGGCGCAGGGCCGAGCGCTGCCCAGGTCAGTCCGTCCCCGGCACCCCTGGGTCCCCGGAAGGGACATCTCCTGTGGGGGCAGCACTGTCCTCTGCTAGCTGCCCACCTTTTGAAAAGCTAGCTCCCTGCTGGACGCTGGGACTGAGTCATGGACATGAACACACAGAAACAGGCTTCCTAGAAGTCAGGAGCCCACAACTTGGGCAGCCTGGTACAGAGGGAACCCTGAACCGGAGGTCAGCCTGGTCCAAACTCAAAGCCACGTCTCCGTCCTTCCCACTGAGTGTGGACAGAGCGAGACACCTGGCACAGGCAGGCTGGCAGTAAGGAGGGAACCCATCCTGCACATCTCTGGGCTCTGACGCCGGGATGCCCTGATTCCCCTTCCTCTACGGAGAAAGCGTGTGTGGCTCAGCGAGCCGGACTGGCATGTCCCGCAGAGCCCGCCCCCCAGTGGAAGCAGCCTGGGCCCAGCATGTGTCTATACCAAGCTATGCTCCACGCCTGGCTCCCCCACAGACAAGGAAAACAGCCCTGACCCGAGAGCTCTGCATTTCCAGCATCTTCAGAGAGATCACTGATCCAAACTGTTGCTGATGGCAAAGAGCGATGTAAAATATATACGAACTTCAAGCAACGGTCCCAGGCTAATTTTTTTCAAGATTTTATTTATTTATTTGACAGAGAGAGATCACAAGCAGGCAGAGAAGCAGGCAA
Organism: Lontra canadensis; assembly: GCF_010015895.1. Taxonomy (NCBI): domain Eukaryota; kingdom Metazoa; phylum Chordata; class Mammalia; order Carnivora; family Mustelidae; genus Lontra; species Lontra canadensis. Next base: position 6,373,169 of record NW_022631091.1, read on the forward strand.
AGGATGGGGGGAGCAGAGAGCCCGATGCGGGGCTCGATCCCAGGACTCTGAGATCACGACCTGAGCTGAAGGCAGAGGCTTAACCCACTGAGCCACCCAAGTGCCCCCAGGCTAATTTTTTTTAACACGCACACATTGCACCATTCACGAAATTCTGTGACTTTCAGCAACAAAGCCATTCCTGGTGTGGCCCGGCAGGCACGGTGATGTTCCCTGAAGTCACTCTGGTCCTGTTGCCCAGGGTGCAGAGCTGGTTTCTGCCAACACTGGCTGTTTCTGAGCCCCTCCACGTCCTGGCACAAAGCCCGCCTGGGAGCCTGGACTCGGGTCTGGCACCGACACATGCATCTGCTCTCAGGAGCTCAGGGAGAACAGGGTCAGCAAACTCCCAGAGCGGACAGAGGGCAGCCCATTAAGCCGCGTGTGGCACCTTGAAGGCAACGGCCTCCCACCCAGCCCGTCTGAGCCCAGCCCATGGCCGGCCCACAGCCCTTCCCCTCCCCAGGCCTGGTGCCAGCCAGCCCCCTGCAGCCCAGCCCCCCGCGCCCCCCGCCCAGCATTTACCCCTCTCCCCCCGAGTCTGCTCCACTCTCTGGGGACTTGCCAGCTGGCCCCCTAATGAACTGGGAAAACCAGTTCATATTGCATATAAACTGTGGTAAGAGGTGCTCCAGTGCCCCCCACCCCGGCTCCACTGGCTGCCCCGGGACTCCCTTTCCACTCCTCCCTCCCGCCTCAGGCTTGGGTCCATCCTCGGGCCATCTGACGCCCAGAGGACAGCGTGGGGACTATCAGCTGACATGTCCACTGGGCCGGGCCACAGAGCCCTGGGGGGTGTTGTCAAACATCACCAGAACGTGGCTGTGAAGGGGTTTTCAGGGGAGATTAGCCTCGATGTCGGCGGACTCGAGTAGAGCAGGTAAGTCTCCTCCGTCATGCGTGAGGGCCATGTCCGATCAGTTGAAGGCATCAGAACACTAGTCTGAGGCCCTGGGGCAGGGGCCGCTCTGCTGTCCATGGCCTTCAACCTCAGCTCTGCCCGGGCCTCCAGCCCCACAAGCCCGGGAACCAATGCTGCAAACCTACCTTCTCCCCCAACCCCACTGTGCGCATATCCTGTTGGTTTTGAGCTCTCTTGGCTCCCTGAGAAGGGACTGATACTCCCCGGGTCCCACATCCACTCTCCTCATCTAAGCGCTGGGTGCTGAGCATGATGGCTCCCGGGGGAGCTCATGGAAGGAGCCTGTGGCTGCCTCTGCCCATCCAAGAACTTGGGCCTCGTTGCCCCTCTGCTCTGCCACCGAGGGCTGCCCTGTCCTTCCCGTCTCTCCCCACCAGCTGTGCACCTGCTCCCAGAAGGCTGCCTCTCCTGTCACTCTGATGCTTTCCTCCGTTCCTCTGTCCACGCGGGTCCCTCGCTGGGGCTCCAGGGGTGGCCCACTCACCCTCACAGCCTCATCCTCCCTTTGCCTCTCCCCAGGCACCCGGGCAACCAGACAATAGGATGAGACACATGAAGTCCCCCCGTCCCTCGGCCCCTCTAGCCCTGGCCGTGGTGGGCTGCCCTCACCCTCCCTCAAGCCCTCCTTCTGCCCCCTCCTGGTCTGGAGTCCCCCAGCCCCCCTCCCTCCTGGAGTCCCTCCACGTGCAATGTGCTCCTTCTGACCCTGGCTCCTTCCCAGCCCCTGATTGCAACACCCCACCGGGTCTGATCGCAACATGCCTCGCGCTGTGATTCACCCTTCTCGGGGCGGGTCCCCAGGCCCTGCAGAGGCGCCAGACCAGCCATGTTGAAGAGCTCTCCTCTGGGCACCAGCCCTACTGGCGCACCACCTTTCCCTGTGACAACTGAGGGTTTCCGTCTGGGGCTCCTGGAGAGGAGCAGAGTGGAGACTGGGTGCCCACACCCCCGTGTGTCCAGCCACCATCCTGACTCACAGCACACAGCAGGTGCCCCACGAACGTTTGTTCAGAGAAAGGACTGACCTCAGGGTCAACAGTGAGACCCTCACCCCCCGCTGAGCCTCCCCCTGGGGGCTCCACGTCAGTGCGGGCCGGCAGGAGAGGGGAAACTGTGAGAGCAGGCTGGTCCCTGGGGGGCCCCCAGCCCGCGCGGCAGGCCCAGGGCTGGGCGGGCCAAGCCTCGGGGCTCAGCGGGCTCATCCAAGCAGACTCGGCCTCCTGCCTGGGGGTCCCATGGTGACTGTTAGGGTCGTGACTGCCCTGTCCCAAGAGCAGGATTTGGAGTCCTGGGTGTTCACGGACACTCTGTAAACATCCACTCCTTCCTCCTCCATTAAATTGTCGGTGGAAGTGACCCGGGTCACGACCCCTTGGGGATCGCGGTGTGACTTTGAACATCGCAACCACGCCACGAGGGTGGGCCTTGTCCTGGGAACCAGCCCTCACCAGTGCTGTCTCCCACTGTCCCTCCAAGAGCTCACGGAGGATGGGGGTGCTGACGCAGGGTCCCGGCCTGGTGCCATCGGCTGGATGGTGAGAGCCCAGGTCACGTGGGCAGCTGGAGGAGCACAGGCCAGAATTAAGGGGCCGATGCCCCTCTGGCCCTGAGCCACCACCGGCACGCAGGAACCAGCGTCAGGACGTCCGCGTTATAACTGCGACAGCTCCTCCGTTATGTTCTCACACCAGCCTCCGGCCGGGCTCCCCCCTCTAGCACAGCAGGCAGGGCAGAGACGGGCAGCCGAGCCGGGGTCCCAGGGTCGCATCACGCGATCAACGGGTTGGGAGAAGAGCTGAGGTCAGGTGACCGCCGCACTGCTGTGGTGAGGGCTTTGCCCTAGGACAGGTGTCGTCTGACAGTGCCCAGGCCTGTGGTCAGGTCTCCAGGAGTGGAGACCTGAGCCCCTCTTCAAAGCCCCGTCGTGTTAAAAACAGAACGCACGGGCGCCTGGGTGGCTCAGTGGTTAAAGCCTCTGCCTTCGGCTCAGGTCATGATCTCAGGGTCCTGGGATCCAGCCCCGCATCAGGCTCTCTGCTCAGCGGGGAGCCTGCTTCCCACAACCCCTCTGTCTGCCTCTCTGCCTACTTGGGATCTCTGCCTGTCAAATAAATAAATTAATTAAAAATCTTAGGGGAAAAAACAACAACAACAACAGAACGTGCCGTTCTTGTCGCGTACAAAGGGCATGGTCTGAGCCTCAGGGCTGTGCTTCGGACGAAATTTAAGCAAGCGATTCTGGGTGGGAAAGTTCTGGGTGGGAATCCTGAGACTTCCACAAGCGAGGATACCTCCTAGAAGTAAGGAAATAGTTCTGTCACTCGCTAAACAAGGAACGCATCTGCGCAACAGTGGACAAATCTGCGTCATCGTACACAGGCCCTCCGCCTCAGCTGAGCCCCTTGTCCCCCAGGGACACCTCTTGCAGGGCTTAAGCAAAGGAACACGAAATGTGCCGGAAGAACCGTGGATTTACTCGTACCCTGTACCTTATCTGTAGACGGCGTGGCCCACTGCAAGACCCAAACGCCTGTTAGCCAAAGCTGGCCATCTAAGCTCCTCAGAAGTTATAGAAACTTCTAGAACAAACAGAAGGCAGACCTGCTCGAGGACCCGGTCAGGAGGGCGGAGGGCATGGCTGAGTGGACGGGACCAGAGACACCTCAGGGCAGACCAGTCGGGCTCTGCTGGGACCAGGTGAGGGGCCAGGTAAGCAGGCACTGCCCCTGGCCTGGACAGCAGCACGCCACCCGCCCCCGCCCCCACCACGGCCACGGCCTGCTGTAAAGCACACTAGCACGCCAACACTCGTGTGCTGACTCCTCGGACCACGACCCCCAGAGTCGCCTCTGACCCCACGCTACCCGGCCCCCCACCCCCTGACCACTGTCTGCCCTCTTGTGCTCTAGCCTTATTTTCAGGAGCTTTAGAGAGCCTCCCAGAACAAAGGAAACGTCCTCCACTTGGTGATTAAATGCTAAGATGTCATTTTGTCACCTTTGTCTCGCCCCCTGCACGCACCCCTACACAAACCACCCAAACCACCTGAGCCTGCCCCCCTGGCATTGGGTCCTGCCCCACTGAGGTCAGTAGCCCTCCCTGCCCCACCCCGCCGTTTGCCCTGGATGCTTTCCACAGCGGCCACAGCAAGGCTGCAGGCCGGGAAGACCCAAGTCTTGCCCAGCCTCTGAGTCTATTTGGGCCCCCCTGCTCCAGCGGGCTGCAAACAAGCTCAGGGAACCGAATTTCTGGCCACACCGGGGAAGGTTAAAGGGCCGCACAGCCCCTGCACCTGCCTCAGGTCCAGGAGGAAAAGATGGGAGGGGTGCAGAGGGGAAGAGCCGGATGGGGAGAGGGATGGGGGGAGAGGCAGGGTGGTGGGCCAAGAGGCGGGGAGCAGGAACCCCGACCCTGCCTCTAAGTCAGAAGCCACCAAGGGGGTAACAGGGAGCCCTTCGCTTGGGACTTCCGGGAGCAAACTCCTAAAGGCGACGGTGGCGGAGTGTGACAGCCTGTCCAGCCCGGTGCCCACAGCCCCCAGTGGCCCACCCGTGGGGGGTTCTTAGGGAGGGGACAGACGCGCTCACCAGCGGGGGTAGCAGTCCCAGTGCGGGTCGGGCTCACCGTTCCGGATCTGGGTCCGGGAATGGGTGAGGGTCCGGCACCGGGTCTGGATTAAGGTCTGGGGTGGGGTCCGGCTCTGGGTGGGAGTCGGGGTCTGGGTCTGGGTCCGGGTCGTGGTCTGAGTCCGGCTCCGGCTGAGGGTTCGGGTTCGGGTCAGGGTCGGGATCGGGATCGGGGTCCGGGTCGGGGTTGGGGTCCGGGTCGGGGTCCGGGTCGGGACCCAAGTGCAGCAGCGTGAACGCGGCCGCCGCTTTTCCTGCATCTCGGCTGAGCCGCGCGGGGGCCGTGGTTGGGGGCGATCGCAGGGCGATCACAGGGGCCGGGATGGGGGCCATCGCATGGGGCGCGCCCGAGCCGCGGTGGGCCCGCGCTTCGACCTCTCTTCTCCGGGCCCTGCCCGTTCCCGCCCTCGCCTCCCAGCCCCGCACCCGTACTGTCTGCCCGGGTCCCGCCTCTACCCCTCGCTGCCCTGCCCTGCCCTGCCCCGCCCCGGCCGACCCCGACGTCCCTTCCCGCCCTCCTGCCCCTCCCGTGCCATCCCGGCCCGCCCCGTCCTCTCAACTGCGCTGCGCTCCAGCCGGGTCTCCCCTCGCGGTCCAGCCGCCCCCGATCTGTCCCCTCGCCCTCCTTGCCGTGCTTCTCGCTCCGCCCCGCGCCGTCCCGGGTCCCTGCCGGGTCCCCACTCCGCGCCAGAGGGCAGGGGCGCGGCTCGCAGGCAGTGGTGGAGTTGCCCGCCGCAGGATTATCAGTCGGGGGTCGCAGCGTACCGAGGTCGTCCGGATCCCGGGTCGCATTGTTCAGCGTTCGCCGGGTCGGGGGAGCCTCCCGGGGTCGCCCGTCAGGGGGTCGTCCCGGACGCGGAGAGGTGAGCGCGCGGCCCTGGAGAAGCCCCGGCTCTGGGCGCGAGCTGAACCGGCCGGACCCCAGGCCTGCGCCGCAGACTGCGAACGCCTGCCCCACCCGCAGCCCCGCGCCGACCCACTGGCTTTGCAGGGGCTGCGAAGACGGCGGGGACCCCAGGAGGGAAAGTCTGCCCGAGGCGCGGGGAGAGCTCGGTGTGTTATGTGGGGTGCTGGGCACGAAGCTATTGCAATCGCGGGGGCCTCGGGGAGGGATCCCCCGAGGAAGGGCCGACACTGTCTGCAGACACAAAAGCAGATCCTGGACTGTGGGAGGGCCTGGGAGTGAGCGGTCCTGAAGGTGAAACCACCTCGGGGGCTGCAGGGACTTATCAGATCATGACCTGGGGGTGACCCAGGCAGCCCTCTGACCTAGTGACATTCCCTCATTCCTGCCGAGGGGCCCAAATCACTGAGTAGAGCTTACAGACTCCCCCACCCCGGGCCTGCGGGGCTGGGAGTGCTCCTGGGAATGGGCGGACACCTCTCCTCCCAGACCCAGCTGGGCTGCCCTGTGGCTCACAGGGCCAGTTAGACTCAGGAAGGTCCTGAGATCACCAGTATTTTTGGAAGGAACACAACGGGGATGGCCCCATGGGAGAGACACATAAAGGACAGGTATGGGGAGAAGGTTTGGGGCCCCCCTGTGACCCTTCTAGGTGCGCCACTCTCCCCAAATCCCCACGTGTTCACCAACCTGGAAGCTCTCCAAGCCCGTTCACTGGGGTTTTCATGGAGGTTTCCTTCCAGAGGCCTGATTGATGAAATCATTGGCCATTTGTGATTGAACCCAACCTCCAGGCCCCAGGGTAGGGGGTGGGACTGAAAGGTCCTGAGACTCTAGTCATGTGATTGGTTCCCCTGGCAACCTGCTCCCACCCTGGGGCTGGTTTCCAAAAGTCCCCTCCTTAACACTACACTCTCAGCGCTTGGGAAATTCGGAGGGTTGTAGGTGCCCTGTGCTGGAAATCGGGTCAAAGACTAAATCTGTGTATGTGTGTATTGTAAGTGACAACATCACAGGTGGCTACGTACAGGACCGACGGATACGGTAGAGCGTGGGCGGGAGGTGACCGTCCTGAGTCTACGCGGGAAGAGGAAGAGAAGAAAAGTACAAGAAAAGGAAAGGCACCAAGGTAAAACTGGAAATGCCAGTTTCAATAATCTCAACACCAGGCTCTAGGAATCCCAGAAAGATCCCGAGAGACGGGAGAGCTGCTGGGCGAAGAAAAAGCTGAGCGGCCCCTGAGAGGCTTCTGGGGGCAGAGCCAGAGGGAGGGGAGGCTCCAGAGGGGTTTCCCGGGGCAGTCCTGGGCAGGCGAAATGGCCTTTCTGAAGGGACAGCCCAGCCGGGTGCCCAGAGTGTGCAGCATCGGGGTGAGGGCACAGGGTCCTGTGGGTCATTCCCATACCAGCCCGCCACAGGCTCTTTCTCTCCACTTGAGCCCCCGCCCCTGCCCCCCCGGGGCCAGGTCAGCTCGAGGCCATGGGCATCTCCGGCTCGGGGAGCCAGCACCACTGAGGGACCATCGTGCAGGCTCTGATCCACAATGCCTGGGGTCCAGGCAAGTAGAGGAGAGTGGGACAAGACGTGCACAGAAGATGGCCAGGTGGGGACACGGGAAGAAGATGGCCATCTACATGCCGAGGAGCAAGGCCTCCGCAGAGACCAGCCAGTCCACACATGCGTGTCGGACCTCTGGCCTCGCCTCCAAGACTGGGAGAGAGTAGGCATTGTTTCAGCTGCTGGGCCCGTGTTTGTCACGGCGAACCGAGCTCATGGACACAGTCCTATCTGACACCATCTGGTCACTGTAAAGAATCACCAAAATGTGCACGTTTATTATGCCCATCCCACTCCTTGACGCTTATCCAAGGAAATAAGTAAAAAAAAAAGACATCGATCCTCCCAGTCCTAAGAGCATTGCCTCATTGTTCACAAGAGCCGAGACGTGGAGACAACCTACATGTCCACGTGTGAAGGGAGGAAGAGACGTGGTGTGTGACCCGACTGAGCGCTGGCCGGCCACGAGCAAGGGCAGCTCTCCATCTGCAACAGCCTGGATGGACCCGGAGGTGTTCTGTGGGGCGAGAGAGGTCCGAGAAAGGCAAGTAGTGCATGATCCCACTCGTGGAATCTAGAAAATCCAATGCAGGAGCATCGTGGTCCCGAGGTTTCGGGAGTTCTGGGGAAAAGAAGGATGGTGTCTAAGGGTCTGAACTCGCAATGGGTAAGAAATACACCACAGCAACCCAGTGCCAGGCTGATGAGTACAGACGGCTGCGTTGTACCACAGCCATTGGACTTTTCACACTCTGAAACTTAATCAGTCTGACCACGGAAAAGATAGAAATGCTAATTATTGCTACACTGACAATCTCGTACAATATGTAAACCGAAGTCATAAAATGAACACTTGTACACCTTGAGTTTACACAATATTCTATGCCACGTGTATCCCGTAAAAAATGACATACACAAAGACGCTTGTCAAATTCACTTTTCCAAGAGGGAAGGGGCTAATTAAATTTACAACAGTGGAAGTGTATGGGGGAGGGATAAGTAGCAGTAGCATATTAAGCAGGGGCTAAAACGGAAATGGGAGGGTCCTCACACCATATGAAAATTATTTAGAAAGGCGGCTGGAGAAAGGGGCAGGTCCAAATTTCACACATACCTCATTATTACCAGAATCATGTGAAAAATGTGTAGAGAGGACAGAAAAAGATCTAAAGTGTCCAAGGCTAAATAATAATTTTTGACAACGTTGCAGCTTTACTTTTTTTCAAAAATTCCTTTTAGCTTAAAGAAGTTTTAATACGTGAAAATTTAAAATGTGAAAAAGAGAGGAAAAGGCTAAGGGCACAGGGCTCCTCTGGGATTTCTTTGAGCGGGGCTGCTCCTGATCTTTGCTAAATACACGTGCGTGCAAACACATGCACACGCACGCAAGCCTGTGCAGACCCGCCCCTCCCTGCTAGAGATGTGATGGCCCTGCAGAGGTGGCTTGACCATCCTGGGGTTGCACGCATAACCGAATACAGGAAAAATCCCGTCACATACATTGCATTGAGAGCGCACAGGGTTACAATTAAGTGGTTACAATTGCTCTATTTCTCAAGATTCCAGCTTTTTCTGGGTTAATATTGGTCAAGCTGGAACAGAAATACAGGTTTTAAGCAGGTGAAGTTCCTTTGCCAACCCAGATCCTTAATGGCAGGGAGGCATGAGGTAGACACCTGCTGCAATGAAAACAGGGGCCTTTGCTCTTACTTCCCACACGTCACGTTGCTCTGGAGCGTTGAGAAATGCTACGGAATATGAAGAGGAAGTAACGGGCGCCCTGTGAGTAAGGAAGACGCAGAATTATGATCAGTTGTAGTTACACCATTTTGAAACTGACAAATATTATAGAGTTTCTTGTAAAATCCATTTATAAAGGTACTGCATTTATAATCAAATATTCTCGTGCATTTAAAAATTTTTTTAAAAAGATTTTATTTATTTATTTGACAGAGAGAGATCACAAGTAGGCAGAGAGGCAGGCAGAGAGAGAGGGGGAAGCAGGCTCCCTGCTGAGCAGAGAGCCTGATGTGGGGCTCGATCCCAGGACCCTGGGATCATGACCTGAGCCGAAGGAAGCGGCTTAACCCACTGAGCCACCCAGGCGCCCCTAAAAATTCTTGAGAAAAGAACAAATGTGTGAAAACAGTCAAGAAAATGTTGGAGGAAATGGGGACTGAGCAGGACATAGTCATGCTTGCGTTATCGTGTGATCTTCAAGCGGCACCAGTCACAAGAGTGAGAGCGGGGCCGCAGCGGAAGGACAGGCAGACGGGGCTTGTGTGTCCGTGCAGACGGACACAGGTCCCAGGATGGACACTGACGCATGCTCGTCACATGGCTGAGTCAGGCAGAAAGGGAGGCCGTTCAGAAAAGGTGCCGAGGAACTGTCCAAACATCAGGGAAATTCAGATGACCTCAGACCATACAATAAAGCAGGTTCTATGTTAATCAACCAGTGAGAGGTAAACGTTCAGCGAGTAGTGTCCTGTCAATGCCCAGATGCCATTGTGTGGCTGGGAATTCGTGTCGGGGTGAAGCCACGCTGGAGGTTGGTTTGCGTTGGACACTCCGTCCTCGAGGGCGTCCTGGAAGCACCAAGCATTGACGCTCTTGGCTCTCCTCTGGGGACATCTCCCTGTGACCAGCTCCCGACCCCCTTGCGGGCCACATCCTTCTCCACCAGTAGCCCGGCTCAGGCTGCCTCCTTTGTGCCCAGCAAGGGGAGGGTCGCCAGAGCAGGCCATGCTTTTGCTCCCAGTAAGTTCTCCACTCGACCGGGAGACCCATGGATGGAGATAGACTTGGTGGCTTCCTGCCCCGTCAGCAGCCTTTCCAGAGGATTCCGCAGGTCTGCGGAGCGTGGCTAGTCAGCAAGAAATTGCGGGAGCTTTTCATCTCAGCAGTCTTCGGAGGCTCTGGATTTATGCTGAGGTCCCACCTCAGGTACTGTCTCTTTGGGAGACAAGCAGGAGATGCTGTGAACTAGCTGGGGGTGCCCACCCCTGAGGGCACCTGCGGGCCCCTCCTGAAGCAGAGGTGTACGGCCGGCCACCAGCCCGGGGCTCCGTGCTGGGTCACTGGGGCTTAGACAGCTCTGGAGCCCTATGCCCCGGCAGGGCTGCCTGCTGTCCCCCAACCCCTTGCCCGTGAGGGAAGCTCCCAGACCTAGGCCGCGCCCTGGGAGAAGATGGGGTGGGCAGATAATCAGATGAGAAACTTGTGCCTGACTTTGGTCCATATGGATTTTCACAAGGATGTCTTTCTCTTCAAACTCAGATTTGCACCAATGTGCTCACGCAGAAAGCTCCCAACTCGGTAAAGCTTAGCTCTTCCACACAAACTTCGGGAGCTGTTACTGCTTACTTCACAGGAATTTATGTATTTGTTGTGCACATAGGCCGTGTGCCGTGTGCATGTCCTGTGTGCATGTGCCGTGTGCATTGTATGTAAACACACGCATATACACACGTACATGACTTTGTTGCAAGAACTGGATGGGTAACATACAGCTTGGCTCCTCACTAAGCATAAATTGTGAGCAGCTGCTCGTTAGCAACTACAGAGTAACAATGTCACGAGAGTGGATACAAAGTATCCCATGTTCAGTGTTCCCTGCCATGGAGTTAGTGGATTCCCCACTGCTGGGCATTTGGGTGATGTCCCACCGTCCTCCCTCCTGAGCGGCTGTTGGAACATCCTTGCATTGAAGCCTGGGCCCCCGAGCTGCCGTCTCTTGGGCCGGAGGGTGAGAAGCCGACTTTCTGGGTGTTCGAAGCTTTCAGACATATTCCTGGACCAGCCTCCAAGATCGTGCGAATTTGCAGTCCCTCAGCTCCTTGGAGATACCAAATAGATGTAATTCCAACCTGTCGCCACCTGTCCAACAGGGGGACATCTCTGAAAACTCTGAAAAGCCCCCGACACTCTCACTTCGGGGTGTTCATTGGTCACCAGGAGCTGGAGCTCTGGGATGCGTCTGGGACACTCGTGCCTCTGCTGCTAGGGGACCTGTGGTGACCACCCATCGCACAGTGCAGGCTTGCAGCCAGCCTGAGGCCTACGTGCACAGGGTTCTGGCGGTTTGTGCCCCCCGGGGAGTCCTCGGGTGGGAGTTCTCTGAGGGGTTGCCCCCTGCAATGAGCTTGCAGAGGGTGTGCGGGGAGACACCTGCTAAGAGAAGGAAGGTCCTGCTGGACAGGGCACTGTGGGGCTGGCGGAGGGCCCAGCGTGCGAGCCTACATGTTTAACAACACTTTATACAACGGGCACAGCTTCTTCCTGTTTCCACTCCCCACTCCGAGCCAGCCCCTGACACACAGGGTGCCTGGGGGTCTCGCCGGGCGCTCTGAAGAGTGGAGGCAGCCCCGTGCTTTGGGCCAGCCTGGCAGGTGTGTGGGTCCCTCGTCCCCAGGCTCCTCCAGATGACGGTGCACACGGCACACTGCACTGAGCACCGTGCTGACCCCGAGACTGGCCCCGTGTGTGCGGGCACGTGTGTGCACGTGTACGTGGACGCACACAAGTGTGTGTCCATGCTCACACATGTGAGTGTGCGTGTAAGTGTGTGCACGCGTGCGTGCGCGTAGCCCGAATTGTAGTTTGGCCTAAGAACAGTCTCAAGAGGTTCTGTGTTCTCAGCACTGACGCTGTCCCTGGAAAACAAACTCTAGGACACACACCCTTCCTGGAGCCCAGCTCATTCAGTCCCCCAGGCCTGCAGGTGCAGCGTGGCACCAGGACCACGGAGCCTTCCGAGGGACAGTGAGGCTGCTGGGGGGAGGGGGGCGGGCACGGCTCAGGAATGAGCTCTGGGGTAATGGTGACTTTCCACACTTGGTGTCCACATGGCAGGTCCATCAGGCTTGCGGCAGCGCGTCCCACCCTGCTGCCTTCCCTGCACTGGGCGGTCGGCTGACTGAAGCGGTCGCTGCCTCCCTTCTGGGTGCCCTTCCAGCAGCTTCAGTGCCCACCCCCGGGGCCCACACTCTGTGCTGAGAAAGAGGCTGTGTGGAGGGGCAGCCGGCACCCGCGGGCGAGGCCTCCAGCCTCGTGACACAGCCTGGTGCACCCCGACCCTAATGCTGGAGCCTGGTTCTCCTGCTTTCACTGTGGACGACACACCACTGGCCTGAACTCCTGCCACCAGGACGTCCGAGAGCTGGGACCTGGGGGCGAACCGTGTCTTCTACGGGGGCCATTTGCAGAAACGGTGACACGGCCCTCTGGGCGCCCCCGGAGCAGGTCAGGCATGCGCGGGGGTGGCCGTGGGCAGTCGGTTCGTCAGAGCTGAGTCGCTGTGGAGAGCTCGCACATGAGAAATCAGTAAGGACAGCTTGTCCGTGTCACTCCCTGCCTCGTGTTGCCTGTGAGGGCCACTCTTCATGTTCTGCTCTCCGGCCACCAGCACTCTGGGAGAGGCGCTCTCTGCCGTCCCCTTCCTCGTACAGCGTGGCGCGGTGGCCTGCGGGTTGCGGCCCGGTGTCTGGCAGGACTGGTTTGTGTGCGGCGGGATGACAAGCCTGGGAAGGCGGCCAGCCGGCCGGCCTCGGAGCATAGCTGTCCTGCTCCACCAGCCCGTCTGGGAGTGTGGACAGTTTCACATCCTGTTTCCCGTGGGACTGGGGAAGGGAAGGTGGAGGTGGGCAGAAGCCGCGCCGTCCTCCGAAAGGGCAGAGGTCGCCTGTACGGGTCAGCGCGGGAAGCGACAACTCGCTGTCCACGAGCAGAACATGGAACTAAAATGTGTTCTGTCGAAATGAAGGCAGGTCAAGGGTCTGAGAGAAAATGGCTGGAAGTAAAACAGATTGCGACTGACCAAACGGACTGACGAGGTCAAGCGTATTTTGATCCAACTTACAAATGTATGGTTTAGAAAGTCGGCTCTACCTTGTGGGGTTACGGGATTTTAATCAAACGTGTGTTACAGCAACTGGAGAACAACGGTGTTCAACAGCTGCTTGTACAGAAGAATCGCACTTGGATTTTGCGGGGTACCCGGCCAAGCTGGCGGGCGGGCTTGTGGCGCCCTCTGGTGGCAATGTATGGAGCCGACCGCGGTATGTGTGCGACTTCTCGCCGGAGGCAACGCCCCTGAGCTAAGGGCCTTCTTCCCTCTGCAGCTCGTCCTTGGGCCATTTCCCGCAGGGCAGTAGCATGGTTTTGGCTCTCCATAACCCACATCCTCCCCTGCAGAATGCCTGAACCAAGAGAGAGGAAAATTGCTTCGAAAGGAAATGAGCTATACCGAGTCGGTGTGCCGAGACCCCATGTCCCTCGGAGACGTCCCATCCCTCAGAGCTCATCTCAGCGCCCCAATTCCTTTCCCACCCTTTCAAAATAAGTGGCCACTTCGCTATCTACATTTCTCCCTTGTTTCAATACTCACTTTGCTGTAACACCAGTTTCCACCTTAAACTGCCTTGCGTATTAAGCAGGTCTGTACGTTAGCTTCTGACTAAAACCACGTCTCTCCATCCACTTTATGGGAATGTGCCTCAACAGTCACCTCTGGTTTTCTGAGGCCTGGTGATTTCCACGGTCTTCTACAGCCTCGTGGTTTTGTCGGGAAGGCTTGGCGTCTGTCTGGGGATGTCTCCAACCCCATCAAAAGCCAGCCCGAGAAGATCCAGGTGTGTGCTATCTTGATCTACTCTGTTCAAAGTCAAGAAAATTATCCTCCCCAATTCGAGGGACCCTTCAGAGGCTCCGGGCCCGCCGGCTGCACTTGAGTTGGCAGGATAAGCTGCGTGGGAGCGTCTGTCTGGGCTGGTTCTCAGCAGCAATGCCAAGTGCTCATAAACTCCACAAGTGCCCTCTGACAGAGCTCCTTGTTTTGTTTACCACACTTATCTCTGTGGAGGAGAATTTACATTCCAGCTGATGGAGCTCTGCTTCTTGGTCCAGACATTTCTCTCCTAATATTGCATGCTGGTGGGAAAGTTTAGTATTGTTCTCCGGCTGCTGTCCAGTCAGTTTCCCTAGTAGTACAGAGTGTCCTACAGCAGCCACCGGCTTCTACTTCAAAATTGTCACCACCATCACCACCATCACCATCATCATCACCATCACTGTCTCCACCACCATCATCTCCACCATCACCATCACCATCATATCATCATCATTTCCACCATCATCACCACATCTCATCACCATCACGGACCCGTGAGATGTCACGAGTGGCGGAGTTGGGATTTAAGCTCTGACAGCGACTCCAGGCACACACTCTTGCTCCCTGCGCTGTCTTGTAGTCACTTCACCTGTCTCGGCTTCTTCATTAAGGTCCAGTGGTACCTTCTTAAGGTTTCATGTGGATGAAATGATCCGATCTTTACAAAGGGCTTAGCATGGCATCTAATATGCACCCAGTAAATGTTAGTTTGTGGACCACAGTGATGTGTTTGCTAAGCCTTCTATGAAATAGTGTGTTATTTATTTGGTAAATAAGGTAGTTTCTGCTGAGTTTGGGGGGAGAATGATTTGAACATGGAAAGACCATCCCACTGGAAGCCCCTTATTACATTGATTCCCAGTCACTGTGGACATAGGTGGACAACATCTTGGTTGGGTGCCCCAATGACTTGGATGCAATGAACCTGACTTGCAGGGAAATGTGTGTCTCCCTCACTTGCGAAAGGCCAGTGGATGCTGGCATGGGCACAGCTTCCCTTTCCTACTGGCCCCAGCTTCTCCTCCCGGGGGCCATGGAGTGCTTCATCCTGGCCTCTGTGGACGCTCACAGCCGTGATTACAACCAGGCATGGGAAGCTGCTTCAGAGCCGTCCGTACATGCGCTGTGTCTCAACCGCAGTGACTTCACAGACCCGGAGTCCTTGGCTCCTGGGTAGATATCTGCGCAAGGGGGTGCTGGAGGGAGAGGCAGCAAGGGGTTTGCTCTGGGGGGACGCCCACTGCCCCGTGGCTGTTCTGGCTGTGCTGTGCTCACCCATTTCCCAGGTGGGAACTTACCGCGGTGCTCCTTGCACTGGGCAGAGACCCCCCCACAGGCTCCATCGTGCTGTCTGCCTTCACTCATTCCCCAAACAGCTGTGGCGCGTCCATCAGGGGCCGGACGCCCGTGCACCGGGGAAACAAAGCCGATGCAGGCACCGTCCTGGTCCTGGGTGAAATCCGAGTCTGGCCCGCAGGGAAGCAGGCTCCAGGCCCTGAGAGTCTCGAAGGCTAGGAGAGCCCCTGCGGAGTTACCACGGGAGGGGACCGGTAGCCACAGCTGCACTGAGCACCTCAGGGGCCAGCCCCTGGGTCGTGGGCTCCACAGACTCGCTTATGCACCACTGGTATGCACAATGCCTTCCATGCACATAGCAGCCCCCGCCCCAGTCTCAGAATGACTGATGACAGACGAGTGACTGATGACAGACCGACGGCAGAAGGGCTCTTGGGAACTGGCTTTTGGGGTGAGACTCAAGGCCCTGGTCTGGTGCCTGCTGTCTCCAGCTCATCTCCAGACGCCTCTCACCCCAACTACAGTCTCGAGGTTTGTGTCCCCAAATTCATGTACTGAAACCTGCCCCCCGATATGAGCACTAGGAGGGAGATCAGGTCATGGGGTGGAGCCCTCAGAGGCGGGATGAGCCCCTGATACGGGAGAGCCTGGAGGCCCCCCTCCCCCTCCCCTGTGTGAGGACACGGCGCAAGACCGTGTCTATGAGCCGGAGCGCGGGTCCTCACCGGACTCTGACTGCGGGGGTCAGCGTCCGCGGTCTTGGATCCCCACCTGCAGAACATGAGAAATAAAGGTCTCGTCGACAAGTCCCCCAGCCTGCGGTACTTTCTTAGAGCTGCTGCCGTTCTGGGACTGATTTTTAAGGACTAATCCCAGCCCCCCACCCTCCGCCCAGAAGGGTATCGGGCGCTCCCTGGAGCGCAGGATTTAAGTGGGGGTAATTGCGGCCCCTCACACAACCGTGTGAAGGCTTCACGCCGGCTCCTTCCCTGCCCAGCGGGCCCTCGGGGCAGACAGGGCCACTGAGAGACCAGGATTCCCCGGGCAGGGAGCCCAGGTCCTCCCTTGCTGGGTGTGGAGGGGCGGGGGACAAGCCCCAGTGACCGTCCATCTAAAACACCCCCGGGTCCCGACTGCTGGTGGAAGGTGCTGCTGGACACTTGGGGACCACTAAGGGCAAAAGGAGGAAGGATCATGGTGGGACAGTTTCGGAAGAACTTGGGGCACACAAGGCGCTCCACCCCCTCTCCCAGATAATAACCCTGGGGCTCGGGGCAGCTGTCCCAGAACGCGTATTTTCCAGCACATTTGGAAAGAATCTAGACTGACTTCCAGTGCAGACGAGGAAGGGGGAGGATCAGGGCATTTTGTTTAAGGCTGAGATATCCGGGGTGCGTACAGAGGTCGTCAGGGGTCCTTCAGCCCCCGTGACCTGGCTGGGGGGTGTCACGGGGGCCTCCTGGGTCCTGTCAGGAGGGGCCATGTCCAGGTGACCTGGGGCTCTGCGGAGCCCACCCCCAGTCTTGCTTCAGTCGTGTAAAGTTTTCTGGGGCTGGGGCTTCGGGGTCGTCCCCCGTGGGGCCTTCCCATTCGCTTCGTCGCCACACTTGTCCACCCTTCCTGGAGGACTCGTGCTTTCCAGGTCCCTCCAGGCGTAGAACGACCTGCTCGCCCCCTCACGCCGACAGCCTGCCCACGGCCCGCTCGGTGCTCTGGAGGACAGATGCTCTGTCTCTCCCACTTCACTTCGTGGGAAGACCTCGGGCTCCGAAAAGGGGGGCTCCCTGGAGGGGGAGAGGGAGTAGAGGAAGGAGGGTAGAAGGGGTTGGGGGGAGGAGCAGCGAGGCCAGGGACAGCCTTGGGGGCAGGCCAAGGGGCCCCAGCCTCCCACAGCTCCCCAGGGTGCTCCTCAGCTCTGGCCTGACCCCGACCTTGCTTGCATCTGGTGCGGCTTGCTCTCTGGTCATTCGGACAAGCTCGATGGAGGGGTCTTTGGACAGGAGTGGGAGCCGGTTCTCAGACCCGGACGTGGACCCTGGACCCCTGCAGCAGCGGGGCTGGTCTTCAGGGTGGGGGTGCCGCCTTCACTCCAGGCTCGGGGCCCCTCGGGGATGCCGCAGGCTCAGAGCAGCGGGCTCAGCGGGTTCTCACGCGGCCCGTTGCGGGCTTGAGGCTTCTAACAGCTTTGCTGGATGATGGATGGGCTGGGGACAGGCCAGGGGGACAGGCAGGGGTCAATGGGACCACAGTGCACTTCTTGGTACGTGGAGGCCACATGGGGTCCTGGTGCCAGAATGTGTCCTCTCCGTGCCCAGGGAGGGCTGTGGAACCCGCCCTCAGGGGCTTCCTGGGGGTGGGGGGACAGGGTGTGGAGGTCACAGTGGCTGCTGACTTGTGCCCCCTGACCAGAGGGCACCCCACGGCTCTTACTTTGTCAGGCCACTGGCCTGGGGCTGCCCTGCCTTCTACAGGATGCCCTGAAGAGCACCCCATCTCCGGGTGACCTCTACGTCCTCAGCCCCTCGCCACCCGCGACTCCAAGACCCGCCCGCGGCAAGTAGTGAACCCCACTGGCCGGGCCACACGTGCATCAGGTGGTCCTTCGGGGACAGATGGCAGCCCACTACAGGTGGCTTTGCTGTGAGACCTTAGCCCCCTTCCGTCGAGCGCGGTTGCCCCAACCCCTCACGTCTCCTTGGGGCGCGCGTGTTCGAAGGGTGATCCGCTGTCCCGGGAAACGTCCTCCTCCGCACCGGGACGCGGCATGGCCCGTGCCCTCCGGAGCTCCCGACCCGCCTGCCGTCCAGGGAGAAAGCAGCTTTTTAACTGAGTTCTGTTTTTCTGTTCCTCTCATCCCTTGAACATCATTTGCTGGAATTAATTTTTTAAAAATTAATCATCAGTTAGGGCCAGAGACTCACAGTTGGGTTGTCCGCGTGTGGCTGCCAAGGGGCTAACAGATATTTTGTTGGGAAATGCAAAAACGTCAACTCAACGGCGGACTGTTGTTTAATTTAAATGGCTAACGTGACTTACGGTGTCTGCTTTGGAAACGGGAAGACAGGAACCTTCCCAGGGTGTGGCCTCCCACGAGGCCTGGCTCAGGGCCGTCCTGTAAACCGGCCTGAGCCTTTCAACTCATTAGACGGCTTGGATTGAACAGAAGGGCCAAGCGGTGGTCTTGGAGACAATCTGATGCATCGTGGTAGCGTGGAAGTTAAGGGGGTTCACCTAATCCCTCCCACTTGAAACAAGGGACACAGAATTCGATGCCACTGAGAAGGTTTTGGCAGATTTGGGGGAACGTTTTGGGAGGCGGCTTCACGATCACTCCTCAGCAGTCTGGAGAGCGGAGCTCGGGGTCTGGAAGCCGGGGAGCCGCAGCAGAAACGCCCCTGCCCCCCGGGGGTCTGCCCGCCTGTCTGCCGGCCGGATGGTTGCTCTGCCGACCGGGCAGGAAGGCGCTGCATCGGGCTGCTCCGCGGTTCATTGTCCACCAGAGGCTCCCACAGATGGGGGCAGGCTCCGGGCAGAGCCCAGGGTCCCTGGAGCCTGTCCCCCCAACCTTGGGCTCGGAGACCCTCGGCCGGAGGCCGCTGACGCTCGAGCACTCGCGGGGCTTCCTGCAAACGAGGCGGGGAAGAGAAGGCAGACGCGCCACAGCTCTGCCCTCAGGAGCCTCCGGCAGCAGGCGAGAGGAAGGGGGACGGACGTGCCAGAAGTGACGTGACAGGGACAGAAGGGCCGAGAGCACCGGCGCAAGGACCGCTCCCTATCGGAGCAGAAGACGGCGCTGAGGCCGTCCCGCAGGGTCGCTCTCGGGGGGCCTTGAGCCCGCGAGCGCTGGGCGGCACGCGGACCCCTGGCTCCTGCCGGATCCTGAGCACCACTTTCCGCGGACACAGATTAGCACTGACTCTGGGGTCCCCAGGAACAGACAGCAACTTCCTGACTCGGGCCACGGCCCTGGAAACCTCGGGCTGGGAGTGGTGAGGGAGCTCAGAGCGGCCGCGGCCTGCCATGCCCAGAGGTGGGGGCGGTGGGAGGACGGGCACGAAATGTCCAGCACCCGCCCTGCTGGAGAACACGCCGCAGGAGGGGAAACGTCTCTGGTGTTTGGTTTGGGGAGGCTTTCTGCAATTTTTCTGTCTTTGACAAAGTAGCTTCGAAAATGTGCTAGTTTGGGGGCACCTGGGTGGCTCAGTGGGTTAAGCCACTGCCTTCGGCTCAGGTCATGATCTCACAGTCCTGGGATCGAGCCCCGCATCGGGCTCTCTGCTCAGCGGGGAGCCTGCTTCCTCCTCTCTCTCTGCCTGCCTCTCTGCCTACTTGTGATCTCTGTCTGTCAAATGAATAAATAAAACCTTAAAAAAAAAAAGAAAGAAAATGTGCTAGTTTGGCCAAATCTGAAACATCTGTTATTCTGTGGTTCACACTCCTGTAGAAGGTACACGTGGTCCCAGGATGGAATTTTGCAGAAGCGGATGGCCCGGCTCAGCCCGCAGCCCTGAAGGCCTCTTGATTCGTGGCTTCCTCGTCTGTAAAGTGAAGACCAGCCTGGGATCTCCCCTTCGTGGTGTCCTGAGAGGTTCAGATGAGGTGACGTGTGCGCATGGGTTGGCACTGCCATCCCCATCACCGTCCTCATGACCCCTTCGGACGCCATCTCAGGTAGGGGAAGGCTTGCCAGGAAGGTGGGGAGTTATTCTGTATGTATAGGATGACGTCTCCCTAGGGGACGAGGTTTACTCGAACATCAGTTTTCTCATCAACATTTTTATTTTCCGGGGGGTCCCTGGATCTCTGGACATGGTGTTATGTTAAATGACAGGGCTGCAAAAAGCATCTGAGCTCTGCGTCAGGATCCCCTCGTCTGATCCACCTTGTGGTGAGCTCTGAGCTGGGACCCCCCGTGTGACCCTCCTCGTGCTGAGCTCTGATCTGGGACCCCCATCTGACCCGGGATTCCCCCGTCTGACCCACCTTGCGCTGAGCTCTGACCTAGGATCCCCCTGTGACCGGGGACCCCCCCCCCCCACCTGACCTTCCTGGCGCTGAGGTCTGACCGGGAACCCCGTGTGACCCACCTCGCGGCTGCTGTGAGTTTTTGCTGCGGTGTCCTGCTCATGGTGCGTTTCCAGCATCTAAAGGTGCTTCTTATTCCTGCAGATGGTAGAAGGGCCTTCTCTAGGCAGAGCCTGTTCTGTGCTTTTGTCTTTGTTTTTTGTTTCTTTGCCTGTCCTTCCAGCAGGTGGCGATCGGTGCCTGCCGCTAACGGGGGATGTGGGGCTGAGTTCCCACTGGCTTTGTGGGGGGTGGGGGGCACCAAGCCAGGCCCCCCAGGACGGGCAGGTCCTGCAATGGTCCCGGGGTGGTTTGCCGGTGGGATCCTCCTTCAGCACAAGGACAGAATTGCTCACTGGGCTTTCGGAGTTAGTTACAAGGGAAAATGATGATATAAGATCAGTAGCTTGTCCTCTGCGGACAGTCGGAGGCTGCAGGAGCACACGCGGAAGGTCCTGGCACGGTGGCGAGGTCTGGCTGGCCCCCCGGCTGCCTTTAACATGGAAACCACCACGTGCTAGAGCGGAAGGGAAAAATGCGCTCATTGTGTTGAGCCAGAATCGGGATGGCCCAAATCCCAAAAGACACAAGGGACGGAAACGGGCAGTGCGTGCCCTGTGAAGACAAGAGGGTCTGAGCAGGAGGACGCGCTCGGCCAAAGTCAGACCCAAGCTCACAGCAGGAGGAGTATTTCCCGCTCGTGTGACAAAAGGCTTGTGATTCTAACACACACGTATCAAAGGGGGACGAAACCCTGAAGAACACAAGAGATACGGGTGGTGTCTCCCTGAGGGAAGCCCATGGAGGCCCACGCGACCCAGGGCCGCACCCCAAGGCAAGGTCATGTCCGATTTCAGTCAGTCCGCGAGGACCCGGAAGCTCGGCCGTGCCAACAGGTGTTCCCATCGACCTCGGTGGCCCGTAAACCGGCCTCCCGTTTGGAGGTCACGTGGCAGTATCTGCTGAAATCATAACTGCGTCTGCTCATGGGCCGGAAACCCAGCCTGTGTGCAGACATGTTCACTGCGGGACTCGTCTGAGACAAGAGGTGAAGAAATCCACACGTTCTGGACCAATAACGTTGCCTGAGTGAGACGGGGGACCCCAACATTTAAAAGTAACCGGAGCGCCGTGTTCGTGCGGACGTGCGGAGACGCCAGGTTTACTTAAGTGAGAAGCAGCCGCTCCGCACTAACGCTCACACGGAAGCACGGGGGCACGTTTTATGTGTTCACACCCGCGGAGGAAATCCCTCTCTGGAAGGCGACGTACCAGGCCTCTCGCTGTGCTGACGAGCGACCCACCTGAAGGCCTGTCCCCGAGCAGGGCCCCTGCCTGCGGGCCTCTGTCTCTCCTCTGCCATCCACGCTGTCTCTTCCAGTTGATGAAACTCTCACTCATCTTGTTGGATGTTGGGGATTTGGTTTGGCCTGGCTTGCCCTCTGCTCCTCCCCTCCCAGCGGCGCCTCCCCGGGAACCCTGTGTCATTCGCGTCCCGTTTCCTCCGCTGTCACACGGGACGACGGTGCTGCTTTTGTGGAAACAACCAGGCCAGTGCGTACAGAGTGATTCGCAGTGTCTGGGCCGGTCGAAAACAAGGACAAACGTCCACTATTTCTTAAGTCACTTCTCAGGGCTGGATGCTCGGGGTTGAGGACTGAGGAAGCCGGGCGGGGGGCTGCCCCTTCTCTGCAGATGGAGGGGTGGGGGCAGCGAGCATGGCCTCTGCCCTGCCCTGTTTCTTTGCCAAAGCTTCAGCACACACCGGAGTCGGGGGGTGGGGAGGAGTGACCAGGACCCTTGATTTGGGGTCTGGACCAGGAAAGGTAACAGAGGGCGGCTTAGTTTCACATGAACGCCCCGGCCACTGACTCTCTCCGGGCTCCAGCCACCCGCGTAGCGGGAACCCGGAAAGCCAAGTGTGGTCCCACCTGCGACAGAACGGTTGTATCCTGAGCCCTGGGGGTGGGCCAGGAGCTGACCGTGATAAGGACGCGTCCCGCCCCGAGGTTTAGGGGAGGAAGAAAATGTTTGCGTCCTGCTGAGTCCCACACCCTCACAGCTGGGCCGTCGGAGAGTGATGGCTTCCGTCCCAGGCCCTGAGGGCTTCAGGCGGGAAGCGTGACGAGGAGCACGTCCCCAGCCACACGCGGACCACAAGCTGCAAGACTTCAGATGTTTCTGGAGGGTCTTACGGCTGCCCCGTGTCCCGTGGGCTGTTTTCTCTTACGACGAGGTTCTTGGGTTCTCTCAGCGAGCCTCCGGGAGCAGAGCCGTCTGTCTGATCCGCAGGAGCCCCCGGAGCGGGGCCGTCCACGGAGGACTTGCTTCTCTCTGTTCCCTTCCTGAAATCCCTTTGTGTGGCTGGAAGCCAGGCTCACAAGGCCAGCCCTGGGCCAGGAGACCCCTGCAGCCTTATCCCCCGTCCCAGGGCTCCTGGTCTGGACCCGTCCCCACCTCTGGTCCATTCAGCTCCACTTTTTCGAGTAGAATCTTAAATCCGTAGCAAATTGCTCTGGAAGGGACCTTACAAACCGTGTCAACGGCCCCTTGGTTCCCACACGAAGAGCCGGAAGCCCAGTGAGTTCAAATGAGACGGAAGGACCGGCCCCGCCCGCCCGAGAGCAGCAGGCGCCACGGAGCCCCTCCAGACAGCGGCACCAGGCGGCACGACCTTGGGCTGGCTGTGGAAGTCCGTCCGTCTGTCCTGACAGCATGTAGGGCAGTGAATACTCCGGTTCCGTGAGCGTGGGGGCTCCGCTGGTCCCTGGTGAGCCCTGGGTGACCCCTCCGCCCCGCGCATGTGGAGAAACCAGGCAGAGAAGAAGGTGTCAGTGACGGGGACCGGGGGATCCAGGGCCTCCCCGCCCCCGGCATCCTGACCTCTGCCCCCAGCACCTCTGCCAGGAATTTGGAGGCCCCCGCGCAGACCCTCGTGTAGGTGACCGAGTCACGCCCTGACATTGTCACGGCTTGAAGAGTGACTTCAAGGTGACAGTGCCGCGAGCGTCTTCCGGAACTTACACACGTGCTCCTCACGGTCTTAAAGGGAGGGTCCAGCCCGCCTTTTACCCGGTGATGTTCTGTTTGGGATCTCGGTTCACTTCCTTTCAAGATAAGTAGGTGAATGTGAGGTGACTTCTGCCACTGGAATTCAGTGGTCATTCTCGGAAAACGGGACACCGCGCTGGGTGTTGGTGAAGCCGGCCCACCCGAAGCGGAGACCGGGCAGGGTCTGGTGGGTCCCACGCTTGCCTGATGGGCCCCCGGGCTCTGCCTGCATCCCTTTCTTGGGCCGCGTCCCAGCCGGCGTGTGTCCTTCTCCCATGAGCTTTTACATCAGCCTCTTCTGGTAGGAGGCTGGGGTGGAGGCTGGCAGCCGAGGTCTCTCGCTCCCTGGTTTCCCCACCCAGCGGTGTGGCGGGGAGCGCCGGCACCATCCCACCACTGCTTGCTATTCCCTTTGCTTTCCCGTGTGTGTGCACGCACGCATGAGCTCTGGTGCCCTCCGGGCTGGTCCTCCTGACTCAGAAGGGCAGTCACGCCTGCGTTCTCGCCGTTCTCAGCACGTCCTCCCGAAATCCCAGAGTGTCGGTCCCAGCTTTGCCGTCGGACATCTGAGCTCTCCTTTCTGCCTTTGTGCTGATCAGCGTTTAGCGAGTTGCAGGTGGGGTGGGGCTGCTTTTGGCTTCCCCAGAGGAGGACCTCCTGCCCGCTGGTCCATGGGCCTCACCCGCAGGGCCGGGCAGCCCAGGAGCATCCCAGGAGAGCACCCAGTCTTCCCAGTGAGCCTGGAATGTCTCTCCCCATCCTGTGCTTACGGATTTGCCCACCTTCCGTCAAGGTGTGTTTTATCTCCCAGAAGCCGTCAGGACATCTGGAGCTCGAAAACTCACAAGACATGACTAGCGCTAGCCTGGTCATCGTGCTCGGGGAGCAGCCTGTGGCCGGGGTGGGGGGCGAGCTGCTCACGGAGCAGAGTCCCCAGGAGCGGCAGGGACGCGGCCGCTGATGCTAGGTGAGGCCGGGGACGGATTGAAGGAGCCACAGTGTCTGCAGCTAAAACAACACGCGTCCCGCAGAGCCAGTGGGAGCGGTGCCGAGGTGGGACGGGAGAGGGAAGAAGGCCAAGCCGAGGACGGGCCCTTCTGAAGGGACATTGTTGGCTCTGGGAAAACTCAGCCAGAACCGACGTGAGAGGGATCCTGCTGCCCAGCGAGAGGCGGGGTGACTCAGTCACAGACCCGACTCCGCTTCTCAGGAACCAGTTTCCGACAAAGGCGGCCAATCCTCTAGCACCGAGGCCGAACCCGCGTGGCAGAGGGAGCGGCGGGAAAGGGCGCAGCGGGCCGTGGCCGTGAGGAGACCGTGAGCCGTGAGCTGCGCGAGGGCTTGGGCTTCTCCCTCCGTGCGGCGGCCGGCGAGGACGCGCCGTCCCCGTCCCACTGCTGCGCCCTCCTACACCCGAGCTGTGTAGGAAGCCCCGGAAGCCGGCCCGCTGGGCCCGTGGGGTCCGAGCGCAACTCCGTGCTTCGGGGAGGAGACGGTCTTTCCACCGCGGAGCCCCCACAGAGCCGAGCTCCTCCTCCCGCTCCGTGTGCTTGGGAGGCTCGGGCTGATGTTGCGAAGCTTTGGCGCCTGACAGCGGGCGGCTGCTGGCTCTCCCCTCGCCTCCTGCCGCGTGCGGAGCAGCCCGCGGCCCCCAGGACCCGAGGCGGAGCATCTGCGTCCGGCTGTGAGGGCGGAGGCTGCTTCCGGGGCCTGAGCCTGGCCACCCGGTGTGAGGGAATCCTGTCTGCTTTGTAACCGTGACCGTGTGACTGACATCCCCGTGCGTCCCTGTCCTCGTCGGGAGCACCGGGTCACTGGCACTCAGCCCACCTGTGAGTCTGTGCTTGGATCTGCAGGAAGGTCCCCGTCATGGGCTTCGCGGTGAGGTCGCTTCCCCCGCTCGCTTCCCCCACGTCACGCACCAGGAGGCAGGGAGGCCCAGGGTGATGGCCTTCGGGCTGCCCCCACACCCCGCATCCCAGGCGGGTCTTCCTCCCCCCTCCTGGCCAGGCTTCTCCCCGCGCCCCACCTGACAGGTTGCCATGACCCACCAGACAGGGAGGGCCCTGGGGGTGGCCAGAGACAGCCTGTTTCTGGGCACCTCTGTACCCCCTCGCCTCGTCTGGGCTCCGCGCGCACCACTGCCCCGGCACCGGGATTCCGGGGAAGGTGCTTCCGTGGGCTTCCCGGGGGGTCGCCTGCCGGGCTCGCTACTGCCCCGCTGGGGACACCCACGGCCAAGTGAAGGGTGTACGGTGACGGAGGAATGGCGGTGGATCCCATTGTTTCCGAAGACCTCAGAGCCCTGTCTCTGCGTCTCCTCCCTGCCCGGGACGCTGCTTCCAACCTTGCATTCTTGCTATCAGCATCCTCGTGCGCGCGCCCCGACCGACGCCCTGAGTCTCGGCTGTGGCTTCTCCTCCCTGAGCCCGCCGGGAGGCCTGCGGGTTGAGCACTTACCCACGGGACGTCCTTCCAGGGGTCCGTGGCCCGTGCTGGGATCCCTGTGGCGCTTCAGCTGGTTGGAGACACTTTTCAACGTGTTCTCGCTATCGACCAAGGCGTACGCTTGACTCGGTCGCGGGAACACGAGAATGAAGGAGCGTGACGAGGCTGATCACACCAGGATGCTGGTCTGGTCTCTCGATGGCTCAGACGCGGGGGGTGGCAGGTCCCTCAGGGGACCCCACGCTCCGCTGGCCGTGCTGAGAATCCATGCTTGTCCAGGTCCACGCAGCTCAGGCGTGGGAGTCCGCGGGACACGTGCCGCCAGGTGGCGGGTCCCTCAGGTGCCCCCGCATTGCTGAATGTCCGGCTCCAGTCCTGGATCCTGTGAGGGGACGCCGGCCTCCACCCTCTGGGCTGGGCTCTGTCACTGAGTCCAAGTAGCGCTTAGCCTTCCAGGTGCCAGTCGCCGAGGCTCGAACCACCGGGCTCCTTGCTGGGGTCGCCCGCTGCTTGGGCTCTCAGGCCCTCGTCCTCCTTCTTCCCTGGCTCTCCCTCCAGCACTGACGTCCTCTAGGGCACCCTGCTGGATGTGTCCCCGACAGTATCATGTAACAGAGACCCATCGTCCACCAGTCAGGAACCGCAGTGCCCACAGCCCCGTGGGGACGGGAGGAAGGCGGATGTGCACGGCGCCGCTCGCACCCTGGGCTGCCTCCCGGGCCGCGGACTAAGGGAGGTTAGGACTCAGGCCCCTGAGTCCTGGACGCAGCTGAGGGCTGTCTAGGAATCTAGGAGGGAGGGAGAGAGGTGTCGTCAGGAGACACTTTGGGCAGCTTATCTAAATACTTCTCAGCAGAAAGGGACTACAGTTCCTAGTTTCCAGTCATTTGTATGAGCGCTTTTCCCATTCCAACCAAAATTTCCCTTAGTATCTACATTTCTACCTTTGGATTCCCCTAATAGCATCCAAGTTAGACCAGACAGTGCTGGATCCCCTGGGCCCTGGGACACTCCGGAAAGGAGGGCATCTCCAGGGACCATCTCTGAGGGCTCCCTCAGATCCGAGCGGCGGTCGTGTGTGCACCACGGGGCTCCTCTTCCCGGGCATCCATCCTCTGTCTCAGTCCCGGGCAGATGGGGTCTGGGGCCCGTCACTCCAAAGTTATGTCCCAAGCATTCGCTGGCTTTTGTGTGTGTCATGAAGGTCTGGAGAGCCCAACATGCTCTCCAAGGTCATGGGGTCACAAGCTAAGCTGACCCGGTCCTACCTTCCCAGTCTGAGTGGCGCTGCCTGCCTGCAGGGCTGGCGTGGAGTGTAGAGTCCCTTCTGGTGGGCAGATCGGCACTGTCGTTTAGTGGCTCTGGACGGTGGATGCTACGTGCTATGGACTGAACGTGTCCTCCCCAAATTCACACATTAGAATCCTAACCCTCGCGTCCCTTGGAAGGAAACAGATTCCTTGCTCCACGCGGTCCTGTTAGAAGTTTTTTGACTTCCTTTTTCAGAAATGCGGCTCAGGGCGCCTGGGGGGCTCAGTCAGTTAAGCATCTGCCTTCAGCTCGGGTCATGATCCCGGGATCCCGGGATCCAGTCCTGCATCAGGCACCCTGCTCGGCGGGGAGTCTGCTTCTCCGTCTGACCCTCCGCTTCTCGTGCTCTCTTTCTCAGATAAATAAATAAAAATCTCTCTCACACACACAAGAAATGTGGCTCACATGCACGTCCGGCCATGTTTGAGGTCGGGTTTCTTTCTGGGTCTGTTTCCAGAAGAGTGGGGAAGCACAGAACCGCCCAGGGGCGCGCTGGGGTCCCAGAGGCATGAAGCAGGTTGACCTTGGGTCAAGCCAGAGTTGGTGCTGGGATTCCTTTTTCTTAAGTGCGAGTTACATCACCCGACCTCCCTGACCCGAGGTCCTCCACCGGGCAGAGGACGGCAGGACGATGGGTGAGTCTCAGCCCCGCGCTCGGGGTCCCCCAGCTTGGGGTAGGGCGTTGGTGTGAGGCCCTTGCTCGCTGGGCAGATGCTGCTGAGACAAGGGGGCACTGCTGGTGGTGTTCGGAGCAGGGGAGGGCTTGGGGTGCCCACGTGGGGGTAGGGTTTCGGCTCAGTTGTGGGAAGAGGCTTTTGACTTCCCTGAAGCGCCAGCCTTGGGAGCTGCTTGTCCTAGCGTCTGGCAGGCGGATCCGTGCTGGCCAAGCGAACGGGGCCTGGGGTCCCGTCCGCGGGCTCCACACGTCCCCGGCCCCGGTGGGCGCTCGGGCTGCACGAGCGGGTCCCAAGGGGGACAGCAGCCCCTGGGCCACGGCACCTGCACCGGTCGTGGGTTACACGATCCCCGACGCTCCGTTGCGCTCCCAGCTCTGGGCCACGTGTCGGCTGGAAAGGAATCGTTTCCGACCCCGAGCTGGGCGGGGATTCTCACGTTCCCCGTCTGCCAGCTCTGTGAAAGCATCGGAAAGCTGCTCCGAGCGGCCTGCTTTGAGCTTGGAGGCTGTGACTGGACCCCCGTCCTCTTCTTGCTAAGGGATTTGGGACAGTCTTGGGCTCTCGAGGGACCCCTGGGGCCATCTCGTGTCACTCTGTGAGGGGCTGCCGGCCGTGACCCGGGCCAGTTGCTGGGCGGCGGTGGGTTGGGCCCGAAACAGCTGTGCTGGGCTCCGCCAGCGCTTCCGCCGCACGGTCGGTGACGCCCAGGCCCGCAATTCTAGGTGTGCTCGCTCTCGCCGCTGGCATCTGTCGTGTGTTCCGGGAGTACCGCCGTCTGTGTTCACAGAGACCGGAAACGCATCCCAGGTGGTCGCTTAGCCGGTCCTCATGGCTCACATGTAGCTGGGGACAGAGACGGGCTTTCCTCGGCCGGCGCAGACGATGGAAGCTGCATGTGGGCTCCATCCCACTGGGTGGGGGCGGGCACGTCCTAGACGTTTGGAACTGAACTAAATACGGTCGCTTTGTAAAGTACGTTTTGTCAGACTCACTCAAGGGAGGAGAGAGGGAGGCAGGGAGTGGCTAATGACCCAGCGCGCTGGGACTGGGAGGTGCTGATATCCCGAGGCCACCGGGACCACGGAACGCATGACTTCACCGCCATTTCGTGTAGGACATTCCCTCCCTGTCCACGCCCGCGGGAACGCCCTGGCCTTGCTGGCGTCGCCCGGGAACCGACCTCACGGCTGAAGCCGTCCTCCTCCCTGGGCAGGGCGCACACAACATTTTGGGAGGAAAAGCTTGGAGAATGGTTCCGGGCCCTGGGGGGCCGCACGCCGTGTGCTGAAGGACACACAGAGGCGCGCTCTCGGGGTCGCTGCTTGCCGGGAGGGTCGCGTCGGCGTTGTTATCCTCTCGCGGTGCTGGAATGTTCTGGGCGTGCTGTGGCGGTTTCCGGAAGTGGAAAAAAAGAGAAAAGAATACTTAGGCATTTAAGAAACATTTAGGGCACTTGAATAAAAGCGATTTGAACTTAGTTTAGCGCGATTTAATTATGGGAAGTTGTAGTTATGTGGCTCAACTATTTTCTTTCGTTTCCGAAGCTGGGCCCATGGCAATCCACCTCTTGCCCTAACAGGGGTGGAAAGAAGAGTCTGGGAATGCGTGTGTCCCTCACCTTTCCCGACTAACCGTCCTGGCGTCGACGCTCTCTGGGCCTGTCACGTGGGGTATGGAGGGGAAGATGACGCGGTCTCGGGTCTCCGTCAGCGGGAACACGTTAGGATCCTGTCTTCCCCCTCAGGTCGAGGCCACCATTAGCCCGAAGGATGCCTTCGTGTGAGTCAGAAAAAGCGACTCTTCCTCCAGATGCTTACGTCCATCTGACAGAAGACGGGACACGGGACGGTGGCAATGGATGGCTTCCAAGCCTCCACGCGGCGTGACCACGCTGGAGATCCCCGTCCCGTCTCTCGCAATGAAGAGCTGAGGACAGCAGCCCAGAAGTTTCTAGTTCTCCCCCGAGCCCTTCGCGGCTCTCGTGATCCCAGGTCCTCCGCCGACCTGCCTTCAGAGCAGGCGTCTCACTGAGCCAAGGCATCTCCCCGCAAAATTCCCCACAACACCGCTCGGGAGAGGACCCTTGAATGTGGACACAGCACAAGACATCGAAGCCACGGAAGGGGAGAATTCGGTTATTTTCCCGCGGCCTTTCTGGAAGGCCCAGAGCACCGTTGTTACACCGAGAGACGCCTCGCTCAGGGGAAGGACGGTCTTTCGGTTTAATTCTCTCTGGGAAGAGACAGGGCCAGAGATGGAGCCGCCGAGGGCCAGCGGCCCCTTGATGATTGCGTGGGACAGGCCACAAGTGGCCCCTTGACGACCGTCACCGGCTCAGGATGTGTTTGTTTCTCAACAAAATGGGTGTGGAGTGAGTGACCCACTGCGAGTGCGCGTTGTTGTGAGGAGGGACCTGGGAGACGGGCGAAGGCGCGGGTGCATCCGCCCGGAGACGGAGCCCTTCCCAGGCTCCCTGCCTCCGCCTCCAATCTCTAGCATTTCTTTCTTTCTTTTTATTTATGCAGACATTTTTAAGGAAACTCTATGCGCAATGTGGAGCTCAGACTCGTGTCCTGAGACCGTGTCCCATGCTCCAGCGACGGAGCCGGCCGGGCGCCCCTCTAAGCCCTTCCTAATAACGGAAATGCTGATGTGAGACTCTGCTGGTTCATGTGTGACGTAACTAGAAGGTGGGGCAATTCCACTCTCCTTTCTCCGAGAGCCACGGCACGGCCACCAGCAGAGTCTGGGGCTAGGACGTCCCCAGACTCTGCTGGTGGCCGGGAACGCTCTCGTTCATAAATGAAAGGTTCTCATCAATCTCTTTTAGGAAGTTTAAATTCAAGGGTCTACTTCCGGGCACCTGACGTGTGAACACTGACTTGGGCTCATGGGGCATGTTTGGCGCAAGAGCAGCCGCGAGGCTAGAGGCACAGCCACCCGCTTTCCATGGGACGAAGAAGTGCAGGGGAAGACTTCCTGTCCGCCGAGATCTCTGAGTGCAGCTGTGCCTGTGTCCAGGGACCCCGTGACCCGTGAGAAGAAGGGACAGTCTTCGTAGAAGCACACCTTACTTCAGTCTGCTGTGGGGGGACCCGGGTCCCTTCCTGCTTGGAGCCGGCATGTGTGTTTATTTCACCGGTGTCTCTCTCCAGAACGGACGTACACGCACCACAGAGCGAAGGCGGCAGCGTGTCTGCACACGGTGACAGCAAGGTGACAGGTGCGGGGGCACAGATTTGGAACAGATTAGGTCGCTTGGAGAGACTTAGTGTTTGTGGTTTAAGAAAGGAATTGCCTAGTGGTCTAGGCTCCAGGAATAAGAGGGATGTTTTCTCAAAACTCATAGGAGCCAAACCGAGCCATGTCACCGGGGGCGGTCATGGGGCACATGTGGTCTTACCGTGCAGACATGACTCCCGGGGCTGTAAACGAGGTTCTGTGGTCTGAGTCTTACAGACGATGTCTACTCCTGAGGTCCAGTACTTTCTCTTTTGCAGTGGCCCCTGGGTGGGGCTGGGGTGCGCCCCAGTCTCTGAGCAAGGCCACCAGGGGCCATGGGCATCGGCCCTAGGACTGAACCTGCCCCTGGCTCTGCCCGTGACAGAGGAAACCCAGTTCCCCAGGGCCTGCGAGGGTTCCTTTGAAGAATGCTGACCTGCTAATCGCGACGTCCCCTCGCATCCTCGCGGGAAGGCTCTCATGGGGGTTGGACCAGACGTTCCACGACCTGAAATGAGACTGCATTCAGGACATGAGAGCGACAGGAGAAGCAGCGGCTCGGCCCCAGGGCCGTCCAGACCCAGTGGTGTAGGAACCGCGGGGCGGGAAAGCGCGGGGTCCCTGTGCGGGGGCCGTGGAGCCCGAGTCAGCCTGTGAGCACAGGAGGGACAGCCTGCTCTCTGCCGGGCCCCTTCCGGCTGCTGAAGCTCCAGGAGTTAGGAGAGCACACCACGTCCTCGCCTCACGGGTTCTCGCGCTTGTGACCAAGCACAGATGATTTTGTCCTGTGACAGGTGGTGGGTTGTGGGGAGGAGTCCGTCCAGGTGAGCGTAAGGTCGTCACTGGAGCAGGAGACAGAAGGCCGGCCAAGCGGGGGCTGAGCTGGGCAGAGGCAGGTGGAGGGCGTTTGAGGCGTGAGCGGGCACCTGCTGGGGGCACGGAGGTCAGTGTGGCTGGGATGCGGTCGGCAGGGTCCACGGGACCCTCTGGCTCCTTCTCTGAAAGGAAGCAGAGCCACTGCAGAGCCAAGGAGGGAGGACGGAGACGCGGCCCCGGTGACCCC
The DNA here is from genome assembly GCF_010015895.1 of Lontra canadensis. Classification (NCBI taxonomy): domain Eukaryota; kingdom Metazoa; phylum Chordata; class Mammalia; order Carnivora; family Mustelidae; genus Lontra; species Lontra canadensis. The sequence continues at coordinate 6,405,019 of NW_022631091.1, forward strand.
CTTCCAGGGGCAGGACACGAGATATCAGCCGGGTGTGATGTGGGCGTCAGTCAGGTGCAGGGGTGGCAGCAGATGTGACTGGACCCTGGCTCGGATGGGGTGCGAGAGGGCAGGCCCAGGACTGCCACCGGGAAAATACAAATGTTGTGTAAGTAACAGGGGCAGGCGGTTTAGAAACCGTGCAGAGCGTCGATGACGGTCTCTACGGCCGTGCAGAGGAGATGGAATCATCCGTGTTGCAGAGAGGTGGATACTGAGAGGGTAAACGATTGATTTCCTTGGTCCAGGTGAAACCCAGACCCTCCACCTGGTCCCTAACACTGTTGTGGTGTCAACTTTGGGGGGCTGGACTGTGAACGCCCAAATTCCCGTGTTGAAGTCCTACCCCAGGACCTTAGAATGATGATTGTATTTGAATCGGGTGATCGAGTTCAGTGGTCACTGGGGGTGGCCCTCGCGCAGCGCAAGGTGACCACTGCCTCATTGAAAGGAAGTTTGGACGGAGACGTGGAAAGGAAAGGTGGCATCTACGAGCTGTGGAGCTGGCTCTCAGGAGAAAGCAGCCCTGGGGGCACGGGGACACTGGATCTCTAGCCTCCAGACTGAGGAGACGTCCTTGTGCATGTCCCCCGGGCTGTGCTGTTTTTCCCGGCAGCTGGAGCAGATGAACGTGACACTGTCTCCCTGAGCCCATGTGCCCTCGGCCGTGGGGCACCTTCCGAGGATTGTGGCTTCATAGACACCAGTCGGGGGTCCGTGGCCTGGTCCCAAGCATCCTCGGGTCTCCTCCCAGGCTGCATCTTCGAGGGAGAAGGAAAGGAGCAAAGAACAATGAACTGTGGGCTCGGCCCGCGGGCCGTCTGCGACCCCTAACCTGACCAAGTTTCTCCTTGAACCGTCCTGAGGTTACGTCTCCATCAGGTTGGAGTGAGTGGTGGACCGGGGGGGCGGGGTCCAGTGTGACGGAGCTGCCGGTGGGAGAAGCTACAGCGGTGCTTGCACTCCCTCCACTACCCAGGTGCGCGGTCCCACAGAGGAGCACCTGCACGGCCTGGAAGATGCCAGGGTGCAGCTCGGCAGGACGGAAGGTGCTAGGATGACCGCCGATGCCCGCGCCGTCTCACCGCCCCAGTGACCGCCGCCCGGGGTAGACACTGCCTTTACACCCGGGGAGTGTCGCAAGGCAATCTCGCTGTGCTCCTGGCTACCAGCACAGACTCAAGTATCTGGTGGTCGGGGACGGAGTCACGTCGTCTGTGTCCTCACTGTGTCTTCCTGGCCCCCGAGATGCTGCCCACGCCGAGGTCAGGCACCCACCGCTGCCCACCCCTCCGGCCGAGGTCAGGAGGTTGGAGTCTGTGTCTGTCTGACTCTGCTCTCCCACGTGGCAGCCCCAACCCAGCTCTCGGCCAGTCTCTGGGGTCAGAGAACAAGGCCCCCTTTCTTTCCCCTTAAAAACTGCATGGCCTGGGCAGGTCCCTCCAGAAGTCGGTCTCCCTGTCTGGAGAATCGGTCCGACCTCGGGGTCGCTGGAGGTGATTCCTAGAACGGTGTGGCCGAGGCACCCCCCATTATCCTGGGGTTCCTACTCCCCACGCAGCCGGAAGCAGCGTCCGCTTGTCTGCTGTTGGCTCTCGCGCATGGGCCCTGCGGGGCAGCACCCGCCCGCAGGACCACAGCCGTTCCTCAGCCCCAGCCCGCCGCACGCAGTTGCCTCTGGGCCCCGCGCCCGGGTGTTCTCCAGCCGGTCAGAACCTGCCGGCCACGACGGGGCTGTTCTTCCCTTCCTCTCTTACTACCGCCCCCTCCCCACCACCAACCCCCCTGCTTCTCCGTCTGTAGCTGATACCTTGACACCAGACGCAGTTTTCCCATGTGGCCAAGCCCCAGTCTGCACATCAGCTGGACCGTCTCTTTCGTGTCACATCCGGCGAGTCCCCCAGTGATGGGAGTGCGACCTGCACAGCTCCCCAGTTCTGCCCTTCTCTTCCCTCCGCACAGCGGCCCCGCCAGGCCCTGGTCATGGCCGCTGCGGGTTTCTGGGGCCGGCTCCTGCTCCCGGCGAGGGCACACGAGGGGCTTGGCCCCACGGACAGCGGAAGCCAGGCCATACCTACAGACTCCCCGACTTCAGAGCCCTGGTCCCCTGTGCTCTGTCGTGTGGCTGGAGGGGTCCTGGTGGAAAGACGAGAGTGCTTTCCCTTGGAGCTCAGACTCCCAGCCCTTCTCCTGTGGGTCTCCCCTTCCCCACGCACCTGCCACTCTCTGGCCTCAGCCGGTTCCTTGTCCCCTCTGCCTTCCCCTAAGGCCTGCGAGCTGAGGGCCAAACGCGACAGGCCAAGTCGGCTGACGGCCTTATCCTCGTGTTTCCTGTCGAGTTATTCTGAATGCCCTGGAGCTTCCCCTCTTAATCTGGTCCCCATGTCCTGACAAAGGGACGAAGTCTCTGGACGCAGAGGTGTCTCTGTTACAAGCCGCACGAGTTTAGGGACTGGAGGGAGCAAGTCTGGAAACAGCTGCTGGGGCTTAGGTAGCGAGTGGTCAACAGCAGGGTCAGGTGGCAACAAGTGACAGACGTCCGGGCAGGAGAGGGTCTTCCCCTCAGAGGACACTGACGGGGCCTCCAAATGAGCTCCGTCCACCCCTGCTCTGAGGCAGGCTGACGGCAGTCCACGTGGGAGGGACGGATCCTTGAAAGTGGACCCACGTTCTCATTCGTAATAACGTACCCGTTTCATGGTGTTTCCCAACAGTAATTTGTCTTTCAAGTGTTTTATTAATGCTCCAAACGTCCCACGGCGTCTTAAATGGGCGGGAACCTGACACCACCCTGAGCGGATGTCGGACTCCCAGCCAGCCGTCCACCTGTGCCTACGATGCCTTTGACCTGGGGAGATGGACGAGGCACCCAGGTCCCTGTGCATTTGGACGGCCGCTGGCCCCGCATCCAGGATTCCGTCCCTGCCCCCTACTCGGGGACTCACTCGGTGTGCTTTCTCTGTCCTCAGTTCGAGTCCCCGGGAACCCGCCTGTCCCCATCACAAAGAGAGAAGAGGAAGCCGGGGACCGAGCATGCCCAGGGACACCGGTGACGGGACCCCTGCTGCTCTCTGTGGGAAAGGCAGGGGGAGGGGCGGCTGCTGCTCTCAGGGAACACGTTGGGGACCCGGACACTCTGGATGTGCACAGCATGGCTTGAAACCCCCATCCCGTGAAGGGCTCTAGCCGGGGCCTTCAGAATCCGGGTGTCTGTATGTGTGCCTCCCTCGGGGGGCTGGCGACTTCTGAGGTTCCCTCAGTGCATAGGGTGGGGACGGCCAGCTCTGCCAGTCACGCCCTGACCCGGGCCCCCCATGTGCTCAGCCTTGGATTTGCTCCCCTGCCCGTGCCACGGTGAGCTTAAAAGAGCACGTGTTCACACGGACACGTGTGTGGTCGAATGGTACACGGCATCCTCCGAGCGACGGAGCAGCGTGGCCCTGGGCTCTGAGGTCGGGACGAGCGGCTCCCAAACCTGCGCCCGTCTTCCTGGGCTTCTTCCCAGAACAGACAGGGCTTCCCTTCCCTGCTGCTCTCACCTGGCTCCGGGCGCACCTGCCCGCGCGGGGGCTCAGAGGGAATCGCAGCCAGTACGCGCCGGCCATGCATGGCAAGCACAGGGCTTAGGGGCCCACACGCACTTTCCTGTCCACGCCTCGGAGTCACGTTAGGACCCACGTCCTGCTAACTCTCCTTCCATGCTTGTAAATACTTAGTACAATTTAAAAAATGTCTCAACAGACAAACAGTCCTGCTTGAGGTCTTGCTATGTGCGGCAGAGCTGCCTCGAAGGCAGATGCGCGGACCGCGCTCGTGTGTGTTCCTCCTGCTGCGTCTCTGGCCGTCCCCGAGGATGGCAGAGACAACAGCGGCAGAGCAGATGGTCTCCTGGGACAGCGCTCCCTCTCAGTGTGGAAACACCGGGGAAACCTGTCCACCGGCTCCTGAAGTCCTCCCGGGTCGTGACTGCTATAAGTGCTGGAGGGTTGGGCGGGGCTCAGCGGGAGCCCATCCCCACATCTGTCCAGAGGCCAATAAAGGCGTTGCGTAGACCGGACCTGCTCAAGGTCACTGGCCTCGCCTCTGCAGCCAGGATGGCTCTAGGACATGTGCCATCTGGACTGTCACTGGCGAACCAGAGAATCTGAAGAAAGAACGTTTCCTGAAGATGAGAAGTGGTCGTGGAAGTATGGGCAGCCACGGGGAGCGTAGACGTAGGGTCCTGGCTCTCCCCGCAGCCCGCTGGGACGCGGCACCCCTCGAGCGGCGGCAGGGGTGTGTCTGTTGGGGCGGGGTGCCCGGTGGAGCCCAGCCTACGGCGGTCGTTCCAGACGAACCGCTTGTAAGGATGGGCTGAGGTGTCCTTTCAACGTCACCAAGACAAATTTAAAAAAAAAATTAAAAACACTTTTTTGGGGGAAGAGACTTGGTTGAGTGAGTATGGCTGGATAGTGTCCTGAAGTGATCACGAGAAAGGGATTTCCGGGGAACAGCCTGGTTGTCTGTGAGGGGCAGTTGGAGGGTCGTCACGGGACGTCAGAAAGGGGCTCAGACCGTCTTGCCGGAGCCCACCCCTGCGCAGGAGGGGAGCCCTAACTCAGCAGCCGGCTCCCTTCCTCCCGCTGCATAGGTCTGAGGGTCTGTTTCTTATTCTGAACATGTGAGGCCCATAATGTTCCGCCCAGCTCTGAGCGGTGCCCTGACCTCAGCCAGGGCTGCCACAGTCCGCCCTCCACAGCTGGCGTTGGCTTGTCACCCTCTCCCGAGCACGAGGCTAAGGTGCTTCTGCTTTTGGAAAAAATCGGCCACTGGCCGGGGAGCGCCCCCGAGGACCTGTGAGGCTTGCACGCAAACATCTTGTGGGCAGTTTCCTTCAACATCCCATAAAACAGGTGGGATGGTTTTCTGGCTTCAGCCCTTTAACTGAGAAGACTGATGCTCACGGAGCCGTCTGTGCAGACACGCGGAGAGGGAGGCGGCGTGTAGATCCACGGCTCCGGGACGCGTTACCTGGTTCCCCTCCGCGCTGCTCCCAGATGCCCTGGTCCCGGCCTACGGGGGGACTCACTTCTGTTGGGCACGGAGCGTCCGCTCCGTACATGAGCGCGGTTAAAGGGCGCAGATCCCAGGTCCCCTCCTGGGACCTGTGTGACCACCGCCCACATCTTCCCTGCTGGGGACGGGCCCGCTGGACCTCAGGATGCATTTTCATTTCCAGAAGCCGTCCATGCATTTCCCTTTTACTCACGGATTTCCAGGTGAGACTGGGAAGAAGGAGACACGTTTGTTTTGTTGTCTGTGAAACAAGCACGGGAATGATTGATTAGTGACGGCTCGCGATGCTTCTTTTGGGCAAGGAAACTGGCTGTTTTGCTTTTCACAAGTTCCTTACTGTGTTCTTGCTTCATGGGTGACTCGGCCCTAGTATGCCAGCCTTGGGGCCAGGAGCACATCCCAGCCGTCCTCCTCAGGCCCCAGGACCGGGGGCACGGGACTCCCGCGTGTGTCTGTCATGGAGCCGGCGCCCAGTGGTGGCGTCTGACCGGTGCATGGCCTCAGGGAGCCGCATCTTGCCTTGACTCTGCCGTTAACAGTCCCTGACCCGGAGCACGCTGACCTGGTCCCTGCGTAGGTCAGACTGGAGGATGCTGGTTGCTCCGCCTGCAGAGCTGGGGCTTTGGCTGCCTGACGGGACCTACACGGCGGGCGCTGGCGGAGGAACAGGCCGCTGAAACCCCGGCCCTCTGCATGTGTGTGCGGGTGCGTGTGTGTACGCGTGTGTGGATGTCCGGATGCAGGTGTGCAAGCCTGTGTGTGAGCGTGCGTGTTCACGTGTGCCTGTGCATCTCTGTGTGCACACATGTGCGTGTGTCTGCGTGTGCACGTGTCTGTGTACATGCATTTCTGTGTACATGTGTGTTCATGTGTGCCTGTGTATGCCCACGTGTCTCTCTCTGTGTGTATGCCCGTGTGTGCATATGTGTGTCCTTGTGTGCACGTGTGCATGTGCGTGTGCCTCTGTGTGTGTGTGTGCATTCCTGTGTGTGTTTTGTTATTTTCTCTCCTGGAAACAGGGTCTGGTGCTTTCATCAGACCCTCGATCTGGTCCCCAGGTGGGGGCTCCTGCCCGGGGCTCCCACGAGCTCAGCGCACACGCTGACCGTTGGTTGCCGTCACTTGCCTCTGCGAAAACCTTGACGAGGAGCCGCTCACTGAGTAGCTTCTGAGCCTATGGGGGGACCTTCAGCCAGGTCACGGCCCCCTCTCTGTTCCACAGTCCCGGGAGGCCCAGGGCCGATGCTCAGCCCAGCTGGGGCTGAAATCACGTCGTCTGGTGGTCTCCCATCCTCCTTGTGCCCTCACGGTGCCGGCGGCTGAGAGACACTAAAAGGCAGTCATGCGATGGAAACGTGCTCGTAAGAGCTTGTCACTAATTCTTTAGTGTAAAAACGTGACTTGTTTCCTTAAACTCGTCAGCCTGATTTTTCAGTGGGTTCCCATCTTGCTGTCCCTGAACGGCACCAGAATCCTCAGAACTTACGGGACAGACACCCATCACACCAGGCTTCTGTAACGTGTGCTTGTGTGTTCGGATTTCCAAAGGTTTCTTTCTGCAGACACAGGACGTGCTATCCCGTAGCATTTCAGCTCAATGGCTCATTCTGCCCAGAAGACCCAGAGGGCTTTCGGTTGCCTGGGAGCTGGGACAGGTGAGGTTGCCGGGTGCCAATGTAAACAACCGCGAGTTTCCCCGGCACAAAGAATCAAAGCTCGCCTGCTGACTTCCTTAGCCGTCATCCCAAATAAAAGCCAGAACCAGAGCCAAGAGACCGACTTACAATACCACAGTGCAAGTTTTTCGTTGGTAAAAAACAAATACTGGAGTTTCAATTGTGTTTTAATACAAAGAACAATGGGCCACAGACTTTGCTTGGAGAGCTTCAGCAGAAAGCTGTCGGCTTCCTCCGTGGGCTCCACGGCCACGACCAAGCAGGTGTGACCAAATCAGCCCTCCCCTGAGTGCTGAAACCCCCTCCCCGCAGCCTGGTCTGATTGCCAGCCAGATGCTTAGGAAATGGGTATTAGCAAACCTCAATCCTAAAAATGAACAGGCTTTTAAAAGGTCAGGACTAGAACCACCCTGGGAACTCAGCCTGGGGGCCAGCCCTGGGTTTCCCCCGTGAGGTCCCGTGCGGCTGGGGACCAGCTGTGCGGCTGGGGAAGGCTCGCTGGAGAAAGAGGAACCGTGAGGGATGGCGATGGGAGCAAGGGCGGAGGAGGGAGGGGTCTGGTGTCCCGGACGGGGGGCAGGCTGTAGTGTCCGGATGGCAGGGGGCAGGGCCAGAGCCCAGGGGCATCAGAGGGGCACAAGATGTGTGGGAGTCAATGGTGGCTGCTCTTCCAGCCCAAAGCCCCTTCCCCAGGTGTGCAGAGGCTGCCATGGGGTGTGTGGCGGGAGGACCACAGAAGGATGGTTCTCGGCAAGGCTGAGCCTTTACCATATTCTCGTGGCCTGCGTGGAGGGCCTGGGACAAGGCTGCTCCTGACCATCGTCCCTGGGGTGGGGACAGGGAGGAAGACTGTCCGTTACAGGAGACAAGGAGATGTTTTCCTTCCCCTGCCCGTGGTCAGAGCAGCTGACCTGTGAGCCACCCCCACCCCCCGACAAGCATGAGTCCGTCTGTTCTAGATGCTGCGACGTCGGTGATGGCCCGCGCCCACCCAGCACTGACTGCACGCGTGTCGGCGGGACGGGCCCTGTTGTCTGATGCGCGTCCCCATGAGGAAGCCGCGGCCCCCAGCCGCGGGAACCTGCCACGAGCCCACACGCTCCGTGGCCTGGCAGATGGTGAGTGCTCGAGCTCGGATTCTCGAGGGCTGCCTGGACCCCGGCGTCTCCCACGGCCCGGTGGCTGCCCTCCTGAGCTTGGCCTGCCTCTCCCCTGGCCCCTGGCTCCTGCCTCGGTGCTCCCCCTCCCAGACCACCCTCCGCACACCTCCAGAGCGGCGCTCCCAGTGTGGGGCCACCAGAAATGCTGCCACCTTCAGTGGCTGCTGGCCCGTGGCACAAAGTTCGTGGCATGGCGTGGGAAGCCCGTCACGGCAACGCCCACCCTGAGTTTCCAGAAGCTTCCTGACATGGGCGCCACAGCCTCGAGCTGCCGCTCAGACCCTTGCCCTCTGTTTACATGATTCACCTGCACAGCTGGTTGGTGTCCTTGATATCCTTGATGTCCCTCCTTCCGCCTGCAGTGAGGTCGGGTCTGCCAGCCCCCACCACGTGCAGCCTTCCACGCAGCTCAAGTCCGCGCGTTCCTGAAACCGGTTGCGTCCGTGTAGCGTGAATGGACCATGAACCATTTTCCGGTGAGTGTGTCCGTGGTCTTCGGCTCTCTCAAATGTCGTGTGACCGCGACCTTTTTCTTATTCCCAGACACGTTCGTGTCCCCTAATGCCCCTCTGTGCCCATCCATCTGCAGCCCGTCTCCACTGCCCCCTTCCTAGCCCCCTGCAGCCTCTGCTCTGCCTTCTGACCCGTGGATGACCCGTGCTGCCGGCTCTACACGAAAGGAATCGTACAGTATGTGAACTCGTGTGTTTGTTTTTTCACCAGGCGCGATGTTTTCAAGATTCACCCTGGCAGCGCGAGTCAGAGCTTGTCTCTTTTACGGCCGAGTGATGCTCTGTTGCATGGAGAGAGCCCACGCCTCCGTTAAGTGCCGGAAGGCCCCCGAGCTGCCGACTCCCTTTCCTGCCGTGTGTCGGGCACCTGCTGGCCTTCATGCACGAGCAGCTGCTCCCGTGTCCTGTTTCCTTCTGTTTGGGGTGTAGACCTGGGGGCTGACTTGCGGGGTCATCTTGTAATTCTATACTTAACTTTCTGAAGAGCCATCAAATTAGTTTTGGAAGTGGTTGTCCCATTTGATCGTCCCAGCAACACGTTTGGGGTTCCCCCTTCCCCGCCTCCCCCCGCCCATGGTGGCCATCCTAGAGGGGATGACACAGTTGGAAATGTATTTCCCCAAGGATGAAGGATGTTGAGCCCTTTCCACGTGTCTTTTGGCCATCCCTGCGTGTTTTTTGGAGAAATACAGAACGGTCGATTCACGTCCTTTGCCCACTCTAAAAATTCGTCTTTTGTTTTAAAGATTTTATTTATTAATCTGAGAGCAAGAGAGAGAGATGGAACAAGAGGAGGGTGGCAGTGGAGGGAGGGGCGCAGGAGACGGAATCGTCAAGCAGACGCCCCACTGAGCTCGGAGCCTGACATGGGGCTCGATCCCAGGACCCTGAGGTCATGAGCTGAGCTGAGATCAAGAGTCAGACGCTCAGCCCAATGCCCCCCAACCCCAGGTGCCCCAGGTCTGACCCACCCTGGGTGAGATCAATGCGCGGTGGGGCTCAGGTCACAGCGGCACGGAGCGCGTGTCCTCCGGGCTGCCGGCTTCCCGCCGAGCGGTTGTAGCACCTTGTTGAAAAGCCATTGGCCGCAGAGGCACAGGCCTCCTTCCGGATTCTCCCCGCTATTCCCCTCGTGTACGTGCCGTCGCTTTCATTAGTTACGTCTATGCCGACTTATACGTCTTTCTCCCACCCCACACTAATGTCGTTGCTGCGGCATCGTAGTAAGTTTTGAACTCGGGAAACACGTTCATTTTCTCTTCAAGGACTATCTTGGCTTTGGGGATCCCTTCAGAACCCGTGTGAACTTCGGGTCTGGCTTCTCCCTTTCTGCGAACGTAGAATCCCTTTGCTGATTGTGGTTCGTTTTGGACGATATTGTCATCTCTACTGTCGTACGCGTCCAGCAGTGCACACAGCGCCCTTCCTCTCGCCCTGGTGGGTGGGTCTTTTGCCTGCGCTCCTGTCACTGCCCACCCCGGCTGTGTGGGTCTTTCTTCGTGGCACCCACATAGTGCCCGTGTGTGTGCCCACGCAGATACACACCTGTGCGCGCACGCGTGTTCTCTCTCCCAGCTCGATGGGACACGGCGGTTCTGTCCCCTGCCACATCGGCAGGGACCGCACACGTGTGAGTAAAACATTGTTCCTCAGTCTCTCTATCATAGACGCTGGGATAGAGCAGAGAAAAAGACGCCTGTGATTCCCGCCCTCACACAGCTGATGGCCACGGCTGACCCTTGAACAACATGGGCTTGAATTGCGTGGGTCCACTTGTTTACAGAGTTCCTTCTTTTTTTTTTTTTTTAAATAAATACAGGGCAGTGCTGTAAATTACCTTCCTTCTTGATGATTCCTCAATAACATGTTCTTTCTTCTCGCTGACTGTGCTGTGAGAATACGGTGTATGATACGTACGTCTCACAAAATATCTGTTCATCTCCTCTTTACGTTATTGGCCAGTCCTTTGGTCAGCAGTGGGCTGCGAGTAGTTGCGTTTTGGGAGGACTTAAAAGGAATATGTGGATGTTTTTTATTATGTCACGTTAGTCACCGTACAGGACATCGTTACTTTTGGATGCCCTGCCCCACGATGCGCTGTCTGCGGAGTATGTGGACTTCTGGCTATGCAGCGGGTCTGCCCCCTCACCCCGTGCCGTTCAAGGGCCAAGTGTAACAGGAGACCGGTGAGTGAAAATGACTGTGTGCCACGCACCACGCCGGGCAGTTCTGAGGGCGGAGAGATGGTAACTGGAACGACTCAGAGCTGGGGCAAGGCAGAGCTTTCAGACGGTTTCTGCCGCAGCAGATTTTGAAGGCACGAAATTCAGCTCTTAAACAATATGATTTTTATCATCATCAGTCTTGTAAGGAGTTTCTGCTGTGTGATCGGGAAATGCTGTAGGGTTACCTGCGATCCCGGAACCACCTATGCACCGGCAGTAGCGACCGAGTTACAGCGCCTGGTCCAGCTGCGGTACGTGTGTGGGAGGGCTCACGGCTGTGGAAGTCATGGCGCGAGGGCGTTCCTCAGGACCGCAGGCTGCACGCGGCACTCTGGGAACGGTGAGTGCACACATGCACACACACGCGTGCACACACACGCACACACACACGACATGACTCCATGTGTCCACAGAAGCCCACACACCTGTGCATTACACACACACGTGCACACACTCTCTACTTACACCAAAATGTTATCGTTTTGTAAATGTTTCCCAGTGATGGGATCGCAGGTCATTTTTACTTTCCTCCTAGTTTTCAGTGTCTTACAACTTGTGGGGGTATCCACTGGCTTTGTCATGAGGTGAAATGGACAAACTCCTTCTAGAAGCCACATCAGCCACACAGTGTCCAGTCCTTACCTGCCTGTGTGAAGGGACGTGGTATTCCAAGAGGTGAAACTCCTCGCAGCCCAGAGGCCGACCTCACCTCCCAGAATGTTATGAATGGTCTCCCCGGCCCTTCTAGTTCCCTCTCTCTTCCGTGTTAATGGCCGGTCCGCCGGGAGGCCCAAGACCTTCTCGCTCCTTCCCTCTCAGGCCAGCTTTCTTCCGTTCTGGGAGATGCACTGAGCCCACACACTGCAGGCTGCCCGTCGGTGCACTCGTGACCAAGGGGCTGCCCGTCACCCCTGCAGAAGCGAGGACAGCCCTGACGGGCAGGATGGGCAGTGGGAAGTGCCTGCCCCTGGCCGGGTCCTTGTCGAACAGAATGCCAGCCTCCCGCCGGAAGCCGTCTCGCGGACCATAGAGGCGCGTTCTCCAGGGACCAGACGGGTCATTCTCCCCTCCTCTCTGTCCACGTGCTGCTGTGGCCTCTCTGGCCACAGAGTGCATTCCTGCACACACGGCACACGCACGGGCACGCCGACGGGCCACATCATCCTGTAGCTCAGAAAACACCGCTTTGCTTGGGTGTGAGCGGAAGGACGGGCGTGAGCCTTGCAGCGCCTGGTGTCCGAGCTCGGTGCGCGCCTCCCTGCGAACAGCTGGCTGCCCTCCCTGCCTTCCTGTCCTGCCTGAGGACGGACACCCCGGCTTCCTCGGGAGACTCCTCCCCCGACATAGCGAAGCCTCTGGAGCTGTGCAGACTCCGAGGGGAAATATTTTGACGGAAAGTATTTAAAACAAAGAGCCAAAATGTAAAGTGACTTAGAAACAAGGCGTCTATGCGTTACCTTTCTTGACGTCAGGGCTACAGACAACTGAATTCTGAACTATCCTAAGGGATTTCTGACTCTATTTTCCTTTTTTTTTGTGAAGCTGAACACCCTGAAGGTAAAATAAATTTATTGTTTACACACACGGTTTATTAGTGCCTCAAGTATGTCTCCTTTTTCTTTCAAGTATTAAGCCAGGATCGTGAATTTCCTTTCATCCTGGTGTAGAATTTTGACCACACGCGCACACACACGAATGCACACACGTACAGATACCAGCAGGCACACGCGCGCACACGTACACACACGCGTATTCACACACGCACGCACACCAGCCTGGGCACGTGCACGCACACACTCACACTCATGCACACATGCCAGCACAGGCACATGCACACACACGTACACACACATATACCAGCACAGGCACATGGGTGGTTCTGGTACCTTCGGAGTCTGGTCCCTGCTGTGTTACACGTGGTGAAAGGAATGGTTTCCAGTGCGTTGCCATGAATGTCTGTGCACTAACTCGCCTGGCGGGGACGAGAGCGCCCCAAAGCCCGCGGGCTGTGCTGGCCGTGCAGTGCTGCAGGGGAGGGACTTTGGTGGGATTTTACCTGTGTTTCATCGTCCGGACGCCCCCCGTCTCTGTTTGAGCATCCGGGGCCTCCTGAGTGTGCCGCCACGGCAGGCCTGGTTGGGAGAGATCATCCCCCGGGAGGTGCGGAGGAAGGCTGCCCCCCATTTCTCCATCCGTGTGACGGGGAAGAAGGCACAGAGGAGCGCCATTCCCAGCAGCTGCCTCACTGGGACCCTGTGTGAGCCACGGCCGTGTGTTGGTCTGAGCCTGAGCGTCTGGTCCCACCTGAGTGAGGGGGAAATGGGGCTCAGGGTCCCGTGCAAATGGAGGGGTCACGCGGCTCCCAGAGCACATCTCTGGACACCAGGAAGAGGCCGTTTGGGATCAGACCCCTTGGGGGCCTTGGGGAGCTTTGGACGGGTCAGGCACGGTCCAGCCTCCTCGGTGCCTTGGCGGGGGTCCAGGCCTGAACGTGATTGATGTCCCGCTGATGCTCGGAGGTCAAGGGGGAAATTACCAGGAGCCAGGGAGCTTGCCTTCTTTGGGGGAGGAGGGGAGCAAAGAAGGAATTTCATTTCCAGGGTAATTAATCAAGCACCTTTGGGGGGTTTCAGCAATAGCTCCAGAGCTGCTTCCTGTGACCTGATCAAGGCGCTTGGACAGGGCTGCGGTCCCCATGGCCGTCCGCCTAGGATTAGGTCCTCGACCGGGCAGGCACCTAATAAGTTACTCATTAAATACACCCACTGCCCAGCTGGACCTGCAGAAGGTGCGGGACCGGCCCGGCGGGAAGGGAGCTTGCAGAATGACTCGGGGCGACGGGCCAGGGCTCATCTCGGTCCCCAGAGCGAGTGCATGAGAGGCAAGCATCCAGGGAGGGGCACCTGTCGGGCACGGTGACCCCGCCCCTGGTGCTGGACGAGGCCTTGGGGAAGGGGAGTGCCTCGCGGCCCTCACGCTTTTCCACGAGGCTGGTCGGGGGAGTGTGTCCTGGGAGATTCGATCAGAACCATCCGTGGTTTTGTTCACACAGGCCTGCGCTTCTGGAGGGCACAGCCGTACGTCAGCCTGCGTCCCACACACGGCCTTGCCCGTGACCTTGCTTGGTTAGGACACGGGGGATCTTATAACTTACAAGAAATATGCGTTTGTCATTCAGGTGGCCCAAGTCTGTCCCTCGGATCCGTTTGGTCCACGTCCGTCTAATACGGCCACGGCTCCTGCCTCACAGCTCCCCAGCCCTGCGGCTGTCCCTGCGATGAACAGGGAGCAACTTCTGTCCTATCACTCGGTCTCCGGTCCTCAGCCCTTGACATGGCCGCAGAGTCATGAAGGCGCAGTGAGTGTCTCGTTCTTTGAATCCGGCCCCTTCCTCCACAACCGGGTGGGGGGGGCCGGTTGCCAAGGGAACCAGGGTGAGCCCGACCTGGGGGAGGGGACGGGGCCGGAGGCTGACCCAGCCAGCCTTCTGAGCGTAAGAAAGCCTCCACCGGCCCCAGCCGAACCGAACCGGAGCAGAGAGCTTCTGGGGGCGGAAGCCAGAGTGCTCACATGCACTGAGCGGCCCCCAAACCCCACGGGGACAGAAGCTCCTTTGTCCAGGACCTTGCCTCGTGTATCTCTTCATCTGGCTGCTAATTCCTATCCTTTGATATTCTTTGTAATAAACCGGTAATTTAGTGACTGAACTGGTTTCCGGAGACCTGTGAGCCACTCGTACATTAGCCGAGATGGGGCCCCAGGAGGGGAATGTGGGAAGCCCTGATTCGCAGCCAGCAGGTCCGGGCACAGAGGACAGGCGGGACGTGGTTTCGGCATCTGAAGTGAGGGCTGTCCGTGGACTGCAGGGGCTGCCTTGTCCCCAGGCAGATGGTGTTGGAACGGAGCTGCAGGTCCCCCCACGGTGATGCAGAGCTGCTGTGGGGAGATGCCCGCCCCCATGTTGGAATTTAGTCCAAAATCCATTGAACAGGATATAAGGAAAGTCCCAGGTATTAGGTTTCAGGCTAAAAGTGGCCCTCATCATTTCTTCACCTGGCAGACATCTTTTTTTTTTTTTTTTTTTTTTTTCCCTTAATTCAGGATTTAAACCCTTCTCAGGGACCAGATATGTCTATAAAAAAAAAAAAAAAGCACATCTGCCTTCCTTCCTCCCTCCCTCCTTCTCTTCTTCCCTCCTTTCCTCCTTCCTTGTTTCCTTCCTTCCTTCTGTCCCTCCTTGTTCCCTCTCTCACTCCGTCTCTCCCTCCCTCTCTTCCTTCCTTCTATACTCCCTTCCTCCTCTCCCTCCTTCCTCCTCTCCCTTCCTTCCTCTTCTCCCTCCTTCCCTCTTTTTTCCTTTTTCCCTTTCTGTCCTTTCTCCTATCCTTTATTTACACTTAGTACAGCCAGAGCTCCCCTCCCCCAGGAAACATCTGGAGTGGACAGCTGTTCATCTGGAGTGGTCCACGTTGCAGGCCAGCATTCCTGCAGCTGAAAATCCTGTGGCCTGAAGATCAGCAGCGCAGAGGGGGCTGGGGTGTCGGGACTGAGGGCTCACAGGTGCAGGGCACGCTCGGGGAGTGAAGGGGCTTGTGTCCGGGGGCTCACAGGTGCAGGGGCGTACTCGGCGGGAGGCGGATGGTCTGGAGCACCAGCTTGTAGACACACGGACGTTTACCTGTCAGCAGTGGGGACGTTGGTCAACATTCCAGATAAGTATAACATGTCTGTTTTCTCACTCGTGTTGGCTGCGTGAGATGTTGTCCCAAATGGAGACTCAAAAGGCTTTTTCTTAACAAGGAAAGATAATCAAAATGTAATTGCGTGACTCCTCTAACAGGGTCAGAAATAAGATAGGTGGGCTCTGGCCCAGGGTAGCGTCTCGGAATGATAAGTAAGAGAAGATACCCAAAGGGTTATCAAAGTATACGTGCCCTGGGCCTCTGGGGGCTCCGTCGGTGAAGCCTCTCTGCCTTCGGCTCAGGTCATGGTCCCGGGGTCCTGCGATCGAGCCCCTGTTGGGCGCCCTGCTCAGTGGGGGGTCTGCTTCCCCCTCTGCTGCTGCCTCCACCCGGTTTGCTCTCTCTCTGTCAAATCAGTAAACAAAAGCTCCATCTAGATCTATGCCCTCATCTCGACGAGCCTCGCATCGGGTAAGTATGCCGGAACGTGGTGGTCTTGACAGGAGCTGGGTCTGGGGTCAAAGTGAGACCTACACTCAGCTGATGGTGCTTACGTGACCGTTTCTGAACCCATCCCAGAAACGCACCATCCGCCACAGTTCGCACGGGGGAGATACTCCTGACGACCCTGCAGAGCCGCTCAGGGGGGCAATGCTCTTTCCCGGAAGCATTCATTGGTGGGAATCAACCGTCCCCATGTCATCATGGGGACAAGCTGCCCTCGAGCCCGGGAGGTGAGGGGCTCTCGCTTCCCCCTCTCCGTTCCCACAGCTGGCCAGCAGCACAGCGCAGGGCTGGCTAGGGGACCGGACAGAACACACGTTCATTCTTTCCCTGCTTTCAAATGGGTCTCTGTGACAGCCATTCACGGGACTATCCGGCTCCGGGCAAAGGCAACCATTACGCTCTCAGTTCTGGGCTCCAAACCCCTAAACAGGAAATGAAAGGGAGGAGGAGGTTGTCGTAGCCAAGGCAATCAGGCGAGCAAAGGCGCCTCGCAGGAAAAGCTCTCTGTGGTCCCAGACGGAGACGACTGTGCTGGGAGAGACTGCGGGCTCCCATCATGAGAGGGGACATGCCCTTAGTCCTGGCCCCCAGAACCCCAGCGCTGACGTCTGGGTAGAGGTGGTGGCTCTGCATCCCCCCACGAGAGAGTGGCGGGCAAGGCTATCTATTTGCTCCCGCTTGTGGTTCCAACAGCAGCTCTTTGATGGCAGCTGGTTTCCAGTGCTCAGACCCGACTGTGCTCGAGTCCCATTAAGATCCTCGAAGAGCACAGTGGAGCAGGACGTGTCCGTTTTATCTGAAAACAGAGAAAAGTGAGTTACAGATGCTCACGCTGGTTCAAGGTCCCTCCCGCGTGGGCGGTGACAGAGCTCCCAGCACCCTGCTTTCCTTAGTCCCGTGCGTGCCCAAGCCGGTGCCTCACACTCCCCTGCCTTCCAAAGCCCGCGTGAAGAGCGAGTGCTCACTGGGAAAGCCGTCATTCTGGGGACCCTCCAGTGCACCCCTGTCTCACGGGGGACTTGTTTGTGGCAGGAACAGAGACCCACCCTGGGAGCCCAAGTGCAAGGAGAAAGAGGTTTGCACAGCGCAAAACAACTGGGGATGACCTCGGGGGGCAAGGGTCTGTCCTCTGCCCTCACAGACGCTCACTGCTTTCCCCTGTGCTTCTCTTTCCCGGGCTGGGTGACCCCGGGGCTCCAGCTTGCCTGTGGCCCAGACTCACCACACCTGCTGGCATGAGCACCTCGTCATCCCAGACCCTCTTCAAGCCCCGCATCTCCTCCCACCGCCCTCCAGGGGAGACTTCCAGGCCAGCAGCCTGTCCGCTGTCCTGGCTGGTCCTACATAGCCCAGCTTTCCGGGGGAGTGACTGGAATGTGGACCTACTAAGTCAGTTGAGCTCATCACGCCTGTCCCTCTTGCCTGTAACTTACACACAGATGTCCTCTACGTCCCCAAATAGACCTGTTCCCGAAATAAAACTGTGGAAATCATATCTGTATTCCTCAAGTCCTGTCCTAAATCTTCTGGGAGTTCAGTAATAAAGTAACAGAAATTCCTGGCCAATTGTTCAATTCTTTTGCTTAAAATGATGCTCAGGTGATAATCTTTGGAACAGGGAGAGTGAAATCTATGCTTGAAATCGGCAAACAGGACTTTCCGGTGTCACTTGGGTGTTTCTGAAGATAACGTTCGATTTCTAAACCCAGAGGTTGGGGCCGGTCGCACGGTAGGGTTGCCGACCTGCCCAGAGCGGGCGCTGTGAGGCGATGGTGGGTGTGTAGGAGGCTCTCCCCGCTCTCGGGGGCTCCACGGAAGCACCTGTCCTTGCAGGCGTCCAGCCCCCACCAGCCCGGACTAGAGCAGTCCAGCTACTGGTAACGACGGGGGCGTCTGTGACTTACCGCCTCGTCTCCGCTATGTTTCTGTTACGCTTCGTGATTGACCTGGGGCTGAGTGTCGGTACAGCCGCTGGCCCCACGGGCTCCCGCTCACACCCACGCAGTGAATCCGCTAACGAGGCTGACGTTCTGATGCTACACCTGCAGCTGTGTCCTCCCTCCTCACCACTCCGACTCCAGTGCCCTCGTCACCACAAACGACGAGGGAGTCCATTTTCTCATTTGTAAAAAGAAGACGACATGAGTAGTTACGGTTTCGCAGGTTGACTGTGAGGAATGAGGGGCCCGAGTTCACACTGTGAGTCACGCCTCCGCGTCGCACACGACGCTCGGTGCTCAGAACGCAGCAGCCTCTCGCTTGTGATGGAGCCCGCGTTTTCCCGTCTTTCCCACTGCCTTTCGTGGCGTGTGCGGGCTCCATCCGTGACACGTAAGGAGACAAACCTGATCTGGACCTTGAAGATGAGTCTCGTGGTCCTCTACAAGACGGCCTCAGGCGACAGGAGTGGGGTCTTTCGACACCCACCTCCCTCCTCAGTGACCGCTTGGTCTTCACGGCCAGAGAAGGGGCCCACAGGTCACCTGGCAGCTCCCACGTTGTCTCTCAGCAAACCCCGTCCTAGGATTCCCAACAAATCTTTCAAACAAGAGGAAATCTGATTTTTGTTTGTTTTCGTGAATGTAATGCCATTGCGCTGAAATATCAGAGCTTGGGCTTGGAGGGGAGAGAGCATGTCAGGTGTGTCATGGGAACGTCAAGGCTGCCAGCAGTTCAAACCCCACCCCGTCCCCGAGCTGCACTTGAGAGCTGAACTCAGAATCTTTGCTGTGTGGGAGGGGTTCAAGGGCACCCCGGGTGTTCCCCTCGTGAGTGCTACCCCTGGCGGCCGCTGTGCGTTCTGGCTGAGCTCCGTGCAACCGTGCGAGCCCAGGAGTGACCCCCACGGAAGGAGTGGAGCAGAGTCTTCTGGGTGTGCACAACGGTGTGGCCGACGGCCAAAGGACCAGCTGCCTGTCACTACGAGGGAGGAGGGGACGCTTACGCAGCAGGGCGACTGCCGTCCCCACCCCCATCCTGTCCCCAGTATCTCTCCTGGGATTCCAGCCCCGTTCCCTGTTTCCTGTGTGCTCCAACCTGACAACCCTGTTTGCCTGTTCATCTTCTCTGGGTTTCCCTTTGCCCAGGGCGCAGACCTAGCCCTGGGGAAAGACAGTGGGCAGGTGGGGGTGGGAGGGCCCATGGGGGGCTAGCTGCATCCTCCCAGACAGGGCCCACTTTGAGACGGAGGCACGGTCCTGAGGACGCAAGGAGGGTCCTGGCCTGGGGTTCCAGTCTGATCCTTCCGTGGAAGCAGCCCTCAGGAGGCAGGACTGGCCCCTGCCTGGGGCTGGGGGTGTGGGGCTGCTGTGAGAGGCCGGAGCTCTGGCGTGAACACTGGTTCTTGCTCAGCAGTCATTTGAGTGATGTTTTTCCGATGAAAATAGCAACACCACCTACACAGAGCCAGAACGAGTATTGGAGAGACCCCTGCTAGCTGGCTTTGCAGCAGTGAGTTACGAAGACGGAGAGTGGCCAGTGGGCTCGGTGCTGTCAGTATCAGGAGGGACGGAGAGGCGGGCAGGGCCTGCGTCACAGGAAGAGAAACGCAGTAGGAAGCGGCGTTCGGGGGTGGCGCCCGCACAGTGTGTGACCCGCACACACGGACGCATCTGTGCCTCAGGCACACACGCTTGTTCCATGGGCCGGGTTCATCTACGCTGCTCACGGCCGGCGTCTTCTCAGAGGTAGTGACACGGGCCAGGAGAAACCGGGGAAGAAGTGACTGTTCATGGGTCTGATGGGACTTTTCAGAGCGATGCACTTGGCCCACTTGTGTGCACTGTCAGGGTGATGCGCCCCCCTCCTCCTAGGACAAGAGGTGACCTCTGGCAGGGCAGGGTCAAGGTTGATGTGTGGGTTAGAGAGGCCCCCGTGGCGTGTGACTGGAGCCGGGTTGCCAAGGGAAGGGTTGAAGCCGGGGAGCTGGAAGCTGGACCCCCCGGGCGGCGCCCCTGCCTTCAGCTCAGCAGCTGGAGAGCCCAGCTCTCATCCGGCTTTCCCTGTGGTTCTGAAGTGCCGTGGGTCACCATCGCGGGGACAGCCTGTGTTTGCCTCTGAAGTGTGCACGTGTATGCAAGTGTGCGATGTGTGCTGTGCATACGTACGTGGCATGCACGAGTGTGTGATGTGTGTGGTGTACGTGCACGTGCCTGTGCGTTCCTGTGTGTTCTGTGTGCTCGTGTGCCTGTGCACACTGCTGTGTGGGGTGTGTGCACACATGTGTGTGCACGTGTACGTGTGCGGTGTGCATGGGCACGCGCACGTGTGTGGTGTGTGCACATGTGTGCGCCTGCATGTGCACGCGTGTGGTGTGCGTGTGGGTGTGTGCCATGCATGTGCCTGCGTGTGCATGTGTGTGATGTGCATACACGAGTGTGTGAGTGAGGGAGGGAGTGAATGTGTGCTTGAAACTCTGGGATAACCACAGACTGGAGAGCCATGCGCCCACTAGCTATGAATCCCCTCCTTGTGGACTTCATGAACTTCATGACATGAGAACATGGACACCGGAAATGGTTGTATTTTTATAAAATAGTTATATAAACTATTTCTTATACCAATTTCGTTAATCCTTAATCATCATTTAAAAGTTATTCATGTATAGCTCTTCCTTGTAAAAAGTTTACAGAGTAATATTTGCCTGTAACATGAAAAGCCTTTTTGTCCGACCATGAGCCCCAGAAGGACTCTGCTGACCCCAGGGGCAGGGGTAGGTTGTGATTGTGGAACCACTGCCCGTGCGATGCGCCCAAACGGCGTCTTGGCAAAGACTTTTGTAACCCGTCTTAGCGAGACAGACCGGGGAAGGCTGTGTTATCACCATGGCAACTTGCAGCAAAGGCGCGGACTCAGCAGCACCCGCGTGGTGCCACCCTGGGCCAGCTTCCATGGCTGATGACGCCTGGACACCCCTCACCGCAGGTGTCCCCAGACGGCGCCCCGCGCACAACGGACTGGGGCCACAGGCAACTGCCTGTGGCCCATCCTGCAGACCGAGCTCGACTGGTGAGGGCCGTCTCAGTCAATGTCCCCGGGCTCGCCACCTCTCCCCCTCCCTCCCCTGGCCCCACCCTTCCCTGCGGCCCTGGCTCCATGGGCTCATGCGCTGCTGCTGTAAAGTTTTGGGCCCGGTGGGTTTCTCTCCATCGTGTTCTGGCATCTGCTTGAATTCCAGATTTGCTGTGTCCAAGTCCTTACATGTAAAACAAATGAAACTGCGAGCTCTCCTCCGTGCACACACACCCATGCGCTCGCTCCAGCCCGGGCAAAGAGAACCACAAGTGCGTCACGTGACTCAACCTGCTGGCTCTTGCTTTGAGGACACACGTTTTCCTGATGCAGATGGTGCAGGGCCGGGACTTCAAAGCCCTCCTCTCCCTGTCCTCCCCGCCCCCCGTTCCAGTGAACACTGGCAGGTGTAGGCACGGGAGAAGGTCCTGGGGCTCCAAGTCCAGCCTTGGGAAGGGTAGGGGTGGTGCACTAAACCCAGGGCTTTGCACCTGCGGCTGGCAGAGGGGGTCGCTCTGGAGGAGACAAGGAGGGTCAGGGTATGGCCCTGTGTCCTGCTGAGCACTGCTGGTCCCAGTGATGCTGCCCAGAGTGGAGGCCAGAGGGGCCTCTGCCCCCGGCAAGCCCACACGGGGGACCCAAGATGTCCTTTTCACCAGTTTTTGAAGCTGAACCGAGAAGGCTGTAAACATTCGCCTGTGTCCCATCAGAGGTCAACCATTGGTTCGGGTGGGTCCTGGGCTTCTGGCGAGGTTCCAAAAGCCCAAACATTTCTGGTCACCAAGTCTGGTTGCTTCTTCCTCACCTCGCACTTCATGTGTCTGCACAGCAAGGCCCTGGTGCGGGGCGCGCGATCCTTTCTCTGGGGCTCAGAAAGCAAGTTCACGGACTTGCAGACCAGCTGCTGTAGCCGCCGTCAGCTCTGGGGTGGGGGGCGAGCGGAAGAGGAACGCGGGGCTCTGTGTGCGCGGCTACAAGGCAAGCCTGAAAACGAACGGCGGAGATCCACCGTGCCCGTGCTGTCTGGAAGAGGCCGTCCCAAGCAGACGGAGATCGGGCCTCACCGCAGGGGCCGAGTCCCGTCTTCCACCGCGGCCTGGCTCAGCCCTGCTCACTGTGGAGTTTCTCCTGTCGCTTCGGCTCCACAGCCCCGTTCAGTGTCCGCGGCCACTGTCCTGAAGGACGCGGGGACACCTGCCTGCGCAAAGCCAGTGGCCACGGTCCCCGTGGCCGCAAAGGGTGGGGACTGGAACGCAGCTCTGTGTCACCCCAAGTGGGGCGCTCCCCACGCCACGCCGCGCCCCGCGGGGGCTACAGGAAGAGTCGCGGAGCCTGAGCTGGACACAAAGTCAGGCATCTGCGCGGGGCCCTGCGGTTGAGACAGGCAGCAGTGTGCGTGCGTGCGTGTGTGCATGTGCGCGTGTGTGCACACGTGTGTGCGTGCGCGTAGCCTCGCTCCCATCGAAAGGAGGTGTATATGCAAAGGGAGACCGAGGAAACACACCTGTGGACAGCGTGACTGCGAGCAGGGGCCCCGCAGACCAGCTTTTGTCGCTATTTTCCCACCTCGGGAGCACCGGCTTCACAGAGCCTTGCTGTCGACACCCAGACTTATTCGCCTCAACTGTGCCATTGGTTAGCGTCCCATCTGCGAAAGCACTGGTGCCTCCCGGCTGTGCTCGCCGTGTGGGATGGCCCAACGAGGAGTCCACGCGCCGCGGGCACGGTGGACCCCGCGGCTGGAGCTCTGGAGACTGAGGAATGGGATTTTTTTATTGTACCTACTTTTACTTAATTTAAAGTTGAATTCAAAGAGCCACATGGGGCTCATGGTGCCGCACTGGGAGCCACGACCAGCCACAGGGACATTCCACATCCCCGACATTTAAACAAATCAGCGTGTCCGTGTTCTCATGAATTTACCCGTCAGACAAAGGTAAAGCCTACAAATGTCGGAATTATATCTAAAGCCTCAGGCGACGCACCTGCCAAACCATGGGGTGAGGGGAAGGTGCAGGTACCGGACTGACGCATCTGCGCTGTGGCTCCGGGTTCGGAGCTAGCGTCTGGGGTCCATGTGGTGGCAGGGACACACATCTCTGAACCGCCATCTCTAGCCTGGTCAGGGGGTCCACCTCGGGAGCCCTCCCTCAGCGCTGCCTTCATCTCGCCTGCGGCCACCTTCCTGCCTCTGGCTGACTCCTCCAGAGCCCGTCAGATCCTTCCCGGGGGTGGACCCAGTGGCACCTCTCGGGGAGCCCAGCCCGTGGGCCCAGACATGAGCTTGTTTGGCCCGCTGGGGCCGTGGAGTCGACAAGTTACCTGGGCCAAGAGGTTCTCCAACTACTTGCACCCAGGAATGCCTGGGAAGACGGACGCCCCGATTCTGCCATATGGCCCACAGGCCACCCCCCCCAGTAAAGTGCTCTGGGGCCGCGGTTCTCAGCCATGGCTGTCCCCTGAAAATCACCCAGGGGGTGTGGACACTGTCGAGCGCCCCGAGGGCTTCAGTGGGTGTGACGTTCACGTCCGTGTTTCTGTGTCAGAAGTTAGAACAGACATCTATTAATATATATTGCAATTCATTTAAATGATAAATGCACACGTGTTACCATAAATAGTGTATTTTTATTAAAGCTAACTATGTTTTCCAAAAGAGAAAAGAGATTAGTGAGAAGACATTTGTATAAACCTCTGTCTGGCTTAACAGAGGGCAGCCGGGCTCTCCCGTTGCTTTTGTGCCGTCTGTCCCCGTGGGCTGTCTGCGGGATGCAGGCAGAGGTCAGGCACACACGCGCACACACGTGTGTAGCAGTAGACGAGAGGGACATGCTAATGGCCTTTTCGGATGATCACAGTTGTTCTTCTTTCAATCCACACAGAAGCTTGACAAGTTGTCATTTCTTAAAGACAAACAGAAATGTAGAATCTGCGACCTGATCAGTGAACTTCTCAAGCTGCCTCGCGTCGAGCATCATTTCTTTTTTTTTTTTTTTTTTTTTTTTTAAAGATTTTATTTATTTATTTGACAGACAGAGATCACAAGTAAGCAGAGAGGCAGGCAGAGAGAGAAGAGGAAGCAGGCTCCCCGCTGAGCAGAGAGCCCGATGCGGGGCTCGATCCCAGGACCCTGGATCATGACCCGAGCCAAAGGCAGAGGCTTTAACCCACTGAGCCACCCAGGCGCCCCTCGAGCATCATTTCTGAGTCCTGTACTCTGCCCGGATCCTCTCCCCGTGTCCAATCTTGCAATCTCATGCATTGGTCTTGGAAAATATTGGTTTACGGGATTTTCCCACGTTGCTACTTTTGAGAGACCACGTATAGAAATGGCCGGTGGCCAGACTGCACCGGCTGTCGGGCCGAGATGCTGCCGCAGAGCCCGCCCCAGACGCCCCAGCAGAGCCGACCGTGAGTGCCCGGGCAGCCGGCCTGCTGCAGATCAGACGTGCGGGAAGCCAGACCCCAATCTGCAGTGATGGTCCGGGGGTCAAACGTGGCCCCAGGAATGTGGCCCCACACGGCCAGGCTAGGGGAACGACGGCGGCAGCTCTCGTCTCTGCCCAGACTTGCCAACTTAGGAGCAACCAAAGAAAGCCCAGTGTGTCCCCTGCCTGACCGTACCGGATGCCCTGTTCCTCGTAACCCCTCCTGCTTCTCCAGTTCCAGGCCTCCCCCGTGGTGCCCCCGGGCTGTCCTGTCCTCCATCTGCCCTGCGTCTCTGTCACCCGTCTGAGTGCCGGCAGCCGAGCCCCGGCCACTGCGAGCTGGAGTAAACGCGGCCGTCGTCTCAGCTGTGGCGTCTGCATTTATTTCCACTTTCCTGTTACACTTTCCCCAAAATCACATTTGTTTATCACTCCCGTGTCTCCAGAAAGTCCTTAAATATTGTGAAACTATCACGTTCACAGTGGCGGATGAAACTGTTTCAAAATTCTAATTTTTACCCGAATGCGCTTACTCCTGAGCGCTAGAGCAGGCGCCTTTCCTCGGGCGACGGCCAGTCCTCACGTGGAACAGCGTCGTCTGACTCAGTCATTCGTCCGGTAGGAACTGTCCGCGGAAAGAAAAGCCAACGTGGGCCGCTCAGCTCATGACCCCAAGGG
Organism: Lontra canadensis; assembly: GCF_010015895.1. Classification (NCBI taxonomy): domain Eukaryota; kingdom Metazoa; phylum Chordata; class Mammalia; order Carnivora; family Mustelidae; genus Lontra; species Lontra canadensis. The sequence continues at coordinate 6,429,991 of NW_022631091.1, forward strand.
CAGGTGGGAGCTCATCCTGAGGTCGACGCTCACTGTGACGTGTGGCCAAAGCCGAGGCCGTTCTCGTCACACAGGAGGTCAGAACAACGCGCACCCGGGTTGAATGAGGCTCTGCTTCAGGAGGGACGTCCTTCAGGGGAGCTGGTTTTCACGTTTCCTGCAAGAGATGGTGGTGGACAGCATGGGGCTGGGGCCGTTGGGTGCCCCATACACCCGCGATCGTCCACACGGTCAGGAACCTCCCAGTGCCATGATGGAAATAGCCGTGCCCTCGTGGGTGCCCTGCAGGGGCTTGGGGACCCCGCGGTCTACAGCAGACTGGGGACTGGTGAGTGACTACTTGAACCTGCTCCCCCAGCCTCCTAGGACGGCAAAGCGTTCCCAGAAGTTCACGCCCAGCTTGAGGCTGGAAATCCTCCTCTTGGATTTCTGGTTGTACTTGTAGCCATGTGTGGTGACAGACGGTAGCTAGACTTGTCTGTGGTCCATGCGTCTACCGTAACCGTTAGCGTGCACACCTGGGGCTAACGTAACTGTAACTGTCAGTTACACCTGAATAAAAACTGCTGGAATTCCACAGGCGGCCCCGAGACTTGTGCCAGGTGGAGGGAAGGGCAGATGGCAGGTCGTCTGTGGAGGACGGCACCGCAGAAGGCTCAGGGTGGGCTCTGCTGCGCGATCAGGAGGCGGACAGGCCGGCTCTGGAGCTAACCTCTAGCACGAGCTGAACTCCGTCCAGCCAGCACTTTCTGGAGGATTCCACGCCCTGCCTTCCCCTCCCTGCCCAAACACAAGCCGACCCGTGCACATTCAGCGAAGCTAGAGGAACTTCTGGGCATCTGAAAGTGCATAGCTAAACTGTGATCTGTGCCACGGGGGTCCTTACGACCACCCTCACTGCCGAAAGCACAGATGCGTGTCCGTTAATATAGTGGGTTAAATGACGAGATGCTTATCCAGTATTCTAATAAAACCCAGAATGGTAAAAATTAGGGACTGTCGCTAGTGTTTTGGTCATGAGCTGAAATGTCCTGCAGGAAACAGCCCAGCGGGAGACCCCTGCAGGGATGTTTCTGGAGGGTCCGTTCTGGGAAGCTGACACCGAGCCTCAAACTCCTACTTCCCACGCTGACCCAAGTCTCCACCTTCCTCCGGAATCAGCTCGCCAAGCTTGGTCTTCAGAGCGAAAAAAGGCACGTTCACACCTCATCCTCTCCAATTCGCCATTTAAGCATTTGGTTTTAAAAGAGTTCTGGAGAAGGTGGACGAGTGAGGGCTGGCTGGGTGACCACTGACCCGTGGCTGACTGCAGGGAGAAGGCAGCAGACTCAGAGCAGGTCCTCGTGGGGCCGGGGCTCCTTGCTTCCTCTCCGAGTGCGGACGGCGTGTGCCTGTGGTCATTGGCAGGTCCACCTTTCAAAGGCACTTTTTTTTCCTCAGGCTCCTCCCTCAGTAACTGACATGTCCCCGAGGTGCCCCTGGGGGTAGCTTCCTGGACGGCGGACGTGGGCCCAGGGGGGCTCTCTGGCGGGGACCTGCACGGGCATCCACGCATGACGGAGCTCCTCTCCCCTCCCCCGTGGATTCTCGCCTCTCCAGGCGATGACTGAGGAAGGAGCCCACGAGCCCAGAAACGAGACGGTTTCGTAGCTGGCACCGGGAGTGATTGTGTCTCTCTAGACTCGTTACCCTTCCCTCACACCTATTTTGTTCTGAAGTGTCGGAGAGTTGAAGAAAGAAATGGGTTTATATGACTGAATGTTCTAAAAATTGTCCTCTACTGAAAGGGAGTTAAGCCTGGTTTTCTCCCGTCCACCTGAGGATCAGGCTACCAAGGGGTCCTTGGAACAAAAAAACAGCTTCACAAGCAGGTCCATTTCGCTAACATCCAGAAAACCAGAATCTCTGGAATGCTTAGCATTTCTAGACCAAATCATACCTTTGCATCCGCTCACGGTACCCTGACTTATTCAGGGCTTGCCAGCCATGTGAACAGCATTTCAAGGCAATTGCTCTTTCCCCCCAACACTAATAATGAATTTCGAGTCTACAGTCTTCTTCTTGACCCTATTTTTAATTGAACACATGAGACCAACCTACACACAACAGCCTACATCGTCGTCCCTGAGCCACTAAGCCTGCACCCCGAGTCTCTAATCTTAGCTGCTACCTGTGTTGACTTCTGCATGGGCTCCCTGTGATGTTACCTGCGTCGATCATTTCTTAGGCAAAACACGAAACAGTAGGACACAAAGTGAACCAGGGAATTCGCATGTGGAGCCCTTGTTTCCAAAGTACTAGACACGCGTTAAAGGGGCTGTGCCCATCGGCCTTGGTGGGTGGTGGTCTACAGACCGCGCTGAGCCCGCCGCCACATCCCGCACCCCCACCTGCCCTGCTGTCCCCCGGCCATCCCCGCACTGCCTTCTGGGAAGCTGGTAATCCACCCCACGGGGACTGTCAACGACCGCCCACTGTGAGGGCCCAGGACCTGCAGCAGGAGGATCCTGCCCTCACCCAGGGCTCCGGGCCGCTCTGTCAGGTGGGCAGCCGCCTCTCGGGGCGTTTGGGCTCCGCTGACTTGGACCTGTAGACGCGTTTTACTGGCCTTTCGCTGGAGGCACATCGGGAGGAAGCACCATGGGGGGTGGGTCCCTTTGCTAAGGACTCGCCGGCATCCCCCGTTGCCCTGGGTTTGGGAGGAGGCTCTAGTCAAGGGGGAGTGACCAACATGGGGGCCTTCGTGGCTGGGCAGACCGGCCCAAGCATGGCATCTGGGGCCATCTGGACAGGAGTTCCCAGGTCCCGGGTGTGGGAGCTCAGTCTAGAGGGTGGGCGTGGGGCCCAGTGATCCACCCATTGCCTGTGGGGAGCGGGCAGTTGGAGGAAATCTGGGGGGCCCTTCACATCAGCCAGGGCTGGCTCGAGGTCCCCAGGCCCCTCCTGGGGTGGAGTCCTAGTTCTCCAGCTGTCTACACTGGGCATGGGAAGGCAGCCCTCATCCCACCAGTGGCCTTCCTCTCCTTCCCCCTCCCATGCAGGCTGGCCTCCCCTGCTGTCCGCAGCTCCACCCCTGCATCCTGGAGCAGTCTAAGGGGGCGGGGGTGAAATGCTGCCCTGGGGTGTGGAGGAAGAGGGTCAAGGTTGTCGTGCCCCAGCTCATGCAGAGACCTAGAAAGCGCATCAGGGGAACAATGCCGGGTCAACCACTGCCTTTCCTGGCCACACGCAGAACTGGCTGTGAGACCTGCCTCTGCCCACAGGTCACGCAGGTCACCTTCCTTCCCTGCCTGGGAGCCGGGGCCCGAGTCCTGTCCCAGCTGAGGACCCCAGCACTGCCTCCAGATACAAACCCTGGCCATGGGAACAGCTGTGGGGGCAGGAAGGAATCACTTGGAGGACCGAGTGCCAGGCACGGAGGGAACACGGACGCAGGAAAGGAGTGAGAGCGGGTAGGGTGAGCATGGGAGGGAGATGGGGCAGGCCCTCACCTCCCTGAGGATGGCCACCAGCCAAGGTGCCTGCCATCCCCACCCAGAGCAGAAGCTTCATCAGGAGGCAGCTTCCTGTGTCTCCCTCGCCCAGCCTTACCCTCCGTCTGCATTAACGCCTAGAAGCAAACGACGAAGACCAACGGCATTAATGAGAAGGATAGAAACTGAATGGGCGGCAGTTTCCATTGAGGCAGCAGGGGGTTGCCCGATTAGGGGCCTCCCCAGCCTCTAGGAGGTGAAGCTGAGAGTCTAACCCCTTTCCCTGACCAACAAAGGCCCCCCTTGGCGGAAAGCAGGTGCAGCCCCCGCTGGGCCCTTGTCCCTGCCCCTGAGGAGGGGACACCCGTTCCCCCATCCCTCCCTTCCGTGGGCTGTCACCTTGTCCTCTTTCTAACCCCCGCCCCCCACCCCATCGATACAAACTGCCCGTTGTTGTGACTGTGTCCCCTGAGGTTGACTTTGAACAAAAGCTTAAGTTGCTCGGCTGAGTGAGGCTGGAGTAGGGCTTAGTCGGTCCCAGGTTCCAAGGGATCTTTGGGAAACAAGTGAATGCAGGCGCTGTCTGCCCCAAGACACCCACAGCCACGCTTCTGACTCTAGGAGACGTGTGTTCTAGACGAGCAGGTGGTATTCTTGATACGGGAGAGTTGACAAAACAGCCACACACGCTGCACGACCACAGCATGAAACCGCTTCGCGTGTCACGTGGCAGGACCTTCTAGACGGACTCCCGGCTCTGAGGACCCCTCGGCCCTGGGACTTGCGTTGTAGGACTGAGCTTCGGGAATGGGGACAACCATGCGTGTGCGCTCAGCAGTGCTGGCTTATTGGGGCGACTTCCTGATGAGCGAGAAGTCACCCCATTCCATCCCCCGAAGCCTCGCCCAGGCCCAGGAGGGGTGGGTGCAGAGGACAAGTGCAGGCCCATTCCTGCCGTCTTTCAGCCCATCCCCCTCTGGAGCCAGATCCCCAGCCCCGCTGGTTTCCCCGCAGCTTTGGGCTTTTGGCGGGCGAGGATGTCCCACCTCACCGGCCTGTGGAGCTGCCGACAGGGGAGCAGCAGCTCAGAGAGTGGTTTGTGCTGCTTGAAAAACGCAGCCAAGCTTGAAAACAAAAGTTTTCCTGTCCCTCGCCCAAGTTCGAACAATACCCGCCCTGGGGCTGAGCAAACGCGGGGCCTTCAAAGCTGCAGGGCTCTGAGCAGGAACGCATGACTCATAAAAGGATAACACGAACCCAATTCACACACAGAAAAGCCTGAACCGAGAGGCGGCCGGGGTCAGGCTCACCTGCGTGAGAAAGCACCTGCCAACGCTTTCTGTGAGCCCGTGACGGCACGTCCCGGGACACTGAGTCACCGGTAACCGAGGGGCAGGGAGGTGCTTTTTAGAAAAACACAGGTGGAAGGGAACAGAATTTTCATTGTCCCCCATGGATGGAGCCCAACGTGCCCCACACTGCTCTCCGTAAAGCCCCGTACCACTGTGGGGTGGGCAACACTGCTGACCAGACTGGCGGTCCTGCTGGCGCCAGGCCGCTGAATGCTGTCCGCAGCCTTGCGGATGCGCGGGGCTTTCCTGCAGGCAGGCAGAGGCTGCATCGGACGGCAGGGCCCAGGGCACGGCTCATCGGCTCAGAGCACCCACAGACCCAGGACGCACCCCTCTGTGCAGCGGGCGCTCCCGTGGCTGCGGGAGGAAGCTGGCAGCCGCCGTGTGCTCTGTGTTGAGGCGCCACCTGCAAGCCTAGAAACGAGGACGCAGGCCTCGTGGGGGTGGCGGGCCCTTCCAGTCCCTGTGACCTGCAGGTCACATGCAGACCTGGTGGAGTCTTCACAGAGGACAAAACTGAGCGTCAGGGAGTCTCCTGTGACGGAGGGCCGAGCCCACAACTGGACGCCTACGCAGTCTGCGTTGTCTCCCAGTGGAACCGACCGCCGCGAGGGAGAGGCTCGTTCTCGCGCACAGACACGACCGTCTGTCCGTCGCCAGGGCTTCCGCTGCAAGTCTGCAGGCGCCAACACGCAGGAGCTCACGCTCAGCGAGAAAGGGGGGCAGGTGTGTGTCGAATGCGCCTGCAGGTATGTGGTGAGCCCGGAGCAGAGTGTGGCCCGTGACGGGCACTGGGGCATCTGTCGGCGTGAGCGTGGAGTAAGACCTTCCCTGCCACGAGGTCTGTTCACAGACACCGAGATTTCATCGCTCATTCCTGCGAAAGGATGTCTCCGAAGGGGTCAAATATGCTACTGGATTTGGAAGGTCCCTGGGAACAGGATCGATCCCTGGAATGCTGGTGCCGGTCCGAAAATCCAGGATCCTCCGGCAGGTACCGACGCGGGTCAGTTTTCAAGTCCTGCATTTGCCAAGATAGTAGAACGGTTGAGACCAGAGTAACTTCTGCCACGTGGTCAGAGCTCTAACCGCGTGCAGAGGTCGAGGCTGTGGCGCCAGAAACACTGGGCTCCATTTCCTACCCACTGGCCCGTGACACCCTCTGTGTCATTTCTTTAAGGGGGTTTCTGGTCCCACTCAATGGCTCTCAGAGGAAGGAGAGGTCCTGGCCTCCCCGGGCAAATGGGGGACGGGGCAGGAGGTGAAGTGGTCCCCGCGTGGCCTGCTTCTGGGCACGGTCAGGAAGTTAACTTTGGGCCGTGGCTCTGTCCGGTCCTCCCCATTGGTGCCAGGGTCACGGCCCGGCTGCCCGTGTTACACTTTGAGAAGTCACTGCACATTCAAGGACACCAAGGACCGGCCGGAGCCGCTCCCATTCCGGCGGCTGGTGAGCTCCGGGTGCACGGTGCCACGCCGTGCCCTTGCAGAGGCCGCTGACAGCTGCAGGCGGCAATCGGACCCTGGTCGTGGGCTCCGCGCACTGTGTCCCAGCGCCGTCCGAGGACCGCAGGCACGTGATGACCCCAGCCCTACGCCGGCGCCGGCCGAGAAGCCGCTCCCTGTCCCTCGGAGGCCAGCGCCCCTGCTCGTCCAGGGTCATGCCAGTGGTTATCGCAAATAAAGTGCGTCGAGTGGATTTTGTGTTAAAAATATCAAGTTTGAAGCCCATTACGCTCCTCAGGAAATAATTCGGTGAAGCTGCAAATAGAAGCCGACATCACGTGCAGGACAAAGCTCCTCGCGCCGCTACTGTTGGGATCAAGCCTCACACAGTCTGGGGCCCGTGGGCAGAAATGATCCCCAGCTTTCTTTGGAAGAACTCAAACAGGTCTGCTAGAGGGTCTGCTGGCCCAGAGCCGAGGGATCCCTGAGACAGGCAGTGGCCCGAGCGGCCATCGGCCGTGCCGCCTGCTGTCTGTCCGTGGGCGATGACCCCACGTGCCGTGCCGCCCTCCGGCCCTGCTGACCTCGGCTCAGCCACACACCAGCCGTCTGCCCGGCCCTGCCCAGCCCCTCAAAGCTTACTGATTTCCAACTAGCTTCTATGATAAGAAGCAGCTTTGCCCGAGGCTCTATGGGGATGTTTGGAGGGATGGTACCTGCTGGAGAAGGATTTTAACCTTGTTTTATCCTTAGGCGAAGTTTGAGTAAGGAGAAGAACGCACAGAAACCACTTTGTAGAATGAAGCCGGCTCCTCACCCCTCAGATTCAACCGGCCTGATTATTTATGGAGTTACTACGTATGTTTGTACATAATTTCATTATCTTATTAATGCACTTGTTCTGTTACCACTAATCGAGCGTCTGACCCAGGACACGGGTGTGCTGGGGGGCAGGTGTGTGCTACGCAGGGCAGGTGTGTGCTGGGGGGCAGGTGTGTGCTACGCAGGGCAGGCATGTGTTACTAAGTGGAGCAGGTGTGTCGTCTTTGGGCCACACTTTCTAAACACCAAGTACCAGCAGCCCTCACGCTCTGAGCGTCCCCATGCACTGAGTCCTGCCCGCGCACGTGGGGGTGTGGATGCTTTGGTGCCACACGTCATCCTCGAGGAATCCGCTGGCGTGACCCCACTCACAGTGAGACAGCACAGTCAGTGCCGGGAATGCAAACTCCCTCCCACACCCAGGAGCTGCTTTTCTGCTGGGAAAGAGAGACTCAGAGAAATCCAAGAACGGAGGCGTCGAGAGATGACATTTTTAAAGTCATGTGTGACCATTTGATGACTTCTGCTCCCAGCGTGGTCTTTGGCCTAACACTTGGTTGTGTCTGTGGGTACATCTTGTAGGGTTATGGGCAACGTGGAGCTCCTCTTATATTTTCCGGGGAAACGTATGGAAGGACACATACAAGGAGATTTGTTATAGGAACTGGCCCTCGGTTATGAGGGTGGGAAGCGCCGTGATCTGCCCCTCCCGCCCATGGTGGGATCCGGGCTCAGCCCCAGGGCCCGAGGACGGGGGGACACGGGGTCTGTGCTGGTCTGAGCCAGGAGGCCGGGTGGCCAGAGCGCTGATGTCTGCAGGCAGAAGTGGACAGACAGACTTCGCCCTCCTCTGTCTTTTGCTCTATTTGGCCCCTCAAAGGACGGGATGAGGCCCGTGGACACGGAGGCAGACCCGCCTCCTTACTCGGTCGACCGGCTCCCGCACTGATCTTTCTGGAGACATCCTCACCCACACACCGATCCTTCACGGGCCATCGGGGCGTCCTTCGGCTCAGCTCAGTGCGATGCTACCCGTCACAATTCCATATTCGTACTTTGTTAACTTTCAATATTAATGATTTAAAAAACAGAAATGTGATTTTCGTCTGAGAAGTCCTAAACGCACAACCAAGCGGAAAGTCGAAAGACCCTCGGTCCCCACAGGCCGGCAGTGGGGAGCACCGTGCAGCCTGCTGGGCTGTGCGTCGGGGTGGGACTCCCTCCCGGGGCCAAAGCTCGTCCGCTGTGGCCCCTGTCCCCAGGGGGCCGCGGGGGGGTCAGCTGAGACCATTAAGTTCTTGCCCCCTCTCACCAGGTTGGGACTTTATCTTGTGATGGTTTGACACGTTTAAACTGACTCCTCTGCTCGGAACAAGACTGACCGTGAACAGCGTCTCGCCGAGGCCTCTGTTCCGTCTGGCATTTCGATCTGCGTCACACCCTTCCCAGAGTCTCTTGTGCCAAACAGCCACGTGCAGTGGCATCTGACGCTGCTTGCCCCGACTTGGTGAGTGAGGTCCTGCCGTCCAGCCTCGGTCACTCATCTCAGCCAGGTTCTCTCCAGAGTCTCTGCCCTGGGAAGCGGGAAGGCTGTCCTTGGGCGGAGGACGCCCTTGTTCGGTGGGGTGGACGGTGGAGTGTGGTGCTGTCGTGGGCAAAGGGGAGGAGGGGGCAGGACGGGGGACGCCATCATCGCAGGGGGAGACCCTGTGGCTGAGCAGGGCGGAGCCTGTGTCCCCACATCTGCAGGGCCCATGCTTCCCTCCCGGGCATCTGTCCTTGCAGAGGGAACCCATAGTTGGTCCTGACAGACCCTCTCCTTCCCCTTCACTCTGGATGGGCCTGTCCTCTGACAGCTTAGACACACATCGGGACCTGGCTCTCAGGACTAGCCCTCACCGGCATCTCTCCCACCGCAGCCAGACGGCCCCGTGGTTCTGGGCACCTCCCCACCCAACTGAGGAAGACGCATTGGCGAGGGGGCCAGGTCTGTCACCTCAGCCTGTGCTGGGGGTGGGGGGCAAGGACAGGGCTCCAGCAGCAGGAGGTCCTGGGGGCCGGGTCTCCGGGAGGGGCCGGGGGCTCTCGGAGCCTGGGGCTGCTGTGCTCACGGCTACAGGCATTGCTAGAAGTTGTTCCAAGGGGCTGTGGGCTCAGCAGGGACGTCCTTGTCCACAGACACACCTGCGGCAGCCGTGCCCTGGTCTGCTCTTAGCCCCGGCGTAGACGCGGATTTTGTCTTCAGACCTGTGCTGCAAAACCGTCTCCACTGGACACTTCCGTTCACTGTTTCTACTTAGACTGAAAAACACTAAATAATTCCATGTTCTTAGGGACGCTTATAAAAACATCTTGAGATCTGCGAGGAAGGGCCTATGGCTCTAATTTACAGATAGTAAAACTCCAAAAACAGGGACAGCGTTTGCATAGACTTGCTGTTTTTCCTCCTGGGTCTGGGAAGCTCCACGGGACACGTGATCACGGCACGGACCTCGGAGCTCTGCAGGTCCGTGCCGGGAACCCTCAGGTCACCAGGGGTGCAGGCTCTCTTGTCTGGGAAGGGCCGCCCCGTCGGAGCCGGCAGGTGGTGAGGGGGACGCTCCCGCCTCCCGGAACATCGGGGCCGCGGCTCCGGCTGGGGTGGGAGAGGCGGGGAAGCCGGGACAGGACGCCGGCCACGTGGAGCTGCTGCCACGCTGAAGGCACAGGCTGAATCGCCTCCCAGCTGGGGGCAGGAGGCTGGGGGCCGGTAGAAACCGCCGCGGCCGCCGCAGCACAAGGCACCTCAGAGGACGTTGATGTCTTCTAACACAGGACGTGAAGGCCGAACTTGAAGAAACTCCCCTACGGTCGGGCGTCTTTCTCCTGCTCAGAAAACATCTCCCCTTAAAAAACCAAGCTTCCCTTTTAAGATTCTCCTCTTCCACCTCCTTCAAGGAAACTCACTCTTGAGAAAGCAGCCGGTGTGACCCCACGTGGTCTGTGGCCGGGCCTGGCTCGGGAGCTCCGCTGTCCCCGCCTGGATGAGGCCTGGAGCGGCCGCGTCCCGCTGAATGAACTGTACTGGAAAGGCTCATTGGTCCCCAGACGCAGGCATGGGGCTGCTGTCAGGATCTTTCACTTCTAAAGTGTTTATTTAGAAAATCTGCAACCCCCAGGAGGGCTTTCCCCTGCTTCTTCTTAACCTTCAGTGACCTCCCTCCCAGGGCAAACTGCTTTCTCCCCAGGGAACGATTAAAACTCAAGAACCTTTGATTTACTCCTCGGGAGTCTTTAACAGTTCACACACGCCTTAAAAATTGACCAAGGCCTAGAGCAGCGGGGAAAGCCCTACAGAGCCCCACTGCCCTGCGGGCCACTCAGCTAGCGCACCGACCGTCACGGGTCTGCCGTCACCAGGTAGGGGCAAGCCCGGTCCCATCCCCGAGACTTACCAACACCCTGTCGCCCCAACAGCACTTCCCTTTATTTTTAAGAATGGGTTTTTAGTTCCTTCCAAGAGGCCTCTGGGGGTGAGCAAAGCATGGGCTGTGTCAGTGCCTAACGTCCAGCTCCCGCATGGACACCGCACTTACGTGAAACTGTCTAAGGTGCAAATCTGTCCCGTGAGGTGTAAGGTAGAAACTTGAATTTCCGAAGACGTGTCTGGAGCACATGGTCGTGCCGTGACGCGGGCCCTCGATGTCCCTGCACTGGGAAGCATTTCGGGGACACGCGGGGCTGGGCCGCCAACACGGAGAAATAGCCCAGATGCCGAGCTCTCTCGGCTTCCCATGTGATGGAAGTTCTGATCGGGGACACGGAGTGGCGCCAGCACCGTCTGGACCCTGTGCTCCCATCTTTGGTCCTCGCCGGCTTGGGCTTTGGGGCCCGACCGGCGTCGCACAGCCCCCATGAAGGTCCATCTCTGCTTGCCCACGACGGGGGTCCAGGTGAGGCTTCAGGCGGCAGCTCTGGGGCAGGAACCAGCCTGTGTGCAGAGCCCTGGGGCCTTCAGCCGCCCCTGACCGCAGGGAACCCCCGGCTCCTGGGCGCCACCGCCCCGGGACGGCATCAGGATCCGAATGCTCACATTTGGCAGACTGTGGGACCCGCGGAGCAGCATGTCCTCTCCCCGAGGTGTCACGCCACTCTAAGGGGTGTTGTAACCAGAAAACAAACAGGTCTCCGCCGTCATCCGAAGGACTAACACACGAGCCCGGTTGCTCACGGCTCTTGTTCCAAAGCCAGTGCTGGTTCAGCTTCCGAGAACTGCCCAGCGGCCTCCCGAGCCCTTCTCAACGTCAGAAACCGCGCTTCTCTCTGCCGTGGGCGGCTCTGAGGGACGGACATTCTCACGTTGTTCGGACAAGGAGGACGGGGCTCTGAGACTCGCTCCGAGGACAGACGCGCTTTCTTGTTGTCTGGATGGGGTGTGCGCGTGTGCGTGGGCGTGTGCATGCACGTGTGACTCCGTAAGTCCCTCCAACGGACGGTTGTAAACTTGGGAAATATCCCACTGCGTTGACAGGCTGTGTTTTCCCAATTACCTAATTCTGGTTGGTCAGTTTTCTTGCAGAGACGCTAAATCCACTTTGTGAGAGAAAGACGTAGGGCTCCCCGAGACGGCTCACAGGAGCAAACAAGACAATCTCGGACAAAACATCTTCCCCAGCGCTGCTGCTGATGTGACTTGGTCATCCGGATTCTTGGTTCACGGCGCCGCGGTTCCCCTGACGCTCCGCGGCGTGCGGCCCCAGGCACCCCCCACTCTCCGGGGTTTGCTCTCTGAAGGACCTCCTGTTGTGATCCCTGGAAGCTGCTGCAAACGGGCACCCTCGCCCAGCACGCCAGGGAAGGAAGGTGCGGGGGGGAAAGCTCTGGGGGCGCGGTGAGCGGGAGCAGAAGTGGACAGGCTGTGCGGACGGCTGGCCAGCCACGCCCACCCAGGAGTCGATGACAGTGGGGGTATTACCTCCGTCCGCGCACGATCTGGGGGACACGCAGGGAGATGGGATGTGCCTCTCTGTTATGTCAAGCGTGCCCGGGGCCCTGAAGCCTCTGGGGCATTGAAGCCGCAGGCCTGTAGGAATTGGTCTGTAGAAACCATCTAGAAATTGCCACCTCGAGCGACTGGGAAAGCATCCGTGCGTTGAAGCAGTTTGGGGTTTCATCCTAATTCTCCCAGTTACTATGCTCTCCCAGCTGACTCAGGCCCTGGTAGGCCTGTTGGCTGCAAGGACTGCTACGTTTCCCCAAATGCTGTGGGATGGAAGCTTCCGGAAGGACCCTGGACAGGAAGGCATTTAGTTCTCTGCCTCCTGGGCGCAGGCTTCCCCGAGCCAGGCAAGGACCCCGTGGTGAGCCCTGTGTCCATCCTCGAGTGACAGCAAGTGGAGGAGGGTACGTAACGGGCTCATCTTCTTTCCCCAATGCCTCCTCTGTTAAACACTGCAGCCTCCCTGCACTTTAAGAAAAATGTGTTCTGGCCTTTGTTGCTTCTCCAAGTCCCTTTTTTGCAGAGACAGAAAGTTCCCATTAGTCGAGACTCTGGAAGGAGCCTCAGTTCCTGACACGCTAGACTCCCCTGACCTCGGGAGCCACGGTGGGGGTGGGGGAAGCATGAGGCCGGTAGCCCCGGCGTGGCGCGGGAGCCACAGGTCCACGTGAGTTGGGGGGGGGCATTCCCCGCAGCGAGTAGCTCCTTCCTGGAAGATGGTACTGACCGGAGAAAAAGCGAGACCCAGCTTGCCCTCAGGAAAGCCTCTGGGCTCTACCATCAGAGGGTCCAGATGGCCGATAAGTGTAGGAAAAGCGCCCGACCTGATTACTCACTAGGGAGCTGCAAACTGGAACGAACAAAGGGCACTTCACACCCACCGGAGGGTCTAACTGAAAAGACCCATCAGTGTCCGCCACGTGTGGAGGCGCCCGCCAGGTGCAGCCCAGCTGATGGGAGCGCCCTGGGCCGCAGCGCTCAGGCCGGAAAGTGGGTGCGGGCTGGGCCTGGGGCGAGGGGCCTGTCCCCACGCAGTCCTCTCTCCATACAGACGCATGGCTTAGGGCCACTCTCACCGGAGACCCCCTGGAAGGACAGGCAAGAAGAGGGCTGGGTGTCTGGGCAGTGGGCGGGTGGAGGGCACGCGGGAGAGGTGGAGGGAGACACCAGGAGCCCACAGGGCATCCGTGTGGAGGGTGAGTGACCCCACGCCTGCCCTCCTGCCCTGCAGCCCACACCCCCACCGCCGCGCTCGGCCGCGGGGCCATCTCCAGGTGAGGGTTATTGCGGGAGTCGGAACGGAAGAGAGGCCGTGCTGGGGTGTGCGCGTGCGAGCCGCCCTCCGGGGTGCGGTTCTGAGCTGGGGGCCGCTCTGCTCCCCACCGGGAGCCGCCGGTCGTCTCCCTCGGCTGGTCCCGCATCCTTCCGGACAGGGTTCACCCTCGCCGGACGTGGGAAGCCCCAGGAGCCAGCGCATTGGTCTCCCCGCCACCCGCCGTGCTCGTCAGGGGCCCAGCGGCGAGAACCACGGGCCTGCGGCTGCAGCGCAGACCCGCGACGCGGGGCCGGCCGAGAGCAGGGGCGCGTGGGACCTCAGCCCCTTCTACCGCGCGGCGCCCCGTCGACCGCGTGCGTGAGTGAACAGAAGCCCCCGCCGGCCCCGCGCCCCCGCCGCCCCCCCGCCGGGCCCCGCCCGCCCCCCCGCCGCGCCCCGCCTCCCCCCGCCGCCCCCCCCCCGCCCCGCACGAGGCTTAACGTGCTTCGTTGCCTTCGTGTCCCGGCGAGGTCCGGTGTTTATTCCGAGCCGCCTGGAGCAGGGCGGTGGGAAGTTCCACGTTGAATTTCTGGAAACGCCGCGGCCCGTTGCGGTGCGGGACGGTCTCCCGACCAGGCTTTCCCGTCGCGTTGGCAAGTCTGCTTCAGAGGAAGGAGCCAGTTCCGGGAAACCCCTTATTTATACAATAACAGCTCAGACGCTTTGGCGATTAGACTCCTTTCTCCGGGGCCTGCGCGCCCCCGAGCGCCGTGTGTGGCTCCCGGGTCTGCTGCTCCGTGTGCTCTAACCCCCCGGACTGTTGACCCGACACCCCATGTCTTGTCTGAAGGCAGGACTCGCCGCGGACGGATGTTGCAGCCACAGGCGGTGAGCTTGGAGCGCTTTCCCTCTAGGGGCTGGGCCGCGCCGAGCTGCCCTGGGCGGATGCCTGGGGCCTGTGCCTGGGGCTGGGGGACCCCTCCTCGGTTCTGCACTCAGGAAGTCTCACGGCTGCTTCTCCAACGGTTCAGCCCATGTGCATTTTATGACTTAGGTTGCCTCTTCCTCTCCTGCCCAGCAGAACGTGGGGCAGCTGGGCGGGCATGCGGGGTCCCCACTGGTGTCTCTAGGCCTCGGCCCTGGTGGTGAAGGGCATCAGGGTGCCCTGGGGGTCACAGCCCTGGCATTCCCTTTCTGAGAACTCGCTCAGCACGGAGCTCACGCTCCAATTTGATTTCCCTCCACCTGGCGCTGCGAGTGCAAAAGGAGCAGAAACTCGGGACAGCCGGGCCCCTCCCTGTCCCTTCGGCCAATGGTCTCGGCTCTGCATCCTGGGCCTGGGCGGCAGGGGAGGTGCTTTGGGGACGGCCCCTCCAGGAGTGCTGTCAGCGGGCAGCGTCTCTGGCCAGCTCCTCAGGGCAGGGGTGAAGGCGTCCCGTCCAGACTCGCAGTGGGTCAGTCCTCCCAGCTCTGGTGGCTGAGCTCCGTGCAGGGACAGACCAAGGACAGTCTCATGTCAAAAGCCACCCCCCCACCCCGCCCATGGCTCCCTGGGAGCGCGCCCCTGCCCTCCCTGTCATCCAGGCTGATGCCGTCCCTGTCCTCTGGGAGTGGGCAGGATGGCCCGTAGCATGCAGGTGCCCTGCTGGGAGCATGTGGAGGCCCCTCAGGGCATGGCCAGTGCCCCCCGCCCCGGAATGTTTGTCCCGTGAGGTCTGGTTTACTCTGTAACGTATGTACGGTGGGCTAACCCTGATTCTGCCTGGTCTCACCTCAGCCACAGTCTGAGCCGCCCGGGCCTGCAAACGGGTACCGCTCACTGGGTCTCGGGACCCCACCCCAAGGCCCTTCCCGCACGTTACCCCCGCAGCTGCCAACTCTGCCCCCGGATGGCGTTCGCGGCCGAGAGCCTCAGCCCGTTTACACCAGCCGTGCCCAGAGCAGTCTCTACTGTGGGGACCCCCAGGTTGGGAGGGACAACGTGCTTGGGACTCAGGGCAGCCTGGATTTTGGAGGGCCGCCAAGGCTGCAGATAGGCCTTTGCTGAGAAGTGGGGGCTGACGGCTTCGTGAAGGACGCTCTTGTCCTTAGTGTAGCTGTAACTGCAGATGCTCTAAGGCTGTGGGGGTTTTAAAGCAGCTCCTGTCCTGGGGTCCCCACAGTCCCTGAGTCTCCCATACTACAGACCCGGGTCCCCTACAATACTGTCTTGGGGTCCCCACAGTCTCTGGGGCCTATAATGAGTCCCTGTGTCCCCGTGGTCCCCGGGTCCACCTGTCGCTCTCTGCGACTGCGGTTAGACCGTAGGGGTCTCTGCTGGAAGAGCTGCTGGGGGTCTGGGCTTTTCCTTTCGTTCCGAGCCTCCAGGTCCGGGGTAAGGGGTGTGGACTTGGTGAGCACATGACATGATGGGAAGACACGGGTCAGGTGAGCGCGGGCTTTCCTGTGTAGAAAAGGCAGAAAACCTGGGACATTTCAAAGCCTTTTAGCCACGATATCACAAGCCCCTGATTTTGGACGTGCTTGGCCGGGGTTCGTGCGCCCTCGGAGGCGGCCGTCAGTCCGTCCGGCAGTGAACCGGGCTCCTCCGCGGACGGTTTGCTCAGGCTCTTTCCAACCCTTGAACGTCAGGACGCTTCCCAAAGGTCTGAGTCCTGACGTGTCCTCTAGGTGCTTTCAGAGCAACTCTAGACTTTGCTTTTGAGACCAGGGCTAGGAGCCGCGTGAGGAGATGGAGCTTCGATCTACCCACTGAGGGGTTTCGGAAGGTGACTCTGCTTCGCTTCTCGTACTCGCTCGGGTCGCCTTTGCCGTCCGAGCTGAAGTACCTTGTAAGATCCGACACGCCCTTCTGCGCGTCCAGGTCACACCAGGCCAAGCCTATCAGCGTGTCAGTTAGAGGGGACACGTGTGACACATTTCTCAGGCCCCTAGGGCATTAACTTAGATTCCTAATATGCCGTACCTTTGTCTGAAAGACGCCATTCCTCTTGCTACGTTTCTTTCTCTCGGGAAGGCCCACGAGTCCAAGACGGCAGAGCAGAGCCTCTTGTCGCGGCCACACCCGGTGCTGGGCGCTTGCTGGGGCCCCCGTTCTGAGGAAGCCCCCGTCCTGGGGAGCCTGTGTGGCCCATCACGCCCGGGTCATGAGTGCAGCCCCTCTGTCCTCCTGACAGCAGATGACACTGCCCGTCAGCACGACCGCCTCCAGCGGGGTCCCCAGAGTGTGTGGATGGGGAGAGGCGGGACGACCAGCAAAGGGATGGATGTCCATCACCAAGCCCAGCTCCCCCCGGCCCCACGACTGAAAGGCGGGGAGCTTTTCCGACAAGGGAGTGAGGTCTCGGCCGACTGGATGGGACCGTTCAGCGTCTTCCGAGGACGTCCCAGAGGCCCAACACCTCTTCGGCCGTACGTAGAAATGCCGACCCAGCATGGGATTCAGTTTGCTGGGTTTTCCCTGGGATGAGAGAACGTCTCATTAGGGGTAAGAAAGTCTTCATCACGGGTAAGAAAGGCTGTTTTTGTGGCGGCAGCTGGTGTCCGTCCCCCAAAGAGCAGGAGCTACAGAGAATGAGAATAAGCTTGGAGCCGGTGTTCCCATCCCACGTCCTCCCGGGTCTCCCCGGAGGAACCCGTTTCTCCCAACCCTTTTGAATGAGTCGGAGAGTGAAGCAAGCCGTGCCTAGTGATTCCCGGCACCGTACGGAGACAGATCGCTCTCCCAGCCGGACACACTAGGCCTTTCAGACACCCGCTGCCTCAACCAAAGCTCCCCGCGTGGACCGGGACGGGGTGGGGGGCAGTGCCTGCCGGGCGCTGCTCGTCCCTCGTGGGTGGGGCCACGCGTGTGAGTTCTGGCCCCCCTTCGCGAGGCCCTATCTCTGAAACACAGCCTCCGATCTGTTGTTCTGTCCAAAGTTTTAAAGTCCTGCTTTGGAAGTTACAGGCGAGGCCTCGGGCCCAGGGTGAGGTGGTGTGGAAGGAAGCGGGGGAGAGAAACGCACGCGGACGGACTTGAGGGCACGAGCCGTGAGCGCTGAGCCCTCCCAGAGGCTCACTATGCAAACGGTCAGGGCTGGGGATGTTTCTCTGAAAACATCCCGAGTTTGGCTTCCCAGGGCTTGTTTCGTGAGTGTCGTGGGCAGGTCCCGGGCATAGCCGTGCACAGCTGTCGGCCACCGGAGCCGCCCTTGGCCCTCAGAGGAAAGGCCTAGATACCAGCGCCCCCACGGCCAGGCCCTGGGTCCCCGCCCCCACCCCCCCAGCCTGGGCCCAGGCTTTCCCTGGCCTCTTGTCCCACAAACCCTCCCGGCTACAGGGGCGTTTCTTCTTGAAGAGGGACACACAGTGCTGTTTGCTCCCTGGCCCCAGGTCAGCGACCGCGGGGAGGAGGACACCGTCGTGTCTTCCACCCTGAGGCCCAAGGAACATGGACAGGCGTCCGAATCCTCGCTTTTCCGCATGCCTCGCCCAGGAGGGCTCCCAGGACAAACAGTGCCAGGCCATGACTCGGCGTGGGTGGGAAGGGAGCACGGGGACGGGCGGTCACCGCAGGGAGGGGCCTCGATGAAATCCTCTTCCCAGCTGCAACCCCCACCCACAGGGGAGGACGGGACTGGGTGGCGGGTGGACACACCCATCGTCCCTGGCCCACAGGTTCGGTTCCCATCCTCTGTTTGCCTTAAACACAGCCTCCCTGGAAACACACACAGTAAGGGGGCCAGGCAGTGCCCCGACGGTGACCTTTGACCTGAGGGGCTTGGGCCGATGGACCTCAGGGAGGGTCCCAAGGGCGTATCCACTGTGGCCTTCCTGATCGAGGTCCTTAGAGACAGAGACTCGTGGATAGACACACAGAGACGATAACTGCCTTCAGGTTTGTTTCCATCATGTTTATTTCTTTCTTGTTCTTAGTCATAACGTGTAATTTCATCCCAGACTCATTTCTGCTTATCAGATCCTTGATTTTGGTGTATCTGGTCCATCAGCAAGTGTCTTTCCATGTTTGCACATCAAAAATGTCTCAGCCTGCAAACCAGTGAGGCTAACCTCCAGGACGCAGGTCCGTGGGCGCCGAGCTCAGGCTCACGACACGTGTGGGGAGGGGTGGCCCCAGCCCGGACACTGCAACAGCCGATGGCCCCTCTGCTCCAGTCCGTGGCTGTGGCCGTGGCCGTGCCCTGCCCTCCGCGCCTCTTCTGTGGAGGTGGACAGCTGGACGGAGGCTCTCTGAGGTCCTGGGTCCCAGAGCATGACCCCCTGCACGGTGTGGCAGGGCTCAAATGTGGACGAAGCAGGAAGGTCACCCCACAAAGTCCTTGTTACGGGTGGGAGAACTTTCTCAGAGGAACTAGGGGCAAGGAGACCTTTGAAAATGTGTTTTACTTTGATTTTTCACTCCCCGTTCTGGAAACTGGAAACTTCTGGTCATGAGCAGAAGGCGGGGATGTCGAAAGCCAAGGGAAGCTCCGTCTCTGTGAATGCTCTTCCCGTGGATGGGTTCTTGCTCACGCGCTGGCCACGTGGCAGACCACGCACACCCAACGCACGAAGGCAGCACCCATGACGGGACCGCGACTTGTTCCCGGGAGCCCCTGGGCGGGACGTGGGCTCCATCCTGGCACAGGCGCCCGGCTTCCACGAGTGCAGAACGCCATCACTGTGCTGCGGACCTCCGGTGACTCTGTGCCCTGGGAAGGCCACCTGTCGGAGGGCACTCGCCCGCGGGACATCCCGAAACGCGGGAGACGGCCCTCCCCAGCGGAGAACCATCCAGCCCCAGAGCTCGTCCGTGCCAGAGCTGAGACACGTGGCGGCTGAATATGGTCACGTTCTTTGAGCAAAAGGACGTTCCTGCTGCGAACACATGCGGCTTCTGGGAACGAACAGTTTATAAATTTAAATACAGGGCAGAGATCTTAGGAAAATACGAATGTGTGGGAAGAATGAAAAGAAAGAAGGGAGGAAAGGAAAGAAATGTTTACAAAGAGGAGAGAAAGGGAAGGAACGAGAGGGAGGGAGAGATTCCCTAGAGCGGAAGCAGGCTAGTCGCAGGCTTGGTCAGGAAAGCCATATTTCGGTAAAGCTAAGAAGTGTCACTGTCTTACACAATTATAAGATGCTCCTGGTTGGAAGACAAGTTCACCTGTAATGTGAGATGAAGGACTGTGGCCACGGAGCCCGGGAGGCCAGGAGGTGGTGGCCGGGGTCTCAGGGACGCTGTGGTCCGCCCAAGGATCTTCCCAGGCAAGGCGCCATTTCAGGATGGCCACGAAATAGAGATAATTTCAGGCCAGAACGAGGCCACGAGTCCTCCCTGGAAGAACTTATAAAAGTCGTTCTTTAAGAAGAGGAGAAATGAAACCGAAGAAAAGAAAAGAGAGTTGCAGAAGCTGTAACAGCGGCTCCAGAGACGGCCGCGAAGGACACAGCGGCCATCGGGCCCCACCACGGAGGCGGTTTCAGCAGGTGGAGCTACCCAGGGGATGGAGCAGGTCGCCCACGGGACAAGTGCCCAGAGCGAGAGCGTTCTCTGCCCTGAGCACGGGGGCGGGGAGAGAGCGGTCGCTAAGTTCCGACTTCCTTCTGTACACCCGAGTGCAGAACGGGCATGGAGAGGAGAGAATTATAATTTGACATCCATACCGCCCAACGAGGACACACAATGGCAGGAAATTTTGAAAAGAACAGTCGCACTGTAATGTCCGCAGCGAAGAGGAGGTGCGGCCTTCGACAGGAAGCAAGACACCGGAGACAGACGCCAGTGAGCTCCGTCTGTGAGCGAGTCGGCGACCTCCGCGCTGTGAGGATGGGAACCCCACAATACGCTGTCAAAGTCGGAGACGGGGCCAGGGAGGGCTGTTTCCCCAAGGACAGTAGGAAGCACGACGGGCTCGTGACACCGTGACCGGCCGCACAGAGTGTGCAGAATGGGGTGTCACCGGGGGCACAGGTCCCCGCGAGGGCTGGAGGGCTTCGCCGGTGCGGTCGTGCGGCTTGGAGCTGCGGTGACCCCGAGGAGACAAGGGGATGGGAATTACAGACTCGAGGGCGGACCTGGAGGAAGTGGGGTAGGAAGGAACACGGGAGCACGGGGTAAGCTAACAGCACCGTCCGGGACACCGGCCAGATGACAGAACTACACTAACAGCCGTATCTGGAGAGGCGGGTAAGACGGCTGTACTTCCAGCGAGGCCGGCAGGGATAAAAGCCAGGGAGAGCGGGAGGGAACCGTCACCCGAATGCAACAAGGCAACCACATACACAGCGGGCGCATGGCACTGAGCTTTAAAGCCCAGAGGAAAAGGAAAATGTCCCAGCAGAGTACAGACTGGCAAGATGGCCCAGAAAGTTACAGAAATGTGATGAGACTTACATTAAGTCTTACATTAAGGAAAAAGAATTAATGTTCACAATCCACAAAACCCCCCACGCCAGACGGTTATATGGTAGGGTCTGTCCTGAACCCTGACCAAACGGGGGACCCCTGACTCTTCTGCTGTGTTATCAGAGTCTAACCAGGGGACGTCCACACAGCACCTTCCGTCAGCGGGCAGAGCTCTGGTAAGAAAGCCAGATGCGCCCCGTTTAAGAAGAGAATTTTATAGACCGATCTCTTTGCAAGCTCATTCCAGCAATGCGTTAAAGAAATTGTGAGAATTTCATGTCTGAGCTTTGCAGAAGCCCCTGATCTGCGTGGCGGAGGGAATGAGGGTCGAGACAGGGGAGCTGGAGGGTCATGCCCTGACACGGGTTAAAACAGTGTGACGGGCACTGCAAAAGTTTTGTGCCTCGAAATTTCCACAGTAAAATGAGTTAAAGTGTGGACTTTAAAAAGCTTCCTTACCGTTGTTGTCCCTTCCACGAACGTGTGCTTGGTTTAGCAGTGAACATGTTAGTATTGTGACTTATTGCATTAACGGATTAAATCAGGGGAAAACGAGGGTCTCAACAAATATTAAGATGTCATACCATTTTGCAGCAGTGTGTGTGACTAGGACATTTTCTTCACCTAAAGATAGCACAGCTACCAAACGCCACACAACCGTTGTGAGATGTTAGGACTTTCTTTGAAAGGGGATGCGAGGGTTGCCTGACGTCTTTGCTGACTTCCCGCTCTGGGGCTCTCAGAAGGTGTGGTGGGGCTGGGAGACCACACCCCAGAGGCAAGCTGAGGGTTTGTTTTCAGGATTTGTCAGGGAGACGCCTTCTTTCTTTTACACCTGTTTTTCTCCAGTTCCCCCTGAACACCTTTCCTTCCCATAGCAGGAGCTCTGTTACCTAACGCTCTTTTCTTCATACCCCTTTGTGGCCCCAGCACGGCCCCGCTTGGAGAGGTTGTCACACAGGTGACTGGCAAGGCCGGAGCCGGGACCCCCTCGCAGGCACGTGGCCTATCTGGTCGGCTCAGCGCTCTGCTGTCGTGTTGGGTGGTTCGCAGTCTCGTTCGCGGCCTGGGGCTCCGTCCACTGGGCCGTGGGGCGTGTGTGGGCAGAGGAGGCTCGCGGTGTGTCTGCCCTGCTCCTGGCCTCCCCTCGCAGGGAGTGATCACGACGCCCTGAGAGCACAGGATCTGGGCGCCCGTAATGGTGGACATTCAGGGTTACGAGCTCCGTCCCCAGATCTGGGAAAAGGAGGTGCTGGCAGCCCCCCTCCCGAGAGGCCAGCCTTCCTGTCCACGTGCTGGTGGCTCTGGTTACGACCCTGAGTCCGTTCTGTTTACCTGGAGAACGAGGACATGGAGGGACGACGGGTGCCGCAGCTCCGCTTCCTTCCGTCATCGTTGCTCCCAGCGCGGCAGGCAGAGGAGCTGGGCGGGACGCGGGACCAGAGCAGGGAGTCGCTCATGGGCGCCTTCGCGGTTCTCGCAAGAAAGAAATATCCACGTATGCGTCAGCTACAAAACACACATGGTCCAACTTCAGCGACTTCCTCTACAAGTTAAATGTTCCTCTATTTACCTTTAGAACTGGAATTGTGCAGTATGAATGGTGATACGCATGCCAGGAACTTGCGATTTAAATTGTTCTAGACTTAGAGTGATGTTAAATAGTCAGAAACATCACGGCCAGTTGGAGGGACCCCGACCGCGCTGCGGCCCTGGCTGGCTACCGTGTTCCCCTCTGTGCAGGCAGCTGGGCTGGGCGGTGCGTGTGTGCTCCCGTTGCCCGCGGATCGTTAGGTGGGCAGACGTGCCGACGCGGGGGTCATAACTGGGAAGCCCGCTTGTCTGCAGGTATAATATTTCCTCTAATACTAGCTTTATCTCAAGCGGAGCTGATATTGTGACCTCTGGCTGCTTGGACTTGGACTTATTTTTCAGTTGTTTCAGAATCAGGGTAAGGAAAAGGAGCACTATTTCAGGCGTGCGCGCTCAGCGAGGCCGGGAGCAGCAGGCGCATGAACAGACGGGTTCTCCCGCACTGTGCGAAGACGACCACGGCAGAAAGACGGGCAAATTGTGGGGGAAGCTCCTCCTCACACTCACAGCCATAAACACCAACGGACTGGAGACCCAGACTGGAAATCCTAAAGTTAACTTTCGATAGATATGAAGAATATCTTTACACACTGAAGATGTCTGTGAGATTTTTAAAAATGTAAATGTTGTTTTTAAAACAAAATAAACTGAAAGATCCATCAGTGTGACTACTTTGGCAGAAAACCTCGTGGGCAACAAAAACAGGATAAAGGAAGTTACGGACGAGCCCTGGCTGGGGAGTGGCTCTTCCAACACCTGCAACTCACGCTTGACCAAGAACTGGACCGGATTGTGGGGACTCCTGCACCTCGGCGGAAAGCTTAGAAAAACGAGACCAAAGACATGCACAGCCGATTCGCAGGAGAAACTTGGAAGGCTGACGAAGATAGGAGAAGGTGTTCAATCTCATTTGTAAACCGAGAGATGCAGATGAAAACTGCAATCAAACGCCCTTTTGTAGCCATCAGATTCGCAGACGTTACAAAACCTGATGCAGGAATTTCCCACTTTCCAAAAGTTCACCACATTCCACCCCACTATTATTTTCCCACTTGTCAGAGAGAGAGACAGAGAGCACAAGCAGGGGGAGCGGCAGAGGCAGAGAGGGAAGCAGGCTCCCCGCTGAGCAGAGAGCCCGATGCAGGACTCGATCCCGGCACCCTGAGATCATGACCCGAGCCGAAGGCAGATGCTCTACCGATGGAGCCACTTCCCTCTTATGAAAAACCTACATTACTACTTGTTTTCACTCGCTGAAAAGCAACCAGAAGAGGGTTTTCACCTTTACAAAAAAAAGCAAAAGAAGGAAAAGACCATTCA
Source organism: Lontra canadensis (assembly GCF_010015895.1). Classification (NCBI taxonomy): domain Eukaryota; kingdom Metazoa; phylum Chordata; class Mammalia; order Carnivora; family Mustelidae; genus Lontra; species Lontra canadensis. The sequence continues at coordinate 6,453,617 of NW_022631091.1, forward strand.
GCATTGGTGGGCAGTGGGCTCGCTAGCGGGCACGGAGGCCACTCTCGTGGAGCAGGAGCTCCTGCACCCCCCACCCCGGGCCAGCGGCAGCATCTCTGCCTCCAGCCCCCAGAGCGCCAGGTCCTGTCTTTGTGTATCCGGGCTGTATTGCCATGGATTTTGGGTGTCCATTAGCAAGACGCGTCCAAGGTCTTAGGAAGGTCTAAGAGAGGTGATTTCTTGAGTCTGGGAACTCTCAAAAAAATGTCTGCATAAATTACTGGTCCTCCCTACTTCGCTTTAGAACATTCTGGCCAATGAGAGTTTCCTTGGGAAAGCTGTGTTTTCAGGTGGAGGGAACCTGGAGCACCAAGTCTTGGCAGGAGGAGCCCTTCTCCAGATCCAGGCTGCGGGTCCTGCAATTCAACGTGCGAAAACGAGCGAAGGACACCTCGCCTGAAACCCCGAGGGGCTCTCGCAGTGAGCCCCGCGCAGCAGCCTGCGGACCAGCAGGCAGGAGGACGGTAATTCTCCCCTCACGAGGGAGGACTCTCTTCACATAGGAGTGTATCTGCCCTTCTGAGAGGCCAGAAGAAGGTCTCTCCCTGAGCAACAAGGCTCTAACTACCACGGCGGCCAACGAGAAACCACCACGACCTCAGACTCCTGTTCTTCTTCGGGGAAATTTTATTTCCAACAACCTTCCCCAGTTTCCTCTTAAAACCTAAAAAAAGCTGACCTCCCCTTCGCTTCTCCAGGCGCGTCCGTGGTCCTCCATAGCTGGCTTGTCCTGAGTTGCAATCCCTCTCCTATTGCTGAATAAACACGTTTTGCTAATAAAATAACTTCTAAAGATCGACGAAAACTCAGCTCTGACATTACTACCCTGAGAGAGTTTCCGCCCCCACAGGTCAGGTCCCGTGGCCCACAGTGGCCAGCCAGGAACCGGCCCAGGAGACCATCTGCGTCTTCAGACCCGCAGGAAGTCAGGGTGCTGTCTGCAGTGACCGTTTGGGAGGCCGGACGGCAGTTTCTGGAATGATCCATCCCACATGGCAGCAGCCCTGGGTTCTGTCCCTGCTACCAGCCAGAGCCAGCCAGAGAAACCCACAGGGGCTCCCCACCCCAGTCACAGGGGAACCCCTTTCTTGCTGGTTTCCCCAGGTCTTCAGCCTCCCTACGGAGCCCCTTCTGCGCTGGGGGCTCCCCACTGCCCTGCCTACCCTGGGTCTCTGCCCCAGGACCCCCTTCTGCAGCAGCTCCAAGGGACCAGCCTCTGCCTGTTCTCACGGGCTGGTCCCCCTTCGTTTCCCTGCCTCAGGGTCTCCATGCTGGGCCGCCTGAGCGTCCCCCGGGTCCTGCCAGCCTCCCTCCCTCTGCTCCATTTCTCTGCTCTGCCTCCTTTCCCCTCCATGCTGCCCAGCCCCAGCAGCCACTGCCGGCCCCGGGAAGCCGGTGAGAGCACCGGCCCCTCGACCGTCCCCTCGTTTGTGCCCTCGACCGTCCCCTCGTGTGTCCCCACGTGTCCTCCTTCGGTCACGCCCATTTCCCCCAGGGAGAGACACAGCTCCTGGAGCCGTCCTTCCCCTCCCCTCACACAGCAGCCTGCGCGGTTCCTGTATACAGTAGGTGCTTCCTACATGTGCTTGGCTGGCTGACTGAAGACTCAGCTCTGGTCCCCGCTAGCCTCCTGATCCTTAGGGAAATACCTGGGATGCGTCAGTGTTTCTGGCCTGCAGGGCTGCGGGCTCTCCCCACTGCTCCCGCACTTTCTGCCTGAGCAAGCAGAGGGACGGCCGGCCCTGAGGACACACTGACTCCCCCTCCCACAGGCCGAGGCCGCCTCGGTTCTAGGGGCCGCCGGGCTGGTTTCTCCCACCACCTCGGGCTCGCCTGACCCTCTCCCCCAGCCCCCTGCTCAAGGGCCCTCCAAGCTCGGGCACACCACGGACATTCAGTCCATAACAAAAGGCAAAACTTCAGTTTCCTCAAATGACGCAAGGTGCAGAAATACACTTTTTTCCTAATTTTTATGAATTAATGACTCACATATTCAGTTTCTACCTTAGCTTGACTTGGACCCTTGGAACCTGGTTCATTCTTTTTTGATTTTGTCTAACGTATTTGTATTTTAATCATGCTCGAAGTTACAAATGATTAAATGATTTCTAACGATCCAAATTGTCCTTTTTAAGAAATTCTTTAGGGAAAGTGAAATAGCTCGTCTGTCTTCAACACCCCCCCACAAGGCCGCGGGTGCTGCGGGGGGTGGGGTGTCCCTCCGGCTTCGCCGCCACTCCCTGGGCCGTTAGGACCACATCTGCTGGAAACAGACAGTACCGAGCGGTAGGCGGTTTGCTGCAGCGAGCCTGGGGGGTGCTCACGCCGCACACGGAGCCCTGGGCCATCTGCATCCCCGAGAGCCCTTCTCCGAATTTGTAGAGACTCCTCGGGAATGTAGGCTGGTGGGGTCAGGGCTCGGGCTGGCTCCTTATCACCGACTTCCAGAATCCTAACTCTTCTCAAGCGTTGCCCCAGAGCGCCCCGTGCCCTGTTTCCCGCCTGTGGCAGAGCCCGTCCTGCCGGTGGTGCCTGGGGGATGCTCACGGAAGGGCCGGGCACCTCGCAGGCTCCTTGGCCCGGAGGGGGGCGTCTGCTCTGCCCTCTCCCTGCCCGGAGCTGTCTCCCGACCGCCCGGCTGGGGGCCGCTCCGCAGACAGGACCCCGGCGTGGTGAGCCCAGCGCCCAGGCCCCGTCCAGCACCGTGGGTTCGTTCCTCAAGCTGAACCCAAGGGATGAGAAGGAGGCAGACCCAGGGAGGTCATGAAGACAGCTGGGCCTCGTGGCCGCTGACGGTGCGGCAGGGCTGTGTCCCGGGAGGTCAAGGCCCCTGGGCCCCCGGTGGACGAGGCCCTGCCGCATAGAGAACTCATTCTCTTCCCTCCAAACCCGCTGAGAGTAAACGCGAGCACAAGCGGGTAGCAAGCGGGTTGCTTGTGGCCTCGGGCAGGCTGTGTGTCTGCGTCTCCGTAGGAGAGGGGGAGGGACAGAGACAGAGAGAGAGGGGAGGGGAGGGGAGCAGAGCAAGAGAGACACTGATCTGTGGTCGCGAGGACCCTCCGTGCCACTGAGGCCACGGCTACGGGGTGTCTGGAGCCCGTTAGGATGAGATGGTCACCGGCAGCGGGAGAGGCAAAGCTGACCACTCGTCAGCGCCAAATCGGCAGTTTTCGCTTTGTTACTGAGATCACAGAGCACCCCTTCCTGCTTTCTCGTAAAAACCCCTTGCTCTCCCACACGAGTGGGATGCGTTTCTGGACACTCTAGACCCATGCTCCTGTGCTGCCCCTGACACCCCAAATAAGGCCTTCGTTCTTTTTAGCGTCACCTCCTGTCTTGGGTTGACAGTCCCGGGGGTCCCGAACCCAAGGCCTCCCCTTCAGCTCAGAGTCCAGGCGTCCCAGCAGGAGACACGCAGCCCGGTGGTCCTGTCCCCGCGGTGCCAGGACGGGGGAGACCACGGATGACAGGGGGGAAGTCTGCAGTTGCTGACGAGAGCATCTGAGGCCCCAACACGTGCCAGGGAGGACGTCGGGGAGCGGAGCGTGCCCCATGGACAGAAGCTCACTGCTGTCTCTCCAGAACGGCCTGCCTGGATGCCCAGGCACACCGTGTGGACAGAAAGAAACCCGGTCTCCGCACCTGCCCGCCACGAACCCCGGAAAACCCGGGTCCCCATCCCCTCGTGTGCCACATGGCTGAGAAGCACATCTCCGAAAACATCTTGGGTGACACCCTTTCCAGTGAAACCCCGTCAGAGGGGGCTGGAGTCAATTGCTGGAGCAGCTTCGGGAAAGCTGAGGAGACCCTCCCTCCTGCTGTGGGCAGGTTCTGGGAAGCACGGGTGGGAATTCCACTCAGCCTCGGGGAAGGCCCGAGTTCTGTCTGTGTGGAATGGCCGTGTCCTCTAGGTTCCGCACAACGCAGCCCGTGCGTCCTGCCCCGTGTCACCACCCCGACCTGCCGCCGCTCCGTTCCAAGACGCCAGCTGCTTTTGAAGCTGCGTCCCGAAACCAGCTGCTTGTTACAGGCACGGCCATACATCTACAAACACTTTGTCTGGCTTTCTTGCGTTTTTTCCCTTCCCATATTCTGGACAACCGTGCATTGAGCCCCGCGGAGGGGCTGAGGTCCCCGGCACCCCAGGTTCCCCAGTGTAGACGCCCCCACTAGTTCTTTTGGCCCAGGCCCGGGGAAGCCCTCTGTGGCCAGGGAAGGATTTGGGTAGAGCTGCTTCAGGATTAAAAATGTTGCCGTACTCGGCAGGCTGCTCCCCTAAAAATCCCAGAAAAGTTGCAGGGCAGTTTCTTCAAAGAGTAAACACCAAAAGTTATTTTTTCAAAAACACTCTTTTTTAAGATTTTTTATTTATAAGTCATCTCTCTACCCAGCTCAGGGCTTGAACTCACAACCCCGAGACCAAGAGTCGCACCGTCCACGGACTGAGCCGACGCTTTCATGCTCCGTTTTGTGTATTAGAATCGGCGATTTCCCACCTTTGGGGGGGCACCCAGGCGGGGGGTCAGGCTGGTCTGGGAGCCCACCGAGAGCCGCAAGAAGGAGCAGCAGCGTGTGAGGAGACGGGCCGGTGACGGTACCGGCGTAACCTGCGTGTCCTGGCCGGTGAGGACTTAGCGCGGGATTCACACCCCAATTTCTCCGGCACTGTCCTCCACCCGGCCCTCGGGGAGAATGCCTCCTGGGAGTCATGGTTCAGAAGGACTGGGATGACCCCGGTGCCCAGCCATGCACAACAGGGCTGGGATAGCCGCCCGGGGCTGCAGGTAGGGGAGCACCACCAGGACCCCAGGGCAGACACCGGGGAAGTCTGGGTGGGACCATCTGCCCCGGGAGGATGCTGACACCGAGGCCACGGGGGGCAGGTGGGGGGGCGGACCGCAGTCTCCCCCGGGCAGGGAAACGCTCCTCAGAGCTGGTCCATGGGGCGAGCCCAGGGACCCACTTCACCCCTCTGAGTGACTCGGGAGACAATCCACGTTGGCAGCACAGGGCGGGCAGCCAGGGAAGTGAGAGCCGGCCTTAGCCAGGGCCTGCGTGCTCGCCCGCACTCAGCAGAGGACGGCCTTCCCGGGGACGCCTCTGGCCCGTGCCCAGCCGGCGAGGCTCTCTGCCGACTTCCGTGGCCTCACACCACGGTCATGACCCTGAGCGCTGCGGGCTGGAACCTTCGGATCTTTCTCCTCAGGGCCTTGGAGGCCTTGATGCGGCACAGCTTGGGCATCGGGGGCAGGGCTGGCCTGCGGGCGCCTGGGGTCCTCGAGGGCTGCGGGGGACACACCCGAGGCCAGGCCCCGACCTCTGAGTCACTGCTGCTGGACTCCCGGTCTCCAAAGCGGCTGGCGGTGTGGTCGCTGGCCCCGTCCTCACTGCTCTCGGCCACCGTGGAGTAGAGCAGGGAGGCGCCCTTAGCCGACGGCTCGGAGCCCTCTGACTCACTCCTGACCCGGGCATCCTGGCGGGGCAGCCTGGGCCTGGCCCGGGCACACACCGGCTGCGGGCCCCTGGCTCGGTTCACCGCTGGCCTGGGGGGCCCCAAGCTGCCCGCGACCTCCACGGAGGACAGCCACCTCCGCTGCTTCTTCTGCACCTGCCCACCAGCCGCCACTTCCAAGGGGAACAAGGCCTGCGCGGGGGCCCGGCGACCCTCCCGTCGGGTCACCAGCAGGGGCACCAGGAGGGGCACGGGGTAGAGTCTGGGCTCAGAGCAGGACCGGCTAGGCGCTGCCCCTGCCGGCACGGGCCTCCTCCCGAGACCCTGTCCCCACTCGGGGGGCAGCAGGGGGGCTGCGAGGGCCCTCCCGGGGGATGGCTGGACCTTGTCGGTGGCCCCTCTCTTGACCTTCACAGCCTTTGTCTTGGGGTGGCCTGTGTTCAGCCCCAGAAGGGAAGCCCCATGGTCAGCAAACGGGGGGTGGGCACAGAGGCCTGGGGCCAGCGCGGGGCTCTCCCTGCCCCCCTTCCTGGTGGGCAACAAGCCTGTGCTGTCCTGGCAGCTGAGAGCCCGTAGGTGGGGAGACGGGGCTGGCCCATGTCCCAGCGGAGGGGAGCCCCGTGTGGTCTCCCCACGGACGCAGCCATTCTGGGGTTCGGGTCCCTCCTCTGGAAGGCTCCTGGGGTGAGGGGTGGCTGTGAGGAGCTCAGGTCCCCGCTGCTCGAGGCCATCCCTGCCGGTGTCCCCCCTCTGAGCCATCCCACCCATCCCTGCTCTCTCTGGGGTGCACACCAGCTTGTCCAGGCCACCTTCCCTCTCTGCTCTCTGGCCACCAAGCACAGGCGGGGATAGGGGCACCTCACGTCTTGGAGGTCCCTGCTCACCCACGCTGCCCCTCAGGGGGATCCCTCGGCCGCGCAGCCTCAGCAGCCTGTCTATATAGGCCGCAGCTGGGCCAGCCTCAAGGACAGGTCTGGTCTGGATGGAGCCCAGGGCCGCTGGGCTGGGAAGAGGCTCCCTGGGGGGCGAGTGGCCCGGACTCGGCAGGGCCTCCTTGTGGAGAGGGAAGAGAGGGCTCTGCAGAGCCACAGCGTGCAGGGGGCTGGGGTACGCGTACACCTCCCTGCCTCCCCTGGACACCAGGTCACACTGGTACTTGGGGTCCAGCACGGGGGCTGGGAGGTCCATCCCAGGGCAGAGAACCGAAGTGGGATCTGCACTGGCTTTCTGGAGCACCAGCTCGGACGGCAGGACTCTTCCAAGATCACCTGGGAACGAGAAAAATGAGCAAACAGGTGAAGTGGGGAGAGCCCAGGACGGCCCTGGTCTCACCTCCCACGCAGCATCACGACTGCGTGGCGCCCTGTGCAGGTGTGGGCGGGAGGCCGGTGGGAGCAGCAGCCTGTGCACACCCACGCTGGGACACGAGCCTGCAGAAAGGGCTCTCGCTTGCATGCTCACTCCGTCACCTGTTCCCGTCTCCCCTCTCTGCCACAACTTGCAAGGTAAAGCCTGGACGCAAAATCGATTGTTTTGATGCCCTCGTTCATCTGAGGTTTGGGTCACTCTGGGTGCGGTGTCCATTCCGATGACAGACGGTGCCAGTCAGGGTGTGTAAGGGTTGTAGAAGGATTTGCAAAATAACTTCCCGATATCCACTTAAATTATAAGAAAAGAATGCTTTTTATCACAGCAGACTTGCTGCAATGAACAGTAGTATTCCTGTCTCCATCCCAAAACCAAAAACGCCTAGAGTGGTACTTGTGGGGTTGGCACTGGCACCAAGTATACATGGGGCTTCCTGGCTCTGAACTCAGCAGCCCCCGCCACCTGGAAGGGGGCCTCCCACCCCGCCCGGCTCTCCTTTACCTGTAGACACTGGCCTGGGCCGGGACATGCCCTCCTCTGTGGCCAGGGGTCTCCAGGCGGGCAGGGGCGCTCCGTGCACAGTGGTCTCGTCGGCTGACCGGGGCCGGCTGTCTCCCGCATCGGGCCTGGCCGTAGGGTCGGCTGGCAGCAAAGTGCCCAGGGAGGAGTACATGTGGTCACTACACACGGATGTGCGGGATGCAGACAGGGAGCAGGAGCCGCCATCACTCAGCTCGTAGAAGCCTAGATGGGGTGAGCGGAGGCAGTCAGTGACCTTGGCGCAGCAGCCCCCTTCCTGCCCGAGCCGGCCCCAGGGCTAAGAGGGGATCAGGATCTCAGCACGCAGGCACTGGAGAAGTCACCTGGGGACTCCCCATTACTGTCTACTGTCGCCCTGTGAGCACAGTCCATGGGAGCCCACCACCTGCTCGCCCCCCCATTCCGGCAAGTGGCTTCCCTCTCCCTATGTGGCCAGGCTGCTGGCATTCTTCTCCCCCCTTCCCAGGTGCCTGCAGCCGTCAGAGGAAGGACAACACACAAGGGTCTCTAGCCCACACCCCACTCCATGCGTTGCATACCCAGACCAAGCCATGGTTTTGCACATTTACAAAAAGACTGAGAAACAGCAGACAGTGCTGTCCACGGTCTCCTGGGTTTGTGTGTGCACCAGGCTCCGGGCACATGGGATGACATGCCCTGAACCAGGAGAGTTGGAAGGGCTCCAGAGCCATCTCCTTGCAGCTCTAAACCAAGGCACACACGGGCAGCAGGCAAGGGGACAGTGTCCTGCCCACCTTCTCTGATAAATTACCCAGAATTGAGATTCCATAAACCTGTAGACTATCATCTCCTAAAACAGGTCCTTACCACCTCCCTGTTACTCCGACCTGAACAGAGCCTGGAACGTGTGTCAGCCCAGAGAAGGGGAGACACTCATGGAGGGTTCTTCCACCGGAAGCCTTTCCCAGCGAAAAGCCCCCCATAAACGCACACTGGGCACACGCTCCTCTTTCCAGAAACACATTCAGGGAGGAGGAAGGAAGAGGTGCATAGTTAGTGCTCCCTGGGAACAGGTTCTCTGGGTGGGGGCTGTGCTCACGGAGCTGGGCCTGAGAGCCTAGGAGGAACCCCCGCCGCAGCACCAGCCCCCAAGGTGTGGGGTCCCCCAGAGGGCAAGGGGCCCCTCTGCAGCAGCACTGCCCGCCGGCGCGCGGCCTACCTGAGCTGGGCCTGCTGTCACCATCGGCCGCCCTGCCGCAGGGTCCGCTCATGTCCAGCTGTAGCTCACTGATCTGCCGGTCCAGCTGCTCCAAGTGGGTCTTCAGGCCGACGTCCTGGCGTCGTAAGCGGTTCTGGGGGGAAAGTGGGACACAAAGCTGTCCAAGCGCAGAGAGTAAGCCTGATGCCCCTGGGAAGTGACCACTGGGCACACGATGTACCCTCCCAACGTCCGCGGCTCTGGCTCCAAAGTCTGGTAGCTCCTCTCCACTTCCCTGAGCCAAAGCTCTGGCCCTCTGGTCGCCAGAGGAAAAGAGGCCCTGCCCCCGCCGACCTGCTTGCCGGCCGCCACGGCAGGCTTCTGGAAGCGTCAGCAGTTCTCCACGAGGTATGTCTTCCTGAGGAGACTGACAGGGCACAAGCTCAGGGTCAAAGGCGGCCCCTGCTCTTACATGTGGCCCAGAGGACGCGCTCGGCTGCTGTTCTCGAGGCTTATGTAAGAACCGATCTTCCCACACTCGTGTGCCTCCTTCTCTTGCTCAGCAGGCCCTGTGCAGCCCCCGGACTTTTCAGGGCATGGGAAAGTCCCCGAGGGAGAAAGAGGCCCCCTTCTGCGTATTCCCCCTTCACAGGTGTCACCTCCAGGCCTTGTGGAACCCTCAGGGACAGGGGCAGAGGCCCAGCAGGAGAGGACAGTGCCTGCACTCAGTGAGCCTGGAAATCTGCCCCAGAATCTTCTGGGTTTAGAGGTTCACATCTTGGCTCCGCCCTGAGGCTCTACCCTCTCCGGGCTCAGGCATATACGGGTTATCACAGCATCAGCCGCACGTCTGTGTGTGATCACATAATACACGTATGTGTACACGCTGACTGTCCATAATGCGCATTTGCACACCCACACGTAAAAAACAAAGACGCAGAACTAGCACGAGTGCCTCACGGATGCGGACGCCCCTCTCCATCGTCAAGCAGCACCGTTTTCAGGGCCTGCTGCATAAATTTCTTATTTTTATCAACAATTAAGTTTAAGGCAAATAATGAATGGATGTAATTATGTGGTTCACCCTGTTTAAGAAAATGACTGTGTTTCAAATTTAATATCACAGGGGAGGAAGTCCCCTGAACCCCATAATTATCTCTGTAATTTCAGCACCACGAGGCTGCGGTCCAGGAGGGAAGCGGGAACTGCCAATTCTTACGAGGGGGTCGCGTGGCACAGCCTTCAGATCCAGCGCCAGAGAAGTGAAGACGGTGACAAGCCCATGGCCCGACACAGTGCCTGGTGCATGCCAGGTCACCATCCCCGGGCCACCATGCCCAACTCCCCTTTGCTCCGGGACCACATCCACGGCTCCGAGAGCAAACTCCACGTGTCACAGCAACAGAGTCTTACCGCCATAAGACAATCTGTGAACGTATCACAGCCAAAACCAGTCCTGGATTTAATAAAAACTTCTAATTCCCGAACCATCCAGTCCAGCCTGAACATGCGGCCTCTTGCTCTGAATATTTTCACCAAGGAAAACGCGACCGTGTCAAGAGCTGCGGCAGAGAGAGCCAGTGGGTGTGCAAAGATGGGCTTCGCGCCAACACCCCTCCACAAAGAACACTAGATTCAGGCAAAGGGGCCAGTGTGTGTTTTCACTGCGAATGACTTTTTCTTCCCTGTCCTAAATAGGGCTGCTGTGCCTTACTCTGTGGGGTCACAGCTCGATGCTTACAAAGCAATCTGACTGCTTCTCTTCCAAATCATGATGTTCTCGTCCTTCTGGAGGAGGAGGGCACCTCTGAGCCCCCAGGGCTCCTCTGAGCCGATTTCCAAAAAAGAGAGTCCCCTCTGTGTGTCTGTGCTGAGAATGGCTGCTCTGTGACTACTGTGTGGCCAGCCAGGCCTTCGGTGGGCGGTTCCTGATTGACGTCAAGAGGTCACAGACGCACAGGCTCGGGGGTGCACCGACGATTTACCGTGTCCCTGGGACCCGCCAGCTCAGGCAGGGGCTTCGCTGTCTGGGATGACACTGTCCTCGCTAACCCTTCCCCATCCCTCACTTGGGGTTTTCATGTTTCTGCTTTTCATTTACTCCTTGGTGTCTAACTTTGTGCTAAGAGCCCAAGTTCAGTCTGTGACCAGGAGAGAGCACGAGCCACTGAAGCCGGCCATGGACAATCTCTCCCCACGTATTTCCTCTGCAGAGAAGATGTCACCAGCACATGGGCACTGGGGGACCAGGACAGTGGCAGTCACGGGCACCCCCGTCAGAGCAGCCGGCACGTTTGGGGTGCCCCTCGTCCCCACCTCCGTCCCCAGCATCCAAGCTCACTATCACGGCGGTGTACGGAGTCAGGATTCCCCCAGGCTGTGTTTGGGGCCGAGGGGGAAGGCAATGCACACCCACAAGTCCCCGGGAGGTGGGATTGCCTGAGCGTAAACGCAGATTCTGGGGATCCTGGTCACCCCTGGGACTGCGCATCTGGACAAGCTTCCCAGGGGAACGCTAAGGGTTCTTAGGAACAGACGAACACGAGAGGCTTGAGAAGGGCATTCTAGAGATCGTCGTTAAAAACAGACTCGGCTTATCCTTTCTCTGCGATGTTTGCTGTCTGTACCGTAAGAGAACCATCTGGTTTCCCCTTGTTTGTCCTCGGTTTCCATCCACAAGTCAGCGTTCTGCTCTCCTCAAGCCTTCACGGCAGAGCCAAAGGACAAAAAGGAAACCTGCCCTCGAGTTCAGAACACACCCCCGGCGTCCGAAACACCTTCTCTCTCCTCAAAAGCTGAGCGTCTACACAGGAAACAGGACACAGGTGACAGCCGCAGCTACCCCGGGGGCCCGTAGACCACCAGACTGCACGAGAAGTCCACCGACCACCAGCAAAGGCCAGGGGCACAGATGGGCCGCGTGGGAACAGGACGGAGGCCTGGCACTGTCGGGGACGCCCCGCCCCCACTGGGGGCCTTGAGCCAGTTCGTCCCCGGAGGGTTCAGGAAGCGGGTTCAGGAAGCGAGTGGGCAGGCCCAGGAAGCAGGAACGCAGCCGACCTCCTGCTGACCCGGGCAGAGGCAGCCCGCTGGCTCTTGCTGTCCTTAATGCCAGCACCTGCCCGCGGAAAGCAGTCGTGGCGCTGCCGCTCTCAGGACATGTCACGACCCGCCGAGCCAGCTCCTGGGAAATTCCTCGGGGTAAGATGTCGCGGCGGGTTCCCCAGGGGCCTTCCTCATGGCACCTCGGGGCACCTCTCCCAGTGCCGCTGGCAGCCCCCGAGGGTGGGGGTGGAGCCTCCGGCCTGCCCTGGGACATCGCAGGCGACGTGGGTGTCGCCGGAACCTCACCCCTGCGCAGCGGGAATGGCCGCGGCCTCTCAGGGATGACAGGTCTCCCTGAAGTTATCCACGGATCAGCCCAGGACCCGCCAGCGAGGAGCAGCTGCCCCGCTCAGGGTCACGGGGCATCGTCAGCTCCAACAGGGAGACAGGAAAGTTCTCTCCCAGCAGAGCAATGGAAGACGCTCCTGTATCCGCTCATCGCACACCTACGAAGCGCCTACTGCATGCTTCTTTGTGACTTCAGGCGCAGCCTACTTCGGTCCGTGTCACCGTGCTAAGTGCTCAGCCCCGAGTGCGGTGCAGGCCCCCAGAACCGCTCCGCTCATCGACCCGGGGACTCGTGCACGACAAGGCTGCGGGGGCAGATCCAAGCCCTTCCCGTCTTCTCACCCGAGCGCGGACGCCCAGCTGCCCGCGTGGGGGGGGGTGGGGGGCGGAGTGAGCGGCGCTGCCGGTCGGCAGCTGCCCTGGCCCGGAGGCCCGTGGATCACGCTTTCTCCACGGTTCTGGCCCTACTCCTGGGTTTTCCCTGCAAGAAAACAGGGAGGTGTTAAGCCCCAGCTGATGTCACACAAATTCAGTTCTTCTCTTTTGATCACATAATCCACGCCAAGAACAAAGTTTGAAGACAAAGTCTGCGTGTTCCTTCTGGTCCCCACATTAAAAAAAAATTAAACAAAAAAACCTGTTTGATCTCTTCCAAAGGCTACTAGTAATTAGAGGCTGACGACTCGCAAGTCTGATTGGTGCATCCCTGAAGTCGAGTAAATCATCAGCTGTGCTCGTGCCAGTGGACGAGTTCAGGGCTGCATCTCAGCTGCTCCCGGCTCTCCCCAGAGCCACGCATCTCTGCGGGCGGCCAGGTGCCACGGAGCCCTGGGTGCAGACGCGCGGGGAACCGGGGCAGACCAGGGAGGGCGGGTAAACCGCAGGTGCCATCCCGCCCCACGGCTGGCCCCTGCCCTGTGCGGGCGGCTGTCACAGGCGGAGAGCAGTCTGCGAGGTCAGCCCCAGGTTCTGCTCCCTCCACCTTCCGCCTGTTTTTTTGCAATGTGGGTCCGGAGTCCCGGGAGGCATCTTCCAGGTTCTGGAATCCAGAAGCACCCAACGTGCCGGTCACCGGAGGGAGCTGGGCAGAGAGGAAGGCGGCGGAAACGTCCAGCCCGCTTTACAAGAACAGCCAGCAGCTTCTAAACACAACAGATCTGAACTTCCAGATTTAAAGAATTCTAAAGAGGACTAGAATGAACGCCATCGGATATGAACCTTCCCATAGAGCCTTTTCATTTTTCCTTTAAAACGTACTGCAATGCTGGGAAAACTCTCGAGTTGTTTCCGATACAGGAAGAGAAGGCCCGCATCAGATTAAAACCCGGGAACAACCGTCGGAGTGTCTTCAAGCCCCTGAGAAGGAGCTGGCGTTTGGAGGAGGCTGGGGAGCCAGGAGACACAGGTGAAGCCGCCCTAAGAGCGTGCCCGGTTCCACCACTCTGGGACTCAGCCTCTGGGACTCAGCCGACAGGCCTCATTCTGCAGGTCAGGTTACACTTTGGAGCTGAAGCTTTCCTGGGAAACGTGCTTTCCTCGACATTTTGTTACAACCCACCCGACCCCATCTAACCTGAGCAATTCGGGTTTGATGTACGGGGACAATTCGGGCTGCGCCCAGCACGCGGGCAGTGTCGCTCCAGAGCCTGCGTGCGCGGTGGGGCCACCTGCACCCGGGGTCCGACACCAGGACCCCAAGCAGCCCCCGCCCCGGGAAGCCGACTGAGCCGCTCCTCCCCAGCAGCCCGGAAGTCTAGCAGGAGGGCGCGCTCAGAGCCCGTCCGCGGGAGCAGGAGGCAGCGCCACGGGGCAGCCCCGGTGTCCCTTTCCGAGTCCGGATCCCCACCGCGTGCCGCGGGCCTCCGCGGCCGTCCCATCCGAACCCGAACTGCGTCCCCTTCTATCAGTGAGGCAGTCCGGCCACCGCGCTGCCCGCACCAGGTGGCCCGGCCCCCAGCCGCCCAGCGCGCCCAGCACCCCCGGGGCCCCGCGCTCCTTACCAGCTGCTCCTGCAGCGCCGCCAGCGCCGCCTCCAACCGCAGCTCGTGCGCGCGGGGGCCGCGGGGGTGCTCAGGGCGCGCGGGGCCTTGGGGGGCGGCGGGGCCTGGCGGGGACTGCATGGCCAGGGCGCCCCGCACGCGCGCCTGCTGTGTGGCGCGCAGCCCCTGCAGCTCCCGCAGCCCCGCGAGCGCCGCGCGCAGCCGGGCGCCCACCCTGCGGCGGTCCCAGCCCGCGGGCCCCGGCGGGCAGCTCGGCGCCCACATCCCGCTCCTGGCCTCCTCCGAGCCTGCTCGGGCTCCCTGGAGCCTGCCCGGCCTCCCCGGCCTCCCCGAGCTTCCTCGGAGCCTCCCGGGCCGCGCGCGCGGCCTCCTGCGCAGCTTCTCCCCGCCCCCGCCCCGCAGGTCTCCAAGGTGGGGTGGGACCTATCGGTGGCCGCGGAGGGCGGTGTTTGCACACGCCCCAGGTCACAGCGGCCGCCCCCGGGCCCGCCCCGTCGTCGCGGCCCCGTGCCCTTGGGCGCCCAGGGACCCAAGACTTTCGGTGAGTCTGGAGGGGACCAAAGGAGAAGGAGGACCCCGGCAGGAGGACCAGAGAGGGCCCAAAGGGGAACAAACGCGGTGAAAGGTGGTGTTTTTTGTTTGTTTGTTTGTTTGTTTTTTCGTTTTTTATTTAAATTAAGATAAATTCTTGGGAGGGTACCTTTTTAAGCTTGTTATAGATTGGAAAAAGGTATTACCCACTTTTCCTAATGTATATCAGCAGTGGGAATTCCCCCCCGGTTTTGGGGGGTAATAACAGCTTTATGGAGATACAATGAACCTATTATTACAGCGCACCCGTTGGAAGTGTGCAACTTGGTGATTCCTTCTGTATTCCCAGCCAGCACAAGGTGTGCAACGGTCACCACGATCCCATCCGTGATCCGGAAGAAGATCTACCCCTTAGCCTCAGTCTCCACCACCACCACCACCCCCACACCCCCCCTACATCCCAGTCCTCAAGGACCACTACTGTGCCTGTGCTGCGAACTGCCCGTGTGTGGGATCATACTGGACAGTCCTTTGCGGCTGGCCTCTTGCGGCTGGGCTGCTGTGTCCACGGTTTGGCATGCTGTCAGTGACCCCGTCCTTCATTCTTTCTCCTGGTGGACAATGTCGCATCCTGTGGGTAAGACACTTTTACTTCTCTGTTCTTTACTGGTGGGCATTCGGGCTGGTGCCACTTTTTGGCTTCTTTGAAAAATCTATGGCCATTCAGGGTTCCTTTTTGCCGGAAGTGCGCGTTCACTCCCGTGGGCACGGACCTCAGAGGAGGGGGCTATGCTGGGAGACCTTTTGAACGCCTGACTGCTTTGATTTATTGATTTGTTTATTTTTATTAGTTTCAAGGTAGGATTTAGTGATTCATCAGCTGCATAGGACACCCCTGCTCAGGACGTCACGTGCCTCCTTCCTGCCCATCCCCAGTTGCCCCTCCCCCACCTGGCCTCCAGCAGCCCTCAGTTTGTTCCCCGAGAGTCAAGAGTCTCTTATGATTTGCCTTCCTTTCTGTTTTCATCTTGTTTTATTTTTCCTTCCTTCTTTCCCTGTGTTTATCTGGTTTGTTTCATATGGTCTCTGTCTTTCTCTGACTAATTTCCCTTAACACGATGCCCTCTAGATCTGTGTCTTTGCAAATGGCAAGATTTCATTCCTTTTGATGGCTGAGTAGTATTTCAGTGTGTGTGTGTGTGTGTGTGTGTGTGTGTGTGTCTTTATCCACTCATCTGTTGATGCACATTTCGTACACTGTTGGTGGGAATGCAAGCTGGGGCAGCCACTCTGGAGGACAGTACGGAGGCTCCCCCAAAACATGAAAAACAGAGCTACTCCATGACCCAGTAATTGCCCTACTAGGTATTTATTCAAAGGATACAAACACAGTGACCCAAAGGGGCACCTGCACCCCAATGTTTATAGCAGTGATGTCCCCAATAGCCCAAATATGGACAGACTGTTAAATTCTCAGCAGTGCCGAATGGAGGACCCAGTGTCACCATGCCCATGCCAGCACTCGTCCTTCTGCTTGTGACCATCTCAGTAAGTGTGAGGTGGTATCTCACTGTGATTTTGATTTGCGTCTCCCTATGGCTACTGACATGGAGTGTATTTTCATGTATGTATTGGCCATTTGTGTATCTTCTTTGGGCAAATGTATATCAGATCCTTTGCCCCTTTTTTAAAATTGTCCCTTAATTATTGAGATGTAAGTATTCTTTACGCATTGGAGACACAATTTCATTATCAGGTGTATGATTTACAAATGTCTTTTCCCTTTTGTGGGGTAATATTTCACTTTCTTGGTAGTGTTTAAAAAAGTACACTTTTTGTAGCAAAACTGTTTTTAATTTTGATGCAGTCCAACTTATCAATTTTTCTCTTTTGTTGCCTGTGCTCCGGGTGTCATATCTAAGACACCATGGTCCAACCAAAGGTCAGAGATCACATCTGCTTTTTTTCTAAGAGTTTTTGTGGTTTTAGTGCTTATATTTAAGTCCTCGATCCATTTTGAGTTGTTTCTTGTGCACAATACAAGGTAGGAGTCCAGCTCCATTCTTCTGCATGCAGATGTCCCCCTGTCCTGACACCATTTGTTGGAAAGCCCATTCTTTGTCCAAATTGTCTTGAGACTCCTGTCGATAATCAGCTGATTCAGAAAACCAGTTTCTGGATTCTCAGTTCTGCTACTGTGCGTGTGTTCTCCTGCCTATTCCACGGCGCTTTGAATACCGCAGACTCGTGGTGAGGTTTAAAGTCAGGAAGCAGAACTCATCCACCTTTTTTCTTTTTCAAAATTGTTTTGGCTATTCTGGTCCCTTGCATTTCCATATGGATGGAATCCATAAGGATCAGCTGGTCAATTCCTGCAAAGAAGTTGACTCGGATTTTGATGGAGATTGCATGGAATCTGTTGGTTGATTGAAGAAGTGTTGCCACCGTTAAGGTTAATCTTCTGAACCATAAGCATGGGATTTTTTCTAAATATTTAGTTCTTCTTTAATGTCTTTCAACAGCGTTCTGTAGTTCTCAGTGTGCAGGGCTTATATTTATTTTGCAAAGTTTACTTCTAATAAAAATATTTACAAAATTCTTTTTGGTACTATCATAAGTGGAAATGTTTTCTAGTTCAGTATTCAGAATGTTCATTGCTAGTTTGTAGAAATAAGCAGTTGAATTCTGCTGAATTTTTGTATTAGTTATAGTAAATGTTTAGAGGATTTCCTTGCATTTTTTAAATTTGCAAGATCATGTTGTCTGGAAATAGAAACAGTTTTACTTTTTCCCTTTCATATTTGGATGCTTTTAAATTTCTTTTTTTTATCTTACTGCTCTGCCTGGAACTTCCATTACAATGTCATACGGACGTGGTGTGGACAGGTATGCCTGTCTTGTTGCTGATTTTGGGAAGATGTTCAGTCTTTTACCATCGAGTCTGACGTTAGCTGCAGGTTTTTCTTAGATGCCTTTTTATCGGGAGGAGAAATTCCCTTCAGTTCCTAGTTTCTTGAGTATTTTTATCACTGAGTTTTTCAGGTTATCCTATGATTTGTTGCTGTTGCTGTTTTCTCAGTCCTGTGTGCTTATCTTGTCTGCTGGTGGAGAAACAGCATGAGACTGGAGCTTAGGAGACCTTGGCTCCGAGACCGCTTGCCTCCAGGTTGCTCAGGTGTATAATGAATGCAGTGAGTGAGGTCCTGGATGCTGGTTTTCTCTACAGGAAAATTCACGATTCTTCCCTTACATTTTCTTCCAGAGAGAGACAGAGAGAGGGTTGCACTGGATATGAACCCTTGTTCAGTTTTGCATCTGTCTTCCCCCCCACCTGTGGACTCTCTTAACGGGTGTCTTTTGGAGAACAGAAACTCTTCATTTTTCTGTATTCTTATTTATCATTTGTCCTTTTTGTGCCATTTTAAAGAAATTTTTGCTCATTCAGGCTCTTCAAGATATTAGTTAATGCTGCTTCTAGGAACTGTATGATTTCACTTTTTTCATTTAGATCTACCATCCACCTGCAGTCATTATGTACTATATGAGGTGGGGGAAATCACTATTTTTTTCTCAAACACATAATCTAGTGCAGTATTTGTTGGGAAAAAAAAAACAGTCCTTTTTGAGCTGTGATGCATTTCCACCTTTGTTATAAATATATTTAGGTCTGTTCTGGGTTCCCTTTTCTATTTGATTAGTTCGCCTCTCCTGGCACTTGTCCTGATTATTGTGGCTTTTTATGCCGTGGTGACACCCGGTGGAGCACGCTTGTCCACCTTGTTCTTCAGGGGTGTCTTGAGTACTCTGGGCACTGGACAATATTGTGTGAATTTTAGACTCAGCATGTAGATCTCTACAAAAAAAGCCTGCTGGTTTTTTGACAGGGACCACACATTAACTCTAGAGTTTATTTGGAAAGAAATGGTGTCTTTATACTATTTCTTCTAGTCCATGGACATGGAATAAAGATTTTTTATAAAGATTTTTTTAATATGTCTAAATAATATTTTATAATTTTTTGTGTAGAGATCTTGCACATCTTTCGTGAGGTTTATCCCTTCTTTCTTGGTGTTTTTTTTCCCTTATACTGTTGTCAGTGTTACCTTATTTTTGTTGATGATGTATGGAAATACCAGGGATATCTCTAACAACTTTGCTAAACTCATTTATTCTCTTGAATAATTTATCTTTAGATTTTTAAATATTTTTCCGTATACATTCATATCATCTATGACTGATGGAAGTTTTAATTTTTTCTTTCCCATCCTTATACCATCTCTATGTATCTCTATCTCTATCTCTTGATCTCCCACCTGTCTATTTATTTGGCTTTATTTCAGTGGCTAGGACGTTCAGTACGTCAAAAACAGTGATGATGTCAAGCATCCATGTTCACGTCCAAGGGTGGTGGGAAAGTTTTCTGTATTTTACCATTAAAAATGATGTTTGCTGAATGTGTTTTGTAGATACTGTTTATCAGATCAAGGAAATTGTCTTCTGTTTCTAGAATGGATATTGAATTTTACCAACTATATTTTCTGCTATTGAAATGATTATACTACTTTCTTTTTTTTCCTATTAATATGAATTATGTTAATCAATTTACAAATGTAAAGCTAACCTTGCATTTTTGGATAAACCAAATTGGTCATGACATATTTTCCCCCTTTGTATATTGCTGGATTTAGTTTGACAGTATTTTGTTTTGGAGTTCTGCATCTGTTTTCATGAGTGAGGTCAGCACCTCCTTTTCTCTTGTAATTTTTTCCTCAGGTTTTCAGAGTCAGGCTGTGCTGGCCTCACAAACTGAGTGAAAATATCCCTTCTTGGCATTCAGTGTAAGGGTTTCTGTACGATGGTAGAATATAGATGAAGCCATCTATGCCTGGGTTTTTTGTTGTTAATGTTTTCGGTTATGAGCCAAAGTCATTCATAGCTGTGTAATTACTCAGACTTTCTGTTTCTTCTTGTGTCAGTTTGTTGCAGATGTGTTGCTCCAGATTTCTTCTCATCGTGTCCATATTTTCAGTTGTGTTGACTAAGTGTTCTATGATATTGTCTACAAATACGTATCAAATGTGCATACTCCCTGCCCAGCTTTTGCCCTGTCATTTGGCTGTTTGTGTTTTCTCTCCTTCCTTGCCCCCTGGATCAGCCTTAGCAATGGTTTCACAACTTTATCAGTTTTTTTCCAAAGCACCAACTTTTGACTTTGCTGATTCTTTTTTTGTTTGTTTTCTCATCTGTCGGTTTATTTTCCTCATTATTTGCTTCAGTCTGTTTACTCAAGATGTAACTTACTTGATACTTTTTCTAGGCTCTCAAAACGGATTCTTCGCTCATTGGCCTCTCCTTCCTCCATTCGGCATTGCTCACACCTCCTTGTGTGGACAAGAACCCGTTACCGGGAAAGTGCTGGGTCCTGCCCCGTCTTACATTGTGTTCATTGTCTTGACCTTAAGATTAAATTGTGGGCTCACTTGCCTGCTTGGGTGACATCTGAATTTGGAGCTTTCTGCAGAGGAGGAGGACAGCTGTCATGTGGAATGGTGTTAGGAAAGTCATGCCTGGAATCTCAGGTTGTCCTAGAATGTGAGAAATAAAGGAATTTTAGCATCTTGTCCTTCTTCTTCTACCATTGTCTCCTGTCTCTAGCGTCACAGGCAGAAAGGGGGTCCAGAGAAGCTGGTATTTACTTGTCTAAGGGAACCCTCCCCCTCCCCATTGCTCATTTTTAAATCACAGGAGCAGTGGACTCTGCTCTCTCTCTCTCTCTCTCTCTCACACACAAGATCAAAGTGGTATCCTCTCTCACAAGTGCCCCTGAGAATGGGTTTGAGCTCAGGGAACAGTTTTGGGCCCCCACGAGGGAACTGGATTTGTACCAAGGCCCCAGGCTCCCTTGCAGACGGTCAGCATTTTTTCTGGCTTTCCCACCCTTCGCCTCATTCCTGTTTCGTTGGTCCTATCCTTTGTTTTCCATGAACTTGGAATCCTTGTCCATTTCTGAGGAACTTAATCTGTCTTTATTTGCACCCACAGAGAATGCTGTTTCCGGGCCCTGGAGAGCCGGCCAGAACCTGGCTGTGCATGTCAGGAATCCAGCCTCCTGAGCCAGTGCCTCTGATTCCCGAAGAACAAATCTGCTGCTCCCTGTTACTGTTCACTGCAGAGCCACCAGCCTCCACATTTGGTTACGTAAGGACACAGCAGTTCCAAGAAGAAGGAGAGCTTTTGAGTTTTATCCTTTTCTTCTCTCTTATGAATCACATTGTCTAAGCTATTCATGTTGACATACTGAGCCGTAAAGATAGATATCTGTCAAATTAGAAAAAATTGGTGGACCTTATTCTCTGGACCATTTTTACATCATACCATTTTTACTGTGTGGATATAGGAGCTTCTTGAATCTCTCTATGGATACGAACTTTCTGTTTTGTTTTTAATTGTCTCTGTTTTGTACGGTGTCAGCTTTTCTGTTTACCTTTGACTCTCTCTTTCCGATTATGACTTGAGGATTCCTGGATGCTGTTCACCTGTGAGGCAACAGGAAGGTGTACCTGGCACTTGAGTTTGGTTTCACGGCAGAGAGAAAGGATGCAGAGCTGGCTGGGGTGCTGTGTGTCCCCCAGGGTCAGATGTGAAGGGTGGTATTTGTGACACCAGCGCCGTGCCTCCCTAGATATTTTAATCATTTACATCAGTTGTGGGTATAGATCATACTTTGGTTTTTTTGTTTGTTCGTTTCTTTACTATCATGTTCATCTGGTTTCTGTAGGAAGACATGCTCTATACACTACTTTATATGAGAATCCACTAGAAGTTTTTGCCATCAGACAAAGTTTTTGCAAGTCTCAAGCTTGTGAAAAAGTTATATATACAGTATGAAGAACGTTCTCCTGTTTCCCAGAACCATTGAGAATGCCCATCACTATTAATACCTTAATATCTTAGTGTGTGTTTTCTACACACAAAGGCATTATCCTAAGTAAGGGATACTTTTAAAAATCAATTAAAGTAACTAATTAATCATTAGTCATTAATTTTAGTAATTAAAATCAAGACATTGATGTTGATTCATAATTACCATCTAATATTCAACTCAGATCTCCCCAGTTATCTCATCAGCGTCCTTCAGATCAGAACAACCCTGTCCAGACTAATGCATTTACCTGTCCCATCCTGCTGGTCTCTGTCAAGCTGGAGGTGGCTCAAACTCTTCTTGAATTATGACTGTACTTGAAGATTCTGGACCTGTTATTTTGTAGGATGCTCCTTGGTTTCATTTTGTTAAGGGTCCCTCCTGGTTCCAGTTATGTACCTGAGGTGGGAATATCACAGAAGCGAGGCTGTGCTCCTGTCATGCATCCGATGGAGGGATGTACACTTTCAACATTGTTGACACTTACCACCTTGATAACTTCATCTCTGTCTGTCACCTATGTGCCAGTCTGTCTATCCATCCAGTTACCCACACACCCACTCGCCCATCCACCATCCATCCATCCGCTTGTCCCATCCATCCATACACTTGTCCATCCATCCACCCATCCATCCATC
This sequence comes from Lontra canadensis, assembly GCF_010015895.1. Taxonomy (NCBI): domain Eukaryota; kingdom Metazoa; phylum Chordata; class Mammalia; order Carnivora; family Mustelidae; genus Lontra; species Lontra canadensis. The sequence goes on from NW_022631091.1 coordinate 6,475,659, forward strand.
CACCCAACCATCCACCCACCCACCATCCATCCATCCATCCATCCATCCATCCATACACTTGTCCCATCCATCCATACACTTGTCCATCCATCCACCCATCCATCCATCCACCCATCCATCCATCCATCCACCCAACATCCATCATCCATCCATCCACCCAACCATCCACCCACCATCCACCCATCCATTCATCCACCCATCCATCCATCCACCCATCCATCCATCCATTTTTCCCATCCATCCATCCATCCATCCACCCATCATTTCTTTCTATTATCTATCTATCATGTATCTTTCTGTCCATCTACATATCATTTATCCTCTGTGATCTCTCTACTCTCTGTCTACCTCTCCCTCCCTCTCTCCATCCATCAGCTGCCTCCTCCCTTCAGTTCGTACGCCAAATGCATGACTCTACAGCTTCTACATCCAACTCTAAACAGACACACCCTGTTTCACTCTGCAGACACATTTAATCACACTTTGTTGACGGACACTTGGTTGCTTCATTTCTTCCTACTGCAGCGGTAGTGCAGAAAGCATTCTCATACATGTGGCCTTGCTATTGTTGCTTTGATTTCTGTAGGCTGTGTTCTCAGGACTGGAATTTCTCATGTCTGAGAGCATCTGTGTTTTTATCTTAACATGCCAAGGTTTTCTCTCAGAAAGATCATAGCAATAACCAGCATGTGTTAGTGCAAACTCCAGACCCACATCATTGCTGATACTGAATGTCTTCCTTTTGAAAACTACTTTTGAGTGGTGAAAATACAGTATCTCAGTGTCCGTCTGGTGAACGACGCTGTGACTCCACTGAGTACGAACGTCTCTTCATGTGTTTGTTAAGAGCTTTTACTTCCTACCACTGGGCCTTCCTGCTCATGTCTTCACCTGTTGTCTTCATCTTGCTTGTTCTGGCTGGTGTTTGTTGTGTGGTGCACGTGCTCTCCCCTGCCCAGTCTTGTTGTTTTTCTCCAACTTCGTGGTGTTCTCGACGTATCAGTGCTTAACATGTTCTTCTTTTTCTCTTTTTCTGATATCTTTTATGATGACTGTCTTACTTAAAAATTCTTCCTTCTTTCAACATGAAATCAGTATTTTGGCAAACTATATTCTTTTTTAAAAAAGATTTATTTATTTATTATAGAGAAAGGGAAGGGGGAGGAGCTGAGGGAGAGGGTTAGAGAAATTTAGGCAGACTCCATGCTGAGTGCAGAGTTCAGATCAAGCAAGGCTTGATCTCATGACCCTGAGACCATGACCTGAGCTGGAACCAAGAGTCAGATGCTCAGCCATCTGAGCCCCCCCAGGCGCTCCTCACATCACCTTTTCTTAAACTCCCCTTGTGCACTGAATGGAAACGCTGCCTCTGTTATACCACCCACAGCCGGAGCTCGTCCTTCTTCTGACCTGTTTGTCTGTCCTGAGGCTCATCACTTTCTATCGAATCTGAGGGCGACGTCCACTGCAGTCCATGTGAGTAAATCGTTGACGCGGTAGAACGCTCCTGACGTATCACTGAGACAAACTGCAGATTATAGACTCTGTGGTTCCATCAGGAAAGTGTGTGTGCGTGTGTTTCACACACAGGGGAGTGTGAGAGCCTGTCCACTGGGAATGTTAAAGGTTCCATCTTGGTAAAGGGATTGTAGGTGACCTGATCTTCTTACTTCCTGTATTTATGTATTGATTTTTAATTTTGTTTAATACATATCTTTTATTGGGGGGAGGGGCAGAGGGGGAGGGAGGATCTCAAGCGGGCTCCATGTCCAGCGCAGAGCCTGTCTCAAGGCTCCATCTCACAACCCTGAGATCATGACCTGAGCTGAAATCAAGAGTAACACACCAACTGTTTTTGCTTTTCCTAAAAGCGTTACCCAAGTGACTAAATAAAAAAGTTAACAAATTAGTGACTCCCCTTGCCTTACGAAATAAAAGCTGTCCGCTTAGTTCTGTCTTCAGGTCTCTGTAGCTGCGATGGGACCACATTTGTACGGCCGGCAAGTGGGATATTTAAAGTGAAGACCGATATAGGTGTTCCTCACCTAGTACTCCGAGAAGGCTGTAACAGCTTATTTATGTTTAATGAAGGGAATGACCCGTTAACAAAGTTGTGCAGCTGGCGACGGTGGTCGTGGTGACGGGGTTTGTTACACGACGATGCTTCCGTTGGTTTCAAAAAACTAAAAGGATGATTTACTAATTCTGAATTCACATTTGTATAAGTTTTCAATGTTCATGAGGTGCATTAAGAATTCTCTCTATTTTGGCTTTTCCATGTAAAGCGGGGGCTGTTTGGAATCAGTACCTTCCGTCTTTGTGTCTTGACTGGCCTCGCAAAGGCCGGAAGCTCCACGGGACCCCGGAGAAGCTTTTCCCCAAGAAAGTGCTCCCGGGGCACAAACCGCAGGGAAGGAACTGCTGTGTGTGTTGGGAAAGTCGGACTGGGGGGGGGAAGAGCCGTCAGAACTGAAACTTCCCTGTTGTGTTTTGCCTAAAGCCACCGCAGACCTCCTAAAATGGTAGCAGCCTCTCAGACTCGGGCCTTTTGACTTGACTGGGCTTGATTTGCAAAGTCACAGTGAGTTTCAACAACATGGAAAGCAGGTACCAGGTAGCCACGTAAATGGGTTGACAGACGGCCCTAGCGTTCCTAGTTCTTGAAAATGAAGCCATATCTTAATTCCTTTTATTTTTCATTGTTTTCTGTCCCGTGCTCAGGAATTTATAGTATCATACATTATAATTTCTTTATTACTGTAGTATTATTCCAATACTACATTTTCCTGAATTCCCTTCCCGATACCCTCCTTGGGGGGTTAGTTTTACTGCCCAGGATTTTGAGATGGCAGATAATCTGGGGTAAAGGTTCCGGATATCTGTGTATGTCCTTACATTGGCACATGGTAGTGTAGACCTAGACGGCAAAGTAAAACTTATTTTTGTGTGTCTGTCCCCTGCTAAAAATCGAAAGGACACCCTGTGTTCATAGTCGATGAGTAATGCATGGTCATTTTTAAAAAAATATTTTATTTGAGGGAGGGAGAGAGGGAGAGATAGAGCATGAGTGCAAGTTGGGAGAGGGGTAAAGAGAGAGGGAGAAGTAGGCTTCCCGCTGAGCAGGGAGCCCGATGCGGGACTTGATCCCAGGACCCTGAGGTCACGACCTGAGCTGAAGGCAGAGGCTTCACTGACGGAGCCACCAAAGTACCCCTTGAACATCTTTTTTGATGTTATAAAATATTTGTACATCTTCCTGGTTCGAATCTTTTGCCAAAAATTTAACTGCGAGGGGCACCTGGGTGGCTCAGTGGGTTAAGCCTCTGTCTTCGGCTCAGGTCATGATCTCAGGGTCCTGGGATCGAGTCCCGCATGGGGCTCCCTGCTCAGCAGGGAGCCTGCTTCCTCCTCTCTGCCTGCCTCTCTGCCTACTTGTGATCTCTGCCTGTCAAGCAAATAAATAAAATCTTAAAAAAATTATATATATATATATATATATAAAATGTAACTGGGATATTTAGTATGGGCATGTAAGAGTTCTCTATTAGAGATGTGAGGAGATGTTGTCAAAAATAGAGTAAAACAGGAGAAATCTGGACCATTTAACGAGACCACAGGTCAGTCATGTGCGGAGCTGTTGGGAACACAATAAAAGCAGTGAACCACTGTTCCGCACGGGACCCTAACTGATGGAGGCGCAATTAATTGCAGTAGCTACGTTTTCTAAGTAGGAATCACACACGGTAGAAGGAAGCTTGTTGAAATTGTTGAAGATTGTCTGGGGCATCAGTGCTCTGGCCAGGATGACGGCTGCTGGCACCTGCCTTCCTGCCGCTGTGTTCGAATCTGTCCTTCCTTCCCGGACACACACCACCACGTGGGCGTCCCGAAAAGTACCGCCCACGTGTCCTCAGTTTCTACTTTCTAGAAACTACTATGTTCTTTGCAAACACTTAAAGGTAAGGACACACTTGAATCTTTGAGAAAGAGGAAACTTTGGGGCACATTTCTGTATCAGACAAGTTTGTGGGACAGTTTTGCACTGGATTAAAGGAAACGATGGTTGACTTGTTGGCAGACGCGTGGTTTGCTGGTGAGTCTGCAGCGGCAGGAAGCCGTTAGAGCCGTCCTGCGTACCCGCAGATGAAGGGGGGAGAGAAGTTAGGCTCGGAGTCATGGTGCTTCGGGGCAGAAGACCCTGTTCCCACGTGCTTCCAGCCACAGTCTGTGAGCAGCTGGTGCACGCGGCCCTTGCTGACCCTTAGGGGCCGTCCCGGGGTCAAGCCGGCTTCTGCGTTCAGCCCACAGGAAACCCTGTGCGCTGGCGGAGGGTAGGAGGTGGTGGGAGGTGAAGGGACCTGTAGTTACACCCCGAGGTTACTGGCTAACTCCTTGCTAATCTTCTGGTTCAGGGGGACATCTGTGGAGCCCTGAGTCCCTGAGGCCACTGCGATTCCCTGCACCAAAGCTGCTCGGGCCAGCCACCCGTGTCCCTGCACACCCGTGAGCAGCAGAGTGCGTGTCCGACTTGTGGTCCAAGCCCTTCCCAGGGGCACAGCGGCACCCCGAGGCTCGTCCTGTTTCTCTGGGAGCTGTTCTCACTGCCTCATTTTGTGCAGAGTCGGGGAAATGCAGGCGATTTCTGACGGAGCCCTGGGCTTGGTTCTCCGGCTGGTGGCTTCCTGTGGGGACACTGGGGGTCCCGAGTCTTTCCGGGGGCCAACGCCTCACGGAATCCTGCTCCTCCAAGATAGTCTTGTGGGTGGAAGGGGCAGGGGAAAGTGCACCAGGGAGCGGCAGGTGTGTGGGGGGCACCTTCCGAGGGAGCTGTTCTTTGTTGCCCGCACATGTGGGGGGGTCCAGCCGCAGGTGGAGCCGTGGAGGAACCGCGGCCAAGCCGCCAAGGCGCTGGCCTCAGGAGTGGAGCCCAGCACGCGGGAGGCCCTCGGTGGCCCGTGCCCCAGACCTGTGGCCTGACTCCTGCTTGGCGAGTGCCACGGACTCCGGGCGTGGGCCGGGGTCTGGGTTTGCACATGAGGGTGCCCTCGTGACCTTTGCTCACGGTGACTGCGTGTCCTTGACAGTTGCCGAGGACCTGAGCTCGGAGACGTGTTGAGCTCCTTCAGCAGGTGCACCGAGGGGCTCGTTAAACTGCCAGCTGCTTCTTCATTTTGGTCTAAAACTGTGTGCGAGCCCGGAGGCTTTCCAGCAAAGGGAGTGTTACCTTATATGTCGAATAACAGACTCAGACCCGGGGGCCCCCGCAAGCCCGGCTTAGGGCGCAGCCTTGCTGTGGAGTTGTTCACCGAATGCCAGCCGCCCGCGCAGAACAGAGGCTTCTGCATTCTTGGCCCTGCCCCCGGGCACCCTGCTCGCCACTCACGAGACAATTGGAATGCAATGCCTGGGCCGCCATATAAAGTGGCACCAGGGGCTTAGAGGTCTTCAGGTTTCTTAAGGTTGTTGTAAATGACGATAATCTGCTTCCTTCTTCTCCAAGAATACGGAAAGATGGTTTTAGATCCACAAGGGACCAAGTCCGCCGTCTTTGTCACGAACCAGCCACAAGCATTATTGGGTTAAGGTCTCAGCTCACGTTTGAGCTGGGGAGGTGAGGCCCTCGGTGCTGCAGTTTCTACATCGCAAACTGGCCCCGAAGGAGCCCCCTCCGGGAGTTCGGGGTAGAGAGGAAGTGACTGAAAACCTGGGGTGTCCTGAGAACCAGGCATCGTGGGTCACAAGCACCCGCCAGGCATCAGCCGCTGTTTAGCTGGCTTGGAAGAGTAGAGAACAGCCTTGTCTGTGCGAGGCTTCGAGCCTAGGTGTGGAGAGACGTGGTCTGAGCGTTCACTCCGCCTGGTCGGCGGCCGCACTTTCAGCGGGTCGGGGAGCGAACACACAGCCCCGGGGTCCCCACACGGCACGCAGGAGCACAGAGAGGAGGAGGTGGCCCGGACTCTTCCCCGCAGGCGCGCTCCGTGTGGAAGGAGGACCTGCCGGCAGGTGTGAACACGACAGCGGGAGGCGGCTCCCTCGGAGAGAGGAGGGAGCCGGGTGTGGAGTCTGTCTCGGCCCCATGTTGAGTGACATCTCCCGGGCAGGGAGGGTGTGGGGTCAAGGGTGGGGCGCACACTCTCTCCTGCGTTGTAAGTCAGCTGCAGGGTGAGCGCACGCCGAAGAGAGGACGGCAGTGACCAAGGAGATGAGGCCCCACTGGGCATCACCACGGCACCGGTGGCCTTCCGGCCAGGCCCGCGGAGAAGGACACCTGCCCGCAGAGGGGGGCACGTCCCGTCCGGCTCACAGGGAGCCCGGGGCAGACAGAGGCCCACCTGCCCTCGGGGCCAGCTCCGTGCCTGCCTTCTCCGACGGCGCTGTGGCTGTCCTCAGGGTTCCCCGTGAGGGTGGGCTTCACGTGGGCCCCCTGCTGGGGTCCCCCTTTAGAAGGACGGCCCCGAAGGACACGGAGTGCCAACGACCGATGGAAGAAGCGGTGGAAAAAACAACTCAAGACCAGACGATTCTTCCTTCTGACACCTGGAAACAACAGCACGAAACCAACAGCGTCCTCATCAGATTTTATCACAGTCTCTCATTCCGCGTGAGAGAAGGTGACCCCGGAGTGGCACCCGGTCTTCCTGGGCTTCTGCCCAGTGTGTGTGTGGGGGGCATCTGCAGGACGAGGACAGCAGCTGACTCCGTGTCCTCCTGACTGCTGCTTCCGTGGCCCTTCCCCCCACGCCCAGTCCGTCCCACCTGTGTCCCTGCCACGGCGCTCCTTGAGCACAGCCCAGCCCACGAGGGGGCAAGGGAGCGGCTGCCTCACACCGTGCAGCATGGGCCGGGCTGCGGGCTCGGGGGTCTGCATGGGGCACTGGCTCCTGCGCGCCGAGAGGCCATGTTCCCGCCCAGCTCCACTCCGTCAGACTCATCCGGTGGGAAGGCAGCAGCCCCGGGTGTGTGTGTGGGGGGTGTGGGGGCGTGTGGGGGGGGGGGGGAGGGGCATGGGGGCAAACTCCCTGAGGACGAGTCTCGGTGCACATGCTGTCCTCTGGGCAGACAACAAAGGACGAAGTCGAGGGTTTCCCGTAGGTCCTCCGACGGCTGGAGCGACAGCACGTTTCCACCTGGGCGTGGGAGCCGGAAGTTCATACCGTTTTCACATATCATGAAACAGCATTTTTCTTGGGTGTTCCTCATCCTCTCTACGAGGCTAGAAGCTGTTCACAGCTCAGAGGCCTGCAGAGCAGCTGGTAGGCTGCGGGGGCCCACGGGCTGTGGTCTGCTGGCCGTGGCCGGATGGGCAGGTGCAGGGGAGTGTGTGCAGGGCGAGCATGCATGGGGCTGGGGGCTCCGGGCCCCTGAAGGCTGCTGCTGTCTTCCACGTGGAGCTTGGTGACACTCTCAGCCAGTGGCTGCGGGCCTGCCCATGATCGACCGCGGCCTTCAGTACTCCTTGTTTATAAATAAATCATCTTTATAAGTAAATCACTTTTTTTTTTCTGGGTTGCAAACTCTAGTAAAAAACATTAATAGCACCGAATCGAAACAGGGCCGTCGTCTGGATTGGGAAGGGCTCTGGGGGGAGAAACGGTGTTTGATCTGACTTTCTCCCCCGCGCTGGGCCCACGTGCTTCCGGCAACAAAGGAACGCTTGGTGGACAAAGGAGTCTGTCCTTGTCACCGGAGGGGACAATGTCTTCACGTCCATTACCTGTGACAGTCTTTGGTCTTAACGTTCGTGTCATTTGAAGCTTCCCAGAGCCCTGCAAAGCCTGGGGGCCTCGCCCTCACTTCATGGAGCAGAAACCAGCGCAAAGGCATTGGCGAATGGTTTCCGTGTCGTGCTCACTCTGGTCGGGACTCCCCTGGGGTGGGGTCCTCAGAGGGCCTGGGCAGGCAGCCCTGGCCAGGGAGCTTTGCAAACCAGCTGAGAGACACCGACCTCAGGACCACTGGGGCCCAGAACAGCAGCTGGGCTGCCCGACCCAGAGGGCTTTCTGTGTTTTTTCTAGCATTTTCCTAATGCAAGACTGAGATGTTCTGGAGGTAAACTCTGTCTGTTTTGCTTGATTTGCAATGTTGGGCTTAAGTAAAAGGCCTGAGTCAGAGCAGAGACCAGGAAGGTCACACGAGGGTGACCCTAGGGGCTGTGCCCCCTGAGCCGGGGGCCCTCTCTTCTCTGGAAGGGCCTCTGGCTGCTCCCCAGGGAGCCCATGCCAGGGTCCTGCAGCGGCCCTGGCTCTGATCTCAGACCTGGGACAAGGCCTGCAGATGGGCTGGCTCTGGAACCCGCCCTCCGGGGTGGTGCCAGCCCCTCCTTCCCTGCGCAGCAGCGGCTCTGCTCCGCGTGGGCAGGGCGCCCCCTAGTGGGCACGCGGGAGGCTGTGGGCATGCGTCCCACGGGGAGGAGGGACGGGGAGAGTTCCAGAAGCCCGTGTCCTGGTGCTGTCAGGCGCCTTCTGTCCCGAGGGCTCCTGACCGCTCCTCTGGAGGAGGCCCCTGCCTGCCGCACCTGCCTGCCGTCCTCTCCCGCTCCCCCTGGCCCCGGTCTCCCTTCCCTGTCCTTGCCTCCACGCCCTCCTTCCCCCGTAGCTTGGCACCCAGAACCGGGACTCAAGCTCTGGCCCATCGAGAACATCCCCTCCGGCTCCGGACCCGTGAGTTTGACGCCTCCAGCTTCCTGCTCCCCACCGGGAGGCGGGCATTAGAAGTGTCCTGTCCACGGGGATGCTGCGGCGACCCAGGGTGCTAACGCAACGCTCGGCCTGGCCCAGGGCCTGGAGAGATCACCAGGCATTGCCCACACTCGCCCCCATGCTCCCCACACTGCCCACCCCTGCAGGGACCCCACGTGGGGGAGGGGCAGGGTGGCCTGCAGACAGCAACCACCGAGGCCCCCGCACACCCCAGTCTGCAGACCGGTCTGCGGGAGGTGGGCCTGCAGGGGGCTGGGGCAGCCCCTGGGAGTCACCCCAGGGGCTCTTTCTTATGACAGTGGCTGCTAGGAGCGCAGATGCCCGCTGCAGACGTTCTAGTCCAGTCACGACGTGGCCTCCATGCCCTTCCTCGTGCCCACAGCGCACGGCCGCAGCCACGAGTGGGTTCGCTCCGGTGGAAGTACAAGCAGCAGAGGTGACCGATGACGGTCGCTCCTTCTGAACCCAGAAGCCCTGTCGTACCTGCAGGGACCGGCCAGCTCGTGAGCACGGCAAGGACCCAGGTGGTCGCTCCAACACTCCTTCTCTGGTTCTCACGTCCCCTAACAGTCACCCTCATGGGCGGGCGGGCTTATGCCCTCTGGGCACCTGCTCACGCTCCCGGTCCTGGAGACGGGGGGAGCCTCTCCCAAGCGCGGGCAGGACTGTGAGGGGCCCTCGCAGATCGCGGGCCGGTCGCACATCTCATGTCACACCAGAGAGGACGCGTGTGTGGGAGTCTGGACTTCACGGTGTGCGGTGGGCTTGTTTGGGGTTACGACGTCCCTGCCAGGCTGGGGTCTCTGGGGGGGGGGGGGGTGCAGCCAGAGGAGGCAGTGGGGGGCTCGTGGGGCTTGCTAGGATGACAGCGGGAGGGTGACGGTGGGACGGAAGCATGGGGAGGGGTGAGGGAGCAGGGGAAGAGCCGGCCTTCCGTGAGGGGCAGGGGTGGCCGTGCCACGGTGGCCCGTGAAACCCACCATCAGGGTCAAGAACACCGGAGTCCGAGAAGGTTGAAGGGAGAAAGTAGCGAGTGTGGCCTGGGGGGTGCCGATACCTACTGCGCTTGGCCATGGGGCGTGGCCCGAGGACGGGGGTGCAGACAGCGGTCTGGCTCTGCCTTGGTGCACGTAGCCGGAGGAGGCCGGACTCCAGGAGAAGGCGAGGACGACCCCCACCCAGTGCATTCGAGGGGCCACCAGGGAGGGTGGGAAGAAGAGATCAGGAGGGAACAGGTGGTCAGTGCAGCCGGGGGAGGCAAGGAGACCAGCGAGGAAGGCCGAGGCACTGGGTCACCACACTCAGCACCGGGGGCGCCTGTGCCCTCAGGGTGAGCCCTGCCCATGGGGCGAGACCAGACAGCGGTGGGCAGAGGATGAACCGTAAAGCACACAGATGTGGAGCACGGCGGTGTGGGCGGGACACGGGGGGAAGCCGTGTGGCCCGGGACGGGGTCCTTTTCCAGCGGGCGGGGCTCCAGCAGGTTAGTGGGCCGGGGACACGCCGGACAGGAGAGGGCTCCGCAGGGGAGAGGTTGGGGGGGGGCAGCAGACGAGACCCATGGCGGGTGCAGGTTCCACCAGGGGGCAGAGGACAGGATCCGCCCTGGAGCTGAGGGGGCCTGCAGAGGCAGGGTCAGGGGCCGGGAGCTGGGGCCAGGGAGCTGAGGTGGACCCATGTTCCTTTCTGAACACAAAATTGTCTTTCAAAAATCTGTTCACCTTCTGTCCACAGCCTCCTGAAATCTAGGTAGCGTCTCCGGTCTCGGTGGGGTTGATGACCAAGCACGTCTAGGAACCCTGCGGGAGGCGCACAGGCCCCCACCGTCTTGGCGGCTCATGTCCTCCGGGCAGCCACGCCTTCTCACGGCGCTTCCCATGGGGCTGCCTTCCCATGGGGCTGCCCTTGCGTCACCGGCCCTGGGCGAGGACCCCCAAGCGCGACTGTCTGGAGCGCACACGGGTGTCTGTGGGAAGCCGGCACCGCGTGAAGAGACACTGGAAAATGGCAGAGCTCCGACAGGTGGCAGTGTCACCGCGCACGCTCGCGTGATATGGTGTTTTCTAGGCGTCTGCTCTTCCTAAACACCCAGCCACCGCCTAGCAAGTCAGTCCGTGTGGATGGCCGGCGGCGCCAGCCGGATGCCGACACCTCACGCGGCAGGAGAGCGCCGTGATTTCGTTCGGTGAGGATGGATCTTCAGTTCGTCTGTTTGTGTCATTTATATAATCAGGGAATCCCAGATACACGCCCCCCCTTTTTTTTAATTAAACAATCTAGTTTTTAAGTGTTACGGCTACTCAGTTGCTTCTGTGTTCTAGACAACAAATACCGTGTTATTCATGAAAACAGATTTCTTCCTTATGATATCAGTTGTCAACTCTGCAAAATTACTTCTCGTGCAGAATTTAAAGGGGCCCCTTTGCCTGTGAAGCTGGTGGAAGCAGCAGGTGGGAGAGCGTCGGACTCGTGGAGCGGAGTTCCCGTCAGTGGCGGGAGAGCGGACCTTCTCTGTGCATTGACGGGGGCAGGGCTATGGGGAAAGCACTCACCGTAAGGTCTGAGGGTGGCGGATGGCCTCTCAGGGCAGACGCTACTTTTTTTTTTTTTTTGATGCTCACAAGACGCCTTACAGTGGCTTCCACATGATGTTGCAGCCGATGTGCCCAGGGGGCGTTGAAGGAGCAGACCCGTAACAGGAAAGAGGAGTAACTATTCTAACCTGCTCCCAGACGTCAGGCCTTGAGCAAAGTGAGGGGGAAATGACGTGACCCAGGTGCACGCGGGGCTCAGACACACGAAGGTCAGGGCACGAGGCAGGGGCGCGGAGAGGCGGGGCCAGCACACACGAGAACCCGCAGACGTGCCCTTCTTTCTGCTGTTTCTGGACAAGAGCGTTGACAGGCCGTCTTCTAGAACAGACGGGAGCTGCACTCGGAAGTGCATTTTGGAACAGAATGAAGTGGCTTTTTTAAACCCACACTTGTTTTTCAAATAGTGACAAACTCACAGGAAAGTTGGAAGTGCCTTAGGAAGAACAGTTCGTTCCTGGAAACGAAAAGGAGTGAGTTGCCAGCCTGACCCCGCCAGACGTTCGTGTGTGTTTCCCGTCATCTGGGGCGCACTCTTGTCGCCGTGATTTCCACAACCGCCAGCCCGAGGCGGCGCCCGCGATCGCCCCACCCGGGAGGAACCCCACCTGCTGTCTCTCTCGGGTCTTTTCCGGCAAAGGGATCCAGTGACCACGGGGGGCGGGGTGGGGTCTCGCCGTTTTCCCGAGTCTCTCCTCTGGTCTGGAACAGGTCTGGAGTCTGTCTTTGATTTCTGGCTTTGGCACTTATGAGGGTCATGCCACGGCTGCTTCTGTCCAGGCGGGGCTCGGGCCTCAGGGGAGGAGCGGTGACGCCCCATTCCTGCCGCACCCCGTCCGGGGCACGCAATTCCCCGTCTCGGCGTGGAGGCTGTTTCCTTTTATCACTTGAGGACGCTGCTGTCAGCCAGGTGCTCTCTGTAAACTTTCTCCTTTCCTGTTGGCATCTGGTTAGTAATTTAGATGCTAGTGAAGGAAGAAGAAAAAGAAGACAAGAACCTAGGACTTTTACTTCTCTCCGTTGTTATTTATATTTGTAAACTCTTGTCTTGTGTAAAAAATATTGGTTTCTAACAAGATGAACAGGGGTACATTTTGTCTGAACTTAGGATCTACCTATGTTGGTTTCAGAATTATAACAGCAATAACCCTCCAGCAATATGACTATTGAGTGAGTTCAAACAAAATACTTGAGGATAAATACGACGGAGCATCTGAAATCCTACACAAAACTATCAAACGATAAGAAAATCAAAGACAATCTGAGCGAATGCAGACATAGATCTTGTTTCTGGGTCAGTAGACTCAATAGTGTTAAAATGTCAACTCTCTCCAAACTACCTACGGCTTTAATGCAATTCCGGTCAAAATCTCTGCAGGTCTTTTTTGGGTAGAAATGGACAAGCTGATCCTGAAATTCATTTGGAAACGCAAAGGATCTTGAACAACAAAACAAATTTGAAAGAGAACAAAGCAGAACAATGACCACCACTTGATTTCAAGACTTGTCACGAAACTGTGGCGACCAGGGTGCGAGCCTACGGCTGGAGAGGCGGGCAGACGGGTCAGCAGGACAGAGTCAAGGGTGTGGGTGTACATCCACGCGTATAGGGACGTTTGGTGTTTGAAAAGCGTTTAAAGGCCATTTCGTGGAATAACGAGAATCTTTTCAGTCATTAGTGCTGCAGAAGTTGTATGTCCCCGTGCTAAAAACTGACGAACGAGGCATCTTTGATCCCTGCAATGCAGCACATCCAAACACGAACTCCAAAGGGATCAGAGAGAAATGGAAAACGTGTGACTACCAGCTCCCAGCGGAAGACAGAAGGTCTGTGCTGGGGGTAAGTACAGCTTTTCTTAGACCCTGTGCCCGAGCGTGAGCTCAGGCAGACCAGCGTGGAGCGTGGAGCACGCACACACGACGCTTGACAGACTGAACTTCTTTAAAAAACAAAACAAAACAAAAACAAACTTCTGCTCCTTGGGAAATGCGGTTGGGAGAAGGAGATATTTGCAAATCTCGTATCTGGTAACGGACTTGAATCTTGAGGGTGTTTAAGGGAATCTTGATGCTCATTAAGAAAACAAGAAAACAAACAACCTGATGAAACACCGGGCAAAAGTTGTGAGCAGGCGGCCCCCCTGCCGCCCTCCTCCTCCTCCTCCTCCTCCTCCCACAGCGGATGGCAAAGAAGAAAGAAAAGACGCTCACCCCCATGATTGGAGACCGCAACGGGCCACCACGACCGACGCGTGTTAGGGAGGCTAACGTCAGCAAGAACGACCGCACCCAGTGTCCGGGCCCCCACTGGGAGGTCTGGGACCCACACACGCAGGTGGGGACGCAGGATGGGGCAGCCACGGGACGTGGCTTTTCTCCAAGTGAAAGACCCTTCCCGCACGATGTAGCGATTCCGTTCCTTAGTGTTCACTGAACAGAGGAGCAGGCAGGCATCTCTATCCGAATACGGACACAGAGAGGGTCTCAGCTTTCTTGGTAAGAGCAAAAACCGGAAACCTCCCAAAGCCTTTTCGGGACACGCGTGGATAAAAAGCAAATTGTGGGATATGGAGAAAATGCGGTGCTATCAGCCATCCGTGGAACTACTGGTCCGAGAACCGGCACGGATGGGTCTCAGTGTGACCACGCAGATCAAGGGAGCCAGACCCCAACAGAGCACGGACGGCATGACCGTGTAGACGAGAAGTCCAGAACGTGTGAGCTCCTCTCGGGTGACCTGCGGCAGGGCCGTCCCCATCTGGGGGACCCCGAGGGACAGGAGGAAGTTTTGAGGGTGGCGCGTGTTTGCTCTCTTGACCGTGCCGATGGTTTCACGTGTGGTCCATGCAGCAGACTCGCCAAATCGTAGTCTCTGCACGTGGGGTCTGTCATTGTCCCTTGGACCTCAGTGACGTGGTCAAGAAAACAAAGTTGCCTGGGGCAGCTCCCAACGCGGACAGCGCTCAGTGCCATTTCTTTTTTTTTTTTTAAGATTTTTTTTTTTCATTTATTTGACAGACAGAGACCACAAGTAGGCAGAGAGGCAGGCAGAGAGAGAGAGGAGGAAGCAGGCTCCCCGCTGAGCAGAGAGACCAATGCGGGACTCGATCCCAGGACCCTGAGATCATGCCCCGAGCCGAAGGCAGAGGCTTAACCCACTGAGTCATCCAGGCGCCTGCTCAGTGCCATTTCTTGTCAGCTTTGAGAACCACTAGTTTTTAGTTCCATGTTACACGTACAAATGTCTGAACGTCTCCAGTTGGAACCGTAAGCAGGAGACACGCTGGGGAGTCCCCTTCTGCCCAGCTCCTTCCCTGCCCCTAAAGGGAACTGTTCTTTCTCTTAAATAAAGTTTCCATTTATTTTCCCATGGAGTCTTCTCGGAACTACCAGGAGTGGGTGTGTCCACGTGCAGAGACACACACACACTCACGGCGCGCCCCTCCTCCCCTTCTGAGCGGGCACTGGTCTGGCGGGACGTCTTCCGGCTTCTGCGCCTCTGGTCCTGGGGCGGCGTCCAGACTGCGGCGGCGGAAATGGCTAAGGATTTCCAAGGTGCTGTTGTGTCGGAGTCTCCCCTGGACCCCGTGCTCAGCTTGTCTGCGAGGTTTAGGAGCGCAGAGATCGGTGCTCTGCCCCGGGCTGAACCTGTCACCCAGCGGGTTTCACTCCAGACCTGTGGGGAGTGAAGACCCCCAGGAAACTGGGCTTGGCCACCACTGACAGCAACACGCAGTGCCTGTCTTGGCGGCTCCCACCCCGAGATCGTTTGTGCCCCGTGTGGCCACTCCTGGAGGGCTCCCGGCCCCCAGGGACGGGTCCTGCGGTGCTGGCTCCTTCAGCAGGACCCCGTCTGCCCCCCCACGCCCGCCCATGCCCCTACGTCCTCTGCGGGGCTTGGTGGTTGTCCCGTTGAGGCTCTGCGCTGCAGGCCTGGGAGGATGTGAAGACAGGAGCGGGAATTCCCTTCTCTGAAGGAAGACATCGGTCATCACCCTGCAGGCCACCGGCTGCAGACACCAGCATGTTCCCGTCCACGAGCTTCAGGAGAGCTATTGTTCGCCCAGAAGGGCCCAGCGTCCCGAGACTCCTTTATGTTTAAGAGAACGACAGACGGTTGTCAAGGAAAAGACCCGTGCGTCGTCCCCAAACTTTCCCGTCACGTTGCCCGCACGCCTTTAGGCCACGTTGTGGACGTGAGAGGGTTCAGTGCATCCCCATATGCTTCCCACGAGCGTTTTTTTGCCTAAGACGTCTGCTTCGGAAGGTGTTTCTAGATGTGCATAATATTAAAAGACATTCTTTGAGGACAATCAAGAACCACCCCACTCCACAGGGTGAAGAAAAATAAAGCTTTTTTTTAAATTTACAAAGTTGAAGGTTCAAATTTTAGTCAATATTGGAAATGGGATGCAGGCGTCGGTGACGGCAGGCCTGACACTTTCTTGAACACGATCCTTATTTGTAGAACAGAAATTTTGTTTTGTTTGTCAGACACACTCTGGCATGTGAAACCGAGCTTTGTGAGCGAGGGTGGTGGGGAGAGCAGTCTGGCTTCCCACGGAGCGCGGGGCTGTGGTGGGCAGAGTAGCCTTGGCCTGGACGGAGAGGCGGGAGGGGGTGGTTCCTGCAGGCTAGGGGGGAGCTGGCTGGGCCAGGCGGTCTCCAGGGGCGGGGGTGAAGGACAGGGGTCCAGCACCTGCCACCATGGTCATCTTTGCTATGGGATCGACGAGTCGGGGTGATCAGGAGACACATTCTCGGCCTCCACGGGGGAGGAATGGGAGGCAGCCGTGGCTACTGTACAAGACGCTCCTGCGGTAGACGCTGACGGGCTCCAGAAACAGCACGACGGCCCCAGCAGGGGCGAGGTCCTACCTCACTAGAACTGATTGAAGACACCAGGAAAGAGAAAGGACCCTTGAAGTGTGGTCCCACCTGTGAAATAGTTATCAGAAGTGGGGGTGGTCCTGGGGAGGTTGGTCCTGGGGGGTTGGTTCTGGGGGGTCAGTTCTGGGGGGGCGGTTCTGCACTCAGATGTTGAGTGTCCTCCCCAAATCTGGTCTGATGGTTTCTGTGTTGAAGGGATGAATGGGGTGGGTTCTGGCCCCCGTCTGACCGGAGGGTGACCCGGGGAAGGCGTAGAGGAGGACGCACAGATGTGTCTCAGCAGGAAGGTGCCCCTTCACGGAAGCACCTTCCATGGCCTCCTTCAACCATCCTGGTGTAAGTGAGCTCCTACTTCTTCCTCGGGAAGCCTGGAGCCTGTGAGGTGTCTGAGGGGCCGCGTCCAGCGGACACGGGGACGATCATGTTGGGGGAGATCTGATGTGTCTCCTCTGGTGGGGGTCGGAGACAGGGAGATGAACCTGCATCTCTTTCCTGGGGAGGGACGCAGTGGCAGGCCTGGCTGGAAGATGGTGCAGGGCCACCCCTGGCCAGCTCTCCGTTTCTCCCAGCAAATTACTCCTTCTGTTCCTGGGGCTTCTGTCTGCTTACCTCTGCTGGTGGGTTTCCTGCCTCTGGAAATGAGCCCTTGTCCTGTGTGGACGGTGGTCGGAGAGCTAGGGGTGGGTATCCGGCGTGACACCGTGACTTCAGGCCGGGTTGGGGTCTGCTGTTCCTTTGAGGATTTCCTAGCGAGCTCTCGGGCGGACAGGGCCTGGGTGTGCGGGCGGACTCGGGCGTGGAGGGCCCACTACATGGGGGGTGCTGGGTTAGATGGTTTCCACCTCTCGAGTCTGGGCCGGGGTCCCTCCTGAGACCCACGGGACCCCATGGCACTTTCAGGTCTGCCTTCCTGAAAGGAGGGGGCCCAGGAAGACCCCAGAGGGACTGTATGACACTCCCTTAGGTGATGTGGGGTGGGTGGGGGGAAGCAGGGCTGGCACGTGGGCCAGTGGGAGAGTCCCATGGCCTGTGTGACTGCGGGGCTGCGAGGTGGCCTGAACAGACTCCTCTACGGGCCCGTCCCAGGGGGCATCTGGACGCATGGGAGCAGGCTGGCCATGGCACAGTAGAGGGAGGCTGGCAGGAGGGGGTTGGGGTAGGAGGGAATGCTCACCGTCTCTCTGCAGGACAGATGGATGGTCGGGCGGACGGTGGGACGGTGAGACCCGGCTCTGTGGCAGAACTCATGCCACCCCTCAGTCCGTACGCTTCTGACCTTTCCTGACAGCTGAACACGGTGCAGCCCCAGCCAGGGCCTCGGCTGCCACCCCCAGCCGGCCTGCCCCTTGTCTTTGCTCAGCGCCGCGGACGCCTGGCCCAGCAGTGCAGGCAAACCGCCAGCGTGGACCCCCCCAGAGGAACGGTGGAAGCTCTCCTTGGCCGTTGAGCCCCATGAAAATACGGAAGCCCCCATCTGCCAACAGGACCGTCTACCTCCCCCGACAGAAGTTGCGGGCCTGGGAGTAGTCTCTCGTGAGCGGAAGGTCCCGACGCCCTGGAATCTGAGCCGTCCTCCCCAGAGCGCGGAAGCCCCTCTTCAGTGAGCACAGAGCGCACCTGTTCCATCACACAGGCGGCCACGTGCTAGGCCACGTCCCTAGGTCTTCCTTCCAGGACGCCGCTGGTCTTGGAACAGTAAGACGGGTACGTGGACAGGGCGCGGAGGCCTGGGGGTGCCCGTGTGTGCACCCGACGGTCCATGTACCCACCACTGCCCGCACAGGCCACACCTCGCACCTCCTGAATTTGCTCTACCCTGATCAACCTGCGAGCCCGAATGTCACAAGGGAGGTTTGGGGGGTGGAGAGCGGTGGCCCCTGTTGGCCACACCTGGTGGACTGCCTCCTCCCATCTGCCTTGTTCCGAGGACGGAGACCCTCGTCTTGGACACAAGGGGCTGGGTACAGACCTCACTACCCAGCCTTCGGGGAGTGTCCTGAGGGGAATCAAGCTGGCCACGGAAAGAATGTATGTTATCACCTGGATTTGGGCGGAAAAGTGTCTAATAACAGACTTGGCCGCGTTGCGGGGCTGTGGGAGGCTTCCCCCTTTCCCTTACACTTTCTCTATTGACGAGACGTCTTGCAAAACACACACACATACTTGGTACTCGGAGAAGAAAAAGTCCCTTTAACATATACGACGCACGAGAGCGCTGCTCCGTGAAGTGTGCTGCCCCAGATCTGCGGGGCCTGGGAACCGGGGGGAGGCTGACAGGCGAGCCTGCTCGGGGACGCCCTCCGACCCGCCTCAGAAGGCTCCCAGGAAGGCTCCCCGTGCAGAAGCAGGCCCCTGGCTGACACACTCACCCGCGCCCAGAAGAGTCCGGGGGGCCGGGACCTGGGAGTCTCTGTGCGCCCCGAGCCGGTGCGCTGCCCAGAGGGAGCCGTGGCGCTTGGTAGCCCGGCGGTGGGTGCTCACGCAGCCCCTGACCCGGGCCCCCGGGTAGCCGTGCTGGGGAGGAGGCGGGGAAGTGGGGCGCCTCAGCGGGAGACTGGAGACGGGAGCAGGGCTCCGGTGAAGGTTTGGCCCGACCCCTGTCTCGCCGCGGGACAGACGCCTCTTGGGCGGATCTTGGCGCCTTTGAACGCCACGTCTCCCACGGAGGAGCACAGGGAGCCTCCGCCAAGACGGTGGAAGGAACGTGCTCTGAATCTGGAAAGAACCTTCCAGGTTATGAACACCCTTCACTGGGCGTGAGCTGTGAGGCCTCAAGACGAACCCGACACGTGCAAATTAAAATTCTGTTCTTTGTCTGAGCCTCGCGGTGCAAACCGGGCCTTACTGAAATCCCCCCGAAGTCAAATCCTATCTGTCCTCAAAATAATACAATTTTCATTTTTCATCTTGAAAATTATTTGCAGACCTGATGGCTCACAATGAATCTCCCAGTATTTTGCAATTCTGCTGGACTTATTTACTTTTGGGGGCGAGTTTCTGGGCACTGCCACGAAAACCGAGGAAGGAGTGTGGCTTGGAGTGACCAGTGTTTTGCAAGAGAGGCCCCGGGAGCTGGACGCAGAAAACTGTGTGGTTACCCGTCAGTTAGCCGTGATCGGCCCTGCTCTCACTCCTTCCATCTTAGAAGAAGAATTCTTTTCTCTCTCCCTTTGAGCTTCAGAGGAGAGTCGGAGAAACAGGAACCACTCAGGGGTTTTTATTCTCAGTGTACTGAGCACCTCCTCCCAGCAAAGGCAGAGCGTTCCCGCAGGCAGAAGAATTCCGGTGGGCGGCCCGGTGTCTTCCCCAGCGGGGGCTTCAGGGAATGGAAGTCACTTCTGACCCAGCTGTCCCAGCCCTGGGGGCCATGAAAGCTGTCAGGGTTGAAGGAAAGCAAAGGCCCGTGTTCTTCTGTTCAAGCTGGCAGGGCCAAACGCCTCCTGTAGGGTCCATCAGGGTCTCTAGTCGGGGACAGCGGAGGGAGAAGAGGGCTGCTTCCCCTGCTCTCCCCACAAGGGCTCTGGGGGAGGGATCAGCCATCAGACCTGGCTTCCGTGGGCTGTCTCCCCTGGCCACACAGAGAAGCCACGCCAGGTCTACCCTGAGCCCCCAGCAGCAGTGAGGTGCTGGGGACCGTCCCCCACTAGCGACGCTGGCTCCTCCTGGCCTGCCGGTCCCTCTGCCGCGTGGAGATGCCTTCTCTTGCTCTCCAGTCCACTCTGCCCAGACTCCCACCCTGTCCGCGGCTCCACTCCTGCCCCCCACACTGTGCAGGACAGGCCCTGCCATCGGTCCCTCCCTGTCCCCAGTGCCTGGAGCAGCCCGGCCCGCGAGGCACTCGGGGCTTCCTTAGATGAACCCACTTGGGCTCAGTTCATGCTGCTGAGGTCTCTTCCGAGGCCTCCTTGGGATTTACACCAGGAGGCACGTTTAGTGGGGCTTCCTGTTTGCAAAGCCTGGGGAACATGTGCGCCTTTCCTCGGGGTGAGGCGGGATCTCGCTGTGGCTTTGATTTCACGATGATGATGAGGGACGTTGAGCATCTTTTCGTGTCGGCCTCCGCATGTCTTCTTTGCAAGAGTGTCTGTGTAGGTCTCAGCCCAATGTGTCATTGGAGCATTTGTCTGTTCTGGTGTTGAGTTGTTTGTGCAAACCTCCGTGCCCCGGGTGCTTACCGCCCTGTGCACAGCAGCCACGCGGTGGAAGCAGCTGCGGCGTCCATCCACGCACGGGCAGATGAGGACGGTGCGGTGCACCTCATGGGGGACATTCCGCAGCCACAAAGGGATGAGACGGTGCCAGTTACAGCAGCAGGGATGGGGCTGGAGGGTACCGGCCGGGCGAAATCGGGCAGACCGAGAACACAGGTTCCACACGTTCTCACGACTTACATGTCAAGTCTGCGAAAAGGAGCAAACCAATAAACAAAGCCCAGAATCAGACTCGTAAAGACACAGAACAAATGGACTGTTGCCAGAGGGAAAGGGAGGGGATGAGGAGACGGGCTGGGGGAGGGGAGGCCCGGGCCGCCGGCCGTGCAGACGACAAGGCCCAGCTGGCGGAATGTGGACGAGGATGCTGTGGCCGCGTGTATGGGGACAGGTGGCGGCTGCACTTGGGGTGAGCGTGGAAAGACGGATAAGCTTGTGGAGTCCCTGCGTCCACACCCAACACGAAGGCCACACCGGGCATGAACCAAGCCCGGATGTGAAACCCGCCGGGTTCACACGGGGTCATGCAGAGCCGCGGCCGGCCGCGTGGAGGCAGCCTCAGCCGGAGGGTGAGGCCCACGTGCAGACCCCTGTGCTCGGACCTAACCTCGGCCAAGCCCCTCTGGCGGCAGGACGATCGGGATCCGGACCGCGCAAGGTCCCTGGTGGGGCAGGCGCCCCAGGATGGTGTGGTGCGACCCTCGCAGCTACCAGGGCCGGGGGTGGGGGGGCCCAGGGTCCCCAGGGGTGGGAGGAGCTGGGGCTTCTCACGGAGCCAGAGTGCGGGACGGCGGTTTTGAAGATGCCCCTCTGATGAAGCCGGTTTGCGCCGTGGCTCCGAGTCCTTGGGTGGGGACCGACAAGGTCGCCCTGACCCCCTCAGCTGGGCGGGGAGGACAGGAAGAAGCCACCCTGGCCCCATGGGCCCCATGCGGGAGGCAGAGCGGAGCCATGATGCGACCGGAGAGCGGGGAGATGGGGGTCTGCGGGAACGCTCGTCTGAAATCCACATAGCAGACCCCTGCCCGGGCTGCCGCACCTGAGTCCGGATCGCAGGGTGCGTCCCACCGGCCGCAGGGTCAGGCCTGAGAGTGCCGGTGACCCCCAATCTGTGGATGGAACTGCTTCTCGGAGGAGCGTGTCCAAGGCTGACTTTGGTCACTTTCCACGTTGGGAAAAGCCACGTGCCCTGTATCGCCAAGGGGATGGAGCACGGTTCCCAGGGCTTGATGGGAAATGTCCTGCGTTAGACCTTTCTATGTCAAGTGTTCGCGCTGCCTTGGCCCCAGTTTGGTCTGAAGCGGAGGAAGGGGTCACGGGAGACAGTGTTACTTGCAGCCCTGAGGATGCTACACCCCTCCCCCGCGAGTCCCGTGAAGTTTGGACCTGGACATGGGAGCCGCACAGGAACCCGGGGTGGCAGACCATGGACATGTCCTGGCGGATGCCCGCATGGGCTCCGCGGAGGCTGAGATGTCCCGGATGGACCTGGTGCAGCCGCAGCCCCGCCGGGCACAGGAGGGCCAAGACACTGCGAACCTCCCTCCAGGCGCCTGGGAGTCCACGCTGCTGGCCGGGCAGAGGGACGGTCCACTGCTGGCAGCGTGGTGGCCTGGAGCGGACGGGCCTGTCACCGACCACAAGTGCCAAGATGCACCCTCCGAATTTCTTCAGGTTGCCGCTTCTGACTGGCAGAGAAGGTACCATTGGTTCCTAAACCCACGTGGGGCCAGAGCCGCAGGGCCGCCCGAGACAGAATGAGAAACGCGGCGTCCCGGTCCAGCGTGATCCCGGTTGACTCGTGGCGTCCGGCTCAGCACGGGCTTCGCGTCTGTTCCACCGTCGGAGACACTGTATGAAGCATCTCTGTCTGGAGGGCCGTGCCCCGTGCCCCGCTCTCCTCGGCCTGGTCCCAGCTCCACGTGGGGCTGCTGTGGGCCAGAAGCCGCTCCTTTGGAGGGATGGAGGGAGCGGAGCAGCCGTCCTCCCCAGGCATCCGCCTTCCAAGGCGACGAACTGCTCACAGGGAGACACAGACCCAGACGTTCCGGACACTTTGGGCGCTCGCTGCCGGAGCTGGGCTGCTCCCGGCCGCGGGGTCACACTCGGGGAGCCGTGCCGGGGTGTGGCCTCGGTCCTCGTGCACACCCTGTGCCCCGACGGCCGAGCTGTGAGCAGTGGCGCTCCGCCCGCTGTCCACCGGTCACCGGCCGTGTGTCGGGGTCAGGTCCCTCGCGTACCCCGGGCCTCGTTCTCCCTTCTCCACACACACGGCTCCCACCCGCGCGCCTCCTCTTCCCGAGGGCAAGCGTCCCGCACAGGAGCGCGGTCTCCGGCTCTGGAGGTCAGGGATCCCGCATTCTGGCGGACGGACAAGCTTCTTCAGGGGCTCCGGGGAGGGTCCCTCTGGTTGCCTGGAGCCCTGCGTGGCCCCAGGGTCCCCATCCCTTGTCTCTCACATGGCCTCTCCGGGTGTGTCTGTCTCTGCCTTTCCCGGGGGAACAGTGGTCCCTGGCTTAGGTCTACCTCCTCTACGATGGCCCCGTCCTCACTTGGTGGCATCTCCACAAAGAGTCACATTATTGTTCACCAGTAAAGGGCACTGTGCTGGGACTCGGGTCCCTCTCTCTGGGGACACCGTTCTCCCCAGAAAACGAGGTGGGACTGTGTGGACATGGGAGGCTGGTGTGTGTGTCCCTCGCCCACCCCAGCGGCAACGCTCAGACTAGGTTTCTAGGTTTTAGGGTCAGAATCCGGCAGGGGAGGCCCCATGGGGGGAGTGGCCACCAGAGGGCACTGTTGTCCAGAGTCGTGTGGCTGGTGTGTGCCCCTTCCCGCCGCCCTCCCTTGAGGAACGGTCCCAGCGAGGCTGCACGGCCCCTCCCGCCCCCTCAGCCTCCTGCCGCTGGCCTGTAGCTACAAGGCCCACCTCCCCAGTGTCGGCTCGTAGGGGACCGTGGATGCCAGAGGGTCATGCTGCCATCAGCTCACTGAGCAAGTCGGCCGGCCGGGGTGCAGGGAGACGTCCTCTCCCCAGGGGCAGCCTGGCTCAGAGCAGCGGGGACGGGGCTGCTGAGGGCTACCGGCTCTGAAGACACGGCGGCCGAGGGGTCAGAAGACACACGGGTGCCACGGAGGGACGACTGCACTCACACACACGCGTGTGCACACACGCGTGCCCATCCGGAGGGGACCCCAGCCAGGGGCACACTACAGTGTGGCCCATCCTTGCTCTTGGCGCACCGCAGTGTGGACCGTCCTGGCCTGAGGCGCACCATAGTGTGAACCGTCCCTGGGACTGTGGGACCTGGAGGCAGGAGGAGGCCTGACGTCAGGTTGCGTCTGGGTCTTGTGTCCGTGGTGGGCAGTTCTGGAACTCTCCGGCCCCTCCCACGGGTGTGCAGGAGCCCTTCTCAGAGCCGCTGGCTGGAAGTCCCAACCCAGGCCACTGGACAGGTGACAAAGCCGCGTTCAGCCCCGGGTGCTCTCTTTGATGGCCCGTGTTGGGCTTCCGGGAGGACGCAGCTGCTCTGACGTGAATGTTTGCTCCCGGGAGCAGACACAGTTGATCTCGAGCAACGGTCTGGGCGGGCTGAGCTCCGAGCGGAGGGCAGTGCCTTCCCCGGGCTTTTATTGCTCGCAGGTGCTGCCTCGGGGCTGAGGGGCCTCCGGCCGTTATTGATAAGGACCCCGTCCCGCCCGCGTGCCAGCCGCTTCCGCCCCCAGCAGGTGCGGAGCCCAGGTGGGAGCTGCGGGCCGGGAGGGAAATCAGCCCCCACCTGCCTCCCGCGCGGACGACGCGCCTGTGCGGACTTGCTCCCGCCGGGCCTTCCCGGTTCCGGCAACAAGGTGTTCTTTTTACCCAGGAAGGCGGGTATCCGCAGCTCCCCCTTCTCCCCTTGCGTCAGAAAACTGACAGCATCAAAAGGAGAGAACTCCTTTTTCTTTCCCTTTTAGTTTAGGGGCTGGGAGGAAGGAGCCTTTCCAGGGAAACAGCTTGGGTTGTGGCTTCATTCAGCCATCGTGGCCCAGACAGAGACGGGCCCTGGGGGGCCCGAGCCCTGGGGGGTGGGGGCGCAGCTCCTGGTCCCCGGGGTGCTGCTGCAGGGAGACCCCCCCACGCCTCGGGCTCCGCTGACTTTGTCCCCGTGACGCCAGGTCTGTGCACGGCCCCGGGCCCCTCAGCAAGCCCTTCTCCCGCTTCTGCTAGAGTCGCCCCCAGTGAATCGCACCCACGCTCAGGACGGACAGCAGAAGCTCGACGCCCGAAGCCGTCGCTGACAGTAGATTGGGAGGATGTTTCCTTAGGAGAAGCGGTGTGAGCTGTTCTGCTTCGCACGCTTGTTCGAGTGCCAGACGACGGGGCTTTCCGTGGTGTTGCGGGGCGGCTGCAGGGGGCGGGACCCCGCCTCCTGTGCCCGAGTGACCAGCACTGGCTGCTGAGGAAGGCGGCGGACAGACCCACGGAGGTCCACCTGCGCGGGGCCCGTGTCCCCACCAGGTCTGCCTTGGCGGGCGCCGGCCGTGGGCAGTGTGGACAGGTGACACGGAGGGTGACGGCTCTCGGCTTGTGCTGGGATCGCTCCCTCCGGTGGCTCCATCCCCGGGACACGGTCGGCCCCGCCTCTTCCCCGGAACCGCTCAGCCCAGACAGAAGGGACAGAGGAGCCACCGGCTGGAGGCCACGCCTGAGGCGGAACCGAGCCAAACACAGGCCTCGGAGCGGGGTGCGCTCAGGTGAGCGGGAGTCGAGGGAAACTCGGCTCCTTCCCGTGGGCCGCCCTGTCCTTCCAGCTGCACGCGCGGCCTACATCCCACTTCCTGTGGCCTCGGGGACGGGGCTCAGGTCCAGCGCAGCTGGCAGACCCGTGATGACCAGGGTGCGGCCTGCTGGGCTGGGGGACAGAACCGCCGAGGGGGTCTCCCCGACCTGGAATGCCCACAGGGAGCGGACGTCTTCACCCTCCTCTTCCAGAGGCTACAGTGGAAGGGATTTTGGGAGGGGTCCCTCTTGAGCCTGCTACCGCTGAAAGTCCCCGTGTCCCCACTCCTGCGTGACCGAGGTGGGACTGGATTCCTGCCGCAGAGCTTCCTTCACTCTCGCTCGGGGGACGTGGGGCACGTCTCTCCTCAGGCCAGGTGTGGGTACAGAAATCTGGTCACATCACTCCTCTCCCAACCTGTGCCACACACCAAATCCACACCCTCACAGCAGCGGCCACTGCAGAGGCCACGGCTGCCTTTGGGGCTCAAGGGCAGGGGTTTTCCAGCGACGTCCCTCTGGACTCCCTAACCTCTCCCAGTGTCTCAGGCTGGGGACCTCGGGAGAGGTCTGGCTGCACCCCGACGAGACCACTGCGCCCTGACGAGACCTCTCTGCCTTGCCTATTTCATTTTGGGGATTTCAAAGAATACCGTTTGCCCAGAAGGCTCTGGTGCCAGGACCCCGTGAGCCACGGCTGGACGGGATCTTACGTCACAGGGAGGCCTGTTCCTCATCCACAGAACCCTGGGGCAGGAAGGGACCCCAGGCAGACCCTTTGGGCAGCCAAGCAAAGCCACCTGCTTCCCCAGGGGAGCAGACATGGCCTGAGACCCTCCCCGAGCCCCAGCTACAGGTCACCCGGCTAGGCTGGCGCTTGGTGACGGTGCTCAGGCGTGGGTCAGAGCAGGTGGATTTCCGTCTTGGAGCTGCCCTCTGCTCGCTTCGGGAACTTAGACAACACCTGACCTCTGGAGGGTTCAGTCTTCTTGTCTGCAGACTGAACGTCACAGCGGGCCCTTCACAGAATTGTGCCGATTAGAGAGAGTGAGTTTCCCTGAACACCTGGCAGGCGCTGGCGGGGGTGGCACAGGTCATACCTGCCAGCTGTCCGCTGCCCAGAGGCCCCGCTCAGGAAGCCTGGAGCCCGCGGCCCTGTTCAGTCCCTAACAACCACCCCCAGGGGGCCCGGAACAGCCACGGCCCAGGAGGGGCCCCGCGGGCCCCCCTGGCCCCGGCTCCCGTGAGTCTCCCCTACGTCCCGGACTCGGGGCACCTGTGTTTATGCCCAGGCTGGCGGGCGCAGGCCGGTCGAGGTGACAGGACTTGCCTACCTTGCTGGCCCGCGAGCGTGACTGGTTCTCCCCGCCGCGTGGGATCACCCCAACACAGCGACGCGTGGCAAATGCTCGGGGGCCGCATGGAAGGTCCGACGCCACGTCCTGCCTCAGGAGTCAAGTCAGGGTCATTGAAGCAACTGAAACCAGCGGTTTTCCCTTCTGTTAAGAATCCCGCCCTCCACATGTCTGTTTGTAAACGTCTTGCGCTTACGCAGGAACTGCGTCCACGCGCTGGTGACATCGGCCACCTACGCTGACCTGTCTTTTACCCGGGGCCTCATCAAATCCGATCCTATAACCGCGCTGTACTCACAACTGCAGCATGGAGGGCTGGTGCCTCCAAGGGAGCCCCGGTCTGTGCGCAGACCGGTCAGTGCATGCTGGTGAAGTAAGCTGTCTCTTGGGGTTTGCTGTTGTTGTTGGCTTGTTTTCATCCCACAAGATGCTAAGTAATCGGTTGAATTTAGTAAAGTGTCCATTTAATCCCCAAAGAAAGCAGCGTGGGCATGGGACTGAATTAGGAACGAAGGACCCCCAGGCCCTCTGCCCTTCCCTCGGGAGTGGGGACAGTGCAAGCCCCCAGTGCTCCGTGTGGAGGACGCAGCCTCAGGGCTCCTGGCTCCTGGATGGCCCGGAAGCCCCGTGCCCCGGGAGGGATGGAGGCAGACGAGCCATGGCCCCTGGGAACTCACGCGATTACTCTACTGTTTGTCCTGAGCGTTTCCTGTTCTTTGATCAAACTTTGGTTGCGGAATGAAGAGAAAGAAATGAGTGGGGTCTTACGTACGGCTTCCGCGTGTCCACTTAACAATGATTCGTGTGCCCTGGAATTCCACCACCGAGACGCGGGGCTGCTCTGTTCATCCAGCCGAAGCAGAGTGTGCACGGCTGTCCCCCCGAGCATGCCTCCCCCGGCCACGCGGCTGGAAAACGTCCTGTGGGTGGAGAGGGTCCCTGAAGCATGCGGACCCCGTGCCCTCCGGCCAGGCTGGGGCTTGCGTTTTGGGGATGGGCCGGTGAGCCTCCTCTGCCCAGCCGTCCAGTCTGGTGGGCTCATCTTTCAGACATTCTCTTGTCCTCAGGATACACCAAGTCATGCTGGTTGGCCAGCGCTGTGTTGCCCTGCCAGGACTTGGGGAGCTGAGGCCCCTCCCGCGAGGACATTCTGTCCCATCCGTGACCCTTGGCCATCCGTGGGCCCCAGGTGCCTCTGTTTCCCCGAGGGTGAGGACGAGGACACATGCTGGCCCCCAGGACCATGAGAACCTGTCATGTCCTCTTAGACAGGTCCACTTCCCCCACCTGGCAGGCCCGCGCCGGAACCAGAACCAAGCACAAAGGGGAGGAACCGTGTTCTGCGAAAGGCCGGCAGGCCACCTGCCCCACACCCGTCCCGACGTCTTGGTCCCAACAGGATTTGCTCAGCCCGCCCTGGGATACACACGCGTCTCCCAGAGGAAGCCGATCCAGCTCCAGACTCCCCGGAGGCAACGTGACCTTGAGCTCGGGAAGTTCTCCTTGCGGGGCTTGGGCCATGGCTGGTTCAGGAGCAGCCTGGCCCGTCCATCCACTAGTGCTGGGACCACACCTCTCCTGGTCTCCAGAGTGCTCGTGGGGGTTGTCGGACCCCCCGCTAAGAGCCCAGTCCAAGCCAGTCAGGACGAGACCTTTCTGAATGTGCTCGTGACCCATGCCAGGCAATGACATGTGAAGGAAGTTTGGTAGGAAGTTTCTGAGAAAGGTTTTTTGCTCTTAGAAAAAATATCCAGGGAGATTTTCCCTCTAGTCCTTGAGTTTTGTCTAATGTCATGCAATGCCACGCTGGCCTGAAAAACATGGGAATGGGGTGAAGCCGGGCAAACCAAGGGAGGTGCTTTCTGAGCTGTGTGGGCACCCTCTGGCCTGTGCCCGTCTTGCTGTGTAGGGCCTACAACTCTCAGCTTCTGCTGGAACAGAATGGCACAGATGTATCCCTCACAGTCCTGGAGGTCAGTCGTCTGCGACCTGCCTGCGGGCTATAGGGAGTGCATGGGGGACAGCTCCTTCTGGAGGCCCCAGGGAAGTGTCTGTGCCTGTCCCACCTCTGGACGTGTGCTGCCCTTCTTCCCTCCACCAAGCAGATCTCCCTTGGGGTGACCACATCTCTCTCGGCCTCTCTCTCGTGAGGACACTCAGTCACAGTTAGGGCCGCTGAGCAGTCCAGGATGATGTCCCCACCCCAGGATCTGTAACCCACTCTTGACTGTGAAGCCCATCCTGTCATGTAGGATAATAAGTTCGTGGGTTTCCGGGATTGGGGTGCGGACACCTTGGTTGTTCATGATTCTGTCTGTCCCCTGGAGTAAGCTACTGTCTCAGGGTGTATGTTGACATCCTGCTCAGCTGGAAATATCCCGTCACACCTTCTGTGTTGACGTCCCGGCACACAGAAATTCCATCGATCTCCCAGCCATTGTCACGGGGTGGGGGGTTGCAGACTGACCAAGCCTGGCTTTCATTCCGCTGATGTCTCCAGCCAAGCTTGAGCACGAGTATTTATTTTTAATTTTGCTTTTTATTTGAGTGTAGCTGACACACAATGTTGGATTAGTTCCAGGGGTTTGTACGGTTTTGATCCAGCAAGTCTGGGCGTATCCTGTGCTCACCATGAGTGGGGCTCCCTCGCCCTGAGCCTTTCGGCCCTGTGACCTACTCACTCTTTCACTGGAAGCTCGTGTCTCCCACTCCCCTCTCCCCTGGCCCCTCTGGAAACCATCCGTTTGTTCTCTGTATTTATGGGTCTGCTTCTGCTTCCTGTTTGTCCATTAGTTTTATCGCAGTGTTATCTACAAGAGCCAAAATATGGAGGCAGCCCAAGTGTCCATGACAGGCGATTGGTGAAGGATGTGGTGAGAGACGCACACACATTCACCCGCAGAAAAGGTTGAGGTCCTGCCACCTGTGACAGCATGTGTCGAACTAGAGGGTATCCTTAAGGGAAATGAGCCAGATTGAGGATTCTGAGTTAGAAAGTTACCCACCTCCAAGGTTTGGACTGGAGGCATTTAGCATGACATCATCATGTCATGGAAGTGATATCATTGGAAGGAAATTAAAGAATCACATAACGGGGCCACGAGTCCCTTGCTGTGGTCACACGGGCACCGGACATCCTTCTGTAAACCAGCGGGCTACTGAGCAGGAAGTGAGCTCATATAGAACGCCGCTAGAAAGTGCCCCGACTGTTTCCTTCTGGAACCTTCATGGGCACACGGCCTCCTGACTATCAAGGCGGTGCATGTGACCTGCAGACACAGAATTAGATTGTGCCTGCACGGAGCGGTGATGGTCCTAATGTTTTGTTGTTATTTTAAACAGGAGCTGGACCAAAACTGAGGTCTGGTGCAAGTGTGAGTGGAGGTCTCACTGCGAAGCCGGTGAACTTGGAGTGTTCCCCGGTCTTCGCTGCCCATCTGGGTCTCATCGCTCTGGACCACATGTACTTGCTCTGTGATGTTACTAATTTCCAACACTTTGTTAGGTAGCATCTCTGAGGATTATTGTGGTTTAAAAGTACTCTTTGGAGGGGCACTTGGGTGGCTCAGTGGGTTAAGCCTCTGCCTTCAGCTCAGGTCATGATCTCAGGGTCCTGGGATCGAGCCCCGCATCGGGCTCTCCGCTCAGCAGGGAGCCTGCTTCCCCCCCTCTCTCTGCCTGCCTCTCTGCCTACTTGTGATCTCTTTCTCTCTGTCAAATGGATTAATAAAATCTTTAAAAATAAATAAATAAATAAATGAATAAAAGTACTCTTTGGAGATCTTACTCTAACCCAGGGGCCTGGGCCAGGACCTGGTTGTGCCAGGCCGCCAAGATCCCCAAAAGGAGTTTGTTGCCCAGTCATTTTTGATGGTGTTGTTCTCTCCTCCCAGAACTGTGGCCAGTTCTGTCCATCCTCTGAGAAGCCTCTGCTCTCACGGACTCTCACTCACTCTTCCCTGTCGGCAGGAAGGCTCCTGCAGCAGGGCTGCACCGGTCAGGGGTCGACCAGCGCTCCAGTCCTCAGGGTGGTTCCCAGTGCTGCCACAGGCACCACACCTCCCCCTTCATCCAGACGGTGTCTGACCACACCTCAGGCTCAGAGGGAAGTGTCCCCTCCTTCTGTACACATCTCTGAGCCCACGAATACCGCTCATCACGAACCTCTGAGAGCACGGTGCCTTTTCCCCTTTGCAGCCCAGGGCCGGCGCCTGGCTGCCAGGAAGCGTTCAGTGAAGGCAGATTGAGTAAACGGTTCTGTGAGAGGAGACAGCCCACCCACAATCTCCTCTATGGGCTTTTTTCTCCTGTCCTTGTCCTGCACTCCTCCTCCCACTGTGTCCACTCCCTGCTGTTAGATTTCAGAACACTTGCCTTGTCTCTCCCCGTCCGCTGGCCAGCAGCGTGTTTCAGGACATGTTTCCTCGTGCACCTTAGCCCCACTGGAAGCTCCCTGACCGAGAAGTGTGTCTTAGTTCTCTCATAACCGCTGGGCCCAGAGCATTCTTGGCCACAGTGGATACTGGGCGGTTCTGGAACAGAGAGGCAAGGCGTGAATGCAAGACTGAGCGGGAACTTTGCCCAGAGGCTAGTGAGGTCTGACGTCAGCCGGGGTTCTCCATGTGCATGTGCATGTGGGCACCTAAGTGCGTACATACATAGGGACGCTGCTAGCTCGTGGCGCAAAATTCATGTTAACACACTAAATATGATGGAAGAGAGATCTGGCATTATGGTGGAATGACACAACTTTCTGTCCTAGGTTCTCAGCTAATGGGGACATATGGGATGGGGGCTGGGCTCACAGGGCTCCCCACCCACGCAGTGGGTTCCCTGCTTCTCTGCCTCCAAGAATGAATCCCCAAAACTGTCTCGGGATTACTTTGTTTTCGAAGTTGTGAGTAAAGGTCAAAGTCTGCAAGCTTGCCGAGTGGGTGTGCAACGCTGAAACAGGGGATAAACTTCCAGAAGGGAGGTCACCTGAGGTCTGTGGACTCCCGGTGTGGGAACTGCCTCTATCACGCGGGCCGTGATGTCTCCCAGGTTGTGTGCTGCGGGCCAGCATCTGCGGGAGACCCCTCTGCAGGAGCGGCAGGTCCAGACCAGCCTGACCTTCCTCGGATGTGCCTGGGGGCCTCCGTCTGGCTGGGTGTGCAGAAACAAGGCACTGAGCCCTGGTAAAAGGGAGGTTTTAGGAGACAGAGGCCACAATCCACATAGAGTGGGCACCACTGGATACCAGGAACCCTGTCGTCTACCCTGAGTTCAGTATCCTGCTGGAATTGATAATTTAGAGCTGTGAGGAGGTCTCACTGACCCTGTTTTACAAACGAGGAGGGACACTTCATAGCGTGTACGGCTCTTGTTGGATACCACAAACCCGTGAGTCCTGTGGCAAGGTTCAAGGCCGGGTCTGCCCCAGCCCCAGCCTCCCTCTTCCTCAGCACACGGTGTGGTGGCCGTGACTCATGTCCTTCTGAGGGGGCCTGGCCCCTCAGAAAACGTCACATTGGCCTACCCCACCCTGTATTTTTCAGCATCCCTGCTCCTGCCCCTCTGCGGCCAACCTGTGCTGACGGCCGTCACCCGGCACTCAGGGAGGGTGGCCTTCCAGGGGGAAGGTCAGTGTATTAGAAGACAGAAGGTCCCAGCCCCTAACATCTGAGCGGAGCTCTTCGAGAAAGGCAGCCGGTGGTTTCTCCGGGACTGAACCAACTGCCCCTAAGGATAAGAAACAGCCACGGGTGCAGTTCGGCCGCTGGAGTGGTGGCCACCGCGCGGCACCGAGGGGACTCCGCGTCGACATGACCGCGCAGGACAGTATGGCATCCTCCGGTGACCGTGGCAACCATGGTGGACCGTTTCCCGCGACAGGCACCTGTGCAGATAACGGCGACAGATGGTTCTCCTGGGGGCCTGGGGGGGCATGCTTGGTGGGGGTCTGGGAGGAAGGCCGTCAGGACGAGACCCCTGTGCGTGTGGCATGGGGGACCCTCTCGGGGAGCTGCGTGAGCCCCTAGTCAGGAACTCTGAGCACGCGGCCCCTTGGAAGGCCTGGACATGGACTGAGCCCCTTCACCGCCTGGGGATTTCCTGGCCCCGAGCCTCACCTTGAAGGAGAGCGAACGGCAGGGGACAAGGGGTGACGGAAGAGCCGACACTGGGGACCCCGGTGGCCGCACGGTGGCTGCAGCTGGGGCCTGGGGGGAGAGACACAAGGCTCCTGCTGCACAAACCACATCCCACTGCAGCTGGTGGGGAGGCATGAGGCTAACCCGAGTGTTTCCAGTGGACGATCGCCACCTTCTTCCTGGCGGGCAGGTGTTTCCTGAGCAGACGCCTCCACGCGGAGGTGGAGGGCACAGGGGGCATCGGGGGCGTGGGGTGCTAGGGCGCACCCCCTCCCAGCATGCTTCTGTCAGACCTGAGCTTTCTGTCCGTCAGGGTGGAGGAAACATGCTTTTCCAAGTTGAAACCACTCGAAAATCATGGGTTCTGAGTTACAACAACAACAATTCAGCCCCGTTCGGATTTGGGATCCGTGTTGGCCCAGCGGTCCTCTTGCCTCTCCGGGCAGTCAGCGCGCCCCCGGGCAGGACGGCTGCCCGAGCGTCCCCCCAGCACCCCGGGCACCCGCAGGAGCCCCCACCCGCCGGTGGCCAGCGCGGATGAACAATGAGTGAATCAGAAATGCAAGGCTTATGTTTCCCTTAAAATAAATATGCTAAAAATTAGAGGGAAGTGCGGTCGGCCAAATGCATCTGGGGTTTTAATCAAACCGAAGTTATGTGAAAAACAGGAGAAATCCTCGAGGGGCAGAGGCCACGGAGGGGCCGTGGCCGGTCTGCCTCCGCATGGGTGCCCGAGGGCGCGGGAGCACGGGACTCGGGCCTGCGCTGCCCCTCCCTGGGGTCTCCCCCGCCCCCCCAAACGGCCGAGAGAAGTTTATAATTCTAAATCGGAAATAAACTTACCCATAATAAAAGTTGTCACCACCCCCCCCCCAGTCTCCCTCTTCAGAGTCCCCAAACCATCCTTCTGCACACACGGCAGACGGAGCCCATCGCCAGGGCCCTGGGCATGACCATGCACCCCAGCCTGCGGGTGGAAGAGTGCTTGAATGGCCACGGAAAGGCGGCCCCCAGGAATGGACACCTCGGAAAGCATGTTGGGGCTCACGCCGAATTTGTCTTTGAACACACAACAGAGTTGTGGCGACGACCGAGGCCATGGCCCCCCCTCGAGCTGTGGAAAGGGGCTGGGGGACCCCACAGCCAGGCAGTCCTTGTGAGCAAAGCCCACAGCAGACCCGGGGTGCATCTCCTGCGGTCACTGCGGGGGCCGGGGAAAGCCAGACAAGTCTCTAGATTCAGGGCGGGAGAGATAAGAACCCTTCTTCTGGGAAGAGAATTTAAACCCACCCTCTCAGCAGGCAGGAAACAGCTCTGACTGTAGCTTCAGGCTGACAGGTGGACGGGGTGGCCGCGCCCCTCCTCCCCCAGGCCTGGCCCCACAGAGAGGTGGGCGTGCCAGGCCAGGTGTGCAAGCTCCTGGCCCCGCCCCTGCCCCTGGGCTCTTCCCCCACCACAAACCCAGGACAGGCAGGGCGCTGAGCCGGGGAGCTGGGAGCTCACCCACTCAGGAGCAGAGGGCAGTGGCTCTGCGGGAGGCACCGTGTCTGCACACGTGCGTGAGAGTGCAAGCCAGGACACACGTGTCCTCTCAGAAACCAGCGGAGTTCTTAGTTTCAGGTTATAAAAGACCCCGAACTTGGCTGCAGCTCGTGGGGCCGCCTGCCAGCCGTTGGCCCGCGTTTGCTGGCAGAGGCCTTCCCTCTGCTCAGGCGTCCTGGGAGGCGGCCCTGCCAGGAGGGCGGGCGGCCCGGGAGCACACCTGGGCGGGTTTATGTCCCAGACTGGGAGCCACACTGGAGCCACGGGTTTCCTCCCTGTTTTAGGGAGGGCGAGGCCAGGAGAAAAGATGGGTTTGATTGACAGCCAGGAGAACTTTCTTCGTTTCTTTGATTCCCAGAGTCCAAAAGCAGTTCCACGGATACATACACGGGTAGGCCAAAGCCGGAGGAAAGGGGCGCAGGGAAGGTCTGGAGCCCTTGGCCGGCCAAGAACGGCTCCACTGTGTGGAGCAGAGCCCCGCGCGCCCACGTCTGCAGGCCTCGCAGGGCCGCTCAGCCGTGTGCCCTCCCTGTCCCGTTTTAACTTGTCCTGTGCGCTTCGCAAATGGCAGGACCGCGGCGTATCCCGTCCTCTCACCTGCGCAGCACGTGCGTCCGGACCCGGGGCGGGCTGTGGGCCGGCCGAGGCCTCAGCTGTGTCTCCCGCCAACGCCCTGCCCCCGCACACGCCCTCCGGCTGCCGCACCTGCATGTCCTGGAAGGTCCTGGGCACCGCCGTGTGACTCCAAGTGTGGTTTTAAACGTCTGTTACATAACTGGGGCTGGTGCAGGGGTGGGCCGCGTCCGAGCATGTCTTCTCTAACCCACAAGTCCGCTGGGGAGTGCCCACGGCACGACGGGTGTCCTGCTGCCAGCTGTTGGCAGAAGAATGGAAAGGACACCTCCCGGCCCTCCCAGAGCTACAGGGCACAGAAAGGGGTGCGGGCAAATATGAAGCACCTTCCCTTTTCTGTGCTCCGTGGCTCCCAGGCAGTGGGCGGCGGTGGCAGCCAGCGGGCAGATGGCCACAGAGGACGGGATGCCCGGGAGGAGGCAGCTTCCTGGCCAGTGAGAACAGTCCTGTGGCCGCCCAGCTGAGTCTCCCAGGGCCTGTGTCCGCACCCCCACGGCTCCTCCAAGCCCCGGACGTCCCTGGGGAGAGTGTCTGGGAGCCGGTCCTCCTGTGGCACAGCGAGGGATGGTCCTACTTGCTGCGCTCTGTGTGTTTACATTTCTGGGTGAGATTTCTTTTGAAGAAAGGAGTCTGAATCTGAGGCTAAGAAAACGTCTGGAAACCCCTACTTTAGCTTCAGATGTCCGCTGTGTACTTATCGTGCTAAAATAGACACTGTTTCCCCACTGAGTCCAGTGGTTCCTCGAGACCGACAGGCCGGCTGACAGCTGCGGGCCTCCTGGGAGCTGGTATTCCCGCAGCACCTGCCAGGCCCGGTCACCCTGGGACCTGCCGGACGGCTCCGTGGGGCCTCGGGGACGCTGCCCAGGAAGTGAGTTTTGACCTGAGAACGCCAAGCTGGAAGGCCAGCCTAGATCCGCGGTGTAGACGGAAAGAGCTCAAACCACATCCAGGGATAGCGAAGGCGGCCGCAGCCAACGGACCTACTTTTTAGAAAACGCGCATCGCCTCCAGCTCTGCCGGGGCTCAGGTCAAAACCAGATTTGGTCCCTGCCCCTGAAATGAGGGAGATTAAAATACGGTTCTGGGCTTCCAAGTAGTTTAATCTGCGATCCCGGGTACACGTGAAAAGTAAGTTTTGCCGCCGATTATTACACGGACGTTAACCCTTTGTGGGGAGGCCTCTCCTGGCTGCGAGCACTTGCTTCCGGGCTGTCCCGCCCCAGGGCGTGGGGAGTGGGGCACCGTCCTGGGAGCCGCTCGCCCAGCGGGGTTGGGGTCGCAGGTCTGCGAATCTCTGCCCCGCACCCCGCGTGGGTAGCTCGCGGGGCACCTTCCCCCGGAGGCCCCAGCACCACCTTCCTGCCCGCCTCCGCCTGTGTTCACCCCACACCCCTGCGGCGGTTTCTCGGCACCAGCTCCCAAGCTCGCCTCTAGCCCCTAAACGCCGGTTTCCGGGTCTACTTGTGGCGAACTCAATGGAGACACGCAGGCTTCCCTTGTGTGCGCAGGAGAACCGAGGTGGGGACAAAGCCAGGCTCTGCCGCTCAGCGCAGAGGCCCCCTCCGGGCCCCGCTCACGGGGCTGAAGATGCCACGTCCTACTTCGGAGTGGGTCCTGGGCAGTGCGCAGTCCCGGGGTGCGTCCGGCTGGACTGTGGAGGGCCGTGCGCCCCTGGGGCTCTCGCTTGGACACTTCTCAGTGGGACGGAGGGCCGGCCGCTGTCAACAGCACCAGGATGTCGGGATGTGCCGCAGCCCCTCGCCTGACCCAGGGGAGCCCGTGCTCCTGGCAGCTCTTCCCTGGCATCTCACAGGGCCGGCGAGGGAACCCTGTTGTCTGTGCTGTCACACCCGTGGGTTCTCCAGGACAAGGTCTGAGCGAGTCCTGGACGCTGGGACCACAGGCCCATGCCCTCCCAGCCTAATCAGGCCCCCTGCCTGCGGGGCCAGCAGTTAAAGAGCATGTCAGCCTCGTCAGCCTCGCTCCACAGCTGACCCGGCGTCTACAACGACGGCGACATGTGTTTCCGCAGGGAGAGGCGACGCTAACATCCGGCGGGAAGGAGAGAAAGAAGAATGTGAGGAGGGGGGAAGGCAGGGAAGGAGGGAGGAGGAAAAGGGAGGCAGGGGGGACAGAGGCAGGGGGGAGGGAGGCAGGGAGGCTCTTTGGTGATTCTAACACCAGACTTGGAGTTTACTCCATTTGCTACCAGCCACACACGCCCATGCGTGCACACACGCACACCCACATGCCGGCATGCACTCGCGGGCACGAGCACACGCACAGCCACGCGCACACATGCACACTCACACGCAGGCACACGTACACACGGGCGCGCACACACACGCACATCCCTCTCGGGGTCAAGGAGGCTGGACCGAAGGCTTGGACTCAAGGGTGCTCCGTGGCTCCGTGACTTGCTCAGAAGACGGGCTTGCGAGATCAGCGTGTAGGGCGCAGGCAGGGCTGCACGGGCTCCCCGCACACCGAGGTGTGTGCGCTCACAGGCAGGGCTGCTGCGCAAACGTGCCTGACAGAACAGCGTGGAGGCCGTGCGTCCCGTCGCTGTGGTGGGACTTGCCCCGCCCCGCGGGTGGGGGCTCTGTAACCGAACCGTTGCGAGGGCATCTTCTCTCCTAAGCGAAGCTCTGGGCGCCTCCGAGCGTCGTCCTGGCGGACCCCCGCTCATTCCCCGGTGATTTCCTCAGGCTCACTCACAGCCTCGCCGTGTGGCTGTGTGCGTGGCCGTGTGCCCCGCGGCCCCGGCGGGCGATGTCCGAGGCGTGGGGTGTGGGGACTCTTTGGGAGGCGGCAGTGTCCCTGCTGCTCTGGGGAGGACGTGTCCACCTCACACCTTCTCCACGCTGCTGTGCTGTCCCTCCGCCAGCCTCCCCCCACCCCCAGGGTCTGGCAGGTGCAGAGCAGGGCGTGGGGGGCTTGTTAATCCCTGAGGGCAACGGGAAGCTAAGGACGAGCGGAGCCATGCGACAAGACGGCTTCACCGAGCAGAGCTTCCGGACCGGCGTGCAGGGAGCAAACGGCGGAGCCACCGTTGGGCTCTGAAACCGGGTTCAGTGTGCTCTTCCGTGTGCAAAAGCCTGTGAGTGTGAGCACGTGTAAGCGCGCACTGGCATGTGCACACGTGTGTGCCTGTGTGAGCGTGCGCGCGCGCACATGTGTGTGTTGTGTGTGAGCTCATGTTCCTATGTGTGTGCACACAACTGTGTGCGTGTGTGCCCGTGAGCATGTGTGTGGGCATGTGCACGGGGATGTGTGCATGTACACGCACCCGTGCGAGCGTGTGAGTGACGACGAGTGCACACCTGTGTGAGCACGTGAGTGTGCATGACCCGTGGGTGTGCGT
This sequence comes from Lontra canadensis, assembly GCF_010015895.1. Classification (NCBI taxonomy): domain Eukaryota; kingdom Metazoa; phylum Chordata; class Mammalia; order Carnivora; family Mustelidae; genus Lontra; species Lontra canadensis. The sequence goes on from NW_022631091.1 coordinate 6,513,840, forward strand.
GTGAGCGTGTGAGTGTCACGGTGAGCTCCACCCATGGGGACAGCCTGGTGGTTCCTGGCTCGGTGAGCGGCCAAGGCTGTGTGCGTCCCGCACCCCCGGGCGTGGGTGGGGAGTCGGAACTGGCCCCACTTCTGATCTCCCTTGATCATTGCAGACTTTTGGTTTAGGGCCAAACTTGGACTTTTTGATGTTTTGTGTTTGTTCATACCAGGCAAATCACAGGCTTCTGCTTTTAAGACAGAAGTATTAAGAGGCTGTTAAGTAGCCTCATCGACCTTAAAGAGCTTTACTATGTTGAGGAGGAAAATGCGAATAAATCAGAATCAGATGCGAGGCTGCGATCAGACCTGCCATTTTCAACGTTGAAGGGCGGAGCGCCGGGCACGATGCCTGCAGAGCGCGGGTCCGCCGGCGGGGGGTGGGGGGAGCGGTCAGCATTCACGCCGCTCCCGACCGAAGCGAGACACAGGCCGGGGCCCTCACGAGGTGCCTGTTCTCTGCGGGTCGCACAGCATCTCCCACGCGCGGCTCTGGGGCCCCGGCCCGCCAGCCTCTGCGGAGACCACGGCCGCCCTCCACCGCCCTGAGTGGCTGCGCGCAGACCGCCCGCCCCATCCCCTGACCCCCCGCAAGGCCATCGCCCTCTCTTCAGGGAAGTGAGACTGTCAGGTTTGGAGCAGATGGAACACGTTTTCTTTGAGTGTCCCGAGTTTGCGGGACTACGATTCAGAAGTTAGTTTTTAAAATACATTACAAATTTTAGGCAGAAAGAAGCTGATCTTGGAGGGTAAGGCAGCCCGCTGTTGGGTCACGGGTCCCCGGTCTTGGAGTTCCTCGTTGGGGCTCCTGAGGGAGGGGCCCCCACCACCGGCCTTCATCCTGCCTGGGGCTTCGTCAGAGGGGCCTCTCGGCCCCCTGCCCACTCCCCACCCCCTCGCAGAGCTGGGAGGTGGGGTTCCAGACAGGCCATCTTTAAATGGGTTTCCTGGGTGGCAGACCCAACCAAGTTTAAGAGCTGACTCCCTAAAAGGCCCTTGTTTTAGGGGTCACTCTGTGCCCGAGGAGGCAAGAGAGTGGGGGGCTCCCAAATATGTTTGAGTCCTTGAGGACTCAAGCTGGTCTGAGGAGGTCAGGCCTAACCGGGACATGTTTCCTTTTGTCTGATTCACCCGATTAGGGACCTAATCACGGGGGTGGAGGGGGGACGTCCATCTGTTTGTGGTTCCATCCCCAGCAAGCAGGGGCCCTTATTGGAGGGTGGGGCTCGCTGTGTCCACCTTAGATCTCCCACCACACTCAGGCCCAGACGGGGTCCACGTGAGGCAACCTGAGAGAAGGGAGGGGAGAATCAATAGTTCTCAAGCACCCAGTGACCAACGGACTCCGCCCCTCACCCACCCTGCAATACAGACCCCGCCCCCACCTGTCCCCACCACAGAACCCCCTGTCCCTCACCCACCTGGTCACCTGTCCTCACCCTCTCCTCACGGGCTAGGTTTACCTCCTGCTCTTTCACAGTCGGGATGCTGGGGCCCAGCCCCATCTAAGCTGAAGGCAGCCACCTCGCCGCAGTGTCGGGGCATGTCCCCCAGGGGACTGCTGGGTCCTGCAGGGGTTCTCGGCCGGCGCTGGGGGTGAGCAGCAACTGGGTAATCCGGAGCCTCGGCTCTGCCCTCAGCTCAACCCCACGGCCCTCACCCCCTTGCTTCCCCCGGTGCCCAAGCTCCCCTTTTCCTCCGTGAGCGAGGAGGTCCTCCCGTACCGCGCGTGCTGGCCTCGCTCACAGGGCAGATTGGGACCCGGCCCCGGGGGCTGGTGTGACCACACTGGGAAGACAGCAGGTAGTGGCAGCGCTTGGAAAACGGGGTCCGGACAGGTCAGCTGTGGAACCGCTGATCCAAAGGACAGCTCCAGGCGGATAGTCTGTGGGACCAGGGGCAGACAAGCAGGCAGTTGGGACCCGTGTTAGGAGAGCCCAGCTACTGGGGCGCCTGGGTGGCACAGTTGGTTGAGCGACTGCCTTCGGCTCAGATCATGATCCTGGAGTCCCAGGATCCAGTCCCACATCGGGCTCCCTGCTCAGCAGGGAGTCTGCTTCTCCCTCTGACCTCTCCTCTCACACACTCTCTCTCTCTCAAATAAATAAATAAAATCTTTTAAAAAAAAAAAAAAAAAAAAAAAGGAAAGCCCAGCTATGGCTTAGTCCAAACCCTCCACTGTCCCCCTCACCAGAAACGCCCGGGCGGCTGGGGTAGGACGCACCTTGCAGGAACCATGAGCAGCCCCTCCTTAGGCAGCAGAGACACTGGGCAGGTTTTGAGGTCCTTTTAAATCCAAGACCCTACACTTATAGGAACCCAACCTGGAAAGGCTCTGATGCTCTCTGATCCCCTTCCTCCCCCCCACCTCATCTTCTGCAGGAACAGAGCCTTGGGCCGCGAGACTACTCAAACGGTGGCCTTCCTCGGCACCACCTCCCACCCCCAGCCAATCCAGTCATGTGACTAAGCCCCGATGAATCAGATGTGGGCATGGTATTGTGTGGACTGTCAGCATGCTGCCCTTTGCCAGCTTCCTCTTGCTTCAAACCTGAAACACGGATGTGATGGCTGGAGTTTCAGCAGCCATCCTGAACCATGAGACAACTTGAGGATGGACAGAATTCCTGAAAGAGGAGACGGCATGGATTGCCTGCCTTCGTGTGTGTGAGAGAGAGACAGCGAGAGAGAGAAAGAGGGAAAAATACACTTGGGTCTTATCTCTTTTTCTCTGGAGGAGAATAAGGCCTTCTCGTTCTATGCAGCCAAACAAAATCCTAAATGACTCTTTGATACATTTTTGTTTTATCTAGAGGCATCGTAGAAATAAAATCTTAACCTAAAAAATAAACTTAGACTTCAAATTTTACTAGGTTGGAGAGGCCAAAATTTGGGGACACAGAGACATTTCCTCCCCTTCCAATCGCACCCTTAGCCAGCCGAGGAGGGAGAACACGGGGTGCCGTGGGGAAGGAGGTTGGTGTGAAGTCTTCTCTCCGATTCCATCCACTCTTCATGTCTTGCTTTGAGAAACCTTAACCGCCCCGCCTGCCCTCTCACCGGTCACATCAGGGGTGGCGTCTATTTCCAAAGCTCCGGCTCGTGCCTAGACTCCCTCCCCGTTCTCTCCGCCGGTCAGCACCGTGCAGCCCCAAAGCCTCGTCTGCCGACCTACGAAGTCTCACCCAGATTCTCTGGGCGGGTCTCTCTCCTTTCCTTCCCTCCATCCCTTGTCAGCTCACTTGTGGGCTGAAGCCCAATTTCGTAATGACAAAGGTGCTTCTCTTCCCCTCAGTTCCTTACCCCTGACGCCCTGTCATAACGCCCAGCAAGCACGTCTGGCCACGGAAGGTAAAGGGGACGTGGCTCTGCTCTCGAGACCTGCAGTGTGGGGGCAGGGCAACACCCACGCAGCTCCAACCCAGGACAACTGAGGCAGTGCAGGGAGCAGACCCCCAGGCCCTGTGCGCAGCCCCAGAGAGCACCCCCCCCCCCCATCAGCTCTATGGCCCACTCCGCCGCCGCCTTGGAGAACCGGCAGACGCGTCTGCGTGTGTGGTGAGCCCCAGAGCCAGCGTGAGGCCGGGGTGTCCAGACTGCCAGCCAGAAGGCCCAGTACGGGCCTAGACGGGGTTCCCCAGGGGCCAGCAGCTCCTGCCGTGGGAGGGGGGACTCCCTCAGAGCAGCACGGGCGGCCGTCGTCCCAGGAAGGTGATCAGGCAGAGTAAGTGCGCTCCAGCCGTCCTCTGCCTCTCAGCAGTGTGAGGCCCAAGGCAAGTGACCTCTTGTACGGGTCTCCTTGGACAAATGTCACGAAACAGGCAGAGTGAATGACGGCGATGCCGCCCCTCACGGCCCCAGAGGCCGCGAGTCTGCGGTCGGGTGCGGGCAGGGCCAGGCTCCTTGCGGGCTCAGGGAGGGACATCCGCAGCCTCGGTCCCTCCCCTCTCCACGTGGTGCTCCCCCCTCGTGTTTGTGCGAGCACAGCAGTCCTGTCAGATAGGGCCTGCGATGGCCTCGGGGCCACCCGGCCACCTCATTCAAGGCCCTCTCTCCAAATAAGGTCACATTCGGGGGGATATGAGAGGGTCAGGACCCAGAGTGTCTAATGGGGGGGCATAGTACAGCCCACAATACCCTTGGATCCTCCGTGTCCTGCCCTGAAAGGGCAAGTGACCGTCTCCAGCTCACATAATTGCTACAACCATTTAAATAGATAATGGACGTAAGATGCCTAATTCTGCTCTAACAACGGCATCTTTGCTGGTTTCTTTGACACACGCTGTGCTAAGGCTTGTGGTCGCTCGCACGGAACAGCGGAGGCCTCGCGCCTGGTTTTCTACCACGAAGACCCAAGTCTCAGGCCTGAAGCCTGATTAAGCTGTGAACGGAAATGACCTCAGAGACTCTCCTTTAATGTGATGTCCACAGACTGGCCTCTCCGAGTCCTCCTGGGGGGATTTCTGTGTAGGAAGTCTTGACAATGTGATTATCCCCAGACGGTACAGCCATGGACAGAGGAATTTAATCAGGGGCTGCGACTCGCGCGTAAGACGAACAGATCGGGGGGACACGTGTGTCTTTACACATCGAGGTGGTCATCCCGAACGATGAGGTGTGCGGCGAGCTGGGGACGGCAAGCAGACGTTCTGCAAATAGCAGATTTGCAGGTCCTCTGGGGAGAGTCTGCAGAGCGTCGGCAAGTGGTTTTTCATCCGGTCCTGTTGAGTCAGGCTCTGCACATTTCCTGTTGAACACAAACCCTGAGATGGGCAAGGGACTTAGAGCAAATACAAGAGGTTTTAGGAGCTGATAACTAATTTTCCAAAGGCTGCGAGTCTGACGAGATGGGATTTCGGACGGAGGAAGGTCCAGCACTGCCCGCACGGCTCCATGCTTGGGGCAGACGCCAGAGAAGCCTGGAGAAGCCCCGTGGATGACACTGTCCCTCGGACTCTCCTGGCACGGCATTTTTGGGGCATCTGCCTGATGTCGGTAGCCTGGGCAGCGGCACATGCATTGGCACAGAAGAATTCTGATGACGCCGCCCGTAAACGCAACCCTTTCGCGAGTCGCAAACAAGTGTATTCGAGCGACGCTGACGCAGAGTCATCTCCAAACTGCTAGGAGCCCCACGGGTTTCTGCAGCTGCGCAAACGGGTAAATTAATCTATCTTTATTCGCTTAAGTTGCGTCTCTTATGGTCAGTGAAGTGCGTTTTCCAGGTGACTGGCTGGGGTCAGGAGCGGCAGCTGGGGAGCGAGGGAGCCCGCCCATTCTTCTGCAATGCGTTCAAGATGTTGCAGGAAATGAGTAAATGTGGAGTCGCCCACTCAGAGCAACAATTACTCGGTTTTCTGCTTGCACGAGGAACAGACTGACGAGCTCTCTGTGGCGTGCCGTAACGCGCATTTCCAGAGAGGAGGGACGTGCCGGCGCCTCCAGACTGTGACCCCTTCCCGAAGACCAGACCAGGCTGCGGCGTTTCTAGTTCGTCCACTCTGGGCCCCTCTCGAGTCATGTTTTGGCAGACGAACCGCTCAAGCTGCTGGGGTCCTTTCCACTCCCTGAGCCGCAGCGCGAACTTCCGTCTGCTCCTTGAGTTCACATCCACGAATCGGACCTCGTCCAACCTCGCGTTCTTTCCGCCCCATCCAGTGTGTTCCTGGGTGTCTGTCGTGCAATTAGAAAACTCAATGAAGGAGGAAGGGGGATAAGATAGAGAGGGGTGCAGGGGGACCGAGACAGAGGCAAACCCGGGAGAGCCGCTGTATCAGTTTGGGTCTAAAGGCAGGAAAGATTGTTGTTTCTGTCCCAGCTCACCACCACTCACGGGCAGCTCCATCATCCACGGACAGATCCATCATCCATGGGTGGCTCTGTTTTCCGTGGACAGACCCGTGGTCTTTGGGCAGGTCCATTGTCCACAGACAGTTTCATCATCCACAGGCAGCTCTGTCATCCATGGACAGCTTCAACATCCATGGACGGCTCCATCATCTGTGGGAAGCTCCGATATCCATGGACAGATCCGTTGTCCGTGGGCAGCTCCGTCATCCATGGGCAACTCCATTGTCCAAGGACGGATCCCTCACTCTTGGCATCTCTGTTGTCCGTGGGCAACTCCACCATCCATGGGCAGCTCCATCTTCCACGGGCAGCTCTATCGTCAGTGAAAAGCTCCATCACCAGAGCCCAGCTCCGTTGTCAGTGGGCCACTCCATCCAGTGGATAGCTCAATCCTTCCAGTTCTTTAGGTCAAAAAATCTGTCATCCATGATTCCTTATTTTGTCATATATTTCACATTCCATCAGTTAGGATGTGCTCTTGTCTCTGCCTTTAAAATGTAACCAGGCTCCAACCAATCTTCACACCCTTACTACCACGTGGACTGGAACCACCCCTGATCTGTTTGGAACACTGTGGCTCCCCTGCTTCCTCCCTGGGCGCACGTGCCACGGGGAGGTGCCCGCCATGGCACGGACGGCGTGTCCCTGTCTTCCGTGTTCTTGTCTTCGCACGTGTCACTTGGGGAACGCCCTCCCCGGGAAAGGCCTGCCTTAAGGAGCTTTCTGAGAGGCGTTTGCTGGAAGATGAGTTTCTGTCGCTTCCCTGGGTTTTGACAGAAGGAGGGCGTCCTCCCAGACCAGCGAGCCCTGACGCAGTCTCTCTTCTCTAGAACCGGACATCTGTGACTGCAGGGACCCTGGTGTGAGAATGCACGATGTGAGGGCTGAGGCCCATGGGGTGGGGGCCGGCGCGGACCCCGCGGTCTTGTGCGCCGGTGCCCCCCAGGCAAGGGGCGCTCCCTCGGCTCCGGGTCCCGCTGTGGTTTCCGGCCACAGCGCGCGGCTGAAGTCTTGCTAGAACGTTCGCGGTCAGGGCGTTTAGGAACTGGAAAACGCATCTTCTGGACTTGACCCTGAACCAGGGGCTGGACAATTTGGCAGAAATGCAGTCAGAGCCATGTGAGCTCGTCTGTGGTTCCTGCGTGTCCGCGGGCCCCCGACGGCGCTCCGCACAACGCAGGCCATGGCTGCAGCAGCGGGACTTGTGCTCTCCCGGGGCTGGAGGCTGGTGGCCGTCCCCACCTCGCCCCCCCCGCCCCTGCCCCTGCCACCGGCAGCAGCCCTGGGGCCTCAGTTCGGTGCACGTGAGGGGCTCTGCTGTCCCCTGCTGGAAAGGACACCCGTCCCCTGTAGCACAGCGGGGCCCACCCTTCTGACCTCACCTAATCTTATTGCCTCCGTAAAGGCCCATCTCTTTCATGCTGGGGGTCGGGGCTTCACCGTGGGAATTCTGGGGATGTAATTTGGTCCATGACAAGGACATTAGGCTGAAGATGTCCTCATCATTTGCCAGGTGGGGTAGCAAGTGGTCTGGCCCCAGCTCAGTAAACCCCATGGGAGACATACTGTGCATGGGGTCCTGCCCCTAGGAGGCCCCCTCCATGGCCTTCCTCCCCTCCCCTCCCCTCCCCTCCCCATCACCTTTCTCTTCCTTCCCCTCTTCTCCCCTCCTTTCTTCCCTCCACTGCTCTCCCCTTTCCCCTTCCTTTCCCTTCCTCCCTCCCCTTCCCTCCCCTCCCCTGCCCACACCTGAGCCCTGTGTCCCCCTTCCTGAGGGGCTCCCTAGTCCTGGTGGAGGGTCACCTGGGAAATCACTGAAGAAAGTAACTGTCTGGGGACCTTCTACTCGGAATAGCTTACAGAGGATGCCCACCCTGTCTGGACAGGGGCCGGGTGGGAGCTCATTCTCCAGCAGATGTGTGAAGCCATGTTCCCATCTGCAGCATGAAATTCACCCTCTCGACCAGCTTCAGGCGTGCATTCCGATTCCGTAGTTAAGTATGTGCACATGGTCACCTCACACGCCCCTTCCCAGACAGGCACGGGCTGTTGAGAGGTTGTCTACAGCAGCCGTCTTCTCGGGCCCTAAACCCTCATCCTGCAGTGCGGAGCCCAGACCTGGGTCCTGCGCCCACCAGGCCCAAGCCGGCCCCTCTTCTGGTGTCTCCTGGCCCACGGGGGTCGTGCGTCCACTCTCCTCCTCTGCGGTCCCCAACGCTGCCGTTAGGCACACGAGGAACTCCACCCCAGCCGCTGCTGTCTCCTCCCATGGTGACTCTCCTCTGCCTCCTACCCCTGCGTGCTGGGGACGCCAGGGACGCCGGACTCAGTACCGGCCTGCGGGAACCTGCAGGGAGGCCCTTGGGCATGCACGCTACTGCCAAGGCAGCCCCCTTCGGGAAAGGACTTCAAAGCGAGAACCCGGACGTCCCACTCCGCTACCACGGGCAGCTTCGCTTTCTGAACCCCAAAGGCTTGGACGCCTGCAGACCCTCCTCCATGTCTGGACCAAGGCATGCTGAGCCTGCAGCCAGTGGGATGCGAGGAAGGCCATGCCCGAGGACACGGGGCCGCGGCGGGAGCCGTCCAGATGGTCCTCAGAAGCACACGGACCCTACACCATTTGGCTCCACTGCCTGGACGTCACGCTGCAGAGCAAAGACTGTTTTAAATCACTCTCTCATGACTCAAAAATAAAAGACAATTTTGTTTCGTCTTAAACATTCACACAAAATCACCTCTTTGGGGAAGGAAAAAAACAAGACTACACGGTCCCAGCCATAAAGTGTGCAGAGAGCTGTGAGTCACTGGGTGTCTAGCGAGGGTCTGGGAGCGACCGTGGGAGAGTACAGTCGTCGGCTTTGTGCACGGGAGCCGCACGAGCAGGCGGACGGCGGTCGTGGGAGCCCACTGGGCAGGGGCTGTGTTGATCTTGGCGCACCCCGCCTTCTCCTCTGGGCCTCGCCAACCAGTGTCTGCTGCCCGAAGACCCAGCTCCACACCCGGCTCCTCCCCGGTCTTCCCAGGTCAGCCGGCCTCACCTGCACGCCTCCGGCCCCGCACCCCGGGCGCCACGTTGGGGTCTCACGGCAGCGTCTTGCAGCCAATGACACTGTCGTGAGAACGTTCATCATGTAGACTTCTCTCTGTTGTCTTCCGTCCCTCTCCCCAGCGCCGGGGACACAGCGCTGCTGGGTAGGCACGCCGGCTGCCTGGTTGTCTAACCGACTGGGCCGGCTGGGGGATGGGTATGCCATGGGCCCAGAGTGTCTGTGATCTCACAGCAAGGCCTGCCGGCAGGATGGGAGGGACGCCCACGGTGACCGCCGTGGCGTCTGCAGCCAGAGAGGGAGAACACGCGTCCCCAGGATGTCCCTCTGGTGAGCCGAGGTGGACCACGTGAAGGACCCAGCCTGACCCTCCTGGGCGGCAGGGAGAACCCGGGTGGGGTCGAGCGCTCTGCAGGTGAGGCCCTGAGAGGGGACACATGCGCCGGGGTGGGAGTCCCCAGTAGAGATCAGGAAATCCTGCTTCTGTGTGTGGGATGGCCACACACACACAGTGAGCGGTGCCCACAAGCGGGGAGTCCGGTTACGCCTCATGCCTTGGCCACACTGCCCTTTCCCCGGGGGCTTGGCCTGTCCGTGCAGGCAGGTCAGCCTTGCAACTGGTTCTCTGAGTGGTGGCCCCCAGCTCTTCCGTGAGAGCGCAGCTACTGGGGGCAGCAGAGAGGAAGGTGGCGAGAGAGGGTCGGATGCCACCTCCCCGCAGGGAAAGGGCACAGGGCTGGCGGGAGGCAGGCTCACTGGGGAAACAGGGACTTCCTGAGCAGCGATGATGCACCCGAGACCCCCGGGGTCCCACGTCACCCTCATCAGGGCCCTCCAGGTAGCTGCGGGCATCCTAACGCGACGAGGAGAAACCAAGTCTCGGCTTGGTCACGCGTGAGCCACGAACCTGCGTCCAACCACTGCCCGAGCTGCCGGCCCTGCACGGGGACCCCGTCCTCACCTGCCCCTCCAGCCTGACCCTCTGCGACTGAGGCCGGCTCTCCCCCTTGTCCGCCCTGGAGGGGAGGCGTAGGCCGGCGGGGACAGCCACGGGGCCGCGGGTCTCCATGCACACGCTGCTGGCCTCTCTGGCAGCGAGCCCCTCGGGCTGCCTCTCCCCTCCTGCCCCTTGCCTTCCTCCCTGCACTGGCCGAGTGTCTGATCCTGGCGCCTGCCTGGGCGCGGAGCGGGTCCCAGCTCGGAGCCGCGTCTGGCAGCCCTCCCGGCTCCTAGAGGCTGCGTTTGGCATCGTGCTCCGAGCTCCCAGCGAAGCAGAGATGCGTCTTTGTAGCGAAAAGACGGATATTTCTCTGCACACGAAGACCTCGTTAAGAGAGTCATCAGATATTGTAGAGGTTGGCGTGAAGCATGATTTCCCACGAAGCTTCCTCACCACCGATGAAGGGAGGGACTTCGCAGGCAGTCAGGGGGCCTGGCCGTGGTAGCCTCTGGGGCCGGCCGACGCCCGCTCACGGTCTCCCTGGAGGATGAGCAGAGCCCGGGGCTCCGCGGGGGCTGCTGTGTGGCCACAGGCATCCGTGGACCCGCCTCATGTGGTCGGCTGTGTCTGGACACACCCCCTGCCAGGATGACGTGGGCACAGCGCCTATCCCCACGCGTGTGCGGGCCGTGGCCAGCCCAGTGTCCCATGGCCAGTAATTCCGCAAAAAGAACAGCGACGTGCAGATGCGGAGCCCACGCGTTCCAACAACGTTCTGCCTGGGGAGTGGATCGTCCCGCTTTGCTCCTTTCTCTCCATCTCTCTCTCACACTCAGAGCTTATCTCCCTATCTCTGGAGAAAGAGAGCTGTTACCCAATGCTGGGGATCATTCAACATTTCTCCTGAAGTGCGCTACGAAAACAGGGAGACTGGGGGTTGCCCAAGACGCCGAGCAGGGTTCTTTGAGGCCGCCGGGGGCACCGTGGCTAAGCTTCACACCATGCAGAATCAAAGGCTTGCGTTGGAGCCTGCTAGAACACCAGTGCCCACGTAGAGGCCGCTGCAGAGGAGACGACAGGCCTGGCGAGGCTCTGGCGTCTGAGCTCAGCCACATGGACAGACCCGGAGCTCCGTGCACGTCACGAGCTCTCATGAACCTGTTTCTCCTCCTAAATCCCCGTCAGCGCCGCAAAGCAAACTTTCTTTAAGGCATGTCAAAAGCTGTACACGTCCCAGGTGGGCCAAAGAAGAGGCAGAGTTGGTGTAAAAGGAGCCAAGAATTTTCGTTTGTTGATGAAAGGTAAACTTACCCGCCCGGCACTCTCTGCGTGGCCGAGCCGGCAAGGACATGGGCTTCTGGGGCCTTCCTCAGAGCACGCGCACCGGCTCTGTGGGGCTTGAACGGAAACGAATTCACTCCGGCCTGGCAGACCTTGTTCCCACTTTCCCCGGACGTGCTCCGAGCCCAGGGCAAAGGTGCAGGTCCCCCGGGCCCCGCTCCGACCTGGCAAGGTGGCTTATACTTCAGGAGGGAGTAAACATCTTCCGAAGTCTTTTGTCGTCAGCAGCTGAGAAGTGTGCTTGTGTGTCCTGCCTGACAGCCTGACCACAGGCGAGGGAGGCCCCGCGGGGCAGCAAGACACGGGGGAGGGGAAGGCGCAGGAGGCCAGTGGCCGGGGAAACACAAAGTCTCCTCCAGAAGCCCTGTTCACAGGGAAGGGGCCTGTGGGTTCTAGAGTCACCTCCCTGAGTTCCTGGGAGCTCTGCTTTGGCCCATGTTAGAGGTGGCAGTTCCTCAGGCCTTGGGGGCTGGTGGAAGCTTTCTTGTCTTATGTTTGATAAGCAGCTCCAGAAAATTCCTGAAAAGGTCGCTCTCAGCCCCATAAACAAGGCAGCTTCCATAGGCGTCTCTCCAAGATGAGGACAGGGACAAGTGGGAGGTGGTAAGCGGGCATCTAAGGCCCCTGGGAGGAACCTGGGTGTTCGCTCTGCTGCGGGCACGGGACGGACTTGGTTAAGGAGCGGCCTGGTGGTGGAATGGACACTAGTGGGTTTGCTGGCATGTCTCCCCTTCCCAACAAGCTCCTGGGGTTGGGGACAGCACAGGAGTGGGAAAATTGCCACCAGGAGCGCCAGACACAGGGCGGGAAATGGCCGTGGTCTGCTTGGCATTGTCAGGCAGCTTGGCACGAGGAAGGGAGTGGCCGCTAACCCTGGAACACCTCCCACCAGGCGGCTTGAAGAGCAGACGGTCTTTCCCACAATCCTGGGGCCGCACAGTCCGTGTCTGGTGAGAACCTGCTTCTCCGTTCACAGACAGCGTCTTCTCCTGCGCCCTCCCCAGGGGAAGGAGCCCGGGGGCTCTCTGGGGTCCCTTACGGGTGCTGATCCCATGCGTGGGACCCCACCCAGATCTCATCACCTCCCAAGGATTTCAGTAGCGATTCTGGGCACATGGGTCCTTAACAGGGTTCAGTGTGAGAGGAAAAGCAACACACATTCCTCTGGGAAAGGGAAGTACTTGATTTCATAGTTCACGATAAACCTGCCATCGGACGGGGAACACTGTCACCCCGCGGGCAGCCCTCAGCCACGCCATGGGTCCATATGACAGGGTCCCACGCGATCCCCAGACCTCCCAAATACAGCCACGGGTGGGACTGGGGCTTGGCCGTCGCCTGGGCAGGTGGGGCCCTAAACGTGCTGGGCTGAGGGCAGCAGGGGGCAGGTGGGCCAGTCAGAGGGCAAGAAACCCTACGAGCCAGCCCAGCTGAGTCAGAAAGTCTCTGGTCCTCCGGAAACATTTGAACGGGAAAATCACTGACTCCTCCATGCCCATTGGATGAGAAATGAGCTTGTGTTTATTTTAGGACAGACAAGACATGCCCAGAGCGAGTACGGAAGTGGGACTGACGACATGTGCTTAGTGGGGCCGCTGGGCTCTCTCCGTGGCCCTGGGCCCCTGGGGGCACCGGCTCTGGGGTCCCGGTGGGTGAGAGGTGGCCGGGCTCGGAGAAGGGAGCACCAGGCAGCAGGCGCAGCGTGGACACTGGTGCAGACAGAGACACCGACACAGGACACGATTTAGGGCAGAACAGGTGACCCCATGCAGCCAAGTGGGAGACGAGCTGTGCACCTGAAGAGGACAAGTCGGAGGAAACAGGAGTGCAGGGAGGAGCTTGGGTTCCACACGTTGACCCTTGGGCGCCGCTGACGGTCTGGGAAGACGTGCAGGTCTGACCCTGAGGAAGGGCTCATTGCTGAGGAGATGAGCTTCCAGGGTCCGTCCCTGCGCCCTGCAGAGCTCGGTCGGGGAGATGAGTGGTCATGGCTGTCGTGGTCACACGGGTCTGGGGACAGCCTGCAGGGGGGGTCTGCCTCCTCCGGCCTGACACCCCCACCGTGAGCTGTGGTGCTTTCTGAGGGGCGCTGAGGGGCGCCCCTGGAGTCGGTGGCATCATCGCCTCCGGGGCCGATAACGCTGGACGTCTCTCCAGCTGCTTATTTGCTGGGGGTGTCTCCCTTGGTGAAATGTCTACCCGCGCGTTTTGCCCATATTTAGTTGGAATTTTTTTTCAACTGTCAAGTTTTGCCCGTTCTTTGTGTATTCTGGTTATGGGCCCTTTCCTTTGTCAGGTACGTGATCTCTAGGTATTTCTGGGGTTAATTTTATTTTTTATTATATAAAATATAAATTTTTATATATATAAAATAATTATATTTTAATTTATTTTCTGGGACCGACTTCTATTACGCTCCGTGATGAATCGCCACCTCACGCCCCAAAGCAAATGCAGAACCTCTGCTGGGGAATGAGGGACCGAATGACTGAGAATCTTCAGGACCGTCTTCCAGCCGAGGCGGCTCTGAAACGGGCCGGCAGTGCTTGCAGGGAAAAGCCTCCGCCAGCCGTGCACCGTTGTCCGTCCTCTGGCTCAGCGCCCCAGAGGCTTTCGGACCCGGCCCAGGTTTACTGGGATCAGGACCCAAAGCCTGGGGGCACCTCAGCGTGAGGCAGGGCTTTCTCACGAGCGCGGAGCACGCACACAGGCAGTTTCTGGGCGGAGAGAACAGCGGCCCAGCCCCGAGAGCCACCTCCCGCCCCACTCCTTCCCTCCCCTGGGAGCCGCTGGTCAGCCCTGCCTTGTTTCTCTCCGCGTGTGTCCTATGACACATTGTGGCTTATGGCCTTGACCTTCATGCCCTTAAAGCCATGTTTGCTAATACTTAGTGTCACTGTTCTTTGCTACGACGGCCACACTTACCTGCGTGTTACCCAGGGACACAGGCCGGCTGGCGAGCAGGCGCTGATGTCAGTAACGGCCCCATTTAAGTTCTGTCCTGCTCATCCCATCAGGCTCACCTCGGGACACCCTGAGAGGACCTGCCACGGCGCCACCTTCCTGAAGCCTGTTACTCTCTGTCCGCCGGCCTCCAAGCTCCCAGGGAGCAGGGGGCATCGGGAGAGGACGATGTCCTAAGTGAGCCGTCCTCTCCAGCTTGTCGCAACTCTTCTCCTCCCTCAGAAGGCAGCTCCCCGGCCCGGCCAGCACCCAGGGTGGCACCTCCCCATAGGAGCCACCCCACTGTGCCTCTGCTCTGACATGCCGCGGGACCTCACTTGCATCTCGGCAGCACATGGTGACTGAGCTGCCTGGCCGCCTGCGTCCACCCGGCCGGGCCACGTACCTGGGTGTTTGCCGGAACAGCCTTCCAGATGTGGCCGTGAAGCGATTTCTAGATGCGACTGGCAGCTAACGCCGTCAGCTCTGAGAAAGGAGGATGACATTCCATAACGCGGTGGGCCTCGTCCAATCGCTTCAGGTCCTGAGGAGAAAAGTTTGAGGCGCCCCAGGAGAAGCGGTTCTCCCGCTCAAGAACTTACTCAAGCCGCAGCATCTCTCTCCTTGGGGCTGAGGCCTCGGTCGCCCCACAGACTTCGGGTGTGCCAAGTCCCTACAATCAACCACCCTCCTTTTTTTGAAAAAAAATGTTGTTAAAAGATTTTATTTATATTGGCGAGAGAGAGAGTAAGCAACCAGAACACCAGGTGAGGAGAAGGGGAACAGCGGGAGAAGCAGACTCCCCCGTGAGCAGGGAGCCCGACGTGGGACCCCATCGCAGGCCCCGGGGCCATGACGCAGGCGGAAGGCAGACGCTTCACCAGCGGACCCCCCGGGTGCCCCACAAGGCCTCTCTCTCTATAATCAATCGATCAGTCTCTTTCTCTGGAGAACGCTGACTAACACAGCATTTTCTCAGCAGTGGGAGGCTCCCCGTGGTGGGGTCTGAATTCGCACGGAGCCGTGCCCACCACTCCCTCCGCACAAGCACGTCCACCCCGCCCGTCCGCATCCTCTCACGGGGCCGCGGTCATGTGCCGCCCCCAGGAGCCACCTACCTGCAGAGGGAAAGCCTCCGGTCCCTTTTCCGATTGGAATCCTGTCTCCCGAGAGTCTGTTGAGGCCCTACATCCTCTGCGATCATGCCCGACTCCAGCCCCACGGACATCTACGTCCCAGCGTCTTAGTTTGGACTCGGTGGCCATTCCCAGAGAGCGCGCATCCCAGAGAGCATGGCTCCGGCCCCCAGGAGTCCCCAGGACCCAGCGTCCGCTGTGGGATATCACAGCATAGCAAGACCTTGTCTTAACTAAGTGTGACCCCGCAGCAGGTGAGAGGAGGTGAAAAGACACATCGCCCCAGAGGGTGGGGGTTCCGTCCCCACCAGGAGTTTCATGGGACCCGCTCAGGGAATCAGCATAGCAGACGTGTTAGTCAGAGGCATTCAGGGAGCCAAATTCTGGGGAAACACAGCCAGGTCTTGAGTTCGATGAGTGCCCAGACAACTCAACAACAAACAGTGTGGTCTTTGGCCTGGGGGGCAAAGGACTCTTTCCCCAGAGCTGGCGTCAGCTGCGGAGTGGAGGTGAGCCAGCGGAAGAACACAGGACTCCGGCAAGAAGACCCATCCCTTTGAATCGGGTGTGGACAAGAACTCGAGGGCCAGAAGCCTGAGCCCTGGAGGGGAGTCGAAGCTCTAGACATGTGCCAAACCGCCAGGGAGCTCTCACGGTGGGGAGGGCTTATCTCAGCCACAGATCGCTCGCCCCTGCCTCTCCCTCCCACCCGCTGGCTGCTGCACCCTCCCTCCCAGAGGCCAGGGGCCGAGCCCCGGCAAGCAGGCGGCCTGGAGCGGGACCAGGACACCCCACAGCGGTGGGGGGGCTTCCCAGGACAAACGTCTGGGGTGCAGACGGCGCCCTGCTCTTGCTCATGGCCCTCGAGGGGGGCGAGGAACTCCGTTCACAGACGCGAGCAAACCTTCTTTCAATTTTTAAAATTCTGTCGCGCCCATCACCATACAGGACATCACTGGTGCTTGAGGAGCGCAGCTGTGAGGACGAGAGCCGGGTCCTGGGGCTGCAGGAAGGGAGCCTGGTTTTGGGAAAGGAGGGGTGTGCCCTGGGCAGCCTGGGGCTGTGGGAAGAAAGCCCGCACGGCCGCGTCCCTGCAGCTGGGCCCGGGTGGACTCGCAGCACAACATCACGTGTCCGTCCCGCTGGGACCCCCGTGCTCCTCTCTGCCCCTCTCCGGCGCGGAGGACCGACCGACCGACCGGTGATTTCATCCAGGGCTGAGCCTCAGCCCGACTCTGCTTTGAGCGGCTGCTCTCCACTGTGCCCGTAATTCTGTGAATTATTTAAAACTTTGTTCTTTTCCTAAAACGTGACCAGCAAGATGGAACCCTCCTCTGTTTGTTTTCCTGGGTCTGGGGCAGGTGGTGTCTCTGCCAGGGGACCCGTTGGTGGGGAGGGACCCTGGCCAGAGGCAGAGGGACAGCCACACTGAGGGGAAGTCCAGCACACTGGCTATGGGACTTCCTCTGAGGTTTCTCTGAGGAATTTGAGGGCCTGCATGTGCTTGCGTGGGTGTGTGCGTGTGCACAGACGTGGGTGTGTATGTGTGTGCATGCAGGTGTGTGTGCACACATGCGTGTACGTGTGCTTGTACATGTGTTGTGTGTACTGTCTGCAGGCACACATAGGCGCATGTGTGTATGTGCCTGCATGCCTGCACGCGTGTGTATGCACACACATGTTTGTGTGCACATGTACACATGTGAAAGTGTGCGCACATGCGTCTGTGCGCAAACATACAGGTGTGCTGGTGTTTGTGTGCAGGTGTGTACACATGTGTATTTTAAGGCACATGTGTGTATGCATGTTTGTGCGCACACATGTGCAGGTATGTCTATGTGCACGTGTACATGTGTGCACGTGCACACATGTCTCTGTGTGTATGTGTGCACACATGTGAATGTGGCTGTGTGCGTGTATGCCTGTGCACACACACGTGTGTGTCCTGTATGTGCATGTGTGTGTGTGCATGTGCTGGGTATGCACGTGTGAAAGCCCCGTCCTCATCTCTCCTGCATGGGGAGGGCTGGAAGCACTCTGACTCCTGCTCCTGGCGAAGTGTGTCTCCTTTCCCTGGGGCTGGTGGAGGCTGTCTCTGTGGGCCCGTCCTGCTGGCTCCTGAGGGCGTGCCTGGGGTTCACACTATTTTCCTTCATTTTTTTGAGCACTGGAGGCTCATTCAATCTCGAAAGTGCTGTCCTGGTTTGGGAATGTTCTGGTGGTGTTTTGCCGGGGATTTCCTCTGTGCTAGGTAGGTGGCCTCCGGGAGAGCTGCCTGCGATGTCCATGCTTCAGGGTCTTGGCTGGGAGGCTCTCCCGACCAGGCGGCTGGACTTAGAGATGGTTCTGGATGGGTGGAGTGCCCAGAAAGGGCAGGTTTCACTTTGAGATGAGGCTGGGCAGTGGCCGTGCTTGCCTGAGGGGGTCGTGAGGGGCCCTCGTGGCTGCTGGCTGTGCGTGCTGGGGAGCGCCGAAGTCTCCAATGTGCTGTCCCTGGGGTTTGGGCCCAGTGGCCGCAGGTGAAGGTGGTCTGCAGGAAGCCCTGATGGAGTGTACCATCAGCAGGGAGGGCCTCGTTCGTGAGGCCAGAAAGTGTCCGCTATGCGCGCCGTCTGGAGAGCATTTCTGTCCTCGATCTTCTGTGTCCTGGGAATGGGGTGTTCAGTCCAAGTGGGGATCGGACGTGGGTGTGCGGCTTTCTGGCTTATGGGTTTAAATCCGCTTCTATTTGCTTAGAAGCCCACGGCAGAGCCACTGCTTCCCCTGAGCCCCACTGCTGCAGGGGCTTGTCCTGGAGGGGCCCCCAGCCCCTCCTCGCCTTCCTCTGCACCCATCAGAGAGCGGCCCTGAGTGTGCAGCCCCTCCGTCTTCCCGGGCGCCCCAGCTCGGGTCTGGTGACAGTGGGGCTGACAGAGGCTGACAGAAGCGCACAACCCCTCTGGTTAATTCACAACAGTGTGTTTGACGGTGACGACCCACTTACCCCCATCTGTGTCAGGGGCCTGAATTTTACATCTATAAATACAGTAGCAAGCAAGCCGGACGGGGTGTGTGACTTACTAAAGTTTCAGTACCAGTATACCCCCAAGGAACCAGTATTCCCCTAGGAGTGCAGAAGGGTGTCACGGGAGAGGTGAGAGTGCTCGGAGAAGCTCTGGGTGAGCCTGCCTTCTCTGGAGGCTGGAGGTGTCCCCCATTCTATCCTTCTGTGCCTTGGTTTGGGGGTTGGGGAAACAGGAGTCTCCTTTCAGCTCCTGCCCTCGGAGCTCCTGTCTTTCCCCAGATCTCGGTGGCAGGTGGTCCTGGGAAGGCTCCTTTCCAGAGCTGGCCTGTCCCTGACAGCTGTCCCTCAGGACGGCTGGGACAGAAGACACACTTGCTCTCCACCGTGGCCGCACTGGCTCCCCTCCTGGTGGCGGACAAGGAAGCAGGTTTCCTAGCGCCTGGCCTACCTGTTGGACCTCGGGATGGAGGAAGAGTGTCCGTCTGAGATCCAGTCAGGAAGCCTGGGCCGGACGACGGCTCCTGTCGCAGGGGCTCTGCCCTGGGTTGTGCTTGCCGCTGTTTCTTTGGGCCACGTTCCTCCAGGCCAGGCCAGGCTTCTGCACGGGCGGGGGGTGGGGACAAGGGGTGGGTGGTCCTCCCAGCCCTGCTACGTCTCCCCTTCCCAAGGGCCCATTCCTGGGGGAGGCTGTTCTCTCCCCACGTGGGGCTCTGGTCTCCCCTGGTTTTCCCTCCCGGTTTTCAGGTCGGTGTGATGAGGCTGTTTTCTGCAACTTTTCCTTCAGCCGTTGCTCTGTATCCCCATCTCTGCTACGTGAAGACAGTTTTTATTTACCTTTTCCTCTTTGCAGTTGCTTTGGAAGGAACCGAGGGCAGCCAGTTCTTGCTTGCCGGGTGTGTGGACCCCTCAGACGCGCGCGTGAGGAAAACCCCAGGGACTCTGCTGGCCTCTTCGCTGCAGGTGGCGGTTCCTGGGGTTGGCTTTGGGCTCGGCTTCTCTGAGGAGAGGCTGCCCCGCTGCGCCGGGCTTCCTGCTGTCCGCTCATACCACGGATGGGACATTAGTCATAGTTTGGTGGTTCTGAGTGTGTGTGGCCGGCCAGCTGCCTGTCTCCCCAGGGAGTCCCAAGTCAGCAACCTCTTGTCCTCCCTGTGTGCCCCTGGTCGCCCTGGAGAACATTCTTCCAGACCCTTCCTGGAGGGTACAGGCCAGCGTGCAGGGCCCCCGGGAACACGTGAGGGAGAAGCCGAGCCCCTCCAGCATCTGTCATTCGGACCTGCCCGTCCCTTACATGCACATCCTTGGGCCCTGCCCTGGATGGTCACAGGTGCCCAGCAGCCCCGGGGCCGGCACTCGCGGCTCTCTCTGCTCGGTGGGAGCGGGACAGAGGCTGTTCCGGGGCTGCACCTCCCTGAGAGTCTGACGTGGGTCTGAGGGTTCCATGACAGGGTCAGCCTGCCTTCCTGTCCACCTGCCCCTCTGCTTTCCAGTTTCTGCGATTTTCCCGAACGTGGGCACCTCTTCTGTTCTCTTTCTCCTTATGGATTTATGGCTTTAAAAACTCCACTACCTTCTCTTTGGAGGTATTTCTGGAGAAAGCAGGAGAAAATATGTGCATCCCAACCACGGTCACTAATTGGAGAATCCTGGGTGTCCTTTGAATTCTTCTTTTCTTTCTCTTTCTTTTGCTCTGAGGGATATGTATGTATCTTACTTTGAGCAAAAATAGTAGACCGAAGTACAGACCGTGCCCACTGCTAGCTAGCACCATCGTTCCCTCAGCAGAGAGCAGACGTGCTGAGTTTACACACGAACACATGCTCTTTGCCCCGCACTGGGGCATCCCCGAGGGGCACAGACCCTATGCCACCTGTTAGAGGGTGTCGAGACTTTCTCAGCAGAGTTGCTTCCTTTCATAGTGGCAGATAAAATAGTGGCATGCTTCCAATGATGGCGTTTTCTGTATTCTAATATTTTACAGGTGGAAATAAATTACAAATGTAAAAAAAAAAGCCAAACCCAAAGAGTCATAAAATAAACTGACAAATTCTCAAAGGGACAAAATATCATTAAAAAGCCTTTCATGATCATGATCCCGGTCACTAAATAATAAAAAATAATGAAATTTGAGGGTTTTTTGTTTGTTTTTGTTTTTGTTTCTTTGATTTCTTTTATTTTCTTTCTTTCTTTCTTTCTTTCGGCTAAAAGCTTCAACCACTCATGCTGAACAGGGTTCCAAATTACTGTATATTGATCTTGTATCCTGCAACTGCACTGAATTCATTTATCAGTTCTAACAGTTTTTTGGTGGAGTCTTTAGGGTTTCCTATAGGTAATACCATGTAGTCTGCAAATAGTGACAGATTTATTTCCGCCTTTCCAATTTGGATGCCTCTTATTTCTTTTTCTTGCCTAATTGCTTGGGGTAGGACTTCTTTTTTTTTTTTAATTCATTTATTTGACAGAGAGAGAGATCACAAGTAGGCAGAGAGGCAGGCAGAGAGAGAGAGGAGGAAGCAGGCTCCCCGCCGAGCAGAGAGCCCAATGCGGGGCTCGATCCCAGGACTCGGAGATGATGACCTGAGCCGAAGGCAGAGGCTCTAAGCCACTGAGCCCCCCAGGCGCCCCCAGCTAGGACTTCTGATACTGTGTTGAATGAACACAGTGATGACGTGGTGAGAGTGGGCATCCTTGTCTCGCTCCTGATCTTAGAGGAAAAGCCCTCAGCTCTTGATCACTGAGGATGAGGAGTCTGTGGCCATGTCATGTATGGCCTTTAGTGTGTGGAGGTACATTCCCTCTATACCCACTTTGTTGAGCGTTCTCAGTGTAAATGGATATCAGATCTTGTCAGATGCTTTTTCTGCATCTGTTGAGTTGCTCATGTGGTCTTTATCCTTTATTTTGGTAATGTGGTGGAACTCACTGACCGATGTGTGGATGTTGAACCATCCTTGTTTTCATCCCTGGAATAAATCCTCCTTGATCTTGGCGTGTGATCCCTTTCATGTCATGTTGAACCCAGCTTGCTAGTATTTTGTTGAAGATTTTTGCAACTCTGTTCATCAGTGATACTGGCCCGTAATTCTCTTTTCTTGTGCTCTTGTCTGGTTTTGGTATCAGGGTAAGGCTGGTCTCGTAAAATTAGTTTGAAAGAGGTCCCTCCTCTTCTCATTCTTGGAGAGTTTGAGCAGGATTGGTGTTCATTCTTTGAGCATTTGGTGGAATCCTCCAGTAGAGCCGTCTGGTCCTGGACTTTGGTTTTTTGGGTGGTTTTCGATGAGTGATTCGATCTCCTCACTAGTACTCCGTCTGTTCAGATTCTCTATCTCATCACGATTCAGTCTTGGTAGTTTGTGTTTTTCTAGGGCTTCATCCATTTTTCCTAGGTTGTCTGGTTTGTTGGCATAAAATTGTTCATAACAATCTCTTCCGATCCTTTGTATTTCTATGGCAGAGACATAATGTCTCCTCTTTCTTGATGTTATTTATTTGAGCCCTCTCTCTTTTTTTTTCTTGGTGAGTCTTGCTAAAGTTTTGTCCATTTTGTTTATCTTTGTAAAGAACCAGCATCATTTCAGCAATTGTTTCTGTTGTCTTTTTAATATCTATTGCATTTATTTCTGCTCTAATCATTGTTATTTCCTTCCTTCTACTAAGTTTGGGAAGATGCATTTAAATGTTCTGCTGAGAGCTGGGGCAGCACACTGGGTGTGGCGGGATGCCGTACACCTGTGTGTGCTGGGCCAGGGAAGGGGGAGGGGTTCTGAAGGTAATTGAAAGGTCTTTCTTGGGTTGTCCCCTTACACTGCTTCCTGTGGGCATAACTCACACCCGTGAGCTCACACGCTGCACAGTGTTCCTGGCAAGCCGTACTCCTGTTGCCATTTTAAACACTTTTCCCCCCTAAAGGCAGTTCTCATGTGGAGAGGGCAAGGCGCTCGTAGAGTGTGGTTAATACGGAGGAGGAACCCAGAGGCAGCTTGGTCCCCTGGACCACGGACCGGCTCGAGGCCTCTCCACGCTCACACTTCACACCTTCATTGATCTTGAGGGCGATGCGCTTTCAAATGATCGTGATTTTAGCTCTGGAACCGACATATTCTGTAAGTTTCGTGTTCGAACACATGCAGTTTCGTGAACGGCAAAAACAGCTTCTGGATATTAGGGAAACAGATGGATTTCAACAAGCACGCGGAGTCTGCCCTCGGGGGTGGCGTGTCGGGACCTGACGCTAGATCCGTCGCGTGGATTGACTCGATCTCTGGCAGCCGGAATCCGTCCTTTCAGAACGGCTCAGGCATCTCCAGTCCGCCTTAGAGGGAACGTTCTCACTGTAAAAGTAGCAGTTTTGCCTTTGGCTTTGTAGCGAGTTTTTATGTCTTTGGGAACATGACGTCTTACTTCTGGAAGACACTCTAGTGGGTTGAAGGACCACGGACAAACCGAGAACAATGTAACGAGACTTTTCACTTGCTTGGTGGTAGGTCTGATCAGTGGGCAAAACAGTGGGGGCCACCGACGGGCGTCTGAGCGCCCACGCCTGCCGGAGTGTGGGCTGACGGGAAGAAGGACCCCAGACCTGGGGGGAGGCTGACTTCTGCTCCTACCGCTTACTAGTGGTGCAAACCCGGGCAGGCCCTGTAGTCTCCCTCGGCCTTATTATTACCACCTGGAGAAAACGACTTTTCAGTTTCTGCAAGATTAATTAGATAATGTGCATAAGACACCCAGTGTATTTCACTTTACTGAAAATTTCCATAAAGTACCTGAAGAGTGTTATCACAAAACTTGTTACAAGGCATCTTGAGAAGGAAGGGTAAACTTGTTCACATGATTTTATTGACAAGAAAGACAAATTCAAATGATCTGTTACTTAAATGTATAAAAATAGGGGAAGAACCTCTGACTTAGGCAACGGGCTCCCACACGCACTGTGGCCCTGAGTGTGGTCCACGCGGTCTTGCCGTCATGGTGAAGGCCAGCTTGCCAGCCCTGTCCATCCGCCTGACTGATCAGCTCGGTCTCTTGTCAACCCTTTTTTGACACGCAGGTTTCTGGAGTTGGGGCTCCGATGAAAAGCCCAGGACCGATGGGAGGGACTGTCTGTCCCTAAGGGGAACGGAGCGGCCTGGACGATTCCTCTTGCCAGGGTTCAGCAGAAGCTGGGAGAAGGGCTAATAGAGGAAGTGAGTGCAGGCAGCTGGTGACACGGGTCTGTGCTCTGACGGGGGACGGGCAGCATGGTGATGCGGAGGTAAGCTTTGGAAGACAGGATCAGGGGACCTTTCCTTAAATGGCCCACAGTTGCCTATGGAGGTAGGCAAGGGAGCTGACAGAAAGTGTTCTCGCCAAACACAAGTTACCCAGAAATAATAGTCACATTGTATCGTAAGAATAAGGTCCTTCTGTCGTGTTACCATAGCCAAAGAAACAAAGTAAGCTGGTGTGCCCCATAAAGGGTTTTGCCAACCGCCTCGGTGCGTTCTAGATCTAAGCCCCGGGTGAATACTGGGTCTTTAATTTCTCTGATTCCAAGTTCTGGGTCCAGAGGCATGTTTTAGAATGACCTCTTACCGTTTGTTACTTTCAAAAATCCCGCCTCTCCGAGAGAAGGGAACTTCTCCTTACTTTTCTGTCCTATAGGAACTACTTGGAAAACACCGAGTCGATTATTTCCTGTCTAAATTTTGAAATGCTGTATCCATGTTCTTACTAGCGGGAGGCGATTATCTGGTATTCCTGCCAGTCATAACTTCCTGGAGACTTCAGAGTGGCAGACATAACTATGACCCAGTGTTTTACATAAACGTATTATTTTTCACCATAAAAATGGAAACTGGCTACGTCCTGCAGACTCCACCACGAGCATCTCTGAGAACGTGACACTTGGCCGGCAGCGCCCGTGGGCTCTTCTCGTTGTTAGAGTCTTTGAAGGACCTAACCCTGCCTCATTTGTCAGAGACGTAGACGTACCCATCACATTTATCTTTCTGGAATTCCCGGAGGATCTGCAGGTGTGACAGACAAGTTGACACATCTTCCTTGACTAAAAGGCTCTGAGAGCCAAGTTGTCTTCTGCCCCCGTGTGTCCCCACGCCTCCAGAGGAGGGGAAGGAGGACTGCCAGCACCACAGGCTTTGGCATCCCGATCTGGTCCTGATCTTGTTGCCTGTGAGATCTGGCGAAGGTGTTTGACCTCTTTGCTTTTATTTCTCATCTGTAAAATGAGGATCGTTAAGTCTTGTTGTCTGCCATCCTCGAAGTCAGTGAGGGTAAAGGAGTGGACCTGTGTCCAAGCCTTCCGAGGTCTATAGAAAACTGCACAATATCAAATCAGCATTTCAGCTGTCAGCAGTCCTCTAACCAAAGAAGAAAGTAAACACACAATTTTTTAGTAGGAAGTGCTTTTTAAAGGATTCATGTCAGCTCTGAATGTATACTTTCTTCTTTGGACGGTCTTACAATGTGTGGTATGCAGTATTTACCTCTCTATTTTTACCTTAATTTTTATTAACATTTCCTAATGGCATTCCTTATTTACGTAATCGTTTGCAGCTGCTTTGCTCACCTGTTTCTCAGGCCCCAGGAGTTTTATTATAATTTCCTTCTGAGCCCTAGGGCCAGGAGGAATGTGTTTAAGTACTCAGCAGACTCTCCGGGCTCTGGAATCTGAAGGAGATTCAGTAGTGGCTTTCGGCAAGATGTTTCTTCCCCATCTTCCCTGACCCTGTGTCCATCACTTTCCTGCCGGACATGGGGAGACCTCTCCCTCTGAAGTGTGGGACCCTGTGGTTGGAATAGCACAGCTTTTGTCCCGTAACCAGTCATGGGATTTGCTGAGGCGGCCCCGACATTCCTTCCCACTGCCCCTGGCCCCCCCACTCCGCCCTTTCCAGCCAAAGCTTCAGATTAAACATTCGATTAAAAATCAGATCTGGATTTTTTGTTTTGTTCTTTTTCCCAGTGCCCCTGACAAGTCAATCGAAGCATTGTTCTTGAAAATCCTCACTCTTGGGTTTTCTGTGTGAGCCAGAATTAGTCTTTTTTTTTTTCACCCTGTAAAGTTGTAAGCCAAGGCTGAACTATTTCAGCAATGTCGTCTGCAGTGGGCACTGTCCAGAGACTGGGTGTGCAAAACTCTCTAGGTCTCTAACCAGTCCCCACCGCGAAGTCTGGACCTCTACACCCATGTGCTCCCAACACACCTGAGTGGCCTTGACAGAGCGGCTCTAGAAATGACCACATTCTAGCCAGACTTACCCGGTGTCCCTGCGGTCAGACCCTGGATCTCCAGTCCAAAATTCGTCCCAAGTGCATTAATCTGCTGAAAAATGCCAAAGGTGTGTGGCCCTCCGTGAATTACCTGGACCATGTGGTGTTCATGGCTTCTTCCGCTGGAAAGCCAGCTGATCAACCAGCCAACGTGAGGGGACACCTTCTCTGGAGGTCTAGGAGAAGCCTGCGGCCTGGGGATGGGCCCAGACTCACGGGGGTGGGTTAACCTCAGGGTCTGTTCTGCGCCAGCGGGTCAGTGCCCGGGACACTAGAAGGGCTCAGCGCATCTTGGGGTCGTGCCTGGGACTCTCCCAGCGTGTGCACGCGTGTGTGCGTGTGCGCGCGTGTCTGTGTGTGCGCGCGAGTGTGCGTGTGCGCGTGCAGGGAAGGCGGCACGCAGGCAGCTCTAACAGAGGGCGCAGCCCCGGGAGGCCCCCTCCGCCTCCAGCCCCCGCACACCCGCGCTCTGGGCGCCCCAGGCTGGAGCGCGCGGCCGAGCGGAGCCGAGCGGGCGCGGCGGCGCGGGGGTGGGGCCGGAGGAGGCGAGGGAGGGAGCGAGCGGGCAGGAGGAGGATCCGGGAAGTTCTGGGGTTATTTGACAGCAGCCGGCGAAGCCGCACAGGACGCGGAGGGCCGCCGGGTGCGGAGGGCAGCGGGTGGAGTCGGGCGCCCGGAGCGCGGGGTGAGGACCGCTGCGCCCCGCTCCCCGCCGCCGTGCCGCGCGCGTCACCATGCTGCTCCCGCAGCTCTGCTGGCTGCCCCTGCTCGCCGGGCTGCTGCCGCCGGCGCCCGCGCAGAAGTTCTCGGCGCTCACGGTGAGTCGTCCCGCGCGGACCTGGCAGGCTAGCCCCGACTCGGTCCGCGCCTTGTCCGGCCCGAGCGCCTGGGCGCGGGAAGCAGGTGACCCTGGGGAACGTGGCGCCGCCTCCCGCCTCGGGGTCCGAGCAGGTGAGGCCCAGGCCGGTCCGCAGGCGGCTGCGTGGGCTTCTGGGGTCTCTCCGCCGCGTGGGGGTGCTCTGGGGTCCTGCGCGTCCAGCTGGCTGGTGGGCAGGGCCCGGCGCGGACACAGGGCTGAGGACGCCGGCGCCGCCCCGCGGACTGTCCGAGGGCCGCCCCGCCGGGGACACGCTCGCCCACTCACTGCTGTCCCTCCGGCCTGGGGCGGGCTCGGCCTTGCGTCCCTCTGTCACTTGGGCCCTGGGGGGGCACCGCTCGGACCTGCGGCCGCTTGACTGGGAAAGGAGCTGCTTGTCTTGGGCGCTACTCCTGAGCCCCCTTTGGCTCGCCTGCTTGTCCCAGACACCCTCCCCAAGTGAATCTCGGAGGAAGCAGATGACATTAAAATAAATATTATTTTCCCTCGTGTCAGCCGGCAGAAGTTGGGGGACAAGGCGTCGTCTCCATGTCCCGCAGTCCCCTTTCCCTGGTCCTCTCTTGGTCCGGGGGCTGCGCGCAGGCAGGCGCGCTCCCGAGCGCGTGGGTCACCGCGGTTGACCTTGACCGCTGTGTGTTTTTCTTTCTTAGCTGAAACTTCTCTGCAGCAGCCTTGGCCGGCAGCGCGCGGGGCCAAGCCCGGAGCTCCGTGCAGGGCGCGAGCCAAGCCACCCGCCGCTGGCCGGGCCGTGTCTGCAGCCCCCAGCTCGGGCAGACCTCGTGGGCTTGCTGTGTTTGCAAACCCATAATTAATGCAATCTGCAGAAACGAAAACATTCCACTTAAATGTGTTTTTGAACAAGTGCTTGAGAAAACACGAAGGTGGAGAGAACACCTCTGATGGAGAGATGATTGAAGTAGTGGGGCTTGTCCTGAAGGGGTTTATTGTATGGAAAACACCTAAGGTCTGAAAGGAGCTGTGGTCGGGCTCTGCTTTTCAGCAAGTCTGAAGCAGTGCTGTGAGCCTTTTTCTTTCTTTCTCTCTTTCTTTCTTCCTTTTCAAGCAGTATGAGGGGAACGATGTTAGTGAGTTCACTGTTCATACTTAAAATTCTTCTGGAGCAGCCCTTGGGTCCCTGCCTTGTGTCTTGCAAATGACTTGTAGATTAGAAACTGCTCCCTGGAAGCTCCACGGCAGTTTCCCCAGGCTCAGCTTTCCTCCAGGACAGCTATCACCCGGAGAGGCTGTCAAACTCCACTTCCTGTGGGTGCCCCCCGCCCCGTGTGTCCACAGCCACAGTACGTACACACAGGCACACACACAAGTACCAACAGACCCCTCCCGCTCAGAGCACATGGAGGCTGCAGAGGAACGGAGCAAATCTCCAAAGAAGACACTGGCCTTTTCTCCCAGAGCTGGGAGAACCAGCTTTCCTACCCTTGCCATGAATTTTCTGACCGTGTAAAAGGTAGACCCCCATGGGCCCGCTCTCTGGGAGCTCCTGGATCTGTTGGCACCTCTCTGGAAAAGCAAAAGCAAGAAGGTTTGTTATTAAATCTCTAGGTTCTCTTCCTTTCCCTCCCGGCCACTCTTGTGTGTAACTTACTTGGAACGTCTTGTCCTTTGCTTCTTGGGATGCTCCGTGTCTTTCCCGGCTGCAGGGGCCCTGGCTGCCTGCCTGGGGAGTCCAGTGTGGACCAAGGCCCCGTACTACACTCTCACAGAAGACCTTTGCCTTGAATCTGCACTTGCAAAGACGATGCATGATGCTTTCACGACCAGAGGGATATTTTAAAGCCCTAAAAGATTTTGGCATATCCCACCCCCCATCCCACCCCACAGTCCAGGAATTCAGCAAGTCGGCTGAGGCGTCCCGAGGGAGTGTTGGATGTGCTGGATCTTTGGCGGTGATCACCTCTTTCCAGATCACTTTCTAGTATTTGGGCATCTTCTGTTTCCTCGACAAGATTTACACCTGATCTTTAATCAGTCAGAAAGACAGCATCGGCCCGTGGCAGCCGGGACGTCTTCTGGGTGTGTGACTGACTCTGGAGCTGTGCCTTAACTTTCTTAATCTCCAAATTCCCTATCGGCGACCTGGGGATAGAGTAATGTCTGTTGAACATGCCGTGAGGGTTAAGGATGAAGCCTTTGATACGCCCGGTGTGTGTTAGTTCTCCATTAGGATTATTCCTGATGACACCCACGCCATTGCCTGCATGACACGGTTTCGACTGCTGTGATCGTCAGCTTGGTGCTGTGTCCTTCGGGTGTGAGGGCACTGGCTACACGGTGCTGTCGCCCGTCACAGAGGCTTCGAGCACGCCGCTTTGGTCTTGGCCTGTCTGTGTGCCTCGTCCAGGCATGCCGGGGTCAATGGGCAGAGGAGAGAACGCGGCTTCCTCTGCGCCTTCTTCTGTCCCACCTTCTGTTCTGTCCTCACCTTGAAGCAGGGATCGTCCCCTACCTCTGTGGGTTGGGAGCTTGTCCCTCCGGCTTCCCAGAGCTGTGCACCGGCCCTCCTCCCTCCTGACTCGGACACTCTTTGTCCGGGGCAGTGCTATCGGCGGGGGCGGGGGCGGCTACTCCTCTGTGTGTGAGAGCGAGAAAAGGCACGTTGCCAAGTCATTCTTTAGAAATGGTGCCATGAGGACCTTTGTGTTTTTCTTATGACTTTTCTTGGCTTTGCCAGGTCTCCTGGTTATCAATCAGACTTTGGTGTTACCGGCAGTCAGCAGATGGTGGTGGTCCGTGTGTTTGATCTGCCCTCACGGGGTCTACAGCTGTTCTTTCTTTAAGAAGTAGGTACATTCTAAGGCGAGATCATGTCCATTTCTCATGGGGATGCCTGGCTTTATTTTCTTCATAAAAAATGAAAAGATTTAATCAATTTATTTGGGAGAGCAGGGGGAGGCGTAGAGGGGGAGGGAATAGGAGGTGGGAAGAATCTTAAGCAGCCACCCAGGTGCCCACCTCCTCGTACTTCTGTGAAGGCTGAGACTACGGGCTACTTTGCGGTCGAGGTCACCTGGGCGCACGGAGCACGTGCCTGTGGTCACCACTTCACTTTGTCGCGGGTGTCGTTGCACGGGTGCTAGTGGTCGGACGGCACACCTGCGCCTGAATGCTTTCTGCATGGGCGCTGAGGTTCCTGGACCCCCTTCCCACAGGATTTGAGAAGGAGCCGGTGGGTTCCTTTGAGACCGACTGAATGGTGTTGTGCCCACACGCCAGAGGCAGACGCCTTGCCCTTCCCTGGGCCCAGCAGGCGCTGCCGGTGTCCCGGGCTCTCCTGCGGGAAGCGGCTGTGAGCACCTGCGCTCCGCACTCTGCCGGGGCCCCTTGTTTGTGCTGCTCACGCGACACCTGCCACTGCCCACCCACAAACGTCCTGTTGCACCCAGTTCAGGACACGGGGGAGCTGCCCCTGGCCCTGAGCTGACGGAGCCATTTCCAAATTCAACCTGCATTTGTTTCTCTTCCTTTGGGGGATGGGTGTTCCCGGAGCTAACTTCCGTGTCCCCTTCAGGGACCTGGAATTCCTCAGTGTTGTTTTCCTCCCACCTTCCTGCTCAGGACTCACCAGTCAGGGCCGTGGAAGGACAGAGTCCAAATGGCTGTTTGCGGCCCCCGCATGCACTTCTTTGCTTTGGAAGAGGGGGACAGAAACGGAAAGACGGTATTTGCTCATCTGTAAATTTTAAAATATTTCATCATGAGCACGCCCACGGGGGGACCTGATATTGATGTCACGGGAGCATCGGCACCAAAGTGTCCCCACATTTCCCAGCCACGAGGGTGAGATGTGCCCGCGGAGTTTCAGCGCCGACCACTCAGGGTCAGGGACTTCAGGCGACGACCCTGGGTGTTTGTTCTCCTCCTGCTGTGCTGCAGATGCCCTGAGCAACGTGTGGTGCTCTGGGAGGGCTGGGCTCATCACCAGCCCGAGACTGACCACTGACTGCAGAGGTGGACGGGGAGGAGGAAAGGAAACGCAACTGACGGTTTCCAACTAGAAGCCCTTGCATGTGACTGAACCCCAGCATCTGGAGGGTCACTTGAATTTTGGTTTGATATCAAGACCATAAATGAAACCATAAGTAACTTCAGGTCCTGAGAGGATTGTGTAATAACTGGGCGCTGATGTGACAGCGGCTCAGGACAGCAGATTTCTAGGTGACTCTGCATCAAAATGCCTTCAGGAGCCTCCCGGATCTAGGGGGGCTGCAGTTAGGGTAGCAGAGCACTGGGAGAGAGAGCAAGGTGACATTTACACATTTTGAATTAAAATTATACCGTTCTCCACATACCAGACACACACCAAAAATGACTGATGGATTTCTAGTGGGATTTTGAAATTGAAGAAGAAAAATTGAGAAATAACATTCTGAGCTCATTTATAGGAAACTAGAACGGTCCCCTCCTGTTTTACCGATCGGTGGTGTTGGTGGTAGGGCGGGATCCCACTATTAACATTTGTACGTGCTTAGAGTTTGAAAAGAGCTTGATGCATTAGATATTTAACTGAAACCTGCAAGAGGAAAGAATTCAGAAAATAAAATCCTAATTTCATATGGGCCAAGAAGAAATTATTCTAGAAGCATTAATAACAGACGGTCTTATGTGGTTTTGTAGCCCCAGGCTGGAAATCAAAGAGCAAAGATTCGTAATAACACACACACAAAACCTGGAGCCCAGTGAAATGTTAACGCGTTTGTACTGTCAGAATTTTAAAAAGACATTGTAAGTGGAAGCTTGCGTGCTGTAATATCTGGCTCAGTTTAATTAGAGGCTTTGACACGAGGGCAGCCTCAGAGTGACTAGAACCACGGTCATGTTCCGATTTTGTGATTTTGTTGTGGATGAGCTAATGCGGCGTGTGGCCCACAAAGCTGGCCCCGGAGACGAGCTGGAATGTCCGGGAAGTGACCTCTCCTTTCCTCCGCCACGCGTCTTCCTTCGTTTTGCCTTCTTTCCCCGCCGTGGTCTTTCTCCTTCTGCCCGAGTCACCGTGAATCGCCTCCACTTCCATCACGGAGATCTCCGTTCTTAGTGCGGTCCCTGTTAGCAGTTTCCATGCTGGTGCTTGCCCGGGAGCACCGGGGTGGGCGTCCCCTCGGCTCTGCCCGGGGGTCATTGTGCTGCGGGGGCGCCTCTGTCCCAGGACCCCAGCCACTAGCTGACCCACCCACTAGCAAGCCCCGCTCCTGGGCAGTGTTTCTCTGTGGGGGCAGGGGTGCGCCGACACTTATGGTTTGAGGTTGCTGGCAACGTCTCTCCCGTTAATGATGAAGTCTCGGAAAGCAGGACGAGTTTAGGTAAACACAATAATCCGCGGCGCGTTTGATCACGGGCTCAGAGCGCTCGAGTGTGGCCCCGGCTACGAGGCCGCGTTCCATCTCAGATGTTCTCAAATTTGTTAGATTTCAGTCACTTCTTCAAGAACAAAGTTGCCGGTTTGTTGGCAAAACCACGCTGAGGTTCACGGGCCGAGTGGGGCTGTGTTGTGTGTCTGTCTTCCCCTCCGGCCAGTAACAAAGCCCCAGAAACAAAGGAATCCAAGCTATGGGCGCGATGCCCGTGCCAGGGGCAGCTGACTCCCTTCCTGGGATCGGGCTTGGGTCGTCCCAGCCCAGCCCTCAAGGGCAGACAGGACACTCTTGTGGACCAGGCCAGGGTGCTGCGGGGCCCATGCCCAGGCTGGGTGCCAGGAAGGAGGCCCTCTTGGGCCCTTTTGGGCCTCCCCCGAAGGCTGCCTTGGGAAGTGGTCCAGGTGGGCGTCCCTCTGCCCCAGCCCCTTTCTGGGTGGCAAGGGAGGGCACTGGGTCCTGTGGAGTCCGAGGAGGAGGAGACCCCTGTGTCCGCCCCAGACAGTGCGGACCATCCGACGGCCAGCAGCGGACCTCCTTCTTTGGAGGGGGCTGTGAGACTGTGCCTCAGTGGACGGTGTCTGAGGGGGTTTGGCACACACTCTGAGCGGTGACGGGAAGCACGTTGCCGAGGCCACCAGCGGAGGGTTCTCATTTCTGAGGGAACCTCCTCAGCTTCCATGCTGTGCCATTGCTGATGAGCTCATGCACCCATGGGCGCGGGCAGGTGCCTTTCCCTGACAGCCTTGCTGTTGAGCCAGAGCCATGAGGAGTTGGGGGTCTCTGTGGTCCCCGTGGCCTGGATTTAACCCGGGCCCCATCCATATACATCCAGCGGCCTCTTTCTCCCTCTCCCGGCTCCTTTCTCTCACTACTTTGTTTGGCCCGTCATGAGAGGAACCGGAGGGAGACTTGCCTTTCTCCATGGGTCCGGCCACCGTCTCTGGTTAGCCTCTCCTGGAGCACCTGTCACAGGCGTGCACTCTCCTGCCCTGCCCCCAGCTGTCCCGTCACACCAGGAACAGCGCACAAGGAACAGGATCACCCCAGAGGCACCCTCGCAGCTTTGCGGCTGCACCTCAGGCATCAGTTGGAGCAAAGCCTTCACGGCCCGTGGAGAGGCACCGGCGGCTTGGAGACATGAAACGGAAATTACAAAATAAGATGATAAATTCCATGAATGCCTGTGAATTTAGCCCTGACTTGTGAGATATGAATAAGGTTTCAGAGCAGAATTTAGTGCATTGTTTGTCTTCCGTGTGTACTGATTCTCTCCACAGAGGACCTGGGCGTGTAATCACAAAATTGCTTCAAGTTTATTTAAAATTAACATAAAAAGTAGATCTTTGGAAACCGGAAGTTAGTGTCCTGCCATTCTGTTGGCTGGCAGGGTTGAGATGGCCCCATGGATGATGGGGTTCCCAGGCCTCCGGGGCTAGAGCTCCAGATGGCGTGTCACCTGCTGGCACAGAGATGCCCCTGGCACCATTGCCATGGGTAAAGGCTGAAATGCAGGTCGTGCTTTCCCTTCCTTCTTTCTGCTGAGAGATGGCGTGTGCTCTAAGAGACTCTTAGACGCTTCACTGTGACGCAGCTGAGCCGACACGGGCCCATAGCTCGCCGTCCAGCCCGAGCTGCATGCAGGGCTGGGCTCAACTCCCCACGCCTCCCCCTGGGCACGGCAGCCGCCACAGGATAGGCCGGCTGGAGGAGGGTGGAGGGGGAGAAGAGGAAGGGATGGAGGAGGCCCCAGGCTCCTGCGGAACCAGCTGAGGGCCAGGACAGCTTGGCCGGCAAGTCCTTCATCTTCGGAAAACAGACACACCAAGTTCTAAACATGGAGAAGAGAGAGAACACAGACATTCCGGTGCCTTGGTCTGAAGCCATTCCTTAGGGAACACAAGTTGTCATCAGGAGGGCTCTCTTGGACCCGCAGCAACTTCGGAAGGAGTTTGGTTTTATTTCATTCATTTATTTATTTATTTTATAGATCTTGTGTATTCTGTTTTCCATCATGTTTAGGGAAGATGACGAGGTGTTCTGGAGGCCAGATGCCTTCCCTCCTGTCCCCCAACTCCTTGCTTCTCCCACCCGGGCTCTCTGTCCAGCATTTGTAGGACACTGAAGATAAAGGGACTAGTTCATGTGTCCCAGGTAACCGCTAAGCATTGCTCTGTGTCTGCCATCATCTGTTCTATGGGGTCTTTAGGGCCCAAGGCTCCCAGTTTCCTTTCTGAACAGGCCCCATTTCGAGCTCTGCTTGACAGGTATCCTTTCAGGAAGGTGGCGGTCAGTCTAGATACAAGATTCGCAGAAGCAGGTGGCAAAGCAGAGCCTTGTAAAGAGGCTCTAGTGTGTGCTTGGCTAACTTTCCCATGTAGCTTTCTAAACTTGAGGTTCTGTTAAGCCAGTGTCCCCCTGTAGTTGCCCCCCCTTAATGTGTAAGTGGTATCTTCTTCGTTAGTCCTATTAAAACGAGATTTGCATTCTCATTCCCCTTATGCCAGTTGGGACCGTCCCCGGCTCCTGCAGATTTGCTGGGCACTCCTCTGTCTTCCTGTAAGAGGGTTGTTGGCCTCGATGCACCCAAGGGACAGGCCAGGACTCACTCCCAGAAGAGGAGACAGAGTGCATGTCCGCTTGTTGCCCTGATTCACTGTTCGAGGGAAGATGCCCCGGGAGATCTGGTCTGTGTCCCCCTCCTTCACCCCACTTCAGAATCAATGACTTAAAAATCAAAACACCCCATCAGACTTCCAAGTACAGGTTCCTGCGAACTTACTCTAAAAGGCTTGCGCTAAGCCGGTAAGTGACATTTGAATCGAATAATGTCATTCAGCCAGCGCCCAGCAGCCCCGACGGTGCCACTCCCCGTCCCAGCACCGCGCTCCCAGGCTGTCGCGGGGGAACGTGGACGCGTTCTCCCAGCATCGGGGTGACGCCTCCAGGACTGCGGATTAGGGCTTCCGTGTGATACATTGTTTCGACGCTCCGAACCCTGGAGACACAGCGCGCCAGCTTCCTGCGCTCTCACGATAGTATCTCCTTTGTCCTTGTAATATCCTTGCCAAGACGCTGTATATACTTCCTGGGTGTATATATTTTAGATTTTGCAAACGCCTCAGGGTAGGGAAAGTGAGTAACAGCTCTGACCTGAACATACATGTTTGCTAAGTTGTCGCTTCGCAGAACCTGCAGATCTGTGCTCCCGATAATCGGGTCTTGATCCTTAAAAGATTTAACTCTTGGCGGGAGTTGCCGCAGATGGATCATGTCTCCGTTCAGAAATAGAATCCAGGTGGAGTCTCGGATCTCTTCTCCGGCACCCCAGGCGGCTCCGGCCCCTTCACACCCAGCCGGAAGGACAGGTGCTGCCCACCCGGCCCCCCCACCGGGCTTGCAGGCCGCCGGTTCCGACGCTCCCGGAACCCGCCACAGGAGGGAGCCCAAGAGCAGCCTGGCTCCGGGTGTGGGGGCTCCTGGGGAGGCTTTGGGGTTTGACCACCAGCAGAGCCTCTGCCACCTTGACGAGGAAAAGACCTGACGGGCTGCTGCCACTTAGTGTGAGTTCGGACACCACGTCCGGCTTTCCAGTTTTAGAGACTGGAGCCCTGGTGCAGAGACGCTCGATCAGGGAAGGAAGCAACAGGGACAATTTGCATCTGATGTTTCCGGCAGCTGTAGTTCAAGTCTGGGGTTCGCTCGGTAAATGCATGGCTGCTCCCCGGCCGCCCGCAGGACTGCTGCGTTGAGGCCGTCGGGCTGTCTGCACCCCGGCTGCTGCGGCTGCAGGAACTGCTGGCTCGGGGAGTCAGATTACACTTCCCTGGGGAATCCATACGATATCCCCCGTGCTCCAACCTGCCTCTTACGATGGGTCTTAACCTGAGCGGAGAGCCGTGTAGCAGATCGAGGCCCTCCCGGGTGTCCAGGGGCGCCCTCTTCCCTCCAGACTCCCGCTGACCTCTCACCGCACCAGGCTCAGAAACCACTCCCGTTTCTTTGTACCCGAAACTCTGCAGGAAGTTTGGAGAAGTCACGATTGGCCCCACTCTCATCTCTGCTCCTTCCCCTTCCTTTATCCTGGGCGCTTCTTTCTGTTTCCTTCTGCTGTGGCTGCCGTCGCCCCCGGACTCTGTTTCCAGAGGCCATCAGGAGGAGGGCCATGCCTGCCATCCTGGGGTGTCCCTTCCCCAGACTGGTTCTCATCAGAGCTGGGGCTCATTTCCAGGTTGTCCTCGCGGAGCCCGGGTTGCCCTGCTGCTTGGTGTTGGGTTGGAGGGGCTGCCCCTGGGCTCTGGGGATCCTGGGCCATGGCCCAGGCCACGAGGGGCTCTGGCGTCTCATCTCCCGCCAGACTGGAAATGTTTGTAAGGAGGCTCCAAATGGGCTCAGTAACGACCAGTCCTCACAGGCTCACATCACGCCTCCATCTCGAGGCTGTGTCCTTGGGGCAGCTTCTGGGGGTGAAAGGCAGGCAGAATCCATATCCTGGACAGGGAAGGGGGTGAGCGGCCTCCCAGAGCCCAGGTCCAGCTGTAGGTTAACCGGTGGTCATGGTACCCCAGGACCTTCCCCAGCAGGTGCACCTCTACCCATGTGTGCTGACGCCGGCCTCAGGGAGGGCAGCGGGGCAGGAGGCTGCGCCCAGAGAGCAGCTCAGGCCCCGTGCGACCCCTGCATCCCTCCTCCCGGGGCTGCCTGGCACGTCGCCTGAAACCTCGTCCTTTCTCTTCTTACCTGAGCCCCAAATGTAGCAAAAAATGACAATTTAATTGACAAAGCTAGGGAGAGTTGGAGGTTAATCTCTTTCTGTCTCTGCCTCTCCCTCAGTTTCTCTCTTTAAAGCTTTTGGTCTTTCTGTCTCTCTGTCTCTTTCTCTTTCTGTCTCTGTCTGTATCTCTCTATCTCTGTCTGTATTTCTGTCTCTCTCTGCCCTTGGGTCTCCTGAAGTTTGCCCAGCGTGCACAGAGTCACGCCTGGCCATCCTCGTCCTCCCCCCTGCGGCCCTGGGTACCAGCTGTGGTCCCGGAGCCGGGCCTCCAGCCTCGCCGGCTCTTCCCGCACCAGGGAGGCCAGGTCACCTGTTCCCCATGGGGAGGGTAGAGAAGTCTGTATGCCACCGGGCTCTGTGAACCGAAATGTCCAAGAAGAACGCGTGTGCTAACCCTCAGTTTGACTCAGCCAAATTCTAACCAGGCTTTGCTTTTTTTAAAAAAATCACTTTTTTTGGACCTTTTCTTCTTTACTTTCTGGGTTTCCCAGTTCCACTGAGAACCATAAGTTTCTGGCTGTGAGATCGAGGCTCTCAGGGCTGACATCCCTGCTGTCTGGGCATTCCCAAGGGCGAGCGTGCCAGTCGAGCCTCGGCTCTGCGGGCAGGGAGGCAGGGGCCCAGCGGGGCACGAGGGCAGGCAGTGCGTGTGAGCGAGGGGCCCTGCAGCCCAGCCCCCGTCCCTGTGCTGGTGGGCTTCTCGGCGTGCGTGTTCCATGGGCCAGAGGGCTCTCTGGAGGAGGAGGGACAGCCTAGGGACACACGTGATGAAGTCATGACCCAGCATGCACAGTGTCCGGGTGGGCTCGAGGGAACAGGTTTGTGACAGATGTGGAGTCTCTCCAGGGGCCTATTGCCGGCTCCAGACAATGGGGACAAACAGGTCACTGTCCAACCATGACGCTGGGCAGCGTCCAGCAGACTAGACGGTTGTGCATCATGTGACCTGTGCCCCTGCTGGAGCTGTGGACAGTGGGCTGGGGCTAGGGGAAAGGGTCATCGCTCTCCAAAATGCTGCCCAGGAGGGGGCTGTCCCCCTAAGTTCTGAGGGTCTGGGTGGCACGTCGCGGTGGGGAGTGTGCTAGGCACAGAGGCGCCTGGACATGTACCGAGGACTCATGAGCGTCTCCCGTGGCACAGGGGCTGGGTGCAGAGCGCAAGGTGCTCTGAGAGGGCAGCTGGGCAGCCACGGGGGCCCTCCCGGGCTGTCAGAGCAAGGCTGCAGGCAGAGAGAGGGCGCAGGCTGGTGCTGGAGCCCATGATGCTGGGGGTGGGGGTGCATCCCATGGTACTGGGGCACAGGGTGCAGCCACAGTGCTGGGGGGCAGTGGCAGACGGGGTGCGCCCTGTGATCCGGGGCTCCTGTTTCTGGCTCTTCAGCTGTCTGTCCGTTAGGGCAAGAGTGCACTCTGCCCCTTTACCCCGACCCTAGGCCGTGGGAGGGCAGCTGACTTCCGCCTGACTGCAGAGGATGAGCTTTCCGCAAGAGCTGCAGAGTTCGTGCCAGCCCGGCCGTCTCCACGGGCTGCCTTCTCTTCTATCTTCGAGCCGAGTCGGAAGTGAGGCCTTCGGGGCGGGGGGGCGGGTTGCACTCGGTGGTACGGTGCCCAGGCTGACCTGAAGGGCTGCCACGGGGGGCTGCGTGGGGTTTCGCCATGGTGAGAGGCTGGCTTCTCTCCTCATTGCCTCTACCTGGAAACGTTCATGCTCAGGCTCTCTCCTTCCCTCCTTTAAATCCACTTTCTGAAGACTGAGACTCACTCACCTTATGGAGGTTACATAACACAATCAGGTAAAAAATGCAAAACAAAGGACACACATGTCATCATTACTCCTGGGGCCTGTCTCAGAGTCGCTGGTGTCAGATATGCCCGCGGGGCCGTGGGTTAGTGGTCAAGCTGTGGGGACCACTGACACCACAGTGAAGGGAGACTCAGAAAACCCCCAAGGCCATACTGACATCACACAAGCAGGCAGCTCTGGGGATGCAAGTCCCCAACGATGCACCTGGTGGCCTGCGGGGCACACAACATGTGCTCTGTGCCCCCCTCCTGCCAGGTGTCCGCAGAAGCCCCATGTGGCTTTCCAAACTGCCAGTGGCTGTCAGTGCCCTGGCCCGGCCCCCGAGGGTGACGATCTCTGAGCTGCAGGACCCTGGAGGGCAGTGGCCTGGGACCTGAATGTGGGCATGTGGGCCACGCTGGGAAGGACTTGGTTTCCCTTTGGGGTGTCAGTGGGTGGGGGCTGGTTTCTGAGCACTACTGAGCCACCGTGCTGACAGCTAGTCCCACACATCACCCTTGAGTGACACAGCAGCCTCAACGTGGTTACACTTGTGACCAGGGTGACGGGTGTGTGGGCCCTGGGGGACGGGGTGTGGGGGCATGGGTGGGGCATGGAGGGTTTGGGCCACCAGTAGGCGGTCCTGGTCCCAGGGGATGGTCCTTCCCTGGTGTTCTGACCTGGCTGGGTTCCCGTTAAAGCCAGGCAGGGTGGTGGGACCTGGAGGCGTGGCACACGGGGAGTAACCACATGTGTGCAGTGCAGATGGGGACCTGAGCGCAGCCGTGCTGGCCGAGGCGACCTGCTTGGCCAGCCTCCTCTGTGAGCACTGCCCAAGGCGTTTCTGGCGCTGGCTGCTGTCTGGGGGTGAGGACTTACCCCAGCGGGACAGAGGACAGTACGCCCACCTGAGGGAAAGCTCTGGATTTTCCACCAGTTTTTCTCCTCTCTCTCTTTCTTTCTGTTTAGAAACATTCCGAGTAGTCTAATAGGGACACTTCTGTTCCATTTCCTCCCGATCGTCAGTCATTCTGTGGCTAATTCACCTCTTGTTTGCAGCCTTTTCTCTGGTGACACTCAGGGCACAACATAGAGCCGATCGCTGTCACCAGCCGCGGAAGTGGACACTGGGCCCCGTCGTGAGACACACTCTCGTGCGGACTGTAGCACCACACAGGCCTCCTGGACTCGTGCTAGAGGGACTCTGTGAGGACGCAATTCTGCAGGAGGCGCCTCCCTGGGCCGCCACGGACTGGCCAAAGAGGGCCCATGGGGAGTGGGCAGCAGGACTCCGTCTGGCCGTGTGCCCTGGGCTGCTGCTGGTGGTGGGTGGGGCCAGCTACTGAGCTCAGTCCTCGGGGCTGCAGGACGGGAGCGTGGTCCTCTTCTGTCACCGTGCCCTGTGCTGGCTGTCCCTGTCAACACGCAGCTCTGCTGCACTGGTATACGGTCCAGCTCTCAGAGGGGAGATGAGCCTCCTGGGCGAGGCCCTCCGCCTCCACATGCCCATCTCCCGCTGGCTATTTTCAGTGCGGCGTGCCGGCATGCCCACGCCTAGGGCTCGCTCTGTCGCAGCCCCACGGCCGGGCCTGCTGGACGCCCTGGGTCTTGTCTTGTGCTGGCTCCGGCTCCTCCCTCTCTGCAGACAGCAGCTCTTCCTCCAGGAAGCCTTCCTGACCCTCGGTCGGTCTATCGCCAGCTCCGCGTGGGAGCTGTGGGAAAGCTGGGGGCGTTCCGTCAGGCGTATTGTTATTTTAGCTCTCATCCTGTAATAATTAAAAGCTAATTTATCAATTATGTCTTGGAAACCAGCATAATCTTGCAGTTTCATTTAGCAGAAGTTGCAAAGTGCGCCCCTCGCCTCGCTGTGACTGATGCGCTAGAAACACGAGTTAGTGGGATGTTGAGGGGACTCGGGTGCGGCTCCCTCCCCTGCTCCACGTGCTGGGCGTGCCGACTGTGCCACGCCGCGGCGAGGAACCCGGCACAGAAGGACCGAGTGCAGCGTCCCGGTCACACGGCTGATCGTCGTGGGCAAGGGTGAGTCCCTGGAGTGCTGGACGCTCTGGGGAGCAGGTTTGCAGATGAGGGTCTTGGAGCCGTGGGGTGTCCGTGGACTCACTGCTGTCAAGGTCAAAGTCCGCTGGGTTTGTGGACAAAGAATCTGGGGCAGAGGCAAGAGCACAGCGGAGGCCGGCCGGGCGGGCCGTGCACTGCAGCGTCTGGGCTGAAGTCCCCACACACGCCAGAGGAAGACTCCCCACGGCGCCTGGCGGGGTCGGGGTCGGGGGGGCTCTGGGTCTGCAGGGCATCGTGCGGGGAGGGCTGCGGCCGTCTGGGAGCCGGGGTGTTGTGGTGGGGACGTCCCGAGTCCCTGTGGGGCTTCTCCCCGGCTGTCCCCGTCTCACTTCTTCACGCTGTCCTCCAGGGGTGGTGTGGACTTCGAGGGGCTTCACGGGTGCGTGTGGTTCTTGCTGCAACGTAGAGCCCTGAGGAGCCCCAGACGCCTCCTGAGGCGGGCTAGACGCGGTGGAATTCGGCGGGGCTCGCCTGGATGGACGGATGTGCAGAAGGATTTGGCAGGGACGCGTCGTTCGACTCGTGTGAGCAGTGAGCACACATGAAAATGGCTCGAGGGCGCCCAAGCCCCCGGTCCTGTGAGTCGTTCCCTAGGAAGTCGGGGGTGGGGGTGTCCTGCTCCGGAGATGAAAAGAAATTCTAGAAGCAACGTAATCTTGAGAACTAACACCGCCCAGCCGCATGGGGCCTGCCGACGCGCCTGATCTGTGTTGCCGCGTCCCCTTCTAGACTTGCCCACGTGACTTTGAAAACCACGGTTAGGACGAGGATTGTGCACATCTGTACTTGGTAGCGTTGAGGGCTGGGGTAGGCGAGGGGGAGGGCGAGTCACAGCCGCAGCCTGGGAGCTGCGAGGGTAGAGGCGCGCCCGCTGCCACCAGGCGCAAGGAGCAAACAGCCCGAGTCGGGCGGCTGGGGGAGCCGCGGCTGCTTCTCCGACTTCCCGCCACCCTCCTTTGCAGGCTTCACGTTTAAGGGGAAACCTCGTGCCTAAGCTTAGCAAAAACGATTCAGCACCCAAGCCTTCATGGCATATTGCAGTCATTTTTAAGGAGGACTTGTTTTAGTGCAAATGTGTACATAGACCAACTACTTTTAAAATTAACTGGACAGCGTGGTGTGAGCGCCGTTGTGGGCTTTCTGTGCTGTGAGTGGTTGTTGCCTGAGGGCGAGGGATGGCCAGTGCACGAAGGGCCGCGGTGGACGGTGGGGCCCTGACATGTGTCTGTTTGTAAGACGCCCACGCTTCCGTGCTGTTTGGTAGAACGAATAAGGAAAATCTCACCCCATTGCCCTGGGGTGTTGGCATACTCTGAA
This sequence comes from Lontra canadensis, assembly GCF_010015895.1. NCBI lineage: Eukaryota > Metazoa > Chordata > Mammalia > Carnivora > Mustelidae > Lontra > Lontra canadensis. The sequence continues at coordinate 6,555,615 of NW_022631091.1, forward strand.
CTTCAAGTGAGTCACTTGTAAACCTTTTGGGGTCTTTCTTGGAGACTGCGAGAAGGGCGAGGCACAGGGCGAGGCCCAGGATGCGCTTCCAGGGCCCCCCGCCCCCTGCTCTGCTGCGGCTGAGCAAGCTTCTGTCTTCCAGTGGCTTTTCAGTGCACTATCGTGTCGGGTTTCCTTTGAACATCTATTGGGAAGCTGGTGTGGAATTCCGGTGCTGTTAAAAGCGTTTGGGTGTAAACCGAAGTCTCTCGCAGCACGTTTGACGAGGAGGAGCCCATGCAGACCTTCGGTTCTTCTCATCGAGCCTGGTGCCCGGCGGTGGAGGAGCGCCCGGCGGGAGAGCGGCAGCTTGCTGGCGCAGACTCTCCGTGAGCCCTGGACACTCCGGTTGCCTCTGGGCACTGAGACTTAAAACGCAGAGTTCTAGGTCAGGGCTGCGATGCGGATACGCGGAGTCCTCAGCGGGAAGACGGCACGTGGGCTTCTCAGGAGTGTCGTCATTTACTGAGTCTCCGTGACGGTGGCTCTTGTCTAGATCAGCCAAGTGGCCAGGGCTGTGCCCTCCTCCCACCCAGCAGTCCTTCCCTCTCCTCCCTTAACTTTTGCCACTTTTGGCTCCCTGAGTGGCTGAGGTCAGCCAAGCTCATCCCTCGAGCCCGCTTTGTGGGTAACTTTGGGATTCCAGTTCCGTCAAGTACCATGAAGGCCGTTCCCATATTCTGCAGTCCATGCCGAGCTCCAATGGATGGGCTTCAGGGAGATGTCGCATTTTCAGTGACATGGGAAATGCATCTGGTGTCTGCAGACGGGGTGGTTCTTTCCAGGTGGAGGATTCCAGGCTCCCCTGAACTCTCTGCTGGCTGGGGTCACCTGTCCTCCTCCCTCGTTTTGGAGGACCAGCCTCTTGTGGTGTTGGACACACATGCGGCTGTCATCTCATGTTTCCAAAGGTAGGTTCTGGTGACTGACGTGGAATGACACCGTTAGGACATTTGGTGGACGTGCAGACCGCGTTGATGCAGAGATGTTGAGGGAGGGAATGGAGGTGAGTTTAGTGGTCACAGGGAGGGAAAATGCGTGGGAGACAGGGTACATCAGCTGGGGAAATGACCTGACGTCAGGGCTCCTAACGCTGTGCACTCTGCGCCTGCTCTGTGTGCAGGGACCCGGCGGCGAGACTGAAATGGGTGTGTCCCCGGCAAGAGGGCTAAGCAGGTGAGAGGAACTGCTCTTCCTACCGTTTCCAAGATCCGCTAACCCTCAGCCATGCTGGCAGTGATCTCGCACACACAAAGCAGGTGCTTCATTTGGAGGCCCCCACGTTTATTTGAGGACCCTGTTGGGGTCCGGCGCTTCCAGGCAGTAGGTGTGACTCTCAGGGGCTCGCTCCAAGTCCCCTCCCTCACTACCCAGCTCTCAGGGGCTCTGTTCCTCAGACATGCTTCTGACCCGAACTCAAGAAACACAGTCATAAATTGTAGGATGAGAATTACCTGCTTAACGTAAAGTTAAGCCTCTTCCCTCTCCATTTACCAAAGCTCAAGGCCGTTCGAGCTGGTGAGTAACGACGAAGTGATTTCAGTTGGTGCCTGTTGGCCACACTGACTCTTCTCTAGTCGCAGAAAGGGGGAAGCCCTTCCTTCGCGTGGCTTGAGAGGGAACTGGAATCTATAGTGTCGACTTCTTCATTTAATGCCTGCGGATGCTTGAAGGGATTTGGTATCAGAACGCGGAGGGACGTGAGGTCGGGGGAGGGAATGCCGACCGAGGAGGCAAGGTGCTTCTGGTGCAGGTGGCAGAAGGACAAGGAACGACGTCTGGGTAACGTCCCCGGCTTGCAGCAGGCGCCCACCTGGACAATTCCTGCGTCCTCACACTTCCCAGGTGATCTCGGGGGACAGCCGCGCAGAGGGCCCCAGGACACTGCCGGGGTGTGGTGGTCAGGGACAGGGGTTTCCGCGGAGAGAGGCGGCCCAGAATGGAGCTGAGGTCGGTTTCTGTGTCACAACACGGTGTGTCCCTAGGACTCGAACCCCCGGTCCGTGGGGGCAGCTGCTGCGGGGCCGGCCCCATGGTAATTCCGGACAGTGGTTAGTGGCAGGTGGGCAGCCAGAGGCTGCTGGAGGGGCAGCTTGTCTGGCTCTACTTTGGGGCATGTTACGTTCACTGGGGAGGAGAAGACAAGCACCCCCGGCCGAAAACCATGTGGGGACATTAGCGCGATGCGCCAAGCACTCCTGGCTTCCTGGGTCTGGGCTTGGTTTATGCCACGTCCCCTCACATTCCCACTGCACCGGGGGTCCGAGGCCCAGCATCAGCTCCCACTGTGAGGACAGTCCCACATGCCACAAATAGACAAACTCAAAGACACCGAGCGCCACGGACGTCAATCACCCACGACTGACCTTGTAAGTGGTAGCGTTTCCCAAGTTTCCGGATTTCCCCCGGGATTGCACCAGTGAGCTTTGTCCTGCTGCGGCAGAAAGAGCCCTCCTGGGACAATCTCGTGCTGGAGAAGACCTCGGGGAGTGGGACAGAGCGGAGGGGTCCAGGGCAGGGAGCTGTGACCACAGAGTGCAGACAGACCAGAGAGACCCGGGAGCCTCCCTCAGCCAGCAGGGCCAACACACCAGTGGCTCAGCAGCAGGTCCCGGGTGGGGAGAAACCCCAGGAGGGCGGGGCGGGGGCGGGGCCGGTTTGGGCCAGGCCCCGCCCACCACAGGAAAGCCCCGCCCCAGAGGCTGGGCCGCTGGCTCCTGGGCTCTCCCCTGCGCCCCACCAGACCGCAGGTGTCAGAGCCGGGGCTGGAAAGGAGCCTGGTAGACTTTAGGTCTTGCTGCGTCATTTAATGTGCACTTCTCGCCCACGCGTCCACACATTCTTCCTGTTCTTTTTTTTTTTCTTTAATAAAGAGTGGATTTCGGTGTTGGTTCATGTAGTCTTTGCTCAGCAGCACTGTGTGACCCTACAGCTGCTGTCGGTGTGGGTTTTTGAAAATTAGTATTTTATTTCTTAAGTTCTGGGCTGTCACAAGAAGAGCCTTTGCTCTCAGAGGCCCTTGGTCTCCCCTCAGCACTTCTGCAAGCCCCTCAGCTGGGCTGCGCTGGGTCGGGAGGGTGGCGGGGGCTGATGGCCGGGGCTGATGGCCACCAGGCTGCTGGTGCGGTCCGTAGGCGGGGAAGGAACTTCCGTTGGAGGCCGTTTCCAGAAGCCTCCGGAAGAAAACCTTCTTCTCATAGTATTTGTCCCAGAGGACAAATTCTGGAAGCCCCGCTGGGTGTAGGGCGTACCTGCGACTTACTTGTGTCCCTGTCAGCCAGGACGGGGCGTGGGAAGGAGGCCGGAGGCAGTGTCTTCCTCCTGGCCTGGACTCCCCGCAGGTGCTGGGGTGGTGCCGGGCAGAGGTGAGCGGTGAGGCCGGCCTAGGGCCTGGGCTTCTCTCCGCCACCGTCTTAGGAAGTGGGGCTCTGGCCGGGGACTGTCCCAGCCCATTGCTGGAGGCCCCCGCATGACGGGGTGGTCACTGAACACTGGGGCCCGTAGCTCCAGCTATCCCTTGGGGGCCATGGGGCCTGAGCTCAGTCAGCCCCGAACCCACGCGCTTGGACAGAAATGGAAACCGTCTCTTGTGCACGTGAACTTGATCGCACGTGGCTCACACCTCGGCAAACCTGTGAAATTGCTTTGGCCTTTGAGTGTCCTACTGGGTTTATTCAGACGCTGTCCCGGTGGATCACGGATCTTCTTTTGACGGCTCTGCCATGGAGGACGGTTTTTCAGACTTTTCTTAAATTCTGGGCAGTGCCAAACGTGGAGAGATCTTCAGTAGCGGCAATGAGACTCTGGCAACCCGCTGCAGACCTGTCGTGTTTTCTGCTCAAACAACGGATGCGTTTCATTAACACCTGCCCCTTAAACGTAACCCCGGGAAGTGTCGTGTGCCCCTCCCTGCGCCTCGGCTCAGCAGGCACATGCTTAGTCGGTCGGTAACAGCACTGAACAAAATCAGAAGCCAGGGACAACATGCCGGCGCACTGACCCAGGGCTGTGTCCAGGCCTGGGAGCGGACGGCTGCAGGCTTCTCCGTCCCCACAGCGACTGGAGCCCGTGAGGCCTGCGTGAGGTGAGGTGGGCTGTTGGCTCTCCCTGCTGCTGCCGCACGTGCTCACGAGTGTGTGGGGGCGTTCAGGTGGTTTTCAAGGCCGTCCTCTCAACGTATGTAGATGCCCCGTGGAGACCTGGAACCATCCCCTGTTTCCCGCATCCTCACGGGCTGAGCTCACTTTTGCAGCACACGGTAGGTGTTTTGGAAGTGCTGCCTCGGTAGCTGGCCGGGCTCGTGCGCACCCCTGCTTTCCCGGGGTCTCACAGGAAGCCGGAGTCCTGGGTAGCAACCGGAACAATCAGGTCCCATAAGCTGGCATCGGGGATGTCCACACGGCGCAGGTCTGGCCACCCTTCGCTGACGGGTCCCATCCTGTGCTGCTCAGGGACCGAGGCCAGGGCAGTGCAGCCCTCTGTGGGCAGCCACGGCCCTCGCTGTGGGCAGAGTCTTCCATGGCCCCTGACTGGTAAGCAGGTCTCTATACCACATGAGGCCCTGCCTTCCAGGGTGCTGTCTCCGGCCCTTGTGGGGCATCAGGGGAAGGGAAGGGAGCTCCACCTTCTGAAATCTCCACTTCTCTGGGAGTTCCCGGCTCAGGAAGAGTGTGGCAAACCTCCGGTGGGGGGGGGCTTCACTGGGGGGCCCGGAGCACGTTTTATAAACAGACGCACATGGGGTTGTGTAAACACAAAGGCTGGGCTGCTGGAGCACAGGGGAGCCTGGAACTCCAAGGGTCAGGGTTTGGAGACGGAAACGATCTTCTAAATCTTTCTGTTTGCAAACGGTGTCCTGACATCAACAAGCGTTAGCGGTTCAGAGCAGCGCGCAGACTCGGGCCGGCACCCAGACCCCAGTCACATGCCTTTGTAGTAAAAATAACAGAGCGTTAGGCTCCCTCCCGACGGAGCTGGTCCGGGAGATGACGTTTAGGAAGACGGCGAGCTTTGACCACACCGCGAGCTCTGCCAAGGTTCCTGGTCTGTAGGCTTGTTGCAAATGCCTTCTTGTCCCTTGAAGAAAACTGAATGGAAATTTCCAGGCCATTCAGGGGAATCTGACATGTGTCTTCTCCCCGGTCCCTGGGCTTCAGGGCTGACTTAGACAATAGTGTCCTCTCACTCGATGTGCTCACAGAAAAGACACACGGAATCGTATGTGCGCTCCTGTCCTCAGGACTGGCCCGTGTGACCGTGTGTGGTTCTCAGGCAGACGCCTCCCGGTGTGGGCGAGGACCGACGTCCACCAGCACGTCCCGTCGCGCACAGAGCCCGTTGGCCTCAGTCGGGTCCCCTGAAGCGGGACCTGCCGGCCGTGGCCGGAACGCGCTCTTTCCAGTGGAATCTTGGGCCCTCACGGCCCGCTGCTAGTCCTGCAGAGCGTCCTTCAGAACAAAGGCCCCATCTTCCCGTCGTAGGGCATCTGTTCCTTCCGAGAAGGACCTGTCCGCTTTGCCACAAAGATGGCTTCTCATTCCAGAAAATTCCGAGTTTTAAACGTGGTCACCTGTGCCATTCGTTTGCTCTGTGTCGAACACATATAATTGAAGTTTTGGAAAACGCTTCCATTTCAGGGCCCCACATAGTCTGTTTTCCAGTGACGTCACGTCCAATGCATCTGAGGCCGCACATCCCAAGACTCTGAGGATGGGCAACCAGTCTGGCTTCTCCGCACGGCCTTTCGAGGCACTTCCAGAGTGATTTTCACCGAAACATAAAAAGGGAAGAAATACCAAATGCAAGATGCTGAGAGCTTCTCCTCTACCCACCCCACCGTATCTGACCGTGTCACTGCTCGGATTTCTGTCTACGCGCATCGGTTGTGAAACGCTCCTCTTAGAAACCGGAGGACGCGGCTGTGAGTGGGGGGACGGCCCGAGGGGCCTCCTTGAGCTCCGGGACCGGCTGCTGGAGGCCACCCTGTCTCAGGTGCATGTCCATGAAACTTTCCATGCTGCTATTGTCTGCGGCGCCTTGATTTGTCAGGAAACGTAAGATTAAGACTCCTGCCCAGTGAGGTTTTTGATGTCATCCTTCGCGCTTTTGATGTCATCCTTCGCGCAGACAGAAGGGAGTGCAGGCTCTTGCCCTCCACGGCCCAGATGCGGAAGGAGCTCGATTTCTCGGGAACAGAGCCCTTTTCTGTGTGTCACTTTGTAGCCAGTGCTGGCTACAAAGTGACACACAGAAAAGGGGGTGTGTGCGGCGTGTTGGGCAGCCCTTCCCCCACCCCCCGCTGCTGGCCCCACCCTGTCCTTGCTGTTCTCCAGGGTCACCTGAGCAAATGGTGTCCCCTGGGGTAGGTTATGGCTGGTGCACCAGGCACACGTCGCCTGTCCCCTAGCTGCTCTGGGGCTACAGGTCCTCTGTCCCCTGCGGCATCAGGTGTCCAGTCTGGTGCTGGTCCGCACACCTCAGTACGACGGAGGCTCAGCGGCGACCTCCGTTCTGACGGGAAGGGCTGGGCAAAGACCGAGGCCACCACAGCCTGCCTGGGAGGGTGCAGGTGGGGAGGCGGCCACACCGGGCCAGGCCTCCTCCCACACCTGGGTGCGGTGCTGCCGGAAAGTATGAAATGGCGCATTCGACAGTCAAGGCGCTCCCGGTGCGGCAGGACGGGTGGTCCCCGGGGCCCCTTCTTGTCGACACTGCAGGGCCTCATCTCCTGGGTCTGCTGCCCTTGTTCCCATGGCTGCTCCTCAGCGAGACCGGAGCCATCGCTGCCTCCCTCCTCCCTCGTGGTGTGTGAGTGTGAGCGTGTGTGTGGGTGTGAGTGTGTGTGGGTGTGAGCATGTCTGGCTGTGAGTGTGAGCATGAGTGTGAGTGTCTGGCTGTGAGTGTAAGTGTGAATGTGTCTGGCTGTGAGTGTGGGCATGAGCGTGAGTGTGAGTGTGTGTCTGTCTGAGTCCCTCCACAGCGTTGTTCTGACGCAACCACACAAACGCATGCACAGTTACGGGGTGCGGGGTCGGGGCACATGGTCTCCTGCTGTCTGCTGTCTCCTTCCTTCAGCGCGTGAGCCGCTCCCAGCGAGGGGGAGGCTGGTGCAGGAGAAGGGCGGCCGGGCTCACCTTCCTGCAGGACTGTAGGTGGACAGCCGCCTGCTGAGCTGGTTTGGGCACAAGGGGCGGGCGACGTTAACTGCCCTCCGGGACCCCGCGTCACGGGGGTAAGGCTGGGGCTTTGGGGTAAGATGAACGAGCTCGCTGCTTCCTTGTTCTGACGTTCCCACGGGCCTGCCGTCAGTGCCCGCTCCTGGGTTTTGTCCCAGGGCTGACTGGTCCTCCTGTCCAGGCACCCTGTCCTGCACTGAGCCCTCTCTGTCTTCTGTCTGGTGCTTGGTCCTGGCCCCCTTGCCCTCTGTGCACCCCATGTCTTGGTAATGCCATGACGTCCAGGTCTTTAAACACCACCTACAGTCAGATGGTTTGCAAATTTATCTGGCCAGCCAAACCCCAGATGCACCTGCAGCTGCCTCTGCAAGAGCTCCATAGCTCAGACATGGTGCACAGCTGCCCATGCTACACACTGCACAACTCCGGGGGTTTCTCCACATGTGCAGTAAAGCACTGTCACCGGCTCAGGCTAAGCTGTTGCTGTTTGACTTAGAAAACATGGAACAAATGACCGAGTTTTCAGCTAAGCCTCCCCCCAGCCTTCTGAGCATTTAACATTTTCTAGCATTTGGGGTATGTGGGCTGGTTCTGAGGCGAGACCACGTTTTCCTAGTTATCGGGATGTGTTACTGGTTCACTTCACTTTTGAATGACACCACACTGCTAACTACACAGAAAACTAGTTTCTAGTCCTGGGACTAAGGATTCAGACACACTTCTCAATAAATTTTTTAAAAAAGGAAGTGAAGGGTGCCAGGTCGATGTGGCTGACTTCAGGTTAGACAGCTCTGTACTGAGCGGGTGCTCATGCTCCGACTGACGCCAGATCGTTCTTATTGTAGCAACCACGGAGGTGGGAGACGTGGGGTCAGAAAGACAAGGCCCCACGCGGGCTCTCTCTCTGAGTTGACTTCCTAACTTCTTGGTCTCCTCACGTGACATCCGCGTGCTCCTCTCAGGTTTTGGAGACGATGCCTACAAAGGGTTGCTGGCCTTGTGTGTAACCAGCACCGTTTTGTGCCTCCCTCGTCCCCGTGGAAGCAGGTCGGGCTCGCTCGTTTACTTATTTCTGAGACACCCGTGGAATGGCCGCGGGCCCGCCAGGCACAGGCAGGACTGCCCAGGGGACGACACATTGATCCTGCCCTCCTGCCTCCCACTCTGCTCTGTGAGGCACAAGGAGAGCGAGTCAGACGTGTAGGCAGAGCTCTGTTCTATAAAAGCCTGTGGAAGCCTTGGGGAGAAGAGTGGGAGTTGAGGTCCAGCCTGGGAAGGTGGGGTGTGTCCTGAGGGCGACGGACGAGAGGCTGAGGTTAGCCTGGGGGTGGAGAGGACCAGCGCCCCAGCTGGCCGGATGTCTGCAGCCTGGCGGGCGCTCACTGCAGGGACACTTGTCTGGTAGGAGAAGATGAAGTCCCGGGCAGAGGGGCGGCGGGCTTGGGATGGAGGGTGGCAGGTGGCAGGGAGCCAGGCTCCCTCTAAGCCCTGGGATGTCACAGCAGGGTGGGGCTGGTGCCCTAGACCCGGTAGGACAGGTGGGAGCAGGAGGTGGTTGGGACCAGGTGACTTTGGCAGTCTTGGGGTGTGATGACTAGTGTCTGTGGTGTGACACAGGGTGCCAGGCTCTTCGTGTGTCCGGTGTCCCTGGGCTGCCCGCAGAGCCATGGGGAGGGTCTGTTGCTCCCATTCACAGACTCAGAGGAGCACACAGGTGCAGTGGGACCAAAACGGGGCTTGAACCTAGACACCTCGGTTTTGTTCTTAGTTATTGTAAACTGTAGTGGGCGGCTGGGACTGCCCCCAAAGAGTGGGCCTGTGTTTCTGGGGAGTCCGTCTGGATCCGGTGATGACGGGGGTGCTAGGGATGTGTGCTTGATCAGCGATGTTCACGGTATATGTCGGATCACTCGTTAGATGACAAGGTGGCCGCAGGCCCGGGGTATGTGCCCGCTGTGTGTCGATGGATGCTTGGGTGTTTAGTTTTGCTGTCGCTTTTAGTAACTCACACTTCATCTTCCTTTACTATCCGTACCGTCCACTGGGTGATGGGCGCATCGTCACGCGTTTTCCCTAGGTTGGAAGTATTTTATAGGTTAAAAATAACATGTATTAAAATGATTTTTTTGAGAAAAGAACAGCTGCCAAGGTCCACTGGGGGAATCTAGAAACAAAAGAGTTTCTCTCCCTTGTTATCTCGCCCCAGGGACGACACATGGTGACACTGTGGGGCTGACAGTTTGTGGTCTTTGTGTGGTGTGTGTGTGCGTCCGTGTGCTGGATATGTGCACACCTGTGTGTGCGTTTGTGGGTTGTGTACGGAACCTTGGGATCCGTTCTACACTTCAAAAAATTTTGTTTTAAAACTTTAAATATTTTTTGTTTGGAAATGGTTTCTACACGTTTTACATGATTTTTCATAGACTATTACATTTCTGATGCATGGATTTGTAGAAATTTATTTATCCCAGCCTCTGTGGTTGGCTATTTAATTCTTTCAGATTTACTTTGCTATTAGAGATTAGATCGCAATGCGCAGTATGGTGCATGATGTGATTTTTTTCTTCCCGTGTATTTGGGGAACGGAGTCGTTGCACATCCGCATTTTAAAGGTTTCTGATGTGTGTTTGGAAGCTGTCAGGGTTTCCGGGCCCGTGGAACTCGTGGAGTTGTTGGAACTGCTTAGAGCACGTCACCGCTCACAGCTCAGAAGCAGCGCATCTGCTCTTCTTGGCTTTAGATCGAAGAATCTCTACGCTTGTTACAGGCTTTCACGTGTGGTACCGCTGAGGACGTCCCACCTTTAACCGCGGTTGATTAGAATTAGGGTAGTTCTGTGTCTCAGTTAACTTCAGAAGCTCGGTCCCTGCCGTTCCTTTTCATGTGGCTCCGCACATCTCAAATCCTGATGTCACGTGGGAGCAGCAGGGCTCCAGCCCCACAGGAACAATCGTTCCCGTGGAGGCTCCAGCCCGCCCAGGGACGAACCCGGGGATTCTCAAACCGGCGTGCAGAGCTCAAACGGAGGGGAGGCCCTGCAGGAGAGCGGCTGACCAGCAGCCCGCACGGGCCTGGCCTCCTGCCTCGGGCTCCGGTCCCGGTCGCTCAGCGGCTCGGTGTGCAGAGCGTGGAGTGTTCTCACCCACGCGGCGTGCGGTTCGACGGAATCCCATCGCTGGTCTCTCACGAGGAGTGTTTCAGCAACCTCTTTTCTTCGAGGACACTTGGACCTGCAACTGAGCCCTCTCTCTTTCTTCTGTGTCTGCGTCGGGGCCTGGCATGAGAGGAGAGGAGGGAATGAGAAGCGCGTGCTGAAGACACAGCAGCCCAACGCGGTCCCGGCTGCCGGGCAGCGGCTCACTGTGTGAGCGTGTGCACACGTGCATGTGTGTGTGTGTGTGTGCACACGTGCATGTGAGGGGGCAGCTCACTGGGAGACAGCATGTACGCGTGTGCGTGTGTGTGCATGTGTGTGTGTGTGTGCATGGACACGCACTGAATGTGAGTGGGGCAGCAGCTCGCTGGGAGAGAGCATAGGCTCGGAGTGCGCCCACCGCCAGATCTTCTCACAGAGTGTGCCTACTGCGGGACGCCAGATCAAAGCACGGAGTCATAAACCACAGCTCCGGGCTTTGGAGTCCTTCCCTCCGGTTGGGAGCAAAGGCATAAAGCCCTACTGGAATGAGAGTGGTGTGAGTCTGGACCTGCTCTGTGTCCCGAGGTGGCTGAGATGCTGGCAGTGGAAGGCTTCTGGGTAAACAAGGGGTGACCATGGCTGGGTCGGTAGAGGGGAGCCGGAGGGTTAGCTGAGTCCCCGGACATGGGACTCCTCCCCGGAGAGGGGGTCGGGTGGGCAGGCCAGCAGGAGGAGGAGGGCAGGAGAGTGTTTCTGGGGAGCTGGACAGAGGTGACACCTTGGAACAGAGTGTGCCTGTGCCCAGCGTGGTGACGGGTCGACAGGAACGGGGCCCGTCTGAGGCAGTCGGCTTCTGGCTCAGCCCTCCGGCTGTGCGGGACAGAGAGCCGTGGTGCCGGGCGTCCGAACTCCGAGAGGGGAGCGGCGCGTCTAGTCCCGTGGGACGTCTGGTTTCGAACTGCTCAGGTTTACAGAGAAGGATTCTGCCGTCCATCAGTGAGTAACGACCTAGAACTGACTGACATCGGTGTGTACCGCCAAGACCATCACGCGTAGCCGGTCGTTTCTAAGTACGCTGGAACGTGTTAAGAGACTCCATTTACCAGGAGTTCTGCTCCGCAGAGCAAAGGGAATCAGGAAACGGGAAATGCTGGTAGGTTCTGTGTATTAATAAGAAAAGTCAGGAGTTTCCCTATGGGTTCCAATGGCTCTTCATCAAATTTGAAAGTATTTCGTGTAATAGGTTAATTTTGTAATATTCTGAGTAATTCTGAGCATCTATGAACGGACCGTAGAATGTCTGGGAATGAAGACAAGACTTAGGACGGTGCTCGCCATTTCTCCTCCACGGCCCACGCCATGCCGTCGAACTCCATCTTCTCCCCATCTCGCTGTGGGCACCCCTGGTCCATTCCGGGTCCAGCCCAAGAGGGCTACACCGGAGAATAGCTTCTGACTCTGGAGTCACCAACGAGATCTGAGGGCACAATGGGGAGGCAAGGTCCCGGCTGCGGACTCTGAAGGCAGCCGTTGGTCTCTCTGCCCGCGGATAGCTCTGGCCCGGGACCCTCATGTCCCTCTCTGTTCGAGCTCTGCTGTGTCTCTTGAGGGAGCCCAGCAGCTATTCTGGGGGTTGGGGAGGGGGACCGTCGGGCTGGGGAAGGAGCGGCATAGTGCTGTCCCCTGCTTCTGCGTCACGGACACGGGGGTTACCAGTGCCACCGAGGTTGGGGTCCACGTGGCTTCCATTGGAGAGAGCTGCTCCCACGGCTTTTTTCCCCAGAGCCGCAGGGGCACCCAAACCCATCGCGGGGCACCGGTGAGTCCGTGGCAGGGCGCTCAGAGGCCGTCTGTGGGAACCTGACTCCCAGGCACCTCTGCTCGGGTTCTCTTGGGTGCCCAGGGTCTCACCGAACAGATACTCCTGGTTCCAACTCTGCTGTCCAAGCCCACGTCTGCCATTTCTCATTGTAGAGCCAGAGTCCCGGGCGAGCCCTCAGCCTGCACGGCGGCCTTTCCTGCATGAGTCACGGACGCCGGCGTCCACGGGATCAGCCTGCAGGCTGCGGCACGGGCAGGGCCCCGTTCCAGTGCACGCAGGGCCTCTGTAAGCGTCTGCAGAAGCTGTACCCAGGCCAGCCAGGATGGGCTTGCTTGGTTGTTGTGTTTTGGCGAATTCACTCGTTTCTGTGCCCATGTGAGTGGACAGAAGGCAGCGCATGTGCGCGGGGGCAGGGAGGGTGCGCATTCTGGCAAGGAGACCCAGCAGGTCCGCAGAGGCTGCAGAGACCCCCGTGTCTGCTTCTGTTGGTGGACAGGGTCCAGCTGGGACAGCAAGTACATGCCGCGGCCTTCGCTGTCCCCCGCCCACGGGAACCGCGTCCCCGCGCCCCAGCCCCATCCTCCCTCCACATCATGCTCACCTTCTTCCGCCACACAGAGCAGACCCGCGCCCTTTGCCTGGCTTTCTCCTCTTACCCCGATGGGCTGTCGGAGGTGCCTGTCCTCTGAGTCCCATGCTCCCCGGGGAACAGGCGAGGTTGGCCCTCCAGCCTCCCCTCCTCTCCGTGTGCGTACCCCTGGGGTGTGGCCACCCAGCTCCTGGTGCCAGTCGCCCTGCTGGACCCCCTCTCCTCGGCACTCGGCTCTGGCTGGGCTTCGAGTGCTGTTTCGAGGAGCGGCTGGCAAACGTGGGTGGCCCGTCTCTGGCTTATAAACTGTTCAGCCTTCTCCTCGGGCCTGCAAATGTCTACAGTTTGGGAAATGGAAGACCCAGAAAAGATGTGGGAGGCTCGGTTCTGCGCAGGGAGGCACGGTAGCGTTTGTGGGCTCTGCAGACTCCTGGCCGTGTCTTGTCTACAGAAGGGGTAACTACAGTGAGAATGTGAAAGCCAGCGATCAGAGAAGACACATGTGGCGCTAAGCCTACATGCAGATGTGGCTCGCTCTCCCCTTTTGAGTAGTTTTTTAAAGACTTTATCTATTTATTTGACAGAGAGAGAGAGAGAGAGAGAGCCAGCACGAGCCCGTGCACGTGTCTGTGTCCAGATTCCTCTGTCCTCTAGGACGACAGTCCTGTCGGAATAAAGGCTCTTCTTCCCCAAATGTGATTCAGTTTAACTTAACTACTCACATGGGACGCAGCTCTTTCCCAGCAAGGCCACATTCTGGGTCTGGGAGTTAGAACTTCACATACGGACTTTGGGGGACAGAATTCGACCCAGAACACTGGCAATCGGATGCAGGGGCCACAGGAGGTCACGTCAGCAGAGACTGTTTCCAGATATGGTCACAGTCGCAGATACCAGGGATAAGACGGGATGTTTCTGGGGGGACCCAGCTCAGCCCACAATGTCTACACACCCGATCCTGTCTGTCGCCTTCTGACCCGCAGCCTTGCTTTCATGGGTCTGGGGCGAGTCCGTGTGTGGAAGGCAGTGAGGGGAAGGCCTGACTTCTGAGTGCTTTGGGAGGGGGAGGCCACGGGGACCCAGGTCCCCAGCCAGCAGCTCCAGGTGTTTTGGCCCAAGGATCCATCTCTAGGAGGGAAGAGGGATGCATCCCTGGAAGGACCTGCCCAGTAAAAACTGTTGTGTGCCAGAAGGAGGTGGCGTCGGAAGGGGTGACAGCCCCACACAGGGTTGGTTGACCCCTAACAAGCGTAGAGAGCATGGCTTCCGTCCATGGGCCCCTTGCCCACCTACGCTGGAGAGCACCGTGGGACTCTTGAGGCAAGCAGTTGGTGGAAAGAGTTTCGCGGTTTTAAAACATGATGGGACCTGAGAAATGCCCTCGTTGACACTGTTGAGAGAGAGAGAGCACGTGCACAGGCGGGCAGGGAGAGGGAGAGGGAGAGCAGACCCCCAAGCAGGCTGTACGCCCAGCTCGAGCTGACGCGGGGCTCGATCTCACGACTCAGAGGTTGCGATCTGAGCTGAGGTCAAGAATCTGGGGCTTCACCGCCTGAGCCGCCCGGGCACTCCTGGTGCCCCAGTTTTGTAAGTGATGAAGTCGGCCTCACATTGGGATAGAGCTGTCCCCGGGGCAGCTCAGCCCGGCTTGGGAAGCCTCGGGACGGCAGGTGGGCAACATGGTGGCCGTGCCATGGGCGTGTTGTGGCCCAGCCAGGAAGCCACAAGCTTCTCATGTGGCCAGTCTCCCCTTCAGTTGGCCACAAGCCCACGGCAACCGGGGCCGATGGGGTCTGGGGTCTGCCTTTCCTGCTCCCACTGGGGCGGGATGTGGAGGGGAGCCTCCTGGGTCTATGTCATTTAAATAGGGCGGGGACGTGCTTCCCTCAGAAAGGATGACCGTGCGCAACCCTGGGTGGTCATTCCTGACAACGGGAAGTGTTTCTGGATCATCTGGTAGAATTCGCGGTGGGTCAGCCCAGGTCGTGGCAAATGTTTCCCCTATCGGGCCCTCCCTGCCTGTCTCTGTGCGGGGCCGTGCTTGGTTGGGGTCGCGCTGGGGCTGGGGGAGCCGGAAGGATGAAGCCGGACAACGGTGTGGAATGGAGGACTGGCCTCATTTCAGCAAAGTCACAACTTTGCGTCTGTGGCATTATCGACGCTGAGAGAGTTTCCCAAGTGCACGAGAACCGGCTTGGGAGTGAGGGGCAAGAAGAGAGTCTCTTCCAGAGCCGGTGCGTGGGGCCGGGGGGCCCAGAAGCCTCCTGAGCAGTGCCGCTGGGGTCAGGCAGAGCGTGCGTGTGCAAAGAGCAAAACTGATATTCCTGCTAACAAAGTTGTTCACGAAATCTTCAACCAGACTCTTTTTTATTTTTTTAAAGTTTTTATTTATTCATTTGACAGACAGAGATCACAAGTAGGCAGAGAGGCGGCAGAGAGAGAGAGAGGGAAGCAGGCTCCCCGCTGAGCAGAGAGCCCGATGCGGGACTCGATCCCAGGACCCTGGGATCATGACCTGAGCCGAAGGCAGCGGCTTAACCCACTGAGCCACCCAGGCGTTCCTTCAGCCGGAACTCGGACAGGATAGTGGAGTTAAAATGTCTGCGCAAATGAGCCGTCGGGATGTTCTGATCTTACAGACACAGACGCGGAGACGCCATCTGAGTTCACGTGTTTGGGATCTTTGCTACTTTCAAGGAGCGACACCCCCGTTGGCCGGGTTAGCAAGACTGAAACCAGGTGGGAATGGGCCACGTGAGGTGACGAGCCCGCAAGAGGGAGCTGTGCTGTTGGCTTCGTCTGTCTTTTCTGGAGCGAGTCTCAATGCCGCTGGACACAGGGCGGTGCCGGCGCGGCCGACGGAGGACCCGGCGCACGTCCCCCAGCCCCTGTCCTTCAGGGACCACCGTCCTCTAATTTATTAAATTCCTTTAGTTAATTGATCTCTCTGTGTTTTAGTTCACTTTAGTATTGAATTTGCTTCTGGAGTTACAGTTGGATTTATTTAAACAGGACAATGTCTCCTCCGTCTTCCACCAGCGTGTGAAACATCCCAGCTTGTATTTGAAGAACTCCTTGTGGAGGCAGAAAAAGGTTCTATCTCGAGTGGAAATGCCCACTGCGTTCAGAGCCGCGGTCAGCCAATCGCAGGGCAGTCCTTGTGGCCTCTTTCTGCTCACACTCTGCGCACATGCAAGCACGAAGTTGGTTTGGCTCGAAGACGCTCGTCCTTTCCTACATCTACCTCCCTTCCGGGCCCCTTGGGTTTTAGTCGGGCTCTCCTGGGGGCTGGAGGAAGGGCCACCCATGCCCTCCCATGCCTGCCTGTGCCACGCACACCCGCACAGACGCCCAGTTCTCTCAGCTGCCACCGCTCCATCTGGTTCATCGGAAGCCGGCCGGGTCCCCCTTCAGAGACAGCCCAGGGCCGGAGGGAGACAGGGAGGCTGCAGGGGCTGTGGGACCCCCTGGGGCACCACTGGGTGACGGGGACATTATTATAGAGCAAGGTCGGGTGAGCTGGACAGACTTCTCCCTAGGTTCTGGGACGACAGTGGTGGCGGGTCAGCCACACTGGGAGAGCCCACAGGTAGACAGCGGCAGGAGGTGGGAGCATGTGGCGGACGGCTCGCCCCTCAAGAAAGAGCGTCGGCACCGCAACCGGCCTGCGGCTCCCCCGCCAGTGCTGCCATCCACACGGCGAGGGGCGTTTCTCCCATTTCCCACACCGCGCCCGGCTGGCAGCTTGAACCCGGGGCTATGGGAGGAGATTCGTGTCCCTGGGGATGTTTTCTTGAGTCTTTCATAAATTGCTGGGCAGGGAGTTTCCAAGAAGACTTGAAAACTGGAATAAAGATGACACGGATGGAACGCATAGACGCTCAGAGGTGGTCTGTGAAGGGTGCTGGCTGGAAAGCCGGTCCTCACCAGCAGAGAGGTGGGAAAACCTGGTTCCCGTCATTTTGACAAGATGCCATGTAGCCGTGGTGCTGGCGGAGGCCAGTGTTTCAGGAACGGGATGCGACTCTCACGTGCGGGACGGAGCCAAAGGAAGGCTTCAGGAAACGACCTTCAAAGTATGAAGATGTCTTCAGAATGGACCTCAGTGGGATAAGATTGGGCCCTATGATGGTTTCCTTGCCTGAAATTGTGTTAGTTTGACATAGAGTAACATCAAAATTTTAGGTATGTGACATGCTGGGTGGTTAAAATCATTTCAGATGAGCAAGTTGATAACGCAGAGATACACATATGTGTTTCAAAAATTGCATCCCCCCCCCCCCCCGTTAAATGGCAGCTGAGAAAACCTTCTCCATCGCCATGCACTCCAGGGATAAGTGCCTTTGTCCTTACGGGGTCCTCACTGGTTTTTGCCATCCAGGGTAATTTGACGTGAGCTCCTAACGGAGTCACCGTCCAGAACACGTCATAGGTTTCCACGCAGCGGCCACTTCTGTGAGCTTTGCATGTCTACGGCTGTGGAATCCGAGTGTCAGGAGTGTGGGACCGTCCCGATGCTGTTGGAACAATCCTAAACTCAAGTGTGTCTCTGTTTCCATTACAAACCTCACTGTTTTCTTGGTTTGATGTGATTCCAAGCATATCGGTCCACATCTTGGCGAGGATCTTAAATAGCCGTGGCATATGCTGGTCAGAGTCGTGTCTCCTCGCAGACGGTCCCCACGGATTCACTCGCAGTGCGACGGCAGAGTAGGGCATCTGGGGCCGGGAGGCTGGACGTGGGGGCAGGCACCGTGGCAATCCTGTCCGTCACCTCAATCAGGGGCTTCCAGGGACGTCAGAGTCTTCCCCTCTTCCCTCTCCCCTTTTCCTGAACTTCACACTTAGCATTTTTCTGGACTTCACTGAAATGCAGAGCAAGAGCCCAGCAAAGTCTTTTTGGGTAAGTGAAGCTTCACTGGAAATATTTGCTGGACACATCGTCCCTGCCAAGAAGATGGGAAAACGTGATAAAGGTGTTGGAACTGAGCCGTGCTCTGACTTGGGACGTGACTGACTTTCTGGGGCAGGGAGCCCCGGCGCTCAGAGCAGGCATCATCTGAGGGTTTCGTTCTCCTAACGTTGCTGTCCCGGCCTTCTGTCCGCCGAAGCCCGCACAGCCCAGTGCCCGAGCTGCACCGCCAAAGGTGCAGCCGCCGATGTGCCCCGGCCCCTAGGGTTCCCAGTTCCCTGGCCCAGGACGTGTCTGTTGGCCCCGCCGGATCAGGGCCCTGCTTCCTGGCCCCCAAGTTCCGAGGCTCATCAGCCAGGGCGTGTCCACACTCTGAGTCATGGGATTCGGGCTCTGCCCACCCCCGGGACTCCGGCGTGCTCCTCCCCCGCCTGGAGGCTGGGGGCTCCGGGACACCCACGAGGGCAAGCTGGATTCTTTCATGACTGTCTCTGGCGCTGCTGGACATTTTCCCAGGGCCGTCAGCGCCGAGTGCAGGCAAGGCTGCGGGGTTTGCTTCCGGAGTTCGGACACGTTCCTCGGAAAAACCCCAACTTTGTGTCTCTGTGGGACACTTGCTTTCCCTGTAAGTGTGGCTGATGTGCACGTGATGCTCAGTTCCTCATGGACTGGGAAGACACCTGGTCGGCAGGGACCCTGGGAGCACGGAGTGGAGCTGCTGTTTGGGGCAGCCCCGTGGGCTTCTGGGTGTGCGGCCCAGCGTCCCACGTGTCCCCGTGCTCACTCAGACCACGGGGAGCCCTGCTGCCCGCGTCGCAGCATCTTCTCGCTCCCCAGCTGCTCTGGCTTGCTGTCCCCCCATGGTGCCCCTGTGGCCCCTGGGGCAGAGTTTCCCCATTTGCTTTCCTCCCCACGGGCTCCGCCCCCCTCCTGCTCATTCCCCGCAGCCCTGCCGTGGCCCATGATGGCCTCGGAAACCTCTCGATCCCCCTCGGCCGAAATCACCCACTTCCTCCTCCCTGGAAGAAGGCATTTCTCTTTCCTTCGTAACTAATATTGTGACTCTCAACATAACTTTTTCAAAACAAGGTTCTTTTGTCAGCGTTTTGCCGTGGAATTGATTTTTAGTTGTCCTTTTGCAATTGTTCTAAAAACGTGGGCTTTAGGAGGCTAGAAAAGGGACTGACATCCCTTCAGGCCTTGCTTCCTGGCGGCAGTGCCGGGGAGAGCCATCCTCGGTGAGGGAGATACCGTCGTCCACGGTCGGCTCTGGACTCAGAGCAACTGTGTGGAGAAAAACTGGAACTTTGTTTTATCCTATTTTGTTTTGTTTTTTAGTTTATTTAAATTGAATTCATTAACATGCGGTGCATTGTTAGTTTCAGAGGTGGGGTTTAGTGTCCCAGTGCTCGTGACATCACAGGTCCTCCTTCCTGCCCGTCACCCAGCTGCCCAGCCCCCACCCCAAGTCTCATGGTTTTAGAATCTCTTATGGTTTGTCTCCCTTTCTGATTTTGTACCGTTTTCTCTTTCCCTCCATTCTCCTATGAGGAGCACCCGAATTTTAAGTCTCATCTTACCTGATTAATTTCAGTATAAATGGCAGCACACGGCTAACGGTCCCTACACTGGGATGTACAGCTTGAGATGACAGTAAGCTGCGTGTTCTAAGGCTTCGGAGGGATGCCTGCCGTGCAGCCGTCATGCTCCGCTGAAACACCTTTGCTTGGAGGAGGCTTGTGGGTTAGAGCAGAGAATGGGTTCTCCCTGTGTTGGCACTGGGGAAGGCGGTGTGGACGGTGTTGTAGGGAGTGTATGGGGATTACAGTGTGCAGGTTAGAGCAGAGAGTGGGTTCTCCCCGCGTTGGCACTGGGGAAGGCGGTGTGGACGGTGTTGTAGGGAGTGTATGGGAATTAGAACGTGCGGGTTAGAGCAGAGAGTGGGTTCTCCCCACGCTGGCACCTGGCGGAGGGTGACACAGGCGCTGTAGTGACAGGTGTCAGGTGATGGACTCCAGGAGCACCAGCTCTAGTGAACATGGGGCTTCCAGAACCGTCCCACCTATATCAGGCTTGCACTTACACGTTGCAATGATGATGATAATTTTGGGTGCCAGTGGGACTGCATTTCAGATGCTACATGTCAAAGAACCGTGAAGAGAATTCCCTTGGAAGGATCCCATGCCTTGGCTATCTCGTGACATAAACCAAGACTGTAAAGAATGTGAAGAATTTGTTCTAATGTGCAAGCCAAGGTGAGAGGGAGAATAAGCCATTTTCCTCTTCTGATGATACCAGACATGAACAGCACCAAATGCCCTTCGAGATGGGAGCAGATGAGAGCAGGAGAGCGGGAGGGGAAGGCAGCCCCCCTTCCACGCATCCCCCTGACACTTCTTTTAGAAGGCTGGTCCTGTGTTTCGGGGGAATACTGCAGCCCTGGGGTTGAGGCCTGGGAGAGACGACCCAGCCTTGGCGCCTTTGGGCCGAGGACCCTGCCAGGCATACTTGCAGGAGGGTAATGGCCTAGGTCCCGAGTCCTTGGTGTGGTTCCTTGGTGTGGTGTCACAGACTCGCTGGGTGACCTCCCCTGGGACCCTCCGTCTCTTCTTCAGTTGCAGAGGCACCTGCGCATGGTGTCCCCCGAGGGCCTGGGTCTCTTCACCTGTGTTCCTGAGAGCCCCCCTCCTAGCCTCCAGCCCCAACAGCATCATTCCGTCTGCACCGCCCCCGGCACGTGAGCACAAGGGATCGGTTCTCTCCATCACAAGAAGGGACTCAGACCTTCGCATCTGCATCCTTCCCCTCGGGGCATGGTGGCTGTGCTGGTTGGTGGCGATGAGTATGGGAGAGAGGAGCGTTTTCTACTGCCCCTGCTGAATGCGCCTCCCTCGGGATCCTCGCTGCTCTGCGCACCGGGGCTGTCCCAGCAACGTCCCGCTGTCCGGCTTTTTCGCGCGGCACGTCCTTGTTAGAAGCTGCTTTGTGCTCAGACTCGTCGGGGAACATACGGGGAGCAGACCTGCGGCGAGCATGAGCCCCGCCACCCTCGGTAGCAGGGCGTGGCCCTACTTTTAGGATCCCGGCTGGGCGCACGTCCTGTCTGAGGAAGTGCGAGATCACGGACACGGGGAGGAAGACGGGGATTCGATGCAGAGGGGTGGAGACGGCGTTCTGGACACCTGGGGGTCTTGCTGGCTGTGGACGCAGACCCAGACCCAGCTCCGCTCGGAGAGCAGGGACCCCGGCCCTGACATGAGGTACTTCTTCCCCTTCAGCACCAGCCGGGTCGGAAGCCTCCGGTGCGCTTCCTGGCACACCCTGTCCTCACGCCCGCTTCCGGGCGCTGCGGCGATCTCCCCGTGGCCGCGTGAGCAGGTCGCTTCCAGCCAGGGCTTGTGTCCTGGTTCCTGACTCCTGCCTCGTGGTGCCCACGGTGGGAGCGATTTCCCTGCAAGCACGTGGTCCCCACGGAGGTCCGGCCAGGGCACAAACGATCTGCTGCGTCAGCCTCTGGACGACCTCCCTGGCTTCGCGGGTTGCCCTCTAACGTGCATTTTAGTGTACTTTGGTCTAAATGCTTCGAAATGAGCAGGAGCTCCAAGAAGACACTCCGGCATTTGAAACTGTCATGTCATCAAGGAAATGCATTCGGTCGTCGAGGAAAGCAGGACACAAAGAGAAACAGCGGCCATGCGCTGCTCCTTCCGCCGCCTCCAGAAGTGTGGGGTGCTGGGGGAGTCACGGATCCTGCAGAGCCCCTCTCGGACCACGGGTGCCAGCTGTGCCCATGGCCTCCTTGGGATCCTGGTTTCACCCTGGTCTGCAAATCAGGGTCCCTGCGGGGAAGACCGGGGGTGCACGTGGTGAGCCAGTCCCTGGCAGTGCTGTCAACACAGAGCTGTGGTGATCCCGGTGTGCGGATGGGGGTGTTGGGGAAGCGGAGTCTGGCAGGAGCTTAAACCCTTTCATGTTCATTTTTAGACACTTCTCACGTAAACTTCCCCCCGTCACTGGGAATGGCTCTCCAGGTGGAATGTTCATTTTTGGCACCACTGACGGGCAGAGTGGACATCCGAGCTTTTGTGTGCCTCGGTCCAGAGATACCCGGGATGCCTGCTGAGTAAGGCATGTGCTGCAGAGGGCGGTGGACGGACAGACGGATGGAGTGTCCGGTCAGGCAGCACTGCTCTTTCTAACGGTCACCGCGGGGCATGCTGGCAGGGGCTTCCTCCTGGGGTACACGTGTCTGTCCATGGCCTCGGCTCACCCTCGCCCCTGCAGTCCTGCCTCAGGGTGCCCCACTACCTTCTCCTTCCTTCGCCATGTGCCCTGGCCGCTCCGGAGTGAGTGCTGCAGGTTTACACCAGATAAGCATGCATCAAGTCCCAGCTGCACACCAGACACTGTGTAGGGTGGCCAAGGCCACATGGGGGAACGTACATCCCCACTAGCCTGTGGGGTGGAGGTCCCGTGGGCCCCCAGAGGTGCTTGAGTGGCTGCTCTAGTGTCTCCCCCATGCCAGCCTCGTGCCGTTTCATGAGGTTGTGGTGAGAAGGACACGTAGATCATGACACATTTGGCATTTGGCAGGTGCCTTGATTCTTCCTGGGATTCTGGGTTAGCAAGTGGCACTGGGTTGTCCCTGGAACCAATGGGGATCGTACCCCAGGTCCAGTGAGCCCTCTGTAAGCACCGTAACGTGATGGGAAGGCTGGTGAGAACCTCGGGTAGGGGTGTGACAGCCAGGGCTGGAAATTCTGTTCTGTGCGGTCTTCTACAGGGAATTAGAGTCGAAATCTGCCGTGTGCAGACAAGTCACGTCTGATGCTGGGAACAATGACGAATGTTGACTAATGTGACTGATTGATTAATTTATGTATTTTTTGCCAAAGATCCTTCATGTCTTAAGGCAATACCATCAACATGGTTTTTTCTTAAGGATTTTATGATAACCAGGTTTTCACTGAATCTCAAATTAACATGAACCTGGAACAATTAATAACCCAAGAGATTTCTTGACTTACCTCCAAGAAGTGCTAACAAGACGCAGAAATGCAAGGACGTTGACATTGGTGTTGATGCGGAAGCAGGTGAGGGATACAAATGCAAAGGAAGAGTTTGGGGAAGGGGAAGAGAACAGAGCAGGAGGCCCAACACAGCACCCGCCCATCCTCCGTGTGGGCTGGAACCTAAACCTGCCTGCGGAAAGAGGTGTCCACAGAGGAACTAGTAGAGTCCCGGGAAAGAGCGGGTCAGGGACCAGCAGCCAGCCAGCAGTCTACAGAAACACTTGCAGAAAGTCTCGTGTCCATGCCAGTGGTGAGGCAACAGGGCCAATAAAGAGAAAAATGACGGTTTCTAGGCTCCTGCTTTCATCACTGTGAGTCTGCACTGTTTCCATGTCATTACTGACCATAGAGGCATCCAGAAACTGCGTCCCTGAACGTCTCATCGAGGCTGTTGGGACTGCGTTTCCCCTGGAGGCTTTCAAGCCCTGAGAGGTCTTTCTTGGTTCCCCACTCAAAGTGGACACTCCTCCTGGGGTTTGGTACTCAGAGGCACTGCTCTAGCCCCTATGTTACCCCATCCTACACCTGTCACCCCATCTGTTGGGTCCTCCTGTCACAGGCAGCCCCTTAGCATTGACCCGGAGAGAAAGGCTGGACCTTAATTTGTTTCCCGCCTGTTCGTTGAAAAACCTGCTACATTCTCTTGACCCGGTGATCATGGGTGGTCCCAGGTGACCTGGTGATCCTTTGTGTCTCAGGCGACCTGGTGATCCTCTGTGTCCCAGGTGACCGGGTGATCACCCGTGGTTCCAGGTTTGCTGCTCCCTTAATCTCAGCAGGCAGACCCTCCTTTGAATCCCACTGTCCTGGAGATGAGAAGAGTGGAGAGCAGTCACTCAGTAATTGTTTAATAAGTTCAGCTGAAGCTGGTTGACTTGGCTTGTACTGCTTCCAGCGCATGAGGCAGTGATCGCAAAGGCAGTCTTGCTGGGAGAAGCGCCCTGGGGCAAGTGCCCTACTGGCTCCACTTTACCCTTTGGGGCGGGTTGTAGACACGACAGGTTGTCGCCCCACCGATCCCGGTTCTCTGGTTTACTGCAGAGGCAGGAACTCTTTCCCGGGCTTGTGCTTGTGACTGCGCTCATACCCGTCCTGCGGTTGCTTTCGAGATCATTCCCTCCCGTGCCCCAGTGGGTGTGCGCCCTTCCCGATGCCCTCACCGTGCGTCTGTTCCCCAACCCCCAGGGCGAGTCTCCTCTGCAGATTCAGCAAAGGCACTTCAAAGCCGCACTTACCTTCCAGTGGGCTCTGATTTAGAAAGTTCTCGCTGCGGAACTGCGTGTTTCTTGCGCGATCCCGTAGCATAAACAGTGAAAAAAAAAAAGTCTTAAATCAGTGTCACGGAGGGAAAATCCAGCCACATGAATACGTAAATAGCTTAACCCGTTTCTTCTAACTTTCCCCCGGCTTACACCCTCGCGTTCTGAGCGAAGTATAGACCGTGTTTTTGACGCATTTGCCCCAGACCTACTACCTGTGCTCTGTACAGGATCGCGCGGGCGCCCTCCGTGACTTCCTCCCGCATGTCCTTGCGCGTGGGCACACAGCGCCACGTTGTCAAGACACAGACATGGGGACCCCCGGCACTCTGAGGTCCCTCGGTGTCTGATTTCTCTCTAAATTTGGCAAATTACCTTTTATCTTAACTAGTTTGAAGACCCTCTACCAAGTTCTTTTAATAAACAGTGAATTCTTTAAAAGAGGGCTGTTTTGTTTTCCTTTAACAGGGTTTGTTTGTCAAAGCAAACAGCCCAGGTAGAAGCTCATTGTCCTCCGTGCACTGTCTTCCTCGGAAGATAACTGCTGTTAGAGGGGAGAAGGGGGAGAAACGTGTGTCGAGTGCGTGTTCTCTTCTTTCTGACAAAGGAAAGCTCCCCTGTTCGTTCTGCACCATGAAATTATCAGGAATTATGGTCCAATTCCAAATGCCAGAACTCTGGGCCTTCTTTCTTTTATTGTAAGATGTAGACGCCATCTCTCTCCTTAGAGAAAATGATGACTGCAGTGTCTTACCGTAAGCAATCTTGGGGTTTTGGGAGACGCAAATAGACCCTCCTTCCAGGCCGGACTGAGGGATCGGTGTGGCCTTCGGGCAGGGCCGGTCCTGGGCTCTCGGTTCACCTGTGCTCGGTCTCCCATCTCTGTCTGTCTCTGTTAGTCTCTGTTCCTCTGTCTGTGTTTCTGTCTGTCTTTCTCTGTTTCTTTCTCAATTTTTCTCTATCTCTCTGTCTCTGCTCTCTCTGTCTGTCTGTCTCTGAATGTCTCTCTGTCTCCCATCTCTGTCTGTCTGTCTTTTTGTACCCCCGTCTGTCCCCCATCTGTCTCTTTGTCTCTCATTCGCATGACGCTGCCCTGTGGGGGCCGGGCTGTGCGTGTGACAGGAGCTTTGCAGGAGGAGCGAGGTGCGCGGGCAAGCTCCGGGGAACTGGAGGCTGCGCTTTGGCGGACGCGCTCCCCGAGTTTCCCTGCTATGAGGTGTCGGCACAGCCCAGGAGCTCGGTGGCCCCGGGCTGCACCTCTGAGCTGGAAAGTTCGAGCACATTTGGACAAAGAGAAAAAAACTGGGCCGTAAAACTCCACGGAGACAGAATTCCATCAAAAGATTGTATGGGCTTGCCTCGCCCATTTTTGAATCAAAGAACAACGTTCCGCACAACGTGAGAAAGCAGTGACCTGTCTCCACGTGTCTCTCGGCTGAAGTGGGCCCCAGCAAGTTAGAACAGCGCGTCCCGCCGTGGCCCCAGGCCCCACGCGGGAAGACCCCGCTGCCTCCTGCCGCTGGCACCTGTCTCCCGGCTGGAGCCTTCGTCCGGACATCGGGCACAGGACCACCTTCCCCAGCCCCCGCTGATGCTCTGGGACGTCCGAGCCGCGCCTTCCTAGCCCTGGTGCACTCAGCCCTTCCCTCCCAGGACCCCCACCGGGCGCGCCAGACCCTGCCCTACTCCCTATGGGGTCCGCCCCCGCTCGGGTCCTCCCTCCTCCACGTTCTGTCTCCGCATCAGCTCTGGGTTACTCTGGAAACAGTGCCGGCGAGGACCCCAGAGCCTTCGGGGGAAGCACGGGACCTTTTAAAGAACGACGTATTGAGGGGGGCGTGGACTGAGGGCAGCACCGGGTGTGGTGCGTAAACAAGGAATCTTGGAGCACTGAGAGCATAAAATAAAATAAAATAAACCCAGAAAAACAAAACAAAAACAAAAAAAGAAAAAAAGGGGAGTGAAGTATCTAAAATTTGAGAATTTCCTTCTTTTCTCGTCCTGAAGAGGGAACAAGTGGTCGGGACTCTCTACCTCCATAAATATCGCCGGGACGAACGATGCCAAAAAAACCTGTTCAGTGCGCACAGTACTCAGAGGCCCAGCCGCCCCCACGCAGTACGCGGTCATAGCCACAGTTCTGGGCACTCGGGGGGCTCTGTCGGTGAAGCCTTTGCCTTCGGCTCGGGTCGTGAACCTGGGGTCCTGGGGTGGAGCCTCACATTGGGCCACTGCCCAGAAGGGAGTCTGCTTCTCCCTGTGACCCTGCTGCTCCCGCGGCTGTGCTTTCTCTGTCTCAAATAAATAAAATTAAAAAACAATAGCCACAGCTCTCAGTTTCCTACTTTCTCCTTCCTTGCTTTCCCTTAACGAATTGCTAATGCTCCAGAAGTCAGAGAAAACCCCGTGGGGCAGGGGGTACACCAGGGTCCAAAAAGTGGGTGGAGATTCTGTTTACCCCATGTACAAAGCCTCCCGAGTGCCGCCTTCCTGCTCGCTGCTCTGCCGGTGAGATGGGGGACCAGACAGGTCAGACTGGAATTGTCCTCCGAGGGTGGGGGAGGGGGCAGACGGGCCCCTGGGAGACATGGCTGGACCTGCTGGGTCGTGTTAGGGTACCAGAGTGCCAGGGCAAGCACAGGGACCCTGGAGCGGGCGACGGGAGCATGGCGGCGCAGAGGGGCTGTGGACGGTCCTGGGGGCTCCCTCATGTGGTCCTGCACTCGCGGGCGCCTGCAGTGCCAGGTGAGGGCAGGCCCCGCCATTGGTGTCCACGTAACGCTGGCTGGTGTGCGCACGTGTGTGGTGCTGTTGGCCATGTCACGGCAATCCGCGGCCTCCCCCGGCCTGGCATCTGTGCAGAAGACGGCCAGCTAGTTCCAGTAAGGACCCAAGAAGGGGTTACCTGCCACCCCTTCCCCTCTTGACTCACGGGAGCAACTTCTGGGGGGCGGCAAGACGCGGCATGTGTGGGAGGGGACTCGCCAGTGAATTCACGACCGAGAGCGCGAACGTTGAGGGTCAAGCAGAGCTCCTGCGCGTCCGAGCTGTGTGCAGCCCTTAGCGCGGCTGGCTCGAGGGTCTGGCGGCCCAGGGCTCGGGGCTTCAGGGACCGCCGCTGTGTTTTGGGCCTCGCTCGGCCGATGTGCGTGGCCCCGAGCACACTTCTGTTTTCTGCGACTCTGCGGGACGCCTCTTTACGTCTCTCTGGCTTCTTGTTTTTTCCCTCCCCCAAGTTCCTGCGAGTCGATCAAGATAAAGACAAGGACTGCAGCCTGGACTGCGGGGGCTCCCTGCAGAAGCCCCTGTGCGCGTCGGATGGCAGGACCTTCCTGTCCCGCTGCGAGTTCCAGCGCGCCAAGTGCAGAGACCCTCAGCTGGAGATCGCGCATCGAGGAAACTGCAGAGGTAAGGGGGCGGTGGCCAGTAGCATGGACGGCCACACACGTTGTTTTCACCTTTTGCTAATTTTTATACGCAAAGGCTGAAAGGTTTTCAGTTTGTGGGACTTTTTCGTAGTGTATAGGAAGAGTAATTTCTGTGACTCCCAGGAGCAGAGGCATTTTTGAAGCTGTTTAATGCTCTTTCCTTGGTGTATTTGACCAGGACACGTGCTGCTCTGAGTGTCCCCGGGGGCCGTCCGGCTTCCTTGCATCCTTGTTTCTCCTTCCAGCTCGCGGGACCCACGCAGCACCTGCGCCCGCTGTCCGTGACTGTCCTTCCCATTGACGTTTCACGCGTAATTTCTGATTGTCCTGATTCAAGAATCAGATTTCGGTGTAACCAGCACAAACACCGAAATCCTTCCTATGTTAATGAAGGGTTTGACTCGGCAAAATACGCTGATGTTTCCGCACAAACAGTTGCGTTCAAAAGGGATTTACCTTCTTTTTATTGCTCAGAACCTTCCCTTCTTGGGCAATGGCAGGAGCTTTGGAACACAGCCCTTGGGGACAGAGCCAGAGGCACTGACGTGGAGGAAAGAATGTGGCACATTTGGTCCATTGTCCTGTGTGGGAGTATGGTGGGGTCAGGCTGCAGACTCTTCTAAGGACCCAGACATGGGCCCCCTGGGCAAGGCTCCCATGCCAAGGAAGAGCATGAGGTCAGCCTGGCTTGGGTGAGGGCTCAGTGCCCCTTGACCTTGCCCTGCGGTTCCCGGACCTTAAGCGAGCCCTGGCCAACAGCCTTGCCTGCCAAGGAAAGTACACCCCAAGTGGTCAGGCCGGGGCTGCAGCCAGCGAGTCCCTCTTCATCTCTAACCATGCCTACTAAGCGGAGGTGTCCTAAGGCTACCCCCTCAACACTCCAGCCCCTGCCCCCTCCACCCTCACTCTTGAAGAGGGGGGCCTCAGCAGGGCTCCAGGCTGCTCTTTCCCATCACTTTAAGAGTACAGCCGCTTCTGAGACGCGGTTCTGCTCCGTCTCCGTGTTGGCCCGGCAGGCCCTCAGCAAGGTGGAACTCCCTCGGCCACAGCGCGCCGGGTCTCGGCTCCAAGCCTGGCCACGTTCTGAATCACCTGCTTGTCCTTCCCTCGTGAGACAATCGCGGTATCCGAGGTGAACACGTTCTGGCCATTTCTGCACATGACTAAGTCGGCACCTTGCCTCCTCCTGCGGAGCCCCCTCCTCGGCCCCACGGGAGAGCTCTGCCCGCAGACCCAGGCTCCCACGGTGACCAGCACCGGCGTCCACGCTGGGGCTGTGGGCTCGCCCGGGACGGGTCCTGTCCACAGGCACCGCTAACCCTAACCTGGGTGTTGCCCATAACCGGCAGTCACATGTTCACGAGGGCTTTCTTTCCACCATCGTGCTTTGTTCAGAGTCCAAGTGTTTTAGACCCTTAGCATTTAAAAGCCCCAGAGGGGCCCTAGTGTGAGCCGAGGTGCGTGGGAGGTCCTCTGGCCAGAGACGCTGGAAAGTCCTCTCTGTGAGGGGACAGCAGAGCACTGCCCACTGAGTCCCTTTCTTACCCTGTGGTTGGGTGCTGCTGCCCGAGTGGGAACCGTAGAGAAGTTGTGTCTCCTTTTTGTGCAGGGAGCCATGCCCCCAGCGCTGAGGCCGAGCAGACACACGAGGACGGGGGACACGAGAGGGGGACCGCCCTAAGGAGCACTGGACTGGGGGGGGGGCTCTGCTCTTACTTAGTGGGAAATGGGAAGCCCCGGGGATTTGAGGCAGAAGAGGGACGGGTGCACGCTGACTTGTGCTGAGACGGTGCCCCTCGCCGCACCACGCCCCCTGCCTCCCTCGTGGCTGCGCCGGTCCTTGGCCTGGGCGCACAGGCTCTGGGCATCCGCTGGGTTGGCCCTGGCAAACCTCCCCCGGACCTGCCCCTGGAGGGACGCTCGAGGTGAAGGGAGCAGCTGCTGCTGGCAGGAAATGTGGCTTTAATTCCGTTTCAGTAAGTTACTGCGTTTATGAAAATGCGATGAACAAAGTATTTGATTTTACTTGAAAGGAAGGCTCTGCAGTGGGGGGTGGGGTCGCACTGGGGGGTTGTACCCGGTCCGAGGACACTGGGGGTCTGAGGCCACCACCCACCCACGGGGCGCACAGGAAGGCTCTTCTTCCAGTGCCGGCCCCGCGGACAGCAGCATTCTCAGGAGAGAGCTGTAATTTCCGTGAACAAACCCTATACGATTTATAAGTTAAATTTTACTTCATTCGCAAATATAGTTTTAGAATGTTGAAGCACAGATAGGAAACATCTTTCATAGAAGAATGCCATGAAAGGTGAGATAATTCAAATTAGTGGCATTTGAAATTATGTCGCGGAGTCACATATAAACGCGCACGTACCTCCCACAGTGAAAACTACCTCGAAAGGGCACGCGTGGAGGCAGACGCTGGGTTCTTGGGGCAGCCAGGACTCGCCTTGCCTCTCTTTGTGGGATGGAAGGAAGCAACGCATATCTTTATAAAAAGAGTTTTGTAGATGAAAAATGGTTCTTTCTCCTTAAATATCCTTCCCCAGTTGTAGAAAACAGAACATAATTTATCAAATCCCATCCATCCGGGATCCCAGGGTTCGGCATGGTCCTCGAACCTGTTTTCCCAGTGGCCCTTAGGTTTCGGCGACCTTTGCTGTTTCTGATTCCTTTGGAGAAAACAGACATGAAGGACATCAGATGGTCTTGACGGAGACCCGGACACACGCGAAACCTTTGTTTCTCAAGCGAATGGTCGATATTCCTGAAGCAGCTTTGCTCTGTCTGGCTCTAAAGTCACCGCTCAGCGCCTGCTGAGCTGTTCTGGGATTCTGGTCACTCGGTGCCCGGGCGCCGCAGACACGCGGCGGCTGGGCTCCCACCGCCGCAGCGAGCGAGCTCCCCAACAGCACGAGGCCGATCGATGCTCTGGTTTCCCGGTGTGCACGTGAGTTCTGTCTACACTACCCTGCGGTCTACAAGTGTGTAAAAGCATTGCGTCTGAGAAAACACACGCATCTCACTTACAGAACATGTCGGTGCTGAAGGATGACAGCCCTCATCTGAGCTTTTGGTAACGCGTGTGACCACAGACGCCACATGTCATAACCACGAGAAGGACTGAGATGTTGCGCAAAGCACCAAAACGTGGCTCAGAGACAGGAAGCGAACACGTGTTGCTGGAAACACGGTGCTGGCTGACTTCTCAGTGCTGGTTTGCCACGAGCCTTGGGCGGAAGCGTATCTGGGAAGTGTGATGAAGGGAAGCGAGGCAAGTCTGCACCAGGACACTTGGGAAACCAGCGCTCCTTGCTATGAGTGGCTCCCTGAAGAGTCACCGGGATGAGAATGAGTGGGCTTTGCCTATAAGGTGACCTCCTGGCCCTCGCCCTGCGCTTGATTGACTTCTGGTTCCGCGGCACCCAGGGCCTCTGTAAGAACTTGCGGGTCATGACAACATCGTCTAGGCTGAGGACAGCCTCCTCCCTGCTCTACGATGGCCCGTGTGAGACTGTCCAGAACCCCAGAGGCTCTGGCCCCCAGCTTTCCTCTGACGATCTCTCATTTGGGTTTCAGAGACCTGTAGTGACTGGACAGCTCACACCTCACAAGGCAAAGTGACACAAGGGTCTCCTGGGCCCAGAGGGCAGCTCACCCCTCACGGGGACCATGAAAACAGGACGCCCAAAGCCTCCCAAACTGAACCCCCAACACTAGAAATTTGTTATTGTGCCTTCGACAAAGACTGAGTTAGCCCAGATATTTGGAGATGAAACAGTCTTCGAAGAAGCAATGTTTAGACCCCAGGACTCCTGCATGTCAGGAACCACGGTTCCTGCGTTGTTCAACGTCGTTTTCTACACAAATCGCCCGTGGCGTTCTCACACACTTTACTGGGAAGGACAGGGGCCCCGATGGGTGTCCAGGGACTAAAATGATTTGCATTTTTCTGGATCTGTCTCCTGGGGCAAGGGAAACAGAAGCCAAAATGAGCTATTGGGATTTCCTCAAAATAAAAAGCTTCTGCACAGCGAAGGAAACAGTCAATATAGCTAAAGGCAACTTACAGAATGGGAGATAACATTCGCAAATGACATGCCCAATAAGGGGTTAGTTCCCAAATGTACAAAGAACTTGCACAACTTAAACCCAAACCCCCAAATAATCCAGTTAAAAATGGGCAGAAGACACGAACAGACATTTCTCGAAAGAAGACAAAGGGCCAACACATGAGCAGATGCTCAACATTGTTGATCATCAGGGAAATGAAATGAAATCAAACCACGGAGAGATCTCCCCTCGCACTGTCAGGACGGCTAAAATCAACAAGACAGGAAACAGCAGGTGTTTGTGAGGACGCGGAGAACGGGGAGCCCTTGCGCACTGCTGGTGGGAGCGCAGGCTGGTGCGGCCACTCTGGAGAACAGCCCGGGGGTCCTCAGGAAGTTGAACAGAGCTGCCCTATGGCCCAGCAATCGCACTCCTGGTGTTCACCCCCCAAAATACAGAAGCACTAATTTGACGGGATATGTGCACCTGATGTTTGTAGTAACAATGTCCACGATCGCCAGACTCTGGGAGCCACCCAAGTGTCCACAGACGTGTGTGTGTGTGTGTGTGTGTGTGTGCGTGTGCGCGCACACGGCAGAACGTTACTCTGACATAAAGGCGAATGGAATCTTGCCGTTTGCAGCGACACGGATGCAGCTCGAGGGGATCACGTGGAGTGAAATCGGTCGGTCAGAGAAAGGCAAATACTGTACGATCTCACTCATGTAAGGAAGCCAGGAAACAAGATAAATGAGCGAAGTAAAGTTTGTGAGAGAGAAACCAAGAAGCAGGCCCGAAACCACACAGAGTGCACAGATGGGGACCAGAGGGCAGGGCCGGGGGGACGGGGAGCAGGGGTGAGGACGCGGGGTGCGCGGACGCCGATGGGCAGAGTGATGTGCGGAATTGCTGGACTCGCCCACGCGCCGCGGCTGCCGCAGCTGTCCTGGAACTTAAAGACGCGACTGGCCGTGTGCCACGGAAGCAGCAGGTCCACGGCTTTCAGGTGGCTTCCACGGAGAAGCTGGCATGTAGGCCCTCCTCTTCCTTCCCCTTCTGTGTCTAGTTCGTGTGTCCCGGTTCTAAACACATCGATCTGAGAAAAATCCGGATGCCTTGATTGTAGTTTTGGCCCTCCGTTATCTGTGCTGACACAGGAGGAGTGACCTAAGAAGTTGTTCCAGTATCCGATGCCCTGGTCTTCAGAGAAGGATCTAGAAGCAATCAGCTGTGCTGGCATCGCTTGTGGCAACGTGCCACGGAGGTGGCGGGTACCACTTGAGTTAACGGTCCTACGTCTGACATGCTCCCTTAGATGAGGGCCATCAGCTGCGCTCTCGGAAGGCCGCGAGGAAGCAGCCAGGGGAAGCCTCTGGGTTAACGCTCGTGCTGTGGGCGCCCGTGCGGAGTCAGAGCCGGGCCAGAGCGGCCCGTCCTCTCCAGGTGGAAACACGACTCAGCTCGGCTGTGCGCGCCGGGGGGTCTCTCCGGACCGCTTCTGGGCAACGTCCTCGCCGGCTTCCGTGTGCTCGGGCCCAGCCTCCTGGCTCTGGCTGACTCCTGGTCGGGGTCCCCACTCAGCTCCAGCGTCATCCCGTAAACTTGTGGCACAGAACGTGTGCTAAGGGAAGCGGCTTGAAGTAAAACTCACCTCACGAAAGCTGGTTCCATTACACCCAAAGCATGAGAATAAAAAGAACGTGTAGGTGCCTGTAGGTTTCAAGGTCAGGTTTACTCGGTGCTCCCGCCGGCACGGGTACGAATATTAGAGTCACTTTAGAACGACGTTCGCCGCAGGTTGACCGTAAGATAGCTGGGCGGGGCGCCCGGGGCTCCATCGGTGGAGCGTCTGACTCCTGAGTTAGCCCGGCCTGGATCTCCGGGTCTGGATCTCACGACCGCCCTGCGTTGGGTTCCATGCGGGGCGCAGAGCCCACGTAACAGATACAACAAAGTGCTGGGCATCCCGCACCTCGGCTGGGGTAGATTGAGGGCTCAGGGTGGAGACCCGGAAGCTTCCCCTTTCCGCCCTATCTTGCAAGGGACGTGAGTCTGTGCCCTGCGGGGGTCTCCCTGGAAACGGGCTTCAATCCGGAATCTGACTTTTCCTGCAGAAGCGCTTTGAGCCCTGCTCCCGGGTCCCCGCTCCCAGCCCCCGGCCCCCGGCCCCCGGCCCCCAGCAGGCCTCTTCTAGGGGCTGGCTCCCTCGCGCAGGCCGGTGCATTTCGCCAGCCGCTTACCAACCCTGTCCTGACATCCAGCAGGCAACACCTCCAGTCTGCCCAGGGGGCTAACGGGGAGGAGGAGGTTTCTGGGGCTGGGGGGAGGTAAAGCCAGCCGCTGTGCCGAGGGGCCCAGAGACAGGGATCCTGCTGCACGGGCAGATTTGGCTGCGACCCTCCTCTGTCCTCGGTGGGCACAAACACGGCAGACAGACGGCAGAGTGGGCCCGCATCTCGCTGCTCTGAGTGGGCAGGAGCGAGCACAAGACGGAATGCCCCTTCTGCCCTTCACGTGATACCCATAACCGTCTGGATTTTTCCTCTGTACTTTACCTGGTGTTGGAATGGGCTAGTATACCCTAGTCTGACACATGGGAAACTGCGTGTTTTGAGGGCTTTTCCGTGGATGGGGGGTGATGGTTCCATAGGCCTGTTTCGAATATACTAGTTTGAAAACAAAAGCTGCAATATTTTAGTCCATAGTTAATTATATTGGATTAAAATGTTTTATGAATTTGATGTTGGGATCTGACATTGACCTTGAAGAGAAGGGCAGTGGTTTACGCAGAAGGACTTCTAGATCCGTGGGGTTTCGATGTTCAAAACTTAGCGAACACATTAATACTTTTCTTTTGATCTGAGGCAATTGGAGATTTCTTTTCAACAAAATTGCTGGCATTGAATAAAAAAGCCAAAAAAAGAAAAAAAAAGAAGAAGAACCGTAAAATGCCAGGAGGCGTGGGAACGGCTGTGAAATTTCTGGAATCAAAGTGATCACGCATACGTGACAGACACAGCCACCCTGGGATTGCCCGGACTGAGGAAGGCAACGTCATCACAGAAGGCTCCGGATGCTGCCAGACAAGCGTCCATGTCCGGGTGTGGTTCGGTTACTGGAAGTCGGTGGTCAGGCTGCTGCTACTTTTTTCAATAAAACAGGTACTTCCACTGAAGAAGTCGATGTAGGATATAGGTGTGTGTGCGTGTGTGTGAGTGTCTCTGTGTGCATCTGTGCGTGTATATCCATGTTGCATGTGTGTCTGTATAGGTGCACATCTTTGTGTCCGTTCATGTACATGTGCGTGCACACGTGCGTCCGCACGCGTGTCCCTCACGTGTGTGCATGTGTGCCTGGTCATATCACACACATGCATTTCTGCATACGTATATGCACACGTGCAGTGGCTGTGTGCATGTGTGTATCAGTGCACACGTGCATGCCACGTGCACACATGTGCATTTAGGTGCATGCACACGTGTGTCTCCGTGTAGGTGTGTCTTACATACACATGTGCACACACATGTGCACAATGCACATGTCTGTGTATGTGTGCACGTGTGTGTCTGTAGCCATGTGCATGCGTGTATCAGTGTGTGCCCACATGTAGCTGGTGCACATGTCTGTGTCTGTGTGTGCCTGTGCCCGTGTGTCTGTGTGTGCACGTCTGTGTGGACGTGACTCTCTTTTGTCTAGTCTTCAGGCTGGGTCCTGGTCAGTGCCACCCGCCCTGTGTAAGCCACACTTCTTCCTGCCCACCGCAGGCTTCCTGAGGCAGCCATGACATAAGGAGGTGTTCTCGGACTTTTTAATTGTATCTGCGCTTGTCTCTTACAGAAACCCTACACAAATCACGTTTTTAACTCCTTTCTAGTGTTGTAGTAGGTCTGATGCTAGAAACGTCCTTCTTCATGGACTAAAGTCGGCAGGACGACGGGTCGCGCCATCGCCTTTGCGTTCAAGCTGCAATCAGAAACACACCAGCACTTTCTGGAACGTCACGTGAACAGTGTCTTCCCTGTGCTTTCGCGATGCCCGCATTCTCCACGTGTTCGTGCACCCGCAGAGCTGGGAGCCTGTCGGCACAGCCTCACGCCGTCTGTCCTGGGAGGCTGCCCTCAGACCCGACTAGAGGGGCTTGGTGACAGTTTGCGGGGCTCTGTTTCGATGCCCGGACGCTCGTGGTTAAGTCCCACACAGATGGTTGTCGTTGGTTGTTTCCTGCATGAATGTTGCGAGAGAGGTCGCAGGTGTCTAATTGGCCCCCCCGGTTATGGACTAAAGTGTTTCCCGTTATAATTTGTTTCTGTCTCTCTGCATTTAAACGGATAATAGTCATTTAGAAGGGAAACTCTGTTCCTTTCCTCTCGACTCTGAAGGGATGCTTCAAGCAGACACTCCCCCTTGCTGTCCTTGCTGCCTGGTGGCGGAGGGAAGAGGGGTCCCCCCTGCCCGTTCCTCTGGCCTTTTATCACAGCACAACCCCCTGTATTAGGGAGGGAGAAATGTTCTATTTAGGCAAAGAGCTTTGCAGCACAGAGCCCTTGCTTTTTCTGAGTCTGGCCTTCAAAATTACGGGTGGATAAAATATTACAACCTTTCAAACAGTGTCTGCCTTCACTGGGTGCCAGGACAAATAAAAGGCACGTCACTCACAGGACCAGCGCTTCTGCGGCCACCGCCCCAGGACAGCATGCCTCCTTTGTCTGGCCACCGCTGCTCGTCTGGCTCCCCCACTCTGAGGCCAGCCCTGTCTGCTCTGGGCCTGCGCTGGGCCGCGAGCACGCAGCGGCGGGGCCCGTCTGCACCCCGGCACATAGCACCCGACTCCGAGTCAGGATCGTGTGGTAGCCGTTCCCGCCCGAGTCACCACCCAGGAAAACACCCCGTCTCGCCTCTCATCTCTCTGTGCTTGGTACTAGGATTTCAGTAAAGAGGGACATCTGGTTTAGCCCGAGTGGGCGTACATCAGCCGTGTAAGGGTTTAAAGTGATGTTGAGGACGCGGGGGAGGGTCTGCCCCCAGGATCACTACGCGGCATGGCACCTAGGGCGAGCTGCTTGCCACAAAGATCGATCTGGCGTGGAGTGTTCTGACCGCAGTGTAACAAGTCACGACCTAAAGAGAAGGGAAGGGAGATGTGACTAATTCCGAGTGGCATTCCTGGGGTTCTTATGTATTTCAGTGGAATTGCTCTGGTGGCCGCTGACCCCTCTCAGGGGTAAAGACCCTGATTCAGAGCACGCAGAGTCGGGGGCACAAGCAGGTGGTGTGGGCAAACCGAGCCTGCATCTTCGAAGGACGGCTGACACAGGCCCCCCAGTTCTGTGCCGCAGGCTTGCCTCCGGCGACCTCCTAGCCAGCGACATGCTGGACCAACACGGGGAATTCAATCTCCCATGAGAGGGGCGAGTCGCCCGCCCCAGTTTGAGCCGGTCAGCAGTTGAATGCAGAGTCTTCTAGGAAGGCCTCCAAGCCAGGAACAAGGTCCGTGAGTTGCCTGGAAAATTTATGCTCTTTTCCCATGTCCCACAGTAGCCCAAATATTAGAAATGATTTGTAATTCCATCTGTGCCCTGGTGAGAGCTTGCAAGCTGGAAGTCCTATCGCTTTTCCTTTTAGACAGTCAAACCACAGGTTATACTTAAAAAACGAGGACAGCAGTCCAGCAAAGCAATGATTTGTCCTCAGCTAAAACACAGACTGCACTAAAACCACATGTTGCTGAGCCCTGGCTGGCCAGGCCGGACTGTAGATCAGGACATGAGTGCAGAGCCTGGGTGAAAGGCTCTTTTCTGCAGCGTATGTGCCCGTAACTCACGGTACAGCCTGCAGCCCACGTCCCCCTGAAGCCCAGGACGGGTGTGTGGAGTGGCAGAGTCTATATTCAGCCCCTGGACACCGCAGGAGCTGTGGCCGCAGCAGGAGCCCTGGAGCGGGTGCCCAGAGGGCACGCTGTCTGAGCCAGCAGTCTCCAGTACCAGGCAATCAAAAGTCACCATCTAAAGATCTTGGCCAGTGGACACGTTTGAAGAAGTATATCTTGGAGTCCAGACGGCCTTTAAGATCTAGACAACTTGTTATTTAAATCTGGAAACACTTTAGAAAAATGGGGAAAGCCATTCTTCTTGAGTCTGCAAGCTCAGACGAGCGACATCATACGGCAGCCTGAGAAAGAGAAACGTGAGCTGGCGTTGGTGTCCTGGGGCTCGTGGACGACACACGGGGTATGCTGCTGCCTCTGCCCTATTGGGGGCTCTGGGGGCCCATGCCTCTGCACCTGTCACAGACGTCCAGCATGAGCAGCGGGAGCTCCGGCCCCTTCTGGTCCCGGAGGTCATGCGTGGGCTGTGGCAGGCTGTGGGGACAGCGGAGGGGACTCACTCCTGAGCCAGGGTGGCCCTTGCAACACACGCACCCCCGTGTTTGGTTTGAGGGTCTGTTTCCAAACTCCTGGTGTCCGGACAGAGATGACACATGCCAGTGTGTTCAGACTCTTTCTTTTTTTGTGAGTTTCTTGGGTCCCGGAAGATGGCTCCCTGAGGAGCCGGAGGAACGTAGAAACTTTTACTGAAACATGTTATGGTGATGTTGGTACAAATGCCTGAAAATATGGGACAGAGTGGAAGGAGGACTAAGGATATGTGACCTTTTGTCTGACTTATTGTCAGACTTTCCACTCGTCGTTGGGGGTGGGAGGAAGGACTTCAGTATGGCTTTGAGACCTTGGGACAGCATGACAGACATGAGGACCACCGTGGTTTCCCGGCCAAGGCAGTCTCCAGACCTCGCAGCCGAGGGCCAGGGCCTTGGGTCTGATCTTAGAGGGGCTTCTAGAGCTGGCCCGCAGTGTGTGTCCTGGAGCTGGTGTGCTCATACCCCTGCTTGGACCCGCAGACGTCCGTCTGCTGCTGGCCCCACAGGGGGACGTCTTCACCTTCGAGGAAGCAAAGTCCTTGCAGCTGGAGAAGCGGAGGGACCGTCTCTGAGCCTCGGGTCTGCCCACTGAGTGCAGAGAGCACCCCACTCTTCTCACCGCACAGGCCTGAGGGCCTCCCATGGAGGACCCTCCGCCTCACCCGCCCACGGTGCGTGACTCTGCGCCTGCCTCTCCGGGGTGTGTAAGGGACACCTGTGCTCTGCTCCTTCCACAGACGTGTCCAGGTGTGTGGCCGAGAGGAAGTACACCCAGGAGCAGGCCCGCAAGGAGCTGCAGCAGGTGTTCATCCCGGAATGCAATGACGACGGCACCTACAGCCAGGTGACCTGCTTTCCGGCAGCTTCTGCACCTGGAGGCGTGGGCGGGGCCGTGGGAAGGAAGGCCGGGGGCTCCTGTGGGAGAGGTCGCTGCCCCAGCTGGGAGCCAGTGAAGGACAGGGCTGACTTCCACAGCCAGTTGTGCGAGTGAATTCACTCACGCCTTTCTGGGGGGCAGGTGTCTCTGTTGGGGCCATGCTGTCCCCCTGTGTCACTCACTGTGTCCTGCCCCCCAAACCCCTTGAGGTGGGTCAGCCCCTGTGCACCAAGCTCTTTGCTGAGGATCTAGTCCCAGAAGGATTCTGAAAGTAGAGAGTAGAGCCCACCCTGGAAGTATGCTGGGGAGACCTCAGGGAGCAGGAGGGATGCCAGGTAGAGCCTGGCGGTGGGGGGCGGGGGGCGGAGCCGGAGGGATGCCGGAGAGACCCCGGGGTGGGAGAGAGGGAGGAATGACAGGGAGACCCCGGGGTGGGCAAGAGGGAGGCTGAGGAGATGGGGGAAGGGGTAGTGCGAGGGATGCCCGGGAGACCCTGGGGAGTCAGAGGGATGCTGGCGAGACCTGGGGTCAGAGAGTGGGAGCAAGAGAGATGCTAGGGAGACCCCGGGGTGGGGACAGAGCAGGAGGGATGCCATGGACCGAGGTGGGGAGGGTTGCTGTCCCTTCCCCTCATGTCTGCCGCGGTGCAGTGGGGAGAGGCTGAGCGTGTCCCTGGGCGCCCTGGGGCCCAGCTCCCCCGGGGAGACATGAGCGGCGGCTGCGGCTCAGGCGGGCAGGCATCCTGGACACGGCTGCACAGGTGCGGGGTCGCGGGGCGCGCTCTCTGCCGTCCCAGGGCGGGGGGCTGCCCTGCCCTTCACAGGGTGTGCGGACGCGGTGACGGGAGACGCGCTGCCGGAGCTGACCGCTGTCCCGCCCGCCCGCAGGTGCAGTGTCACAGCTACACTGGATACTGCTGGTGCGTCACGCCCAACGGGAGGCCCGTCAGCGGCACGGCCGTGGCCCACAAGACGCCCAGGTGCCCGGGTAGGTCTGCGAGCGCACCCCGCGCCTGCCGCCGACCACCGCTGAGTCCTTCGGGTGCGCCCGGGTCTGTGTGCGGTTCCCAGGGGACCCCGTGGGGTGGTTGTGGAAGTCACTGCGGGGGGGACGAAGCCGAAAACAGGGAGAGCTGTTCTAAGACGGTTCTGCCGCCGAGGATCTGGTCTGACTCTGGAAGGTTCTTTGATTCAGGATGCGGGGTTTTTTAGGAATGACCACAAGGACTGTAGTCAGCACTGGAAACCGCCACATGTTTCTTTTGGGGATAAAAGAAAAAAGTTCTGGTTTTATATGTATATGTTTGCAAAGAAAAAGAGGCTCATTCTGTGTGTCCATTTCCAGATGCTTGATTGGTGTTATTTTGTTTCTCGGAAGAGGGCCTGATATGCCGAAGGCTTAATAGGGCCAGGAGTGTAACCTATGAAATAATCCATTTTCCTTTAGTATTTTACCAAAAATGATATAAATGGGCCTGGTCATTTTCACTGGAGAGAGTGTGACAGCGTGAGTTGTGACTGATCTGACCGTCTCCGAAGGGACTCGTGATCTCTGCATCCAGCTTCCCAGATCAGACTTGAGTCCACGGTCGCAGCAGCCGTAGTGAAAACGAAGCACTGACCGTGTTCCCGAGTTTTCACGTAAAACATCGAAGCGTTTGCCTTTAGGTTGTACTTTTAGACTCACTTTTTAAAAGTGAGACATCTTATAATTAGGAATTCTGTTCATGATTCAGACGTTTACACGGGGAGCCACGGCGCAGGCTAGAACTTATGACTGTTGCAGTATGGTGACATCTGTAATTAACAGTGACACGAGCCTCATATTCCCAGTGACTGGTCGTCACTTAAAAGCCAAGGGTGTGCATCATGTGGAATTAAAATATATTTATTTTTAAAAACTCCTTGGTTGTCCGAGAGCTAAAAATTGCTGACAAATATTTTTAGTGAGCTAACGTTTGCACCTAATAATTCTTCTATGACCTCATGGAGCAAATGAAAGGAAGAGGGATGGGAGCACACGCTGTGCGCCGCCCTCCGTGCCTCTCATTCTGGGAGACGCCATCGCACAGGTATCTTTTTCCAGGTGTGCGACTCCATGAGGCACCGAGCCTTATTTTATGAAGGAGAAAACTGGGGGATGTCCAAGTCTGTGATTTTAGTGATACTGTTAGAAAATTAACTTGTGTCTGAAAGATCTGTATTGGGGAGCCATGTGTACAAAATTGGCTGAATTTCTTACATTCTCCAAATAGTGCTTTGTTTTTGGAATCAAACCACTACAGGACCCACTAACACATCCCTTTTTCAACCAGGTGCCAGTAATTATAATTAGACTATATAGAAATGCCGCATTTTCGTAGTGGCTGCGTGGGTGTTTTTGGCCCACGTGATGGGTTATGGGAAACAGTGTGCTTGAAAGCCTGGCGTTTCTCGCGTGGGGACTGGGCCGGGCTCGGTGGGTCGGGTCAGGCTAGCGGCGAAGGTGGGGAGTGCCGCTCTCAGACTCACCGTCTGCAAGTGAGCGTCTGTTCTCACTTCTGGGCCGGGGCGGGGGTTGTGTGGGCCGGGTCCCCTCGCACCTGCTGACACTGCGATGCCCTCTGTAACTTCTGAGGCGCTCTGCGAAATGTCTGCCAACCCCACGCTGTGTCATGCTTTTACTCTGCAGGAATGTGGGTGTGGGAAAGCAGGTGTCTGTGCTTGGAAACTGCAGGGTTTGGGGAATTGCTGTGAGAGTCTGAGGCCAGGGAGGGGTTCGGGACGGTAGTGCTCGCCCCCACATGCATGACGTGCGCAGAGACTCACAATGCTCGGTCACACACGCACACACACGGTGCCACACACACGGCCACACACACGTGCATGATCTCCTTGTGACGAACTTCTGCATAAGGCACTGTGACTTCTCCCCAGATGTTGACACAGCCTCACTGATAATGCAGCAAAGCGGGGGGATGGGACGTCTCTGCCTGGGGTCCTTGTGCTGACATTGCTCCAGAGAATCGCATTTTCCATCTGCAACCAGCCAGGGACCTGTTCTCCGGGGACATCGTCCTCTCCGCGCCGGTAGATGGGCGCGCGCCTCTACCGCTGGTGCCCATGATGCGCTGTAAACCGTGGGCGTGGTTTTCATCCAGTTTATTAAAATCGCGTCAGGCTCACTGTTCAACAGCTGTCTTTCGTCCTGGAGTTCACACCAACCTTACCCTACAAACACCCGCCACAAAATTGTGACAAGAGATTTAAAATGTAGCCGTCAACAGTAGCCATCGTTCAGAACGGCACGTGTGTTTATCGCGAACCTGTGCCGTGCACGGTGAGGTAGGTTGGGGAGGGAGCAGACGTCCTCATGTTA
The DNA here is from genome assembly GCF_010015895.1 of Lontra canadensis. Lineage (NCBI taxonomy): Eukaryota > Metazoa > Chordata > Mammalia > Carnivora > Mustelidae > Lontra > Lontra canadensis. The sequence goes on from NW_022631091.1 coordinate 6,597,751, forward strand.
GTGCCGTGTCAGAACAGGGAGAAGACCTCCTGCCCCCAAGTCTCCACCGGCTCGCTTCTCCCAGGAGACCCTTTAAAAGGGGGAACCTTCCTTTATTCCATAATTATGTAATCTTAAGCCATTAATGCAAAAGACCCAAATTCCTATTAATTGATAAGGAGAATGAGATGAGACACTTGAGCAGAAAAATGGTCAAAGGTCCTGAAGAGACAGCGTTTTATAAAGGAGGAAACCCTAATGACCCGCGAACATAGGAGGAAGTGTGCAGGCTCATTAGTACCAGGGAAATGCAAATTAACATTGCCATGAGAGTCCCCTCCACACCCCCTGCCCCCTCCAATTAACAGCAAAGAAAAAGTGATCTGTGATGTGTTGGTAGGAACATGGGTGCACAGACCCTCCCCCAATGCACCAGCAGAACCCGCTTGCCTCCGACATGGGGGTAACGGGGTGCGGTGTGGCTCCAGGGATGCTCCTGGTTTGCAGCAGGAGACACGTGCAGAGCGTCCAGACCCGCGTTTGTGGCAACAACCAGATCTGGGAAACGGATGGACGGCCACAGCGTCCAACTGGATGGACCATGTGTTTTGGTCAGTTTGCTCAGACCCGTGGCGCCAACGTGGTCCTGAGCAGAAGTGCCACAGAACAGAACACACGAGTCCACTTAAAATTCAAAACACAAATCAAACTCAACTCCTGCAGTTAGAGAAACATCCCCGGGCAGAAAGCCACAAAGGCAATGAGGAGGGGGTTGTGGTAGGATCAAATGGCCGTTCCAGGGCAGAGGGAGGATTTTGACCAGAGAGAGGGTGGGACATGTCGCCTCTGCATGCCCGGGAAGCTGCTTCTCTGGATCTTTGACGACAGATTGTCAGGCTGTGTAGGCACGTCGGTGGCAGGAGTGCAGAAGTCCACAGCTTTAAAGAGAAAAAGTGAAAACTGCAGAGATCATTGGAGGAAATAGCCCAGGGACTTGAACCCTTCCTAGAGTTATGCATCAACCTGAGGGTCTGGATGGGGGGAGGGCGGGGAAGCAAGGATGCACAGGGGCTGGAGGGAGGGATGGGGTGAGAGAGGCATAAGGGACGGTTTAGGGACACCCGGCTGCCATCCTCGATGTTCTGCAGAAGTGGAGGCAGTGGCTTGGTGGCCCGTGTCAGTGTCGTGGCTGCTGCCCGTGTCTGAGGGGACCCGCCAGGCGTCAGGAGTCACGGCAGCCCGGACTGGAAGTGGTATTACCTTCTAGTTCCTTCTAGTTTACAGGTGGGGACTCCACCAAGGCCTCTTTGCTTGGGACAGAGCTACAACTTAAAACTCTTATCTTTTGTCTCCATAGTCCACATTTTTTGTCAAATCCAAAAATACAAATTCACAAGACATGAACTTACTTGGAAAATGCGTAACTCCAGGCGTGAGACCCACGAGTAGGTGGAGGTTTTGTCCAGGCCCCGGCAAGGCACTTAGAGCACAGAGAGCTGCGTCTGCCCCCCACCCAGCCCATAGGCTCCCCACTGCTTCTGAAAACCCGCCACTGACTATCCACACGAACCCAGGATGGTCCCCTGGGGTCAGCGCTCTGCTCGGATTTTCATAGCTAGTGAGTCTCGCGCCATGTCCTTCCAGCCGTGGCCACGGACTCAGGGATGCTCAGGCGGGGAGAGGCAGAGGCTTCGGTGGAGGGGCGGGTTTGGGGTGGCAGATCCTGGCCCACGATACCCCGTGGACACGCGCTTCCTGACGACTGAACCACTGAGCGTGGCGACCCCCTAACGAGTCCTAAGATGCTGTGTTAGTAAATCAGCGTGTACATGACGCATCCACCTGGAAACTCACAGAGGGCATCCAACGTGACTCCCCCCAAGGAATCCACTCGTCGTGCATTGCTAATTCATTTGTGGTTGAGCCTCTGCCAGGCAAGGCACACACGGTCTGTTGAGGGCACCGCAGACACGCGTGTCCCGGGTGGGCGAGGTCGGCTTGCTGCGTGAGGGTGGACAGGCGAGGACAGTTCTGAGAGGGGGGACACGTTGGCCTGGCATAAGAAGGGGCATGAGTGTCTTGTTCTCACCACTTGTTCTCGAGCTGGTGCTCCTCGCTTCTCTCTGCCCTGCGGGTCCTGAGGCCGGTGCAGAAGGTGAGCGTGGAGGCTGGTGGGAGCTCCCTCCCTTCCAGGGGAGAGCGCGCAGGTGCACGGCAAGCGGCACACTGCCTTGAGAAGCATTCAGGACCGAGATGCTGCTCTTTGAGCCGCCTCCAACTGCGCCCCAGACTTTGCCCTGTCTGAAAGCGGGTGTTTCTTGCTCGTGGTTTGGAGATTTCTTTGCTCACCAAGACCTGTGGATTTAAACCCCTGGGTCAGGAGATGGCTTTACGCTCAGGTCTTCTGCATGGGAGGTGCTCAGGGGATAAAGGAAATGACAGGGAGCCCTAAGCAGTTCCCGCACCCCCTGTGCTGGTGGGGGGGCCCCGAGCAGTTCCCGCACCCCCTGTGCTGGTGGGGGGCCGGGTCGATATGCCTCCATCTAGACGCTGCTGATTCATATTTATTCTGCAAGAACTTTTTCTTCTTCTTTTCTTCTTCTGAAGACCTGAAGACTGACATTACCGGGGGCAGAGTAGAACTCAGAAACAAAGGACTCTTCTCCAAGGGAGGATTTTTGTAGCTTGTCTGTTCGCTGTTACTTGGAAATCACTCCAGGCTCTTTAATCTCCCTTCCCTTCTGCAACTGTGCACCATGGCCAAGGGCTTATTCCTGGCGCGGGTACAAAGCAGCGTGAGACACGTGAGCTGAACCTGCCTGCAAGAACTCTCCGTGTCACGACATCCCCGGAACCTTTGTGTGTGGCTCAGCTGGGAGTTTGTGTCTGACGTCAGTTGTAGGTCTGGGGATACAGAGCAGGAGAGGGGAGACATCCGCATCCATGGCTGAGGCCCGCCTGGGAGCTCCCTGTCCCTCCCCCTCTTAAACCAGGGTCGGTTGTGGGGAGAGTTGTCCTGAGTGGGATGGGGGTCCTGTTCAACCCGACTTCCCCACTCCCCGAGTTCTGGTGCCTTCTTGTGGGGCAGGACAGAAAGCCGGCTCTTGGCCCCACTCATTTCTTGGCACGTTGTATAATGTCCAGTGTCACCTCTCGTTTGGGGTCAGTCATTGGAGGCACGGCATGTCTGCGGAGAGGGGTGAGCACGTCAGCGGCCCTTTCCTGATTGCTTATCTGAGTAATTTCACTCTTGGGTTTGGGAAGGTCCAGGTATGGAGGAGAGAGGGCTTGGGGTTAGGTCGGAGGCCTCTCAGTACACTGCCCACATGTGTCCTGCATCGCCCCAACGTCTGTAGCTTTGGCCTCTCCCTGACGGGGACACCTCACATTTCTATGAAAATCCTAATCATTTCTGAAAATGTTCCCTTGGTAGAGAGAAGCTAACTTTTTTTTTCATTTTTCACTAATGAATTTCCCGGGTACTCAGGGACCAACCTGCACAGCTGAGGAATGTGAAAGAAACTTCCAGAACAACTGGATTTCCAAATCCTGACGTCAACAGCATAGCCACAGCTGGCTTCTCGAGTCTCTGGAGTATTTCTTTGTACACATGCTTGAAATGCAAATTCAGGGTTGCTTTGTGTGAACCAGAAAGTTTACTGATCAGAAGGAGCCCCTTTTTTCCCTCAAAATGGTTTTTTTTTTTCACCTTAATAATTCTTTTCCTGAAAAAGGAAAGTAAAGGAAGACATTTAGGTGCATACTGGCAAGGGAATAAAATCAGACAGCTTTAGGTCTGAGGACAGAGCCTGTGGGTCGTTGGGGTGAGACCCAGAGTGGGGTTACTGTGGCTGCCGGGAGGCAGTGTAGACGTCACTCACTGAGATGGGCTCTGGAGAAAAATGCAAGTCATCAGGAACCGCTGTGACCGTTGTCGAGATATTGAGGAAACTCATTTTATAACCCTGATGAGATAAAACAGTAATCTGATAGAGCCAATACAGCGTTTGTTAAACTTCTGATACACTTTCCAGACTGTGGAACTGTTTTTAGAGGGAGACAGAGCGAGGGCACGCGCACGTGGCACACACACACACACACACACACACACGCATGAGAGTCAGTGGGGCAGCGAGGCAGAGGGAGATGCCCAGCACAGAGCCCAACACAGGGCTCCATTTCACAGCCCTGAGATCATGACCTGAGCTGAAATCAAGAGTCCGACACTCCACCAGCTGAGCCCTCCAGGCGCCCCTCCCAGCAATTCCTGTAAAGCCAGTATTCGTCAGACACTCAAGAGAAATCTGTGGTCGTTAAGGTCATGAATGCTCGGCTAGCGTGAGGTGTTACTTGCTGCTGTCAGAGTCTGTGTGTGACGGGTGTGTGCTATGTAGCCTTAGGTACAGGGAAGATTGTGGGCTCACCAAAGCTGCTCCCGCACCATCTACTGATACCCAGGAAGCATCACAGTCCAACTGGTCTTGAACCAGAGGAGCCACTGCCCTGAGGGCCAGCTGCTGTGTCACCCTAGGGAAGACGTTAGGGCTCGCCGGACACGGGCATGGGTCTCGTGGAGTGAGAGAAGAGAGTACACATCGTTCATGGGCCGGGTCCAGTGTGGGAGGGCAGGGGCAGCACACAGTTGTGGTGCCCACCATGTTGGACACAGTCATGGAATGATTTACGGAAGGTCATGATGTTCTCTGGACTGGGCGCTTCTAAGCTTTGACACCAGTGTTCATGGGGTTGGGTGCCCTGAGGCCCCCGGGAGGTAACCAGGCAGGAGCTGGGCTGTACTGATAGGTTAAAAATCGGGTGCAGGTGGGCGCCTGGGTGGCTCAGTGGGTTAAGGCCTCTGCCTTCGGCTCAGGTCATGATCTCAGGGTCCTGGGATCGAGTCCCGCATCGGGCTCTCTGCTCAGTGGGGATCCTGCTTCCACCTCTCTGCCTGCCTCTCTGCCTACTTGTGATCTCTGTCTGTCAAATAAATAATAAATAAAATCTTTAAAAAAAATCGGGTGCAGACAGCTCACATTGTGCACATTGGCTCAAACACGTGACTATGTCCGGAGCCCTTTGTAGGGCTGGCCCTGGACCAAAGAGCATTATGGGGTGGGCTGGTTTCCAAGCGCTTGGACGTCAGTGTTGGTTTCCATCCTGGGCTTGCCACCCATGCTTCTCACTCTCTGTCTTTCTGCCCTGGCTCTCTACCGCTGGGCCTGTTGGCTGCCAGGAGGGTCAGCAGGCCTGAGATCAGGGCACTGTTGGAGCTGGCTGAGGTGCCGTCCACCTCCACGGGTCACACTCAGGCTCCCTGACTCGGAGTCAGGGTCTTCTACACACCAGACTCTGCAGAGGCCAGGCTGCTCAGACAGTCCCACATGGGGATCTGTGTCCTCGCAAGCAGAGGGTTTGCACATAACAAGGGGACAAGCTGGTGCCCAGCACGCGTGCATGCCCCAGGGTGCTGCTGGCCTTGCTCCCGACTCACGCTGCTCTCCCCCAGGGAGTCCTGTTCGCCCCTCCCTCTGCTTCAGGGGCCTGCCTGTCTGCTCAGCTCCCCAGGGGCAAACAGCGCAGACACGGATCCTGGCTCTGCCGCTTGCTGGCTAAGTGACCTGGGCCAGTTAGGCACCTGCCCAGATCTCAGTCTTCTCATCCGTGTAGTGGGCATAATGCTGGTGCCTACTTTATAAGGTTGTTGTCAGCATTAAATGACTTGATGGATGGGAAGGACTGAGGATGGTGGCCAGCACAGTCGGACCCGCGCAGACGAGCTGTGCTCACGGCTGCTGGCTTTGTTGCTTCAGTGAGTTCCAGGTCACGCTCATCTCCCCAAAGCAGATGAAACTCTTTAGTGCTGTCTCTCTTGCATCGTTTGTTGGCTGCACGCAGTGAGCATGTGTTGAATGAACCCAAGAACGTGATCACGGAGAGACGCCGACGTCACCCAGGCTCGTCGGTGCCCTGCCTGACTACTGGCTCTGAGTGGGGACGGCATTGCCGTCTGTCGGGTGTGGACCTTGTCACCACCTCTGCCTGTGAGACGCTCCTACGTGCAGACAGAGGCCGCGGGTGGACTGTGCCATAGACCTCGGGGGCACCTGAGGTGATCTAGCTGAAGGATCATTGTGAGCCTCTTGCCCATTGGGTTCTCTGCCGTCTTCCTTCACCAGCGTGCAGACGCTCTGACGCCGCCCATGTTGCAGATGAGGGAAAGGAGGTCGGGGCAGCGCAGCTGCTTGCTGAGGGTCACGGAGCTGTGGGTGGTGAGTTCGGGCTCTGGTCTCGGTTCTGCGACCTCCCTGCACCGTGAGGCCATGAGCTGCTTGCGGGGTCACTCGTGGCACCACAGGCTGTTCTGAGCATGGAATGAGGGGCAGACGCCACCAGCCAGCGCCTGAGGAAAGCCCACTGGTTTGGCCTGTGGTGGGGGGGGGCTGGAGGGGACGGGGAGATGGCTTTCAGAGAGCACAAGGCCAGCTGGGTCACTCAGCGCGACGGCAGAGACGTGTGTCCAGAAAATTCAGGAGGAATGGAACCCAGTATTCTTTCTATTCCTTTTCTCTCCGCCCCAATTCTGTCTCTTTTTTTCTGAAGCAAAGCCATGTGATGCTGTAAGGCTCTACTTGAATGTGTGATTCCAGAAAGAGATAAATCATGGCGGCTTGTTGAATTGGGCCCTGACGGAGCTGGCCATTTGGCCTGCTGGATCTGTGCTCCCCTGCCTGGGCTGACCTCATGAGCCCTCTCCCTTCTGCTGGGGCTGCACACACTGGAGACCGTCCTCCTTCCTGGTGTCTGAGGCCGGAGAAGGAGCTGGCTGAGACCACCGACTCAGCAGAACCTGGCACCCTCCGCTGGGCAGCCTTCTGGCAACATGTTGGGACTCCAGACTGCAGCTGGAGTTGAACCAGGTGCTCAGAACCACAACTCACATGATTTCCCCCTTAAATCACAGGTGTTCTTCTCTCCACATTGTATTTTTGTGGTTTCCTCCACTGGTAACGCGTACCCTAATTGCTAAAAACGTCACGTCTTTTAAAAGAGCATTTACATGGGATGAGAGCCCACCCGTGGAGGGACTTCAGCTGTGCCCTTTGAGAGATGAATCCGCGGGGCAGTGTTCATGTCCGTGAGCAGGGATCAGGTCTCTAAGGTGCAGCTGGCCAGCCCACAGCTTTCGAAGCTATTCACTGTCCCTCAGGCCCCCCGTTTTGAAGCCTTTTTCTGCACTTAAATCCTAGAATCTCACCCGTTTCTCTCCCCCATTCCAATTGCTGGGAATTCTTCAGCACATCCTTATCTCCAGAAAGCTGTAAGGAGAGAATGAGAGCTGATTTCTGGCTTGGGGTTCATGGATTCTAGTCGGCACGCAGTTTTGCTGCCTGGAGAGTGACATCCAGCTTTCTTCCACATCCTCGGGGACAACGTTGCCGGGAAGGATGTGAGGTTTGGGGGAGGCTTTTTGTGCAGAGGCAGTTGGAAGACAAAGTAAACAGCACCGCTGGATCTTCTCCAAATTCTGTTGCAAAACACTTGACTCGTGGAGCAGGTTACCAAGGACACTTGACTCTGCTTTAAAATCACTTCGTACTGTTAAGAACAAGATGGAATTATTTTTGTGTGGCCTGGTTTGAGTAAATACCAAGAGAATTTCGGGGGCTGGTGTGCAAGCTCAGGGCTGGTTGGTCTGGGAGAACGTGCGCCCGAGTGTGCAGGGATCCCTCTCCAAGGTCCCCTGGGGCCTCAGCCTCTTCCTCCCGAATCCGCAGCTTCTGGCCCTCAACCCCTAGATTACACAACACCGCCTTAATCCAGTGGAGAGGCTCTCTTGTGAGGGGCATCGGATGACTACATAGCATATTTACAGTTAGCTCAGAATGTTAAAGCCTGAGTAGTCATATTCAGAAATATTACTGAAATATTATCATTTCCAGTCCAAAATAGAACACATCTTTTGACTCATTGCAGAAACACATGATAACAGTAAGCTGATGACTAAAGATGGTTAAGCTCTTTAAGAAATCTGGATTTGTGCTGGGGAAATTGGACAGCTATGTCTGGAAGAATGAAACTCGACCATTCTCTTACACCGTACACAAAGATAAACTCGAAATGGATGAAAGACCTCACGTGAGGCAAGAATGTATCAAAATCCTAGAGGAGAACATAGTAACCTATTCGACATCAGCCACAGCAACTTCTTTCAAGATAGGTCTCCAAAGGCAAAGGAAACAAAAGTGAAGATGAACTTTTGGGACTTCATCAAGATCAAAAGCTTCTGCACAGCAGAGGAAACAGTCAACAAAACAAAGAGGCAACCCACGGGATGGGAGAAGATATTCGCAAATGACAGTACAAAGGCTGATATCCAGGTTCTATAAAGAACTCCTCAAACTCAACACACACAAAATAGATAATCACATCAAAAAATGGGCAAAAGACATGAACAGGCACTTCTCCAATGAAGACATACAAATGGCTAACAAACACATGAAAAAATGTTCATCATCACTGGCCATCAGAGAGATTCAAATCAAAACCGCATAGAGAGATCATCTTACACCAGTTAGAATGGCCAAAATTAGCAAGACAGGAAACAACATGTGTTGGGGAGGATGTGGAGAAAGGGGAACCCTCTTACACTGTTGGTGGGAGTGCAAGTTGGTGCAGCCACTCTGGAAAACTGTGTGGAGATTCCTTAAGAAATTAAAAATAGAGCTTCCCCATGACCCTGCAATTGCACTACTGGGTATTGACCCCAAAGATACAGATGCACTGAAAAGAAGGGCCATCTGTACCCCAATGTTTATAGCAGCAATGGCCACGGTCGTCAAACTGTGGAAAGAACCAAGATGCCCTTCAGCGGACGAATGGATAAGGAAGATGTGGTCCATATACACTATGGAGTATGATGCCTCCATCAGAAAGGATGAACACCCAACTTTTGTATCGACATGGACGGGACTGGAGGAGATTATGCTGAGTGAAATAAGTCAAGCAGAGAGAGTCAATTATCATATGGTTTCACTTACTTGTGGAGCATAAGGAATAACACGGAGAGAAGGAAGTGAGTTGGGGGAAATGGGAGGGGGAGACGAACCATGAGAGACTGTGGACTCTGAGAAACAAACTGAGGGTTTTGGAGGGGAGGAGAGTGGGGTGTCGGGTGAGCCTGGTGGTGGATACTAAGGAGGGCACGGGTTGTATTGGAGCCCTGGGTGTGGTACATAAGCAATGATTCTTGGAACACTGAAAAAATAAAATAAAAATAAAAAAATAAAGAAAAGCAATCTGGATTTGTGGAGATAGGTTCAAAGGAAGAAGCGAGCAGAGCAGGGCCCCAGAAGGTTTAAGAGAAGGCCACATGCTGGGGTCCCCTTTCTATCCCAGAGGGTTCTTAGCAGAGGTAGAGCCGTGTGTTTTGAAGCCTGGAGGCCGTGGACTGTGCTCCTGGGGGCAGGAGCTGCAGCTGGGAGGTGAGCCCTTTGGCTGCCACCCGGAGGGCTGGGCACACCATGGTGCTTCCCGTCTACTGGAGGATTGAACCTTCTAGATGTGCGTCACTTGGCTGCTCTTAGACCCGCAGCAGGAGGAGTAGATGTGTTTCCTCCCGAAGCTGGGAGCTGACCCCACAAGAGTGTGGCCAGAGCAGATGCACTGCTGGAGAAAGGTCTATTGTGTGTGTGTTTTGTTCCTTGAGGTAAACCCGCTGACCTTTTGGGAGAGGGTGTGAGAACCCACTGCCTTCGTGTGATTTCCGCCCACGTTCGAGAGAATGAATGGTTTGCGCAGGGGTGTGTTAACTTCTCTGGGCGGTGAGACCTTCCCCTAGGATGAACTGCTGGTACATTCCCTCCTATATTACTGTTACAACCCAAGACACAGGGTAAACATTCTTAAATGTCACCAAGTCTACATCTTCAGCATAAATGTTGGTTTGTATCTCAATGTCACATTCAAATTATAAGACAAGTCAGAGGGTTTCACGTTCCGTGTGGTGAGGTGTTTTTGCTAAGGCGTGCACCCCAGCAGGAGACGGTGGTGATTCTCAATGAACCCTGCATGGACAGTTCTGAGCGCAATTAGCAGGTAAACTCCAAATTCATTCAGAACAGAATTTTCTTTTTTTAGTCCTTCGAGCAGTGCAATAATGGCGAGGGAGTCAGTGCTGGTTGCTGTTTTGAGCTCCAGGGGAAGAGAGAGCCACACCTCACAGGTGTAGGGCAGACCTCTTGGTGTGACATAGGTGTAGACATGCTCTTGTGAATTACTCCCACAGCCTTAGCATTTTCCCAGCATTCTTCTGCAAAAAGACAGTTGCTCAGTTTTCTTTTGTATAGAATGAAATCCAGCTGAAAGCAGGGTTTTCTTGATCTTTGGTTGCATAACTTTAAAAAAAAAGATTTTATTTATTTATTTGACAGACAGAGATCACAAGTAGGCGGAGAGGTAGGCAGAGAGAGAGGGGGAAGCAGGCTCCCCGCTGAGCAAAGAGCCTGAGCGGGGCTCGATCCCAGGACCCCGAGATCATGACCTGAGCTGAAGGCAGAGACTTAACCCGCGGGGCCACCCAGGTGCCCTGGTTGCATAACTTTTTATTTAAAAAAATGTTTCCTTTTTAAATCTAATGTGCTCTGCTGCGTCAACATGGCAAAATGCATGTTAAGGGGATTAGGGCATTTCCAAGTGAAGGAACAGTGATCTGTTTATTGCATATGGGAGTGTATGTCCTCACGTGCGTGGCCAACTAATGAGTCAGCAGCAGACGTCGGAACTCGTCTTTGGTTTGCTAGTCGAGGGCCTGTGACTGCAGACGACGCTGTCACCTCAGCATACACGACGGTGTGCGTCGTTTGACTAGGAAGTGACAAGCACTGTGAACTGCTCAAAATGGGACCCAATATTTGCGTAACAACTGTCGATGACCACTTGGGAGCCAAAATTAATTTATTCCTCGTTGTCCCCTTTTAGGTTCCATAAATGAAAAGGTGCCCCAACGGGAAGGCACAGGAAAAACAGGTAACTATCTTAAAATAAATTTCTATGCTGATAATATGTAGCAGCTGATTCAATTGTAATGTGGACTGTGTGATAAGGAGAGCTGACTCACTTGATTACTTACTCATTCAACCCCCATGTATGGGTCCCTTTAGATGGGCAGGGACCTGCGGGGCTGGTGTATAACCTACACTGCCCACGTGAGGGCCTCCCAGGTGTGGTTTTGCTGGGATCCCGGTGTGGGCAGGTGCCCCAGGGTTCTGTCCCTGTGGGAGGGCTCTAGTTTGGTGTTGGGTTCCACATGTGGTTGTGGAGTCTGGGCAGTCACTGTGGCCCATCAGAAAGGGGTATGCTTTCTACCTGTGACAGTCATGGCCTTGGGGACTGGGGACAACAAGAACCAGGTAGAGCAGCGGGCCGTGCACTTTTGGAACCCCTCCATGGCACCTGGTTCATCTCACACAGGCCACGGCACATCCGCCATGACCGTCCACGAATCCCAAATATTCTCTGTGCCCTTCCCACAGTCATTGTCCTGTAGACTCAGGGTTGTGTTTTTCCTCTTTTATATCAACTTTTAAAGTCAGAAGTTGTTTTCAAGAGAAAATAAAAATTTTTTAGAACCAAAATTTTAGGCATTTTTTTTTTTCTGATGTAGGTTATAGTGTATGACCCAATAATGAAGGAAAGTGGTGTAAAGCCAAGTAGACCTGGGTTTCATTCAAGTCCATTCCCACCAGCCGGCACTGAGGCTGTGGCGGGCATTGTCCCTGTCCTGGGAAGATGGTGGAGTCCCTCAAGTCATGAAGATAAACATAGGGGATAGGCATCTGGGACGGCATCAGCCGTGAGGACGGTGTGCAAGGGGGGCTTGGTGGGAGTGTGCGTGGACCAGCCTCGTGAAAGAGGGGGTGGTGGGTGGGCGTGGAGTGTGTGGACATGGGGATGGTATGACGTAGGACAGAACAGCTGTATAATTGGGGAAAATAACCCATTTTCTAGGGGAAAGACAGCAGCAGGCAGAGTTAGAATACTGCATGGAGCAAGGGTTTACGTTAGAAAAAGAATGTTCGATGACCAGCATGGACTTGGGTCTGTGAGGTCCCAGGGCGGGCCTGTCAGTATTTTGTAGAGGGGAGGAAGGGGCAACATTCATGATTACGCATCTCAGTCAGAGGCTCAGGGGGCAGCGGTGACAAAAGGAAACGCCCTCCGACGTGGTTTCCTGACGCAGGGCCTTGTAGCACCTGCTCTAGAGGTGAAACGAAAATCCCTAGAGAACTGGTATGTGAGCACAGAAATTAATTTAAGGCAGGAACACATTCCTTCTACTGAAGGCTCTTGCTATATAGACATGAACACAACAGAGAAAATGCCTGAAATTAATCCGCACAGCTGGCTTATGGATAAAAATGAGGCCTTTGCTAACTCTAGTGGGGAAAACAGAAAGCACATGGCACTCCCCAGTTTTGTTTCATTTTCTTGGGTCTGAGTTCTGTAGGTGCTGCTATGTTTGTTATGCTGGGACAGAACTCCACATGGGCCTGAGAGTAGACGCTGGTGGAGGGCGGTCATGCTGATGGGGGGTAGGGCCTGGACCAGGAGACACGGGGGCCCCTGGTGCCAGAGATGGGGGGTGACGGGGGCCTCATCCTCCCCCCGTGCCCTGAGCCTCGCCCACCATGAATGAGCTGGGCTGACTATTTAGGCTGGCTTGGACCCAGTGATTTTGGGAGCAGACTCGTGGCCCCACAGTGGTGACGTGGCTGGGCCTCAGTAAAAACGTACAGCACTAATAATGTGCTGACTGACATCACTTCAAAGGACTTCTGAATGTGTTTGGTACACTGTAGATACGTCCCCATTTAGTTTTAGTTTCTGGAAGGAGATGACAAAATATTTGATGGGCTTACAGGTACTACCAGTGTTAGAACTTGAGTTTCTCGAATAGGCAGCATTACATTTTTTCAGTGCTCTGACAAAAAGCAAACTTTTTTTTCCCCAAAAGATCGTTGTGTGTTAAAGTTTTTTAAAAAAAAGCTTTTTGGTTTCCCCCCAAGAAAAGTTTATGAGAAACTTCGTTTTTATTCTTCAGACATCTGGGAAAGTCATGAATCACAGATAAGCCTTGTGGCTGGTCCTCATCTCCCTCACTACTTAGCGTATTTTAATCCTGAAATTATTATATAACTGAATTGCGTGAGCAAGCTTGAGGGAAAGGCCCAGGCTGGCTCTTGGGAGCCCTGCAAGGTGCCTTGTGACCGCCCCCAGGGCAGGGGCCCCGCTCACCCAGAGCAGACTTCCAGCAGCTCCTTCTCCACATCTCCCTGCTAGATCTCAGAACTTTCTAGAACCTTAGGTTCTACCAGGGAACCCACAGTTAGTTTTTTTACTGATTAAGTAAAGATTATCCACGGGATCTATGCCTCCAAAGAGAACACAGAGCACTGCTGTGACCCCCTGGCCCCCCGCTCTGTGACATTGACTCTGGTCCCTCCATGTGTCCCTTGCCCTAGCTCCTGCAGGGGTGAGGGATGGGTTGATGGTGCAGGGGTGCCCAGAGCAGGAAGTCGGACACGATTCTTCGATCCCGACCTTGTGCTCAGGAAGATGGGGTGGGGCCGGAGCAAGCATATCTGAGATCCCCGAGCCCACCCAGCCCATGTCTCTGACTTTGGTCACCCCAGCTCGCGGACTCTGCCGACATGAGTCCCTTCCCCACTGCTGTGCTCCCTGGTTTACGTTATTCTGTCTCTTGCTCGCCCGTCCCAAGCTGCTCTGGCTCCTAGGGACACCCAGCAGCTCCCCCAGGGCCGGTTTTCAGCCGGCACGTACCTTATGTGGCAGCGCCCCAGGGCCCCTGTGCGGTTTATGGGGAGTCCCTGCCCGGCTCCGCTCACCCGTGAACCTGGGGTGGTGGTTTTGGCTGATGTGTGGGGTGTATGCAAGCCCCCCACTTCCATCCTGTATGCGCACTTACTGAACTTACTCTCATAATTGTAGTCTCCTTGCAAATCTTTTCCGTTCTGAATTCAGATGATGCCACAGCTCCAGCGCTGGAAACTCAACCCCAAGGAGATGAGGAAGGTGAGCCCAGGAGAAAACAGGGTCTGGCTGGGGGAGGATGGCGGGACACATTGGGGAGGACGTTGGGACGCATGGGGGAGGACAGCGGGAATGCATGGGAGGACACGGAAACACACTGGGACAGTCGTGGGCAAGGACAGTGGATATGAGCCCGGGAGACACAGGGTCTGGTCGGGGGAGGAGGCGGGTGTGCACGGGGCCATCATGGGCCTGGGAAGTGCAGGCAAGTCACTCTGCTGGGAGTCCCCTCAAAGTGGACTGGACTTGGCCACTTGCAACTCTATGAGGGCTCCTGCTGTCCTTCCTGGTGGTTCTGGAGAGGGCTCGTGAATGGGGCCATGTGCTTTCATACAGCACGACACAGAGGTCTTTTTTAAAATCAAAATTTATGAGTCGAGATTGTACAATTGGGATGGCATAAAATATTTATTTCAAAGGGTGTAGACACGTACATCCTGTTCCTTGCTCATGTGTCATGTCTGACATCATGTCTCCACTGCAACGCGATGCGTGAGATGAAATTTGTGAAGTCACGTGTGTGCAGGTGTTTCCAACTTTGTAGTGATGGCAAAGGTGGATTTCCCATACCTAGTCTTTCATACGTCACCTTCAGTATTTGCCAAAGGCTCACAGGTGCTCAGGTCAAAAGGAACAAGGGTTTGAAGATGAAATGATAAATAAGTCAGAGACTGAAAGGTAGAATGACAAGGTGCCCCGTAGAGAGCGGGAGCAGGAGGGCTCACGTCCGCAGGGCCCTGAGTCAGCTCACGGAGTCCGTGGATGCCGTGGGTCTGAGGTCACAGGCTGCGAGCGTGGAGGGTGGCTCTGCCGCGGGGTCTCGGGCCCGCAGTGTGACTGGTGCACACGGCAAGCACTCAGGGGTTTGTCCGATGGTACTGCGGAAAGGAATCGTTCCTGAAATGTCTTACACAAAATCGTATCTTCCATGTTGTGGTTTGTACCAAGTCTTCCCTGAGCAGAACTGCATGTGCCGCACAAACGTCCCCTCTTTGTGACACGAGGGTGGGTTTCTGTCGGGGTTTCTCCCTGGAACCTGCTTCTTTGAAGTGAGGCCAATCTGAGGACGTATAATTCTTGTTTACAGTCTGGGAGGAGGAAACGGGGAGGGAAAAGCAAATGCCCAATGTCTAAAAATGTATATAATTCTTGCCTTTTGTCTCACATGCATAATCATTTTAACAGTTTCTTTAAAAATGTGCACAATGTGTGTACTGAGCGCACTGCCTTTGGCTTTTAGGCTGCCTACCGAGCTCTTTCATCGAGAGACTGTGTTTTCAGGATGCTTTGAAAATGATCATCACTTTGTTTTGGTTTCTTAGATATTGCATCACGTTACCCCACGCTTTGGACTGAGCAAGTTAAAAGTCGGCAGAACAAAACCAGTAAGAATGCAGGTAAAAAGGGGCCCAACGCCACTTTGTGAGGAGGGTTTTGGTGGACTCAGGGAGTGGTTTTGTTTTCTGGAAGTTAAGCACGGACTCCATTTTTTTTCTCAATTTTTGATGACTCACGCAAATGATTCTTGTGACTTGACCACCAAAATGTAGCTCAGATATTGGTGTTTTTATTAAGTTTTCTAAGTTCCTTAAAAGGGTTCTCTGAAAATGTCAAGCAAATGAGAGCTTCAGTATAAAAATAGAAGCATTTGATACTAGGTATTTGTTTTTGACCTCATTTCAGAGATGTCCAAACACTTGGTTAATTCAGTTCAAAATCCTCAGAACTATGTGGATTGCATTTGCTACAAAGGAGTGTTTGGCAGAGTTTTACACTTTTTAAAAAAGATGTTATTTATTTGAGAGAGAGAGAGCCTGTGCATGAGAGGGGGAGGGCCAGGGAGAAGCAGGCCCCCCGCTGGGCAGGGACCGACTTGGGACTGGATCCTGGGGCTCTGGGATCCTGTCCTGAGCAGGAGGCAGTCACGTGACCAACTGAGTGGCCCAGCGCCGGAGAGTTCTGGGCCTTAAGGCGACACGTGAAGAGGTGACGCTGCCTCCGTTGACAGGTTTTGCCGGAGCGGACGCATTCTGTGTGCTGCGAGCTTAGCGGGTCGCGTGCGCGCTCGCCTGGCTGCTCCCATGGTGTTCCCGTGTGAGGACCTAGTGAAAGGGTCCTTCCAGGGTTGGGGTGTTCAGCTGCCGGGGACCACGGACTAATCACGGGCGGTCTGGGACGGCCTCAGGCGTGGGCTGCGAGTTTGCAGAAAATCAGCCTTAGAATCGCAGCTCGGCTGCCTGTGGTTGCGGGTTCTCCGTCCTAGAGTGTCTCCACGCCCACTGACAATTAACAAAAAGAAATCGGAAGCTTTCCCCGCGTTCAGGATATGAAGGATAGTTTGCCTTCCCCTCCGTGTACCCTGACGCGCACGCTGAGAGGGACTCCTGATGGGAAGCCCCGAGTCTGGGTGTCTCGAGGCCCCTGCAAGGCCCAAGACAGAAGCTCTGCGGTGGGGACGGTCACTGACCCAGTTCCCCCGAGGCAACACAGAGAACAAGCTGTGGAGGCGCCTTGGGAGGGCTGGGGTGGGTCGGGACTGCCGTGTTCTTCTGGTGCAACTTCCGCCCGGACGCCCCCAGTCACCTCCTCCAGCCCCACAGCACGACGCTCAGCTCCCTTGTCATTGCCAAGGACGCCACCTGCACGCGTCCTCCCGGGTTGTAGCCCCGCTGGGCTAGGATGAGGAAGGGAAAAATCCACGGGTCTGACTCTGATACACGCGTGCAAATGGCAGGGAAACCATAATAGTGTTTCTAGAATTTGCATTTTCTTTCTCTGAAGTGATTGGGAGAAGTTTGTCCTGTCGTATAAAGATACAACACGCATCCTTCTCTCACGAACTTTAGAAACGGGGAGTTTAGCTCAGTCTTGTCACTCTGATTCCCAAAGCAATCTCGTTAGATTTGCCCTGTAGCGTGTGACGAGCATGGGGGAAATGAAGAAAACGTCGTCTGTTTTCCGTGGGTCTTGGAGGCGTCTCCTGGGAGAAGCAGGGTGGCCGTCCCTGACCTTTACTTGAGGAATGCGTAGGAAATGATTCTGAACGATGTCCTGGAAATGTGCATTTTCTATAAAAGCAATTTGACTTGTCAGAGGACATGATTTCAGGTTTTGACAGAGTAAGCTGCCTGTGGACAGACATGTCTCTGTCACTTGTCACGGGCTCTTACCAGAGTCCCAGGATGACAGCAGCATGCCAGGCTCTCGCCATGTAGGGGCTGAACATGATGTTTCGGGAAATGCCCGTTTACCTAAGTCACCCTCTGCTGCAATCTGATTTCAGTCAGCCTGTGTGAGCAGACTTACAGAAGATGACACTCGTTGGTACCTGGACACGGGGCATGGAATTCCTGGGTTCTCAGTTGTCTAGATGCACGTTCTTTCCCAGGGCCTGAGGAAGGTCCCGGCAAACTGGTATTTTACAAAATGAAAATAGTCTTGGATCGGCGCAATGGAACAGTGAAACCGTTGTTGAGGTTGCAAATGCAAAAGGAGCTTCAATTTTAATTTTTTCATTTAATTTTTAATTTTTTAATTTTAAGGCAGGGGAGGGACAGAAGAAGAGGGAGAGAGACTGTCAAGCAGGCTCCATGTGCAGCACATAGCCTGACGCACGGCTCGCTCGCAGGACCCTGAGACCATGACCTGAGCCAAAGTAAAAAGTCGGAGGCTTAATGGACTGAGCCACCCAGGCGCCTCTAATTTCTATTTTTATTTATGTTTATTATTTTAATTTATTTATTCAACAGAGAGTGACAGATCACAAGTAGGCAGAGAGGCAGGCAGAGAGAGAGGAGGAAGCAGGCTCCCCGCTGAGCAGAGAGCCCGATGCGGGGCTCGATCCCAGGACCCTGAGACCATGACCTGAGCCGAAGGCAGAGGCTTAACCCACTGAGCCACCCAGGCACCCCACTAATTTTTATTTTTAAAAGATACTTTTGCTAATGATCTTCTCTGATAGAAGCAGGCACATTTAGTTAACGAAGCACAAATAATTGGTGATTGTTTGCTCTTCTGTATATTTTTTAAACAGCTGTTTGTCCTATTCCTTCATGCCCTTTCACAGAAGAGGCCAGACCGGGAACGCATTTCTCTTTCGCTCTGATGTTCCTTTGTGAGTTAAATGTCCCTCCGCCGTATTTGCCCTGCGAGCTTGTGTTAACATGATGTAATATTACTCATGCTACAAAGTACGCAGAATGCGATCGCCGTGCACAGTGAGTGTGTGCCATGGGCCTGTGGTCAGCATGCTTTGGAACATTCTGTGGAGTTCACTAGGAGGGACCTTTCCTGCAGAGGAAAATGGGGCTCTCCAGTCTATGAGAATTTACACATAGTGGGCACTTAGTGTTTATTAAATTAGTAAAGAGTTTGACCACATGGTTTCCACAGGCTCTCTGATGGCGTCACTACTGCTTTTCCCTGAAACAAACTCAATGAAGCAAACGACAGAAAAAAAACAGATAACTAGAAAAGAGAATTAATTTCAGTTTCAGAGAATTAAGTTCAGTTTGACCATTGCACTTTTATTCGCCGAAATTCAATATAAACGTGAATGAAATCATGTCCTGGTGGTTCATTCGGCAAGAAGAGCGTCGGTGCCGTTAGGCGAGTCATCGCACATCGACGCGTAAAACCGGAAATGGTGCTTTGCTTAAGAACGTATGACTCAGTTTTCCTTCTCACTGTAAAATTGAGAGTGTCAACTACTATCTTGAATCATTTATTCTGTGGTTTTATTTCTATCCAATAAGATATAGAAGTTGATCCCAAAATTTTACCAGATGAGAGGTTTTGTAACATAGGGTCGTTGAATTATGTAAAGTTCGTGTATAGAATGTGGAAGGAGTCAGAGGTGGTTTCCGAACAGGAAACTTCTCTAAAAGTGCTCTCAGTGCCGTTTGCCATGTGGACCGGAGTGGAACGGGACTCCGGGAAGGGAGCAGAATGCGCCCATCTGGCCGCGGCACAGCTCGCCTCTCTGCAGTGGAAGGGACCGTCCACGCCCCGTAGCCCAGCACGAACTCAAGGAAAAGGGGAAACACAGCTCTGCACGTCAGAGAGATGGAGGGGTTCCGTGCCGTAGCTGTGCTTGCTTCAGCCACCGAGTGCACTCCGCGGAGAAGCCGGCTTTGGTGAGCGCCTTCCACAAAGGATGGGCTTTAACGCAATGATGAGCTCTACCAGCTGAAGAAGCCACAGAGGCGACCTCGCTCAACCATTAATGGAAGATCAAAGAAACAGACCTCGGGACGGACAAGTTGTTCACTGCAGGCAGCGCGGGTGGATATGTACTTTTTTAAAAATGTGCTGTCCCTTAAGGAGAAGCCAAGTTGCACGGACGTAAGCGAACTTGGAATGTTCCAGTAATCTGCGAGGCTTACTGAGAGGACGAAAACCCCACGAGGCTGAGGTGAGCTCAGGTCTGTACTTGGCTGGGGGACTGGGGGGTAAGGCCTTGTTGTCCCCTCAGTCAGTCCTGGCCGTGGCTGCCCCTCGGGTGTGCCCACTGCTCCCCAGGACTCTGACCTTCCTTCACACGGAGCTCTGGTCCCCTCAGTCTGTGTCCCCTGGGGACATGCGGTGCTGCCGGCCCCAGCTCGGCCCCGGCTCCCGAGCCCTCCTTACCTTCCCACGTAATTGGCACGTTCTGGCTCTTCTGTCCTGCCGAGTCACGGGTCTGGGTCCTTACAGGTTTTCATGATAATCTGGCACTTTGCAGACGAGCAGATTCAGGAATCCGCCCTTGAGCCCGTGACAGCCCGATGGCCGCGTGGCATCCGGGCCACTGGGGCCAGGCCTTGTCACCGTCCGCAGCCTCAGGGTCCGGCTTCGGAGCAGCGTGCGCATGCAGGGCACCCCTTCAGGACAGGCTCGCTCTGGGGGCGACAGGGTGACTGGGCCACATCTCTCTTTGAACTCGCACACGCTGTCTTTCTTGTTTTCATGTCGGTCGGTGTTCATTTCGATGCTCACCTCAGGCCTGGGTCTGAAAATATCCTCACCAAAGTCAGCCCCATCTTAGCGCCGTGAGGAGGTGGCTTGCCGTCAAAGGCTTCGCTTTCTCAGCTCCGGAGGTGACCGTGCGGGAGTTAGAGTGAGTGGCTGTGACCGTCCTTCTTCCGGTGTCATAGTTGGTTCCGTGACGTCTGGCGACCCCACATGACACCGAGTGGAAGGCCCGCGGCGGGCTCTGTGGCTCTGCTGATGTGTCGGGGCTTGGGGAATCGGCTGACAGTGGCTGACGCCTCCCGCCAGCTCCGCATCCCCCGGCAGCGGTGACAGCAGCTGGGGGCTGCGTGCGAATCCCTCGTGGGCAGTCTTGCCCCCTCTGCCTGGCCTGAGGAACAGGTGGGCATTGGGGTGCATCCTGTCTGGGACTCAGGGGTGCGGGCTGCACCGGGCACCAGGAGGGACGTCACGCAGGGGAACGCTCGGCACCCCCTCCCCGGAGGGGCAGGCAGTTTTTATTTGGAAACCAAGAGGGTTGTATCCTCTGATCCTGACACGACACGTGCGCCCTTCAACCTCCTACTTCCAGCCGGGGCCACACGTGCCCAGGCCTCGGTGCCAACCCAACGGTTGCTGGGGTTGGGTCCAGAGTTTCCCGATGAGGCCGAGAGGCCTGGGGAGGACAAGGGGACTGAGAGACACCGGCGGCCCAGGGCAGTCTCTGTGTCTGGGGTATTGGTGCTGGGGGCCGTCACACAGAGGGTCCTGGGGGTGAGATGAGGGAGGACCCCCTTGCGGACGGCATCCTGCTGGCCCCAGCCAGCAGCATCTGAAGGAGGACAGTGTCTCAGGGAGGCGGGGGGCCCTGGTTCCCCCTGCCTGGAGGAGGGAAGACGTTGGCTCCTGGCTGCGGGTCACGGCTCCTCCCCGTGAGGCCCAGGGCGAGGAACAGGAAGGCCCCCCACAGGCTCGTTCTGATGTGCGGAGTGAGCTCTGTGGGTCACTCTGCTGTCTGTACCTTTGCTGTCACCGCGTGCTGGCCTCCGGGGGGTCACCAAGGAGGGCATTCTGTCCTGCGGGCGACCTTACAACCCTTCTCCGAGTTCTGTGGGCTTGGGACTGGCGGGTGGAATCTGCCGTCGTCCCCCTGGGCCTGAGCTCTGTCGCCTCTGCCCTGAGTCAGGCTCATGGCACCGTAGGGACCTGCTCCCTTGGGCAGTAGCCCCATTGGGCTCCATCAGCGCACAGTCCCCAGGGAGCGGGGCACCCAAGAGCAGAACCCAGAGGGGAACAGAGACGGCCGTGGTGGCGTGAGTTGTCTGCACAGCGACGTGGACACAGCCCTCCTGCCCTAGCACCTGTCCTCTGCCCAGCCTGAAGCCTCAGTTCTTCGGGCCTCCACATTTCTGGCCTCGGTGCTTGTCCCGCCTCTGGGGACCTGCGCTCACTGGCCAAGGAGACAAGAGACCAAGTGGCTTCTGGTTCCGCAAGTTGGAGAGAAAAGAGCCACGCGCTGGGAGCGATTAAACCCGTCAGGAAGCCCTGCCCGAGCTCAGAGCCCGCCAGGCTCATCCAGCCCAGTGTTCCTGAGCTGGGGACCACCAGGAGGAGGCTGGTGAGCTCACACTCCTGGGTCACAGCCCATGGCCCCATTCCCCTCCCTGGCACAGTGAGGTCCCCGGGGGTCCATCATGCAAGCATTTCAGGACAGAATTCCTGCACACGGAGGCCCCACCAGCTGCCTGCATGCCACCCTGGGCCCAAATGCAGAGCCCAGCTGCGCCCCCAAACATCCCAATCCCTAGGGCCCAGCAGCTCCTGACTGACACGGAGCCCTGCTGCCTGGCCACATGCTGGGAGTTTTGGAGACGCTGCTCCGTAGCTGAGCATTTAAGTCAGCCGCTCTGAGCGAAGCAAGTTGCCCTCCAGAACTCAGTGGGCTCCTCCCAGCAGTACGGGGGGTGTCTCAGAGATCAGGTGGGGGTGTGGCATGGGGGTGGGGGGGACGCTGCATCGCCAGGCAAGCAACACGGCTGCCCTCTCAGGGAAGACCAAGGAACCCTGCCACCATCCGATCCGGGCCCCCAGGTTCCAGTTACAGCACCCCCCCCCCCCGTGTGGACACGGACTTGTTTTCTGTGTGAGACGCAGTGCTCAGGGGCCGGTGGGACTCAGGCCCACAGTGGGTCACGTCCGGGGTCTGTTGGAGGGCGTGGGTCCAGCATCAGCGGTGAGCCCGCTGCCCTGCTCTGGGGAAGGTGAGGACCGTGGCTGATCTCTGTGTTGGGCCAAAAGGCTGACCTCTCTGGCTGCTGCCTTTAATGACCTAGGACAGCGGGTGGACTGCAGAGCGCCTGCCGTGTGACCTCTCCCCTCGTGGAGACTCAGTGTTGTTGACCATGGCCGTGGGCGTGGAGGCCACCCGGCTCCAGACCCGTGAGCGTCTGTGTGGGTCCCAGATGGCTGAGCTCTTCCCTCCTGGCCCAGGTCGCAGTGCCCTGCTTGGCCCTGCTGGGGCTGGGAGGCGGACACTGACCCAGAACTCCCTCCAACGCTGGGGGCCATGGCTCGTGGTGGGGGCTGCAGGCTCTTCCGCTGGCTCAGAGGGAGGGTCCATGTGGCGGGCTTCGTGGCACTTGGCCTTCTGTCACGGTTTCACGTCTGAAGTTGGCAGTGCAGCGTGTCTTTTCTCTCTCTGCCTGTGGCTCCTCCAAAAGCCGGGCATCGGGCCGTGGACATGGCCCTTCGGAGACCCTGGGGAGAGCGCGGCCGGGATGGGTGGGCAGCCTTGGGAAGCCTCTGGTTTCACTGGTCTTTTCAAGTTGTGTGTGTGGGCGGGAGGAAACTTGGGGCCCCATCCGTCCTCTCTGACGTCCTCCTCCCACTCTGGGGAAAATGCTTCTTTCTCCTCCTTGAGCTCGTAAAAACAGCTCTGTTTTCTGTCCAGGGGGACGTCCGTGACGCCCGACGCTCCACGGTTGTATGGAACCCCTCGTGGAAACATTCTTCTGCTTTCTTCAGAGTTGATAATTGTTGTTTTATTGCACATATTAAAATTAGGGCCAGAAGATAATTATCTTTTGATTCTGCTTTAAATCATGGTAAGCGGCACTCTCTCGGGGAAAGTCATACCCATTATGTTCTCTTGTTCCTTCCCAAGTTGCCAAGTATGCGGTCCCCATTTCCCTTTTTACTCTGTTTTTCAAACGTGGGATCACAAAAGCATCAAGACACCGACCAGATTCGAAGTGATAAAACCTCTGCTGTTTGCACAGATTGAAGTATTAAAGTAAGTCCGTAACTTCTTTTAAATGTAGACTGTAAAAGTCCATTATTTTAAAAAATATTAATCTCCAGAGTGAAGACGCTGGCGCCCTCCTCATCCTCACACCTGTATCACTGAATTTATTCAATTTCCCTAATTATAAAGGAAAGCTTTAATTTCAATCACGTGTAATTCGTAGATTTCAGTATCCAAACGGTGGTTCAAGAACCGGGATACAGCGTTTCAATGTGGGTACGGGGAGTAGTGATGAGAACAAGTATGTCCAGCCCGTTGGGCCTGAAAGCTCGGGCGGGCGTGTGTCCGTCACAGCTCGGGCCGGCGTGCGTCCATCCGAACTTCGTGATCTCACCGGGCAAAGACGTGCGTCTGCTTCTCCGCTGAGGTGGTGAGCTCTGGTGTTTGACAGAACACCAGATAGAATTTGATAGAGTGCGCGGAAAGCTTGTCCCATGCCCGGCGGAGTGCCGTGTGTTTTAACGGACGATAGACTCCGGCTCACATCTCCTAGGGAGACACTTTTCCAAAATCTTTCAGCGGCAGAGGCTTGGATTTAGTCCAGAGTTGGGGTTCCGGGTTTCCTACACCCGCACGGCCAGACGGACCGGCCTGTTTGGTTCCAACACTGGTGGGCTCGCCATGAAATGACCTCGATCCCATCCTCTGGACGTTGTCTCTGCGTGAGAGCAGACCGGGGCGCCCAGCCGTGGTGTACTTGCCATGAGCTCTTGACCAGATGCAGGCCTGGACTCGGGGGAGGGCCGGCGTGATGGGAGTGATGGAAGCAGCCCGTGGTTGGGCCACAGGTGTGGGGACGAGGAGGGCGTCAGCATCTTCACTCTGGAAACCAAAAGCCATTTACGTGGTAAGGGACACACCGGGTGATGGGAGGTGCCTGGAGAGACGCAGGTGCATGCTGAGAAGGAGCTTTGCGGCACCGTGCACACACACAGTGTGTGTGGAAACACGACACACAGAGCAGGTGACTGTCCCTTTTCTGGGTGTCTTGTGAGTTAGCAGCAGCCTTTCCTCCAGCAGAAGACCAGCTGCGGCGAGAGCCTCCCATGGCCTCTGGGACAAGCTGAGGGCGGGAGGTCACTGGGGCTAGTTTGGGGTTCCCTCCATGCGACCCTTGTGAGCTCATATCTCTCTGAGTGTCAGCATCTCAACTTCAAAGTGTAGCATGGAGACCGATCGGGCAGGAGTCCAACCAGGCCAGTGGGGCTCTCCGTGCAGCCAGTCCCCAGGGGTGGGTTTAGTTCCCAGGGGTCTGTGTCTCAGGTCAGTCCCTGGCTTGGCAAATGATGCTCCTCCAGAGTCCCTTGCCTGTGTGTTCGTCGTAAAGTGGCTAGAGAGCCGCGCTGGGAATCCGGTGCTAGAAGTTGTAAGAACGAACAAGGAGCAGGTGCCCCGAGGAAAGGCTGGCTGGTCGCCGTGAGGTTCCTGCGCTGTCTTAGCTCCTGATGCAGCCCTCCCTGCTGATGGAGAAGAAACGTCTCTCCTTGATGTTCATGCTTAGGAGTGGACGCTTGGCGGAACAGACCTCCCCGTGGTTCTGTCTCTACGGTCTTCCCACCAGTTAGGTTAAAGACTGAGTCAGAATCAGGACAGCTCGCGAGCTAGGGAGGGTCTTCCTGGACACGACCCACAGGTAGAGGAGATTAGGTTTCCTTCCTCGCCCACGGGGAGAGCAGGGAGGGGGCCGTTCTGTCCAGGGCGGCCCTCATCCAAGGGTGTCTCGTCAGGGACCTCTCCCTCCCTGGCTGTGCCGTTATTTGTGCGGGGCGAGTCGCACAGAGCTGTGCTAGCCCTGCGCTCTTTCTGCCGGCCCGTCTTCCTTCCAAATGGGACAAAGTGGGTGTTTCTGGTATAGTCTCCGAGTTGTGCAGCTATCACCGTCGAATTTTAGAACATTCCATCATGCCGACTAAACCCCGAGCCCCGTGTCCCCCAGCAGCCATTCTCCTTGGCCAACCCCCAGCCCTGGGGAACGCTCAGTGGCTTCTGTCCCTGTCGAGCTGCCCATTCTGGGGGTTCATGGCGGTGGAGTCAGGCAGCTGTGGTCTCTCGAGACCGGCTTCCCTCACCCTGCGGACACTCGTGAGGCCCGTCGGAGCTCGAGCCGGTGTCTGCGGGCCTCACCTGCTCGTGCCTGAGTGACGTTCCGTGCAGCGTGACCACCTTCAGGCTTCATCCGCTGATGACACTGGGTCGTTGACAGTTTTTGGCAAGTGAACCAGGGTTCTCTGAACACGCGTGTGTGCGTTGGTTGTGGACAGTTTTCCCTCCCCTCGAGGGCTAAGCTGAGAGAGCCGCTAGGCTCTGTGGCGACTCTGAGTTGAACATTTTTGGAGCCGCTGAGCCAGTGCACTGTGGGGACCCTCGTCGGAAACGCAGGAGGCTTCCAGCTTCTTCTCGTCCTCTCCTACGCTGGCTACTTCCGTCTTCTAAAACGGGTCCAGCGGTCTGGTGACGGGTGATGCCTCGTACTCTACAGGTTTGACCCCCGTTTCCACGGTGACGGATGATGGACCCCTTCACCGGCTTGTTGGCCGCTGGCATGTCTTCCCCAGAGAAATGCGTACCCCATCCTGCGCGCGTCTTAAATATTTGGTTACTCACCATTTTATCATGGAGTTGTTCGATGTCTTTCTGTTTTCTGGATCATTTATCGGTTTCTTATCAGATACATAATTTCCAAATATCGTATCCCATTCTGTGACTTCTTTTTCGACGGGCTCCTTTGAGTCATCAGGGCTTTTATTTTCGATGAAGTTCGTCTGCTTTTCTTTTGTTGGTCACGCTTTGGTCCTGCCCACAGGACACTGTAGGAGTTGAGCCCCTTCTGGGAAGAGAGAATGCTGCAGCCTCCCCGGGGCTCCACGTGGACACCCCACGCACCGACGGGAGCCCCGGGAGCCGCGGGCCTCACGCATGTGCCGACATGCCCCCGCTGCTTCCTCTCTCCTGAGATTTACCTGAACCTTGAGTTTGATCCCACCGGGTAATTTCCCCCTTCAGCATGAACAACTTCCTCCTCCCCCTTTCCATTTTCCTTCTTCTCCCTCCCCCTCCCCTTCTCCTCTTCCTTCTCCCCCACCTCCTCCTTTAAAGCAAGTGAATCTGGTTAGCGGTTATGCCAGCAGGAACTCTGAATAAGGGAAGAATAAGAGGAAATGTTAGAACAGAAAAAAACATATGTTCTGCACGGTACAAACTTACCCTAAATTCAAACTTACCCTCAATTACCCATTGCCCATGTGATCTGTCCACTGCCCTCAGGAAATACATTTCCCTGGGCTCAGCCTTTGTGTAGCTCACCTTAGTGGAAAAAAGCTTCTTGGGTTTTGTGCAAAAACAGGTGCTAGCAGACTGTGTTCCTCTGCGAGGGCTGTCACAGCAAAACCTCACAGAGCAGCAACTTAAAAACAACGGAGTTTATTTCTGTCTGTCCTGGAGGATGGGAGTCCAAGACCATGTGCCGCGGCACGGGCTCCCTGCGAGGCTCTACTCCTGGGCATGCGGACGGCCACCCTCCTTCCGGTGCCCACGTGACTTCTCCCATGCGGGTGCGTGCTTTTGAGGACCCCAGCCAGACCACGGCAGGACCCCGGCCTCATGGCCTCCTCTAGCCTCGACCAGGACCTCCTTAGGAGGGGATGATATCAGAAACCCTGTCTCTAAATACAGTCACGTTGGGGAACAGTTGGAGCTTTAACATATGAATTTTGGGGTGACACAACTCAGTCCAAAACAGATAGAATTATTGCAGTGTGACTTGCCTTTGGATGCTTTGAACCCAAAGGAAACCTATCAGCAAGGAGGCCCAGCCTGGACCTTGGTTGTCGTCAGCCTTCAGCTGCCGGTCGTCTCCCCGATGGCGGACGATTCCAGCGGCTCCTCTTTATGCTTCCCTCTGCGGTCGCCACGATGTTTCGTGTCTTCTGTGAGGAAATTCCTTCACAACAGGAATGGTTTTATGATCCGTAAAGAAGACCGATCCTCACCATGGTGCACCTCGGTGCGACCGTCCCTGTTGAGCTACAGTGATGTTGATCCCAGGGTCTCAACTTTGGGAGGAAGACAAAGTTGAGAATTTCCCCCAAACTTGGCTCTTGCTTTCATCATCACACATATTCTGTGTATTTCAATGGTGATCCTGCCCCCCATTTTTGAAAACCAGCCAAGTACAGTTCATGTGAACAGAGAAAAAAATTCATGTATTTTATGAAGCTGTGAAAGTGTGTCGGCCGCTGAAGCCAGTGGGGCCTTTTCCCAAGCGCTCCTGGGCCCCCATGCCGGACCTTCACGTGTGAGCGGCTGGTGCACAACTTCTGTGCAGTCCCCAGTGACACCTGCTGTGGGTAAAATGCAGCAGCTGAAACTTGATCGCAGATCCTTGTCACAGAGAATCAGCCTTTACTTTGTCACTTGTGGGTTTAGTCAGTGAATAATGGTGGGTTTAATTTTAGTTTCAGAAACGAAATTTTTAGTTAGGCTGAAGGTGTGAAAGGAATTGCCAGCCTTTACCGTCAGTACTCAACACGGCCCGTGCAGAGCGAGACCGCCCAGGACACGGGGCGGCACGCGTGGTCCTGCCGAAAGGCACACCCGCTGGGCGCATGCTGGGGAGACACGGGCAAGAGGCTGGTGACGCAGCGCGGAGGAGAGGTCGGGGTCCTCCTCCACGAGGAGCACCCGGCCAAGAAGGGGAACAGGCGCTCTCTCCGACCGCGTTCCTGCGGCTCACGGCGGCTCGAACTTAGCTTGGGAAGGTGGCTCCAAGATTCGTCCTGGCCAACAGGTGTGTTTTCCCTCTTGTCTGGAAGCTTGGAAATAAGTTCGTTTTCATGTCTGGTGTTACCCTAACGCAAGAGAAAGGGGGATATTTTCTTCATTTTAGAAGTTCGCTGTTAAACAAAAACAAACAAAAATTTCTCTAAAATGCTTGGTTGAGAAGAGAGTTTTTTTTATTAGCTCAAGATTTCTTTTCTTAATTTGAAGCATTTTTCAATCATGATGTGTTCTCACGATCGCCGCGGTGTTGTATGTCCAGCCGTGGCTTCAAGTTCTGAAAACGCTTGTTCCTGCGGCACCGCGGGGGAGGGGGCGTGACGGGCGCCCGCGTCCGCCCACAGACGGCTTCGAGCAGGCGCCTCCCACGTGCTTACTTGACGTCTGGTTGTCTTCTCTGGTGGGGAGTCTGTTCAGGGCTTTTGCCCATTTTTCGAGTTGTCCTCTCATTGCTGAGTTGTAAGCATTCTTTATACCTTTCGGACGCCGCCTTTTCTCAGGTCTAGGTTTTGCACACGTTTTCTCTCTGTGGCTTGTCTTTTCGTGCTGTTTGCAGAGGAGACGCGGTCTGCGTTGAGGCCGCCCGCGCTGCCGTCGCCTCCTTCGTGGCTCACACCTCTGTCCTGTCCGAACGGTCTTCACCAAACCCAAGGTCATCGAGACCTCCTCGGTGCTCGCTCCCAGAAATATTGCAGCTTTACATTTTACGTCTCAGTCTGCCATGGACTTTGAGTTCATTTTTGTGCAGGGTGTAAGGTCGTGTCCAGGTTCCTTCTCGGCCTGTGGGCGCAGCGGCCGTGGCGCCTGCGTTGAAGAGCGTCCTAACCCCTGGCCTGTCTTCACTGCTGCTTCACACTCCGTGAGGTGTAGCTGCGGCGTCCGCTTCCGGCCTCTAGAGCACTGCCGGGACGTAAGTGGAGATATGGGCAGTGGAGTGAGTCGTTGGCTGGGAATGGGATCGAGGGCGAGGAAGGCTTCGGGAGCAAGGCTGTGGAGGTCGCCTGCTGAACGGGACGAGGCCGTGGCGATGCAAGCTCTTGGCCATGCTCTCTTCTGAACAAGCTGAAAAGTCCCGACTGGGCCGTCCGGGGGCTCCCCGGGTGCTCCCCGCTCCCCCGACTCCCAGCTTTGCGGTGCTCGCTCAGTCGTGGTCTTGGCTAGAAGGAAACCCTCCCTCCCCGGCGTCTTCGTGGGCTGGTGTCTGTGCTGCTGCTCCTTGGCGATGTGCCCCGGGTTGCAGGGAGAACATCAGCGCCGAGAAACGTTCTGTGGGGTGAGGTGGGCCGGCTCTGCAACGGGGCCTCGGTCCCATCAGGGCAGGCCGGATGTGTGCGACCCTGGCAGAAAGGCTCCACGTGGCTCAGGAAGAATTCGACGAGAACCCCTGAGGCGAGGAGACAATTGAAGAGAACATAACTTTAGCGAGTATTGTAGACACGCCGTCCCCGCTGGAAAATGTGGCCCTGCTACTTCTGGTGGGAACATTTCTAACGCTTCCTTGCATTTATTTCTGCCTTATTTACTCATTCCCGGCAGAGTATTCTTTTGGAAATCTTTCTTCTTTTCTCTCCTCACGCCTCCGTCTTTCCCTAGAGCGTGTTGCTTGTAGGGACGTTCACTCCCACTTCGGTGCGTCTCTGAACTGGGGGCGGGCGGGGAACGCAGGGCACGAAGCCGAACCGTAGTAACTCGTGCTCGTCGCAGGCCCCACGCGGGCTGCTCCTCGTTCACCTGCAAACGGGCTCTGCCTGGGAGCGTCGGGCCCGGGTGGGCTCGCAGCTGGAGACATTTCTTGCTCAGTACAAAGTTCTCAAAATGCTGTAAGTGCTCATGATAGCAAATAGTGACACCCAAAGAAAACACTACAAATGACTTGTGAATTCCTAACCGTGATAACTGGAGCAAACAGCGTGCGCCGTGCGTGGACTTCTCGGGGGACAGGGGCGGGGGACAGGGGGTGGGGAACATGGGGCGGGGGACACAGGATGTTTCACGTGCACCCCCCATGCGTTGTTCCACTGTGGGGCTGCTCACGGTGTGGCCGCAGCCGTCTGGGTGAGTGGGAGACGCCGGCCTCGGGGCTGGTCTGCTGGGTCTGCGTGTCTGGGAACCTGAGGCTTTATGAGGTTCCCCACGTGACGGTTTTGCACAGTAAGACCCAGGAGATGCTTTTCCAAGCATTGTTTGTGTGGCTTTCACACCGTCACGTGACACGACGGTTTCCTGAATCTAGTTCTAAGAGAAGGTTCTTAGACTGATGTTAATATTTTGGTCTTATTAACAATTCTTTAAGGGACACATTTCTTTTTTTTTTTTTTTAATATTTTATTTATTTATTTGAGAGAAAGAGTGCACCAGCAGCTGGTGGCGGAGAGGGAGAAGCAGGCTCCCTGCATGGGAGCCCGATGCGGCTCGATTCTGGAGCCCCAAGGTCATGGCCTGAGCCGACGGCCGACGCTCGCCGACGGAGCTGCTCAGGCGCCCCAGGAACATGCTTCTCAATCCGTGGTCTGCACATTTGAGATTATGTGCTCAGGACGTACTTCCTGAGGATTCCTGAAGCTCCGGCCAAAGGACACGCGTGTTTTCGAGCTCTGGGTGCGCGTCGGCACAGCCGCTAGACCGTTCATTGCCACATGACCTGTGCCGCCTGCTGCTCTCGGGCCAGAGCCGCGTAGACCCGGTGCACACGGGGACACCTGGAATCAGGTCAGAGTGTGCGTCCTGGTTCCCTGCAGGGGTGGGGAACTGCCTCTCCGACGGGCTCCCAGGGGACCGCAGTGGGCGTGGTCAGGCCAGGAGGCAACAAGGAGGGTATTTGTCTGAGAGTTTTGGGGGCGCGTGCCTGTCACACAGACACTGTGGACCGTTTGCTGCATGTCCTGGTTTCCAAGTTCAAGGGGCTTCGGGGGCCACTCCAGGTTGTGGGGTCTTTTCCTCCTCCCTGTCTCTGCACCTGCTTCATCATCGAGGAGCCCTTCTCCACGTCTGGGCTCTGGTGGCTCCAGGGTTTTTTGAACATGCTTCCAGGAATCTAGTGGATTTCTCTTGTGTAAGTTCCAGAAATTATTGTTAACGGATGACCTTGCCTCACCTGCCTGGCCCCACGGAAGTCTCGGTGGAGGGATAAGGGGGGATTGCTGGTCATGCTGGGGTTCCTCGCTAGAGGTGGGGAGAAGGTGGCTGTGGGCACCCACTGCATGGGCTGACTGCTGGGGCAGAGTCCCCCTGGACAAGAATAGGACGGGGTGCCTGGAAAGGAAGCAGCCACCACCGGGGTCTCTGGGTCTGACCACTGTGTTCCCCGTACCTGCCGCTGAGAGCTGGCCCAGGCTCAGGAAGTGGTGCTGGGCCTCCCTGGGCTCATGGCAGGATGGTGGGGGACAGATTTGGGTAGATGACTGCAGGCCTGAAGGCCAGCAGGACAGTTTGGGTACAGGGTGGGGACAGGGGACATAAGCACACAGGACTCAGGCATCAGGAGTGACACTTGCAAGGAGACTCACCGGCGTGAGCAGGTCAGCGAGGTACAGCCCTGGGCACAGGCAGACGAGGGAGAGGTGTGTTCTGGAATGCTCCGGCTGAGGGTTCAGACCTCAGGTTTGCCCGTGAGGGCCTCGTACTCTGTGCCCCTCACTCAGGAAAGGAGACCATGTGGCAGCCTGGTGACGAGAGGCAAAGGCATGCTCTCCCTGCTGGGCGCCGGGTCCTGGCCTCCCTGGCCGCGCTCACCGTGGACGCCAGGAGGGCTCTGCCTTCACCTCACACCAGCGCCCCGGGCGTCACGCGTGTGCGAGGGCGGCCAGCAGGCCAGAGGCCGCCTTCACACCCACTGCAGCAAATGTTGCCTTATTAGGTGATTTGGTGCCAGACTGGCCGTTTCCTGTGCTCTGTGATCTGCGAAAGTTAAATATTTAGACTCTGCTCTGAACACTTCTGCCAAAACGTGTTTTTAGGTTCTCCTCCCTTGTTGGGGCAGTGCGCGGCCCTTGGGCCCCGCAAGAGGGCGGGCGGCTGGGGAGGTGAGCTGGACGGGGCCAGGGGAGGCAGGCCCGGCCCCGTGGGGTCAGTGCTCATGAGGACAGGACGGGGGGTCCACGACTCCCTATCTCTGCGGCTCCCCATCTAACAGAGTTGTCCTGTGGCTGAGAAGGAACATAGCTCTCGGGGCCCCAGCTGGCGTCAGATGTGGGTTTTCTCTTCCCCTTTGATGTTCATCTTTCCCCCCTCGGTTCCAAGTGTCTCCCAGTGTGTCTGTGACCGTCCCCACGCTCTGTGCCTCGCTGGGCTGAGCAAGCAATGCCGCCCCTGCTGGGACGCGGGGACCCTCCTGAGAGCAGCAGGAGGAGCACATGGACCCACCGAGACAGGCCCCTTGTTGCCCCGACAAGGAGGATGGAGAAGCCCGCGGAGGCCGGGTGTCTTCGCCAAGCAGCAGAGCCAAGCTGGGGGCCGGGCTTCGCTGAGGAAAGCAATGCTCAGGCAGAAGCAAGAAATCAACTCTGCCGGACAGTGTGCGGTCTTCCCCGCAGCCGAGGGAAACTCCCCGGCTGACACCTGCTTGGGGACACGCAGCTCGGTAAGCCAGCTCCTTCCCCCCGGCGTCCTCCAGAGCTCCAGCGCCCTTGTGGGACACTGCCCCTGCCGCGAGCTGGTGGTCCTGTCCAGGGACGGATCTATGCTCTCCAGTGCCTGGCACAGCCCGAGCCACGATGCCCGGGGCCGCGCGCCTGCTGAACGCTCGGGCAGCAGCCGGTGCCCAGCCGGTGCCCAGCCGGCGTATGTGGCGGTCGGGGCTCCCCTGTGTGGCCGCGTGTTGGTCGGGCTGTCCCGTGGGCGCCCCAGTGGGCGTGTGGAGTAGCCGGGCCAGCCACATGTCACACGGATTTGCCGTCACCAGAAGAGTCCGCAGACACACGCCCAGCCCAAGGGTCTTCTCCTCACATAATCCAAGCTGATGGCCTGACGCGGCGGGTCTCAGACTCTGGTGTGAGAAGGCTTTATACCGTTCACCCCGCCGAGGGCCCCAAAGAGCCTCTCTGAGCCCGGGCTGTATCCACGAGTGCAGGTGCCCCGTGCCTAAGCGGGCAAGGGTGTGCTCCCCGAGGACACGTCCTGTCTGGGTCGTCACCAGTCACTTGTGAGAATCTAAGAGCAAAGGGCACGTTGACATTTTACAGAAAGTGTTCTGTCACCGGGGATGACCTGGGGCTCCGTTTTGAGAACCACTGCTCTGGAGTAGGGACGAGGCCTGGACATGTCGCAAGCAAGCAGAGGACCCTGTCGCTGTGAGGTCGCGGTGGCTGAGAAGCACGCGGACGAGCGCAGTGCGGGGGGAGGTCAGACAGCGCAAGTGTCTGGCCCGAGCGGAGGGTCGGGGTTCCCCTGAGGGTGCGGCTGACGTGAGGGATTGGGCACATCTACCCGAGGCCCCGCGCAGACCCGCGCGTGTCAGCTTCCGTCCCTCGTGAGAGCACGTGGCTCCTCGTCCCGAGCGCCCGCACTCAGGCCCCGAGCTGCTTCTCCGGAGGCACAGATACAACTTGGGGAGCAGGAAGGGCCGCGCCCAGCTTCCAGCACAAGGAAGCCCCAAAGAGGAGGTTCGAGCCGCTGCATTTTTGGACACACTTGTTCTGAAATGGCCGTTTGCCCTTCGAAATCTGTCCGTGTATAAAAAATTGTCTTGAGGCCCAAGTCCGGTCCGGGCGTCTTCCTACTGGGCGCCCTGCTCCTGTCTCCCCGGGGGCTGGCTAGCGTGGACGCTCCGTGACTTTGGGATTTCCCCTCCCGCCCCCGTTAAGAGGCGCTTCTAGCGTTAGCTGCCCCGGCTGTCTGGGGTCCAGCGATCAGAGAAGTGATGAAGAATGTCAGGGCTCCTCACGGGGGCCAGTCTCGGAGCGCAGCGCCTTAGAAATGTGGCCCGGCCTCCCTGAGGTTGCTGCCGGCTGCTGGTGGGTGGGCGGCGCGGCTGTCCCACCCCGGCCCTGCCCGCCCGCCGGCCGCCCCCAGCGGCCGTCAGCTGCCTTGTCGTGGGGCGAGCAGTGCTCGGGTCCGAGGGTCAAGTGTACGTGTGCAAGGAGGCCGCGGAAGGCCGGACGAGGGCGCGGACTGGCAGCACAGTGGCGTGTTGGGCGGGGAGCGGATCGCTGGCTGTCCGTGAGCTGAGCCGGCCGCGGGGGACCAGCTTCTGCGAGGCCCCGCGGATTCCGCCGGCTCGGTGTTTTGAGCCACGTCCTGGGCTCCTGAGGAAGTGCAAGTACTTCGTGCCGGGTAATAGCTTGACGCGCATCCCGCTTCCACCACGATGTCGCACAGCCTCGGGAGGTCACAGAACGTCCCCGCACCTGTGTCCGCAGGGGACCCCAGGGGTGGTTTTGGGGCTTCTTGCGCAGGCGGTTAGGACCGAGGAAAATTACCCGGCGCTGCTGGAGGCTGTGCTCTGGGTAGGATGGTCTGATCCGGGCGCCAGCGCCTGCGCGGAGCTGAGGGGGCAGCTTATGAGGATGTCCTCCCCTGGAAGGTGGACTGAGGACAGCTTCTGAACTGAGCCTCCAGGAGCATGTGCGCCCGTGCGTGGGGGCCTGTGAGTATCCACGGATGAGTGTCCACGAGGATCTGGGAGTACCCGGGAGTACTCGTGAGTATCTCTGAGTGTCTGTGAGTGTCTGTGAGTACCCATGAGTATCTATGACCATGGACGAGTGTTCATAAGTATTTGTGAGTACTCGTGAGTATCTTTGAGTATCTGTGAGTATCCGTAAGCTCACAGGAAGTGCTTAGGATCGTGTCAGCATGGAGTGACCCCTTAGCTGTCCTCAGTTACAGCTGGTAGGATGATGAGTGGGACACACTTCAGTACTGACGAACGCTGTAGAAATAGGACTTTTCCTGTCAATTCTGCAGAGTCCGTCAGGAGACCTAAATGACCCGAGGGCCCTTTCTGCTATAATTGTCCAAAGTTTGTTCATCTCTGAGTTATTCCCTTGCACACAGGCCCCCACCCCACCCCCCTCATGCCCCTTTGTACGGGAACAATCATCTGGGCTCAGGGCAAACGCTCCCACGGCTGTTTTCAGAAGTGAGTTTCTCTGAGAACAGAAAGGGCTCCCATTTCCCAAGAAGGGAGAAGAATTCTACCTCAGGATTGAGTTACTTCCAGTGACACCAAATTGTCCCTAAAAGAGCCGCTTTCATGTCCTCCATCTGTCAGCCTCGGCGGAAGTGCTAGTTACGGTGAGCTGCAGGGAGGTGGTGGTGTTTGGGGCATAACTTTCAGGCACTGGAGTACCATTTCTCCCTGGATCTGAGGGTTAAAAACCATTAAGTAGAGGCCCTGTTGACCTATAATACAACCAGTTCCACGGGCTTAGTTCTGTGGCCTCATGCCCTTTGCCCTGTCCCCGTCGCAGAGGGGTCAGGTGAGCCTGGGCCTCTGGACGGCAGGATTTATGCGTCTCTTCTCGTTTCTGTCTCTCTCAGCGATGGTGCACGAGGGGCTGGTTTTCTCACTTTGTAAATGAGGGGCAGACTTTGAAAGGTCAACTCAAGAGCACACGGTGGGAGGCTTTGCACTGTTCCTAACCTTGACACGCGTCTAGTCTGAGGATTGTGCCGTGTGGGTAGGGCTGTGGCTCTCAAACATCTGTCCTTTGTGTCCAAATGCTGCTTTTGTTTTTTCTCTCTCTCATCTGATTACTTAAAACCCACCATTCTTTCCTTTAACTACGTGCAAAGTAAACTAGTATAGATAAATCTTTTAAAAGAGTTTTTTTATTTATTTGACAGAGAGCGAGCCAGAGAGCACAAGCTGGGAGCGTGGCAGAGGGAGAGGAGGAAGCAGGCTCCCCACTGAGCAGAGAGCCCGATGCGGGGCTCCATCCCAGAACCCTGAGATCATGACCTGAGCCAAAGGCAGAGGCTTAACTGAGTCCCCCAGGCGCCCCTAGTTTGGAGAGATCTGGCCGACTCTGGGTGTTGGCTTGAGAAGACACAGTGTATGTTAAACTAGGACAGTGATATCGGTTTCATTTGTAGCTGTTTTAGGTGAAATAGATGAAAGTCTTAATGAGGGACTTTTCTTGAAAATGGAAAATATCCTGATTCCTTGTATAAGGAATCCAAATATAAAATCAGACTACTTTTCCTACCTCCCTTTAAGAAAATCAGTCTCCTAATTCTACACAGTTTAAAGGAAAAGAAGTGACATTTCTGTAGCACATTTGAGGCTTTGCGTCTCACTAACTACGAAAGGGCCGTGAGCAGAGAAAATGGACAAGTGGGGATTGTCCTGGAGCTAACAGGTGATGCTGGGGAAGGCTTCGGGGTACGGTCAGCCACGGCGGGAAGGTGTGCACTTGGTGAGCTGCTCAGTGAGGGTTGTCGAGGCCAGATCCCAACCCTGATGGTGGGATGGCTGGGGTGGCCCTCACAGCGTGGAGAGCCCTGGGATGTTGGAGAATGGGGATGGGATCTGGTGAGCACCGTGGAGAGTTAGGTTCAAGGTGGAGGAAATCAAAGAAGGGGACAGCACGGACCATGTTAGAGTGATGCTGGCGTAGTTGTCACTGATAGAAATTCCGGTGACATTGCCTTCCACTACGGAGGAGCCCTCCGGAGACACTGGGCACGCCGGGAAGGCAGAGGTGGGGTGGGAAGGGGGTGTGACTGAGCACCGCTCAGCGTTGGGGCTCTGAGAGCTGGCGGAGGCCGCTTCTCCTCGCCAGGGCTCACGCGACTGTGCTCTCCCCTTAGGGGCCTAGGCTGCATGTTTCTGATGGGAAATGACTTCTGGGTCCACAGTTACTGAAGTCTGGTCTATTGCTATGGGAAATAAATATGGGAAAAATAATCGGGATGGACACCTGTGGTCACTATTTTCTTTCCGAAGAAACCGGATCTGTGAATTGCATCCAAATCTTTATTTTTTTTGGAAACGTGAGTTTGGCTGTGGACGTGCCATGTTGTCTCTTTGCTGTGGGTGTTTCTAGAGAGAGCGGTGATGTGCCGGAGCCTGACTGTGGATTCCCATTCAGCTTTTCCTAGCTCTGCCATCTTGAGTAAGCCATAACATTCTTGGAACCTCCCTTTGTTTTGCTGGTAAAATGCACGATGGGAATATATATATCCCTCTTCCTGTTATTACTAGGATTACAAGAGATTATGCAGAAGCTGAGTTCCGTGCCTACGAGCCTGTAAATATTAAGGCCGTGACCCTGGATTAAAAGCTAATCTGAAAAACCATCCTTTGGAATTAAATTACATGGCTGGTCTCAAACACATGCTGCTTTTGGGAAAGCCTTAGCCTTGTAACTCTCATCTGGAACCTTCTTCAAGTGGACCTGTGGGTCATTCCATTCCATTCATACCGCAAGTTTCAAGGTCCCCCTCG
The DNA here is from genome assembly GCF_010015895.1 of Lontra canadensis. Classification (NCBI taxonomy): domain Eukaryota; kingdom Metazoa; phylum Chordata; class Mammalia; order Carnivora; family Mustelidae; genus Lontra; species Lontra canadensis. Next base: position 6,635,256 of record NW_022631091.1, read on the forward strand.
GCCCAATCTGCCATTTCTAGAAAAGCAAAGTGGAAGGGTACGTTTCTTTCTATTTCTTTTTAAAATTTTTTGCCTGCTTTGATCATCTGTGTTGTATAATTAAAAAGAAAACCGCAAATATTCCATGACTGATGAAGACAATATGAGTGACAATCAGGGATTTGATTCTAAGGAAACCTGGAAGCCGTTCTGAGGACATCTGTGGCCGTGGAAGGAGGCGCCTGTTTTAGCGCGTTATCTGGTGACTTGGCGGGAAAGCAAGTCACCCCACGCAGACCGGCGCCCGGGGTCCTGACGGCTTGGTCCTCGCCTCCTGTCCCTGCCACTGTTACCTTGATTGGGAAAATGATTTATCTTCTCTGACTCAGTCACTGAATTTACACAACGTGGCGATAATCCCACCTCGTGGAACTAATGTGCGACTGAGGAAGTGAACGGGCGTGAGGTTCGTAGTCCTACACGCCCCCTCAGTGTTCTCACCTGTCAGGCTCTAGTCTCCGCCCACGTGCAAAACTCAGTTTTCCTACGTGGTATTCTACTGAACAAACAGCTTATCACTTTATCTCGGAGATGCCTGAATACGTGAAGTCCTTTTTAGACCACAAATTTCTTCACAGACCTCCCTCTGTATAGCCGTGAAACTCGTCATCTCCCCAAGTTAGACCGTATATATTCATACACAGCAGTCGTGTACTCAGTATTATGGAGAAGACCCCACATTTTGTCATTCCAAGTGACACTTTCATGGCTTTTAAAACAACAGAACAAAGCTGAGAGACCCCTCACTGGTGTAGTGCACTGACCGGATTGGTGTACATGCACATCCGAGTGGTTTGGGCAGTAAACTGCGGTATCCTTGGCCTTCCAAAGAACAGTGCTCTAGATACACCTTTAATTGGGTACTTAGTCATCTATTGCATGCGTGCTAAATCATCTATGATCTTTATCTGGGCTTCCTAGTATTTACAGTGTCAACTGCTTCACCTCCCATGTGTCTTGTAGCCTCGGATTATAAGGCCTCATTATCCCTTGTAGGTAAGGAGATGTAAGATAGTCTTGAGTTGGTTCTCTACTGAAGAGCTTGCCACCGGGGTTCTTAAAGCACACATATGATCTTAGCAGTCTTTAAAATTCTGATAAGGCTTTCATGCTTGTGGAAGTCCTTCAACTCGGCTCAGGAGCCCCCCACCCCATCTGGTCTCTGCCATCCTACGTGTCCACCTCCTGCCGTGGATCCTCCTGCCATGGTCAAGCATCCTCGTGTGTAGCTCAGTGCACCCTATACTGTGTTTGCTGAACACAAGTCTGCTCAGTGAGCATGTCATTCACTGTGTGTACACTAGAAGCAAAGGTCAGGAACTAACAAGGGAATGGGACAAGATGCTTGGAGTGAAATATTTGGTATCTTAATTAGGAATACTTTTTGAGAGAACTTTGAAAATACCGTAAGGAGATACCAAAAAATGAAAGAAAAAGAAAGAAAGAAAGAAAGAGAAAGAAAGAAAGAAAGGAAGGAAGGAAGGAAGGAAGGAAGGAAGGAAGGAAGGAAACGGGAGATATTGGTTTTGGAAGCTTGCCCTGGAATGACTGTTGCAGAGAGAGCTGCTGTTTCATGACATATAACCCCAGAATGTTCATGGCATTCAATGACCGGTGTTTGTTTCTCATGTACCTGCTGATCTTGGCTGGGCTCTGCTCCATGTGTCTCATCCTCCTTGCTTAAGTGGGAAAATGGGAATGTTCTTATTAGAGCAAGAGTGGAGACAAGGGAAAGCAGGTCCAGATGCACACACTGGCCAAGCCCCAGCTTGCTTGATGCTTACCGACATCCCACAAGCTAGGTAGTTCACAGAGCGGGAAAGGCTCGCTGCCGGTGTGGAAAAGCTATAGAAACTGCTGATAAGGAGGGAGGAAGGATGTGTCAGCAAGGCCGTCTACTGATTCCTGAAGTTAGTGTGCAGTTATCCTGAGTGGGAGACGCTGGAGGAGGTGAGACATAGTCCAGGATTAGTGTGGGAATTGGCTGAAGACACAACGCATTTCCAGCCTCCCTGGCTGTGGTTGAAGTGGTAATTGGGACTTGGCAGAGGCCATCAGAGGTAAGCAAGCTCTAGTCCATGCATGTCAGAGCAGTGCGGCAGGCCTGCGAACTCTTGGGAGCCAGGCCAGCCAATAATAATGAGATTGTAGGCCAGAGAGGACACTGACAGAGGACACCGAGGACCGGATGGGGGAAGTGAGGAGGAAGGGGAGGGCTGGGCGCAGGGGTTGTTTATGTGACACATCTGACCAGACAGGAAAACTGCTTCTGACTTGGGGACTCTTACAGAGCAGAGACACACTGATGTTACCGGGGTCCTTTGGTATGGGACCAAACAGAGTTTCCATGGGTCTTATTCACACTTGGGATGGAAACCCTCTTTAACCAATGAAGTCAGTACTTGGAGGCCCAAGAGTTATTATGGACAAAGCTAACACTACGGGTCTAGAGTCCCATTCAGCTTGTAGATGTTCACATCCTATTCTTTATGCCATATTTCATGCTAAGAGTTCTTTGTTTTGTAGCATGTTTAGCTAATGGGACATCAAACCCTACTGGGAAAAAGAAGGAAAAGACTGAGCATTCATTAAGCTCCACCGACTGTGGGTGTTCACGTGTATTTTGTACATCACTGATTCAAGGCACCATCCATCATAAGACACACCTAAAAAAGGAAGAACATGCTTCCAATTAAATTGTGACCAATATTTTCTCATATCTTAGAATTCCTATTTTATTCTTATTTTAAAAACTTGTAAAGACTCATTTAAATATTGATTTGTTTATTGAGGAAATTTACATATAGCGAGATGCACAGACCAGAGAGATGTGTTTGGTGAAATGAGCTTTGACAAGTGGGAATGCCCATGTAACTCACACTCCATCAAGACCAAGACAGTCTCCATCACTGGGCGAGCTCCCTCAGGCCTTTCTGGGTCAGTGCCTTCTTGGAGATAACTCCTGTTTTGAATTCCATTATCCCATTATTCTATGTTACTTTTCCATGGACTAGAGTTTCATATAGATAGCATAATTTACTATATATCCCCTTGTTTCTTTTTTTGTATTCTATTTATTTATTTGTTAGAAACACACACACACAAACACACACACACACAGGGAGAAAAAGGGAGAGAGAGAGGCAGAGGGAGAAGCAGGATCTACACAGAGCAGGGAGCCCAAAGTGGGACTCAATCCCAGGACCCTGGGATCATGACCTGAGCTGAAGTCAGACACTTAACCGACTGGCCCACCCAGGAACCCAGAGCTTCCTAGGACTTTGATAGAAATTGTGTTGAAACCACAGAGCAAGTTGAGAAGAATGAACATCGTAAATCATTCAGTCTTCTGTTCCATGAACATGGTACATCTCTCTCTATTTGTGCTGGCTTCCTTTCATTTCCTCAGCAGTTTTTCAAGGTCTTGCACATCTTTTCATAAATTTATTTCATGTTTTTGATGTTATTTGAAATGCCATTTAAACTTTTGTCTTCTAGTTATTCATTGCTACTACATAGAGTTACAGGTCATTTTTGTATATTGACATTTTACATTGAGACTTTGCTATGTTTACCTACTAAATCTAGGATTTTTTTCCTTTGTAGATGTTTTAGATCCTTCTTACATGCATAATTCTATCACATGTGATTAAAGAAAGTTCTACATTTTTCTTTCCAATCTTTATGTGTTTCTATTTCTTACCTTTAATGCCTTGCCTGGATATCCAGTGTAATGACAAAAAGAATTGGTGAGACTATTTCCAGTCTTAGAGTGGAAGCCTTCAGTCTTATCATTAAATCTGATGTTTGCTATGGGTTTTTGAAGTATATGCTTTTTAGCAGAGAGAGAAGGTTTTCCTCTAATTTCAGTTTTCTGGGAGTTTAGCCATTTAATTGACAAAGTGGTTCACCTTAATAAAAGTGAACACCTAAATTTTCTTTGCCTAAAAATGGATAGTTTTACTATAACTGAAAACATTTTAATGTAAGACATAGTGTTATTAAAGTATTTGAAAGAGTTAGTGAGTATTATTTCTAGTATTTTAAATAGTCCCTTCAGTTTTGCATGACATTTTATCCTTCATTCTAAATGTCTCATGTATTATCCCATTATGCCTCTGACCATCTCATGAGGAGTTACCTGCTATGATACCATCTGGCAAATGACTCCTGTAATGTACACGAATTCCCTAAAGCCGTAGGCCAGATCAGACTCTGTGTTTCTCTTTATCTTGTTTAATCTTCTTCATTTCAGGTCTTGTAGCCTGCCTTATTTTTGGAACGATTACCAGAGGTTTCAGTAAAAATGCTGACTTTGAATGTTAAATTTGCTGAGTTGCTTCTTCATTTATAGGAATAAATTAGATGGGAGTAAATAGAATGTAGAATCTGTCAGTAAAAGTTAGATACGAGTTAATGTAAATACAATGAGCAAGGACTATCAGGGTAATATCTGCAAATAGTTTCTGAGAAACTCTAAGGGTATCGGCGCTGTTAAGTAACAATTTTATGGAATTCTTTATGTTTTAGAGCACAGAATGTTCCAAGAGCAGATTATTGTATGGATAAAGGGACACAGGGTCCCTTATAGAAAACAACAGTACCCACCCCCCACCCCCTCAACCAGCCAGCAGCTGGGCAGCGCTCTCCCCAGCACCACAAACAATAGCAACCTCATTGTGGACGATTTGGGACCGGAAGTGCCCGTGAGGTGTGCAGACGACTAAGAGTGGAACAAGCTAAAAACAGAGTCAAGAAGATGGAACCAGAACCTTGTGATGAGCCACTGGTGCCAGGGTTCTGTGTCAATGGTGGTGGACATGAGGACGGGCAAAAACAGAGTTTCAAGTATTTCAGTCTTTTAAGGAGGTTTTTGGGATTCTGTGCCTGTTGGATAGTGAACAATGAAAGAGTAAATATTAATGTGAAACCCTTAGGATGTGCGCCAGCTGGAAGAACTTACATGTGCAACTTGCATATTCTGGAAATGTAGCCAAACCCAAAGCTCGCTCTCTCTCTCTCTCTCTCTCTCTCTCTTTTTTTTTTTTTTCGAATGAATGTGATTTCTTTAAAAATGCTTTGGGCATCATCATACTAAAATCAAGTGGCATACGGTTAACGAGATCATCATTAAGTGGCTTTTTTCTCCCTTTAAGTTCATAAATGTCCTGCAGCTGTTTTTCATAATCTGCTTTGCCTTTGGTTGTCAGATTACTTGAATGCACTGTCAGATACATTTTCAGTCACCAAAATCTATTGCTAGTTTGGGAAATAAAATAATTTTTTAAATTAATAATCCAACCAAATTTATGGAGGAAGTTTTCTAAAAATACAGTTGTTATATGATTGCAGAAATTAAAATTTATAGAAACAAATTGAGATTGTGCCCCTGTTTCTAGTTTAATGTTTTAATGGAAAACTATTGAGGCAAACTGTCCCCAGAGTGCTAATGACTTTTCGGGAGTCTGCTCAGAGTGGCGTGTGTGGCCCGGGAGGTCTGGTGTCTGGGCCACACACGTGGGCAGGCTCTCCGAGCCGGAGAGAGCTTGGCTCCTCAGAAGTCGGCAAGAGTGAGTGCAGTGGGCCAGGCAAGAAGTTCAGGGCGATCGCCCCAGTTGTGGGAAGAGTTAGCACACCTCCGCAGGAGCTCAGGGGACCAGCAGGGCAGCTGGTGAGGCCATGGTAGAGTAGAGCCGTCTGGACTGTGGAAGCCAGCGGCATGGGTGAGAACGGATCTGGTGAGCTGGATGGGAGGCTGCCCTTCGGTAGATGATGCCAGGATCTGGCGGCATGATGGATTGTGCCCGCGAAACAGAGAGCTGAGGACGGGTCTCTGCCACCCGACACGGCTGGTGCAGAGCGTGTAGTTAATGCTCCAGCCCCCGTCGATAACTTGAGGTTTATTTATATGTCAGTCATTACTTGGTGGCCAGGTCATTAGTAGGATAATGTGATATGAATGTGGACATTGGTGAGTCCACCAGTTACAGAAAAATCAAGTATTTCCCCATTCTGATGCTTGAATATGTGATTTAAATCGAAACCCCCATGGTATTGAATGCACCTAAATTTTCCTCCCGGCTCTGAGTCGTTCTTTACTATCTTTGCATCTCTGTGCCTCGTGGGGGATTAGTAACACTTCAAGTTCATACAGAACCTATCACTTTGTTCCACTGTGCTTGGCCATAGTCATCCTGGGAGACCGGCAGGATGGGCTAAAGGAGGACATGGGATTCGGTTTCTGTTGAAGTTGTCAGATGAGAGATTGAGGGACCCAGAAAAGCTGGGAGCCTGATTCTGACTCCAGAACCTGACCTTTTCCTTGATGACCCCACATGGGCTCAGCATCCCACTCCTGTCCTCTCTCCCCATCCCACCACCCACCCCACAGCTATACCGGAAGGCTTCTACTCACTTTCCAATTCTGCAGGAGCAGGTACCTTTTTATCCAAAAGGCTCTTTTCCCCACCTCTGTAATTAGAAAAATATCCCTTTGACCCCATCATCAGTTCTAAATAACATCTCAACTTTTCTTTTTCCCGTGGCATCATTCTCAAATGGGGTCTCTCTTTGGGCAGCTTCTCTTGGACAAATGCAGTGACTTCTGATTCATCATACCTTCCTTGGCCCTTTCTATGAGCTCACATTATAATTCTGTTCATCTTTTTCCTTTTTCAATCTCTCTTCCTTCATACATGAACTCTTCAACATTTAGTGTAAGAGAAAATTATAGCAGTAAAGCCCGGCTGGATAGGAAAGCAAATGGAAATATTTGTGTCTAATATATTAAACTAGATATTATACTTTGAATTTTGTGTGCGTTATTTTATTTTCTTGCTGAATTATCTTCCAGCATCCCAAACCTTATTTTTCTCCATTGATGGCCATTATTTGGAATGGAGTCGATATAACTTCTAGTAATATCATTGATCTAAGCCCCAGCTTTGGTGGCCTCTGTAACCAGATGGGTCCAGCCGGCAACAGACATTGGCTCTGCCCTGCCGGGTTTTAGGGCATTTGCCTGGTCACCGTATTCCTAGGGCCGGTCTCTCCTTCCAAGCTTCCTTGTTTCCATCCTCATTGTTCTTTCTCTCCAGAAAAGGTCCTTCTTCCCTGCGTCCTTTTCTAATGCTTTGTGGGGACTTATCAACATGTTTCTGGCCCTTCCTCAAGACCTGTCTCTTTGGGTCCCTTTCGAAGCCATGCTCCGGGTTGTCTCCATGATCAAAAGCTTCCGTCATTGTGATGAAATATGACTTATGTCACTTTGCTCCCCATTTGCCTCCATTTGTAAGTGCTTGATGACCCTCATGGAACAAGGGGTGATTGTGCCACCTTCTTGTGTCCCCAGCATGAACTGTTGTGGAACCCGTGGTCAGGTTCCCTGGCGCTGAGGCCGTCTTGGTGGGAAGGGCCACTCTCCAATGCAGAAATCATGCTTCTGTTCATCCCCTGTTCCCAGAGGTTGTCAGGAGTTTGTCTAAAGAAGATCTTCCTCTGCGATGCCCTCATGGACAGAAAACATAACTGCATTTCCCTAAGTTTGAATTCCCCTCGTGGAACCAGATTTACCAAATAAAATTGCTCGTGTTAACATTTCTAACCAACCAAGATGTTTATGCAAACCAGCATGGAATTTCTTCTGACTCACCTCTGATGTCTTCTGTATTTTACAACATTTTTGGCAAATTATAAGAGATTGTTGACTTAGTCAATCTTATTTTGCTTTTAATGGATCTGCAAATATTAAATGAAATGCTCAAAAGGGACATTTCAGGAATTTCCCAGAACCATTCCTATAGATTCAATGTGTCGTTGGATGGAGCATGAAAAGTATTTGGTGCCCAGAGAACCACACCCTAAATTCTGTTCACTAATAAAATTTCCAAAAGGGATCCAAGGGGTTGTTACAGTGAGCAGTGTGTTTTCTCGGGGGGAGGGGGTGTGCTAGAAAATTCTCCCCTGGAAGAAAGTCCATCTATCTTGGGCTAACTACACTGTGGGTTTCTAGAAAGGAACACCTAGTTGCCGCTGAGATGTGGCTCAACTCTGTTTTCCTTGGTGATTTCCCGTGATCTCCGGGGATGTCCTGGGCAACACAGTAAGAAATCAAATCACTGTCGCTTTCTTCTTGACAATTTCCCACTTGGAGTGAAAGCAGCTTTCCGATGACCATGTAATGCATGCTGGATTTTATTTCTGTATCCGTGTATTTGATGAGCAAAATCTAGAGTATACAGCATAGGACAGGACTCTAAAGGAACAGATTGAAATTTTTAAAAGAATCAGGTGGTGGTGGTATCAGACACAGGGTGGCCATGAATTCTTCTTGTGTCCTTAGAAGTGGCCTGCGTGGGCTCTGGAACGGCACCTGACGCAGAGGTGGTCTTCAACCAGGGGGTGTCAGACGCACCGATCATTACTGTTACTTTAGAAATCAAAACCAAATGCCAACCCGAGGTCAGACTGTTCAAGGATCAGAACTTTGTTGTTTAAATTCTTAACTTACAGACAAAAAAAATATCTGATTCTGGGTAACTAAGGATACAACAAATTTATTGGAAATACTTGGAAGCCTTGCAGAGTGGAGGGCCGCTCAGACAGCGGCTCCCCGGGGGCCCGGAGCGGGTCTGTGGTCCGCACGGCCCAAGACCATAGACCAACGTCCTCAAAGTTCACGTGCCAGGCAGACAGCACCCCAGTGGGCACGGCGGGACCCAGCGCAGGACCCTGCAGGCCAGCCTCGGGGCACACCAGCTGTTCAGTACCAGCCCGGAGACCGGCCGCTGGGACGGGTCTCCATACCAGGCTCTCTGCACGGCGACCAGAGTGCCCACTGCTAGCAGCGGGAGCCGCTCTGTGAACCCAAGGGCCGATTTCTTCCTTCTCTCTCTTATCCATGAAAATGATTTCGGCACTAGCTGTGACATTTGAGTGATTCGTGGGTTCCGTGATTATCGTACAAAACGTGGTTCTGGACCAATACGGTGATTAGTCACGCTTCAGTCTGGCTCCTCTGTGGTTCTGGGAGGCCGTGTTCAGTCTAGGGAGCTGCAGAATAGTTTTTGGGTAGGAGCACGGAGAAGGATCTGAAAGGCAGTATTTCTAGGTTGTTCTAGTACATATACGGAAATGTACATGGCTTAAAAAATCTAGTAGTGTTTGGCTATGTCAGTAAGGACGAATCACAAAATTCCATGTATGATCGTCATCCTATGGTACATGCAGGTGCCACAGAGGCTAAAATCCTAGTAGTTTTCCAACTATTATCGTCATAACCACGGTTCATTATCTAAAAAGAAATCTCCTGAGGGCCTGATATATGCCAGGTGCTCTCTGACCCCGGGGGCGGAGTGGCAATCACAGCTAAGTCTTCTGGAACATGGTCTGTAGAGACGATCCGTGCGTGACTCCCGCCTGTGTGCTGGGCCCGCGGCGGGGGCCCGTCCCCCACAGCCGTGCAGTGCGCCTCCCGCCTCTCGGCCCCCACGTGGGAACGTGCTCTTTCTCAGCATCCCGGTGGTCTCCAGCTGTCTGATGTCATAGCTACAGTCACAGAATGTTAGCTAAGTGGCTCCTAAGGGGACCCAGGCATAGTACACAGAGAACACTTCAGAGGTAGAAAAGTGCTATAGAGATTTCTAATCAAAAAATATTCACTCAGTGCGTTGTTTTATTTTATTTTCCTTTGCAAGAAGAAACCTGAAAGCAGAAGAATGTCCTTTCTAGATGCCACAGCAGCTTCTTGTGAGGACAGGTGTGCTCCTGGGTGTGTGGGCCCCGGGGTGGAGGGCCTCTCTGCCGTTAGGCGCGTGCTTGGCCGGGAGCACAGGGCTCAGGTCTCAGCAGCTCCTCTGCGGCTGGGAGGCCCCACCTGTCCTGCCTCCGAGGCACGGCGGCTCTGTGATTCGCCTTGACCTCAAGGTCCCTGGACGCGGGGTCGTGCGGCCGGATGCTTGTTCCAACTTCTTCCTGATCAGGGGTCCAGAGGCCGCACCTAGAGAAGCCCATTCCACAGACGAATCTCAGACACGTGCCCACATTTTCTTTAACATGTGTGAGAAAGGGGATGTAATTTGCTCATTTTTACTGTCCTGTATTTAGGCTGGAAGGATCCAGAAGACGAATATTTGAAACATGCTGAATATTTCTAAATTATATTTTAAACCACGTGTGACTCGATAGTGAAGGATAAAGTTATTCTCCATGTTCTACTTTATGTGACTCAAAGTCATTACCGTCTGAGGACGGCGGAGTGGACGGGACTCACTTTGTTGGGACACTGGAGTGTGGATGCGCCAAGGGATGGGCTGACTTTTAGAGCTTTCTTTTTTTCCTCCAAATTTTAATTTAAATTCCAGTTAACTAGCGTACAATGTAATATTAGACTCAGGTGTACCATACAGGGATTCTCACTTCCATGCATCACCGGTGCTCATCACAAGGGCCCTCCCTCATCCCCATCACCTGTTTCCTCCATGCCCCCGCCCCCCTCCTCTCTGGGACCATCACTGTGCTCTCTGGGGTTACGAGTCAGCATCTTAGTTTCTCTCTCTCTCCCTTTTCCCACGATGCTCATTTGTTTTGTTTCTTAAATTCCATATATGAGCGAGCTGATACGGTGTTTGTCTTTCTTTGACTGACTTCTTTCATTTAACATCATACTTTCTAGGTCCATCCACATTATTACAAATACAGCAAAAGGATTCATTCTTCTTTATGGCCGAATAATATTCCGTTGTGTATACACCATACCTTCTTTATCCATTCATCAGTCAATGGACATTGGGGTCTCTCCATAGTTCAGCTATTGTCGATAACACTGCTATAAACATCGGGGGGCAGGTGTCTTTGAATTAGTGTTTTCTTATTCTTTGGGTAAACACTGAGAAGGGCAATTGCTGGGCTGGGTAGTTCTGTATTTAACTTTTGAGGAACCCCATAGAGTTTTGCAGTTGGCTTATTTAAATCAGTGCCACACAGATGGCATGAGATCCCCATGTGCCCGGAGGCCGTGGGGCGCAGGCTGGTCGCGCGATCAGACCACGGGCTTCTGAGTCTGATGGTCTGGATCCACGCTCTGGGGTGGCCCCTTTCCAGCTGCGTGGCATTCCCTGTGTGACTTGTGCATCCCTCTGTTTTCTCATCTACCCAGTGGCTAAATGAGAAAACCCATGAAATGACCGAGGGCAGTTCAAGCAGAGGAAAACTCTAAACAGCAACTGGTTTGTTACCTGAGAGTCAGTGTTACACTGTTGCACAGTGTAACTGTTACTGTTGCACTGTGTCTCTCTCATTGTTAACAGCAGGTGTTCCCACTGTCATTTCTAGGACTCATTGTTCTGCGTACACGCATTCTGCCGAGTGGCCCTGGGCTCACCGTGGGCTGAGATGGGGTTCCACTGTGCTCGCAAATAAGCCAGGCACATAGACGTTCACTCCCTTTGCTTCAGCAAATAAAAGTGGTGACAATATTGAAAGACGTAGAACATGATTCTAGGTCCAGCACAGATTGTAAAAAATGTTAGAAAATCCTTACAAATGGCCTTGGTGCTTACATCCCAGACTGAAACCTGGCACAGGCTGATGTCCAGCTTTTCCTGTAGTCCTGTCGTGTGTCCAGAACCGCCCGCCTCTAACAGGAGGGGACCCAGGGGCACGTGGGCCCACCGTGCCCCAACTCTCTCCTGATCTGTCTGCCCCTCTGATGGGCCAGCCCCAGCTCCTTCCTTCCCAGGTCCCTGCAGCTCTCTGGGCGTACCCTCAGGGACGCCGCGCGGAGCTGCCTACGTGCTATATGCTCACACCCCTGTCTTTCCTCCCCCAGTGTCCTCATGTGACCAGGAGCAGCAGTCAGCCCTGGAGGAGGCCAGGCGGCCCGAGAGCGACAACGTGGTGATCCCCGAGTGCGCCCACGGTGGCCTCTACAAGCCGGTGCAGTGCCACCCCTCAACTGGCTACTGCTGGTGTGTCCTGGTGGACACCGGACGCCCCATCCCCGGAACGTCCACCAGGTAAAGCTGCGCCCATGGGCCAAGGGAGGGAGGAGCCGGGGGGCAAGCCCCCATGGGTGCCTCCAATGTGGATGCCCGGCAGCCAGACCTTGCTTGGTTGCCTGACTGTTCCTGCCATGTGCTCGCTTCCCTGTCCGGGCTGCCTGCAGAAGCTGATGGCTCTGGCCGTCAGAAGCCGGAGGAAACCATCTCCGGGTCGGCTGCCAGGAGCTGCCTGTGTGAGCGACAGCAGGTGGCTATGGAGGCTGAGCTCTTTACGCAAGGTTTGCTTCTGTCGATACGGACGCAGGCTGGGACTGTGGAAACCGGCTCTGGGATCTGGCGTGGCGGGTGCTCAGGTAGCCCTGGAAGCTTCCGTGGGCTTCTGGCTTTGGCAAAGGGAGCCAAGCATTTCCCAGACTGAAAGAACTGGTCTCCAGAAGGGCTTTCTATAGCAGGAAAACAAAGACAGTGCGCTAAAGGCCAGAGCAGCAATCGCTGTGCTGGGATCTGAGATACAGAAACTGTGCTCACTCCTGCTCCGTGAGTTTGGGCAAATGGTTGCGTGACCCGAACCACAGAAAGGACTCACGGAATTTGTAAAAACACGAGTGAAGATGTGTCTGCCATTCTTTGTTATATGAAGTGGTCTCGAATGTCCATAGATTTATATAAAAACAATTATAAGTGTACAAAAATACTCTTCTCAAAAGTTATCAAATTCAGCCACTGGTTTCTTTTCTAGGACCTAGACACAGGCATTTTGACACTTCCTAAATTATTTCCCCCAATTTTTCAAGTATGACCATGAGTTATTTCAAGGAGGAAACAATCCATCCTTTCACCTCTCTGTCTGTCTGTCCATCCATCCACCCATCCACCAACCCTTCCTCCCTCCCTCCCTTCCTTCCTTCCTTCCTTCCTTCCATCTCAAATGCTGATGGTCCGCGATAGCCGATCACTATCCCAAGGACTGGGGAAAGACCGCGGACCCACAGAGCAGGTCTCCTCTCTCAGGGACTTTCTCTCCTGCTTGGGGAGTATCAGGGAAGGAGCAAGTGGCAGCACTTCTGCTGCAGCATGAGGGAGACCTCACATCCCAACAGCATCAAATCTTAGCAGCTCATACCCCTCAAAGGTGAAGGGAGGTTCGGGCTGTCTCAGCAGTTCAAGGGTGTTAATAAGCGTTTGTTGCTGTTGTTCTCTCTGCTCTGGAATCTTCACTTACTGGATTGCTTTGTGACTTATCCCTGACAGAGTTTCTAGAAGCATCATCCAACATAGTTGGGGCTTCCTTCTGACAGCAAGGAAAGCCTTCCCCATAGGCTTTCTGGGTCTCCCCCGACTGGAATGCTCAACCTGTCACCCCCAGACCACGCCTACTCTTCACGGAGGAGGTTCCCCATCATTTGGCACCAGATCTGGGGCAGGCCACCACGCCAGTGCCCTCACTGTCGGGCATGCTGTTCTAGGGGTGAGGAATGTACCAGAAACAACATGCACAAAACTCATGCTTCCACAGGGCTTCTGTTCAAATGGGAGGAGACGGACTTTAGGCAAAGCTGAGAAGTAGTTGCACTGAGTGTCAGGAAATGTACCGGCGAATGCCCCCTGCTCTGGAGGACAACAAACCAGGAAGAGGAGAGGGTGTGCAGGGGTGGGGGGGGGGGCTTCAACTTGACCTGAATGGCGAGAGATACGCCCTGGAAAGCAGATGTTGGAGTCAAGTCCTGAAGATGCTGGGGGTTGATCTGACGGGTGTATGCGGGGGCGCAGTCCCCACGGAGGGAGTGAGCGCTGCCCTGCACAGTGGAGGTCCCGGAGCCAGAACCCAGTTGTTTGGGCCCAAAGCCAAGGTGTATCAATTAGGACATTTTTCGTGTCTAACAGTGGTAACTCTGACAAGTAGGCATAAACAAGGGGCTACTTCACCTCAGGTAAGAATTACAGAGGTGGAGAAAGCTCCATTTCGGTTGACGCTGTGATTCGGTGATGTCAGTGAGGACACAGTTGTCTCTGCCCTTGGACTCTTCTCATGGTGCCAGGTGGCCACCAGGATCCAAGCATCTCATCCAGACACCACAGTATTCAGGAGATCCACCGCCCATCTCTGTCTTTCTTAGGAAGCCAACCCACCCTCCCTCCGAGTCCCCTAGTGAATTTAGTGCATGGATTGTTGGCCAGAATTGGATCAAGCGACCATGGCTAAGCCTATCACTAGCAGGAAAAATTAGTTTAAACTGATCTCTAGGGGGGTGTGGATGTTGGGAAATCAGTCCAAATTACCAACATTAAGGGACACCTGGTAAACTGCTGGCCAGCGTCAGCAGCCCAGCCAGCACCGCGGTTCCCTCTGTGACCAGCATCGTCGGGGAAGTCCTCCACGTTCCTGTGTAAATGCCCAGTCATGTTCGAGCTCCTTTCTTATGATTTTCTGAAATAATCCCTTCCAGGGAGATGCTTCATGGATTTGTCTTACATTTGGGTAGACGATTCAGGTTTTCTCCCTCAGTTATCCTTTCCATTTGTATTGGCTGATAGGGAAGAATAATTAAAAAATCCAGGACAGAAAGAAGCCATAGACATAAGAAGCATTGTGGTAAGCCAGCTTCCTTTTCCTTGCGTCCCCAAGCAAGAACGTTAAAACGTATGGATTCTGTTGTAGGCTGTGCTGAGCACGACAAGCCCACGTGGTTTGCCTGCCAGGGCAGACAGCTGCCTCCTTCTGACAGTTTCTGATCTGATCATCTAGGGATGATCATCTGGGTGGAAGCGTGAGTTGGTCCGGGTGCAGAAGCGCTTCCCGGTCCTCCTGCTTTTCGGTGTCAGAACTGACATTTGGGCTACATGTACAGATTGCCTGTGGGCTGGAGCGCAGGCACCTGCCTGAGCCCACACCGTGTGTGGCAGGATAGGATCTGGGAGGAGAGGGGCAGGTTCCAACCTGGCCACTGCTGCGTGGTGGGGGGAGCTGGCACGGGCTGTCGGAGGGAGTGTGGCGGGCTGACTGCCCGCGAGCGCATTAGCTCCCAGAGCGGAGAGGCTCCCCTTTCACATCGTCACAGCTGAGGACGGGTTCACCCATCGCCGTCGGCTCCAGGCCCTTCTAACGTCGCCCCCGTCCCAACTTCAGGGACCATCTCTCTCAGTGGCCGAGTGCACTGGCAGCGTGAGCATGAAACCACATTTCTCCCTGGCAGAAAGCCTGCTCTCTGATGGGCAAGCAGATGGGGAAGGAAGAGGTGTTCATTTATTGTTTTTTTCATACAAATAAGTTCAACACTATTGAAAAGAATGTGATGGATGTCAACCCTGAATTTTCATTTTTTTTGACTTCAAAGGCATTAATTCTATTTCTGGAGATTGCCAGTTCTGCAGGTCAAGGCACTTCCCAATATTCTTTAAAAGAGGCAGAATACTGTCATTTAAATATACTTGTTTTTATATCAGCAAAATGCTAGGATTCTTAAGACACGTTCAGGTCAAATTCGGAACAAAACCAGAATGACCAGTGTGGCTAGCTTCTGGGTCACTGCAGAGTTTGAGATCAGAACGGGAGTTTGGAAACAATGGGGTCTCTTACCGCCCACGTGAAGGACGCCGGTACTGACTTCTGGCATTATGGAGGCTCTGCACAGAGTTCCTATTACTCATTCAGCGTCCAACCCAACAGAGCAGCCTGTGAGCGTCCCCAAGGTGCACTCGGGTATTCCTAGGAGCAGGATGTCCCCAGGGACGGCCGGGCCCTGAGTTTCCAGCTCATCCATCAGGAGCTGGAACACAGGCTTGTCTTTTCACGGCTCCCCTTTGACGGGCCATCAGCTGTGAAGACGTCGCTTCTAATGTAGGTGTCAATTCCAACCTATTCCAAGCCCCCCAGACACTGACCCAGAACCTGAAATTGGGAGAGTTCTCCCGATTTAGCATGTGTCTATGAAAACAGGGGTGACCTCCCCACGGGCTGCTGCTTCTGCTCATTTCCTCTTGGCAAATGTTCGGCTCTCATCTCCCTGCTATGGTGCCGGGAGAGAGAGGAGTTCCCCTGGTGGAGACGTGGGTCCCCCTCCCCTTGCTCGCATTCTCACGACTGTGGCCCCTCTGCCACCTGTAAGGAACCCCACTGCATTTCACAAGAACATGAGCTAATGGCTTTTGATGAAAACGTGATAGCTTAACGACTTGCCGAGCGTGTCAGGGACTCTTTAATTTCAAAAACCACATTTCATAAAGACGTATTACGTTTGCGGGAGTGGGTGTCACAATCTCTATCATCAAAGAGGCCATTCGGGGTGGGAGGGCCGGGAGGGGTGCCTTGGTTTCAGCCACACCCGGTTGGCCCTGCAGGACTGGCCACCAAGGGAAGGACACTTCAAATGTGTCCCTTGGGGAGACATTTCATTCTCTTTTATTTCTTCTGATGGGAAAACAAAAAGTAAGAAAAAATAAGAATCTGGAATGATCCCTATGAAGTAAGTGTGAGCTCCCATCCCTTTCTTGGGGAGTGAGAGAGGAAGATGGGGCGGAATGGATGGTGAGAAGCCGGGAATCTGCCTACTCCCTGGAAATCAGCAACCTTCAGTCCAGGACCTCCACCCGCACCCCTGCCCGCTGGCGCACACTGTCCACCCTTTAACTACATGAGGTACGGGGGGCGGCGGGTTCTCTCTCCGTGTCCCCAGTGGCCAGGGGTTCTCCCCATGACCCCGGGCTCCCCCGTCTGTGGTACCCAGTGCCCAGATCACGGGCGTCCCTGAAGAGTGGCCCACGAGCACCCCCTGGAGACCTGGGCCAGCTGCTACCCTGTGCCTGCGTGGGAAGCCCATCAGGGACAGGGGCCTGCATCCCCTCAGCTCCAGAATCACCACGATGCCCCTCTCGGGGGGAGGGTCAGCAGCACCCACGCCTCCTGCTCCCACGTCAGGACCCACCTGTCAGGACTTCTCGGCAGTTTCTGTCCACTCCCTGTAGTGCCACGTGCCGCTCGCGCTCTCTCTCCCTCGCTCTTTCCTTCTCCCCTTCCCTCACTTTCCCTCCCCCTCCCTTCCCATCAACACCGGGACAACCTTTCGTAGCTTCAAGCATCAGATTAAGATGTAGCTGGTCTTCCAGTCATACGTAAATGTAAACTTCTGTGGTTCTTTTTGTGACTTTTCCTTCTTCCCGGCCACACCCGAGGCCTCCTCTCCCCCGCCCGTCCCCTCTGAACCACGTCAAACCCGGGACCAGGTGGTGGTGAGGAGGTCGTGGCGTTTGGCAGCCCACGTGCAAGATTTGTTCCAGAAACTGGAGGGAGACGCAGAGCCTTATTCCCTGTGCACCTTCCCATGGACTGAAAAAGAAGCTTATTATGGCAAATTGTCACAAAGGTCATAAACGGTCATAAATCAGGAGAGGTCGATGCCACAGATGTGCTGTGGGCCGAGGGCAGGTGTCGGTGCACGAGCACCTGAGAAACGGAAGACACCATCCTCTTCCAAGGGTCAAAGCCGTTTTCCTGTCCTCCCCCGCTCCCCAGGTATGAACAGCCAAAATGCGACAACACGGCCCGGGCTCACCCAGCCAGAGCGAGGGATTTGTACAAAGGCCGCCAGCTCCAAGGTGAGTAGAGCCGTCCGCCGGCACTCTGACCTTTCTGGCAGGTTTAGAATGAGAAAGAATTTCTGCAGCTCTGTTCTCACCAGGCACGTGTGGGGGCCTCAGAACTGTTGGCCAGGGACCCTCCTCTCCAGGGGCCTGTGGTGGGCAGACGTGCGGGACCCCAGGGAGGACCCCTAGGGCACGTGTGCGTCTGCTTCTCCTGCAGCCAGTGACGCTCAAGGGCCAGTCCCAGAGCTGGCCTTCCAGAGAAGCAAACACTGTCCCTTAAAATCAGAACTTCTGAACCAAAGGGATCCTTTAATTCTTTTCCCTACAAGAAAGCAGTAACTCAAATGTCATTTTCGGGCATTCCTTTTGAATTGAATCAGCCATTCAAGAAGCTGATGTTGAGGTTTGAATAAAACATGAACTCAGTCTTTGCATCAAGTGAATTTAATTACAAAGAAGTATTTCAGATTAAACAGAGGCAGTGAGTTTCATCTTACAATTATTAAAAATATGTTCACAGAAGATGTTTTATGGGTGCTGTCTTTCATCAAAAAGCACGTAAGTGTTTATGATACACCAGAAACGACGACTTCAGTAGTTAAACCTAAAGCCTTTGGTGGACCCCGTGTCCCTCTGGGAATGCACGCGGGGCTAAGAGTGGTAGCGTGGACACGGCGGCCTGGCAGGCGAGGGTCCCACAGTTTGGCTCACGGCGTGAGAGCAAGAGTTTACAGACACAGCTCTGACCTCGTGGCGTGAATTTGATGGCGTGTAAGATGCTTCAAGGCTACTCACTATTTATGTCCTTTTGGTTCTCTTTTTTTCTTTTAAATATCTCCAGATTGGGTGTGTTTAACCAAGACCTTAGAGACCCTGCAAACTGTCCTCCAATGTCTTAGCTCAGAGCACATGTTTGATCCCGGTCTTGTAGCAAGTCTGGATAAACTCCGCTTAGAACAGCGTGGTTCTTGCTGTATTTGCACTCATGTGGGTAAAGAGGGTTTTACGTTCTGAGTAAAGGTGTTTTCCTGTGTGTGAGCGAGGATAGAAACAACTAGAATAGCACTCAGGCACGCCTCCATCTGCCCAGCAACGGTGGGGATGGGAGTAGCTAAGACGGGGAGGGAGGTGGGGGCGGCTTTCCACCCTGGAGATGACTCTACCTGTCACCCTTTGCGGCCGCTGGACATGCATGTGCGGGGCCGTCTCCCGCGCGGGTCTCCCCAGCGACTTCCTTTTGACGCAGGCTCAAGGAACCTGTGATTTTTGATTTTTGTGGCTTTTCACACCGTGTTTCTCTCTGTGTGGTCGGCGTGCTCTGCGTCTCACGGGTCGGGCTCCTTCCTGCATCCGGATGGGGAGAGAGGAGAGAGACGGCGGAGGAGCACCCACAGAGCCCGTGCAGATTCCTAGTTAAGCAGCTTTTGTATTCGTGGTGTGTAACCCTCGCAAGGAGCTCCGCGATGGCTGAACTGCTCCAGGATGCTCTCGGCCGAGCGAGGTCCCTCCCTCCATCGCCTGGTGTGATCTCTCGCCTCTGATGTCAGGCCTCGTCAGGGCTGGGTGGGGTTTTTCTTCCCACGAAATGATGGCTCTGGCAGGGGCTCGGCGCCCAGAGAGCCCTCAGTGGGCGCCTGCTGTTTGTGGCAGGTCTCAGTCGTGTCGCGCGGACGTCAGTCCGCCTTTGGCTCCACGGGTCCACGACTCCGCGCGGTTTCCTTTTTGGGAGGACGGATAATAGGACGGACCCCACCACTTCTGGCTCGGGCAGTGTGTGGTTCGCACGCTCGCTGCGAGAGCCGGTCCGTCTCCGCGCGTCCAGTCTAGCTGTTCTTTAGTAAAAGGCGCCGTGACGAGAGACGGTTCTCCGTTTCCTCCTTGCCGGGGCGGGCTTGCCAGAAGCTCTTTTCACAGTGACTCGGGCCCATTAAATACCAGACGGGCCCTGATTTAAAGACGGGAGTGACTACTTGGACTGTGGGAGCAGCTGCTCGTCCCGCTGAGGAGCGTGGGGGGCGTCTCGTCGGCTGGTCCACTGTCAGAGTGTGGCCGGCGGAGTCGCGGGCGGGTGGTGAGGACGGGTCCCCGGGGCTGGGACGCCGCCCCCTTGGCCCAGACGGGGGTGGGGGGGGATTGTTGGGCCGTCGGGGCAGAGATGGCCCTCCTCGCCACACCTTAAATGAAAACCAGAGCCTCCAGGCGCACAAGCCACTCTTCACACAAACCGTGTCATGGTCAGCTCCGTACCGCTCATGACTACTTCATCATTTTGATTTTTTGGAGATAATTATCCTTATTAGGGAAAAAACAAGTGGGTCTTGGAATGACTCCAGGGTAAGGCTGTTCTTGGGGGAGGAGGAAGCTGTTGCCAGCACCGAGGCCGCTCGGACACACACGTGAGCCACATTTAGGTGGACGCGTTTTCTTCTTAAAAGGTGCGGTGTTCATATTCAGGGACTACGTCCCAGCCGGCGAGGACCCTTCATTTTCCCAGCCGAGCTGGTAACTCGCTCACACGCGGCCTGTGTGTTCCGAGCATTTGTCGACAGCCGGACGCTTATTGCCGCCATCTCTGGGGTAGTTAGGACCGTCCCCCGCTCACCGGGGGACGCGCGGCCTCTCACTGTGGAGCGGGGTGGACATCTGGCCTCATGGGCCCCCTGTTGAGAACTGGGTTATTATTTAGGCGCTTTGATTCCATAAGTTTCCTTACAGGGCCCAAAACTGTGTCCTGACAGAAAAACCTAGTGTGGTAGACATTTTAAAGGTTTTATTTTTATTTATTTGAGAGACAGAGCACACGCAGGGGAGGGGCAGAGGGAGAAGCAGGCTCCCTGTTGAGCAATGAGCCCGATGTGGGGCTCAATCCCAGGACCCAGAGATCGTGACTGAGCTGAAGGCAGACGCCCAATGACTGAGCCCCCCAGGCGCCCCGACAAAGGCATCAGGGAATGCCTTTCCCGTCTACAAATGTGCGTCGGTTCATCTGTCCTGGCGTATTTCCCTCACATCTCTTCCTACGCCCGGCCCATGCACTCCAGCCTGCCCGCGCCCTACCCCTGGTCTCCCGAGGGCCCTCAGCTCTGTGAGGGCATGGGAGACAGATGTGACTCTCTGTGCCCAAGCCTGCTGGGGCCCCTTTCCCCGAGACTGGTCCTTCACTGGCTCACTGTCTGCACGTGGCCGCCAGGGTGTCACTTTCCAGGGAGGCTCTCCTGGGCTCTTGTCCACTGGGCATGGCCTCCGTATGTGTCCCGGAGGCATCCAGGGTCCATGGGCTGTGAGCAGGTGTCACACACCTCTGTGGCCTCTGAGAGGTGGGGCTGAGCCATCGGAGCCTGGCCAGCTGGCAAAGCTCGGAGCACGCCGGAAAAAGTGTGTCTGTTAAAGGTACTTGGCCGCGATGCTTTCCTGCTCAGTCTTGGGCTGCTCTGCACTGAGTGATACTGTGGCCTTAGCATCTGTGGGTGGCTTTGCTGATTGGAAGGGTGGGCGGCGCGAGTCCCTGACACCTGGGGGTCTCCCATGGCGGGAGCATGGCCTGATGGCTAAGAGCCTGTCGTTCCTGCTGGACCTCCCCGTGCCTCCAGGAGAGAGGAGGAAGGGCACGTCTCCTTCTCTGTTCTGGGCAGCACCTGCAGCCTGTGGACAAGACCAACAGACCCACCCTGTGGCCCCTCCGGCCCCCAGAGGTCCCCCACACATGCGGACTGCAGGCACGGGACGCACGGGAGGCAGAAGCCAACCGAGGGGCGGCACCTGCCCACGCCGCGGCCCGGCTTCCAGTCTGCAGACACAAGAATCCCTCTTGAGGCCCCTCCCATGATTGTGGGTGTAACGGAAGCTTGGATTCAGTTAGAAACCCTAAAAGCATCCCTGCATTCTTTTAAGTAATACTTTTGCTCTATTCTAACTTTTTTCGAAGTGAGCTGCGATTCTCTGAGGAAGCATAAAGTGACCCTCGCCTTGCCCTGAGCCCGGCTGCAGCTACTTTTCTAAAGGCGGTGATTCTCTCTGGGTCGGTCCGTGTTGTGAATGGCAAGAGACCATCCTTTCTGCGGCCGAGTGACACTGCACTCCGTGTGTGTGAGTGTGTTTGCCCACATGTGTGCACCTGCCCCTCGTCCATTCGGCTGTGGGTGGACCCTCGGGCTGCACCCATGTCTCGGCTCTTACAGATGATGCTGCTGTAAGCACCGGGGGACCTGCATCTCTTGGAATTAAGGTTTTAGTGTTTTCATTGTGTTTGGTAAATACCCAGTCGTGCGATTCTGGGTCGTAGGGCAGCTCTAGTTTCGACTTTCTGAGGAGCCTCCATGCTGTTTCCCAGAGCGGCCGCCCCAGCTTGCATTCCCACCCGCAGGCACGGGCCTCCCCCTCCTCCGCGTCCTCGCCAGCATTGGAGCGTCCTTCCGTGTGTGCCGGCCATCTGTAGGTCTTCTTGGAAACACGTCTGGTCAGGTCTTTGCCCATTTTCAATCACATCATTTGTTTTTCTGGGGTCGACTCGTAGAAGTTCTTTATGTATTTACGATGTTAAGTGAAAGAAGTCAGACAGAGAATGATGAATACCGTGAGATTTTACTCCTACGTGTGATTTAGGAAACAGACCAAAGAAGAGACAAAGAAAGAAACACACTTGACTGCAGAGAGCGACCTGGTCTGCAGAGCAGGGGTGAATGGGGACAGGGGAGGTAGATCAAGGGGTGAGGGGCACAGAATTCCAGTACAAAGTAAGTCACGGGGTGAAAAGCCCGGCAGAGGGAGTGTAGTCGGCAGTTCTGGGCTAGTGTTTGCGACAGACGGTGACTCTGACGCGGGGAGCTGTGTGACGTGCGGACCGGTGGCACCGTGGCCCCCCACCCCGAAGCGAGCCCAGTGCTGTGGCAGCCGTACCCCACAAGCAGGGAGGCAGCTGGACCCTGAGCCTCGCACCTGCTGCAGGACCCCAGGAAACCCCCGGGTTCACTTCTCTCCCACAGGGACCCCACAGCCTTCAAGGCTCTTTCAAAGATAACAGGAGACATCAACAGTTCACCCGTTAAAAACATCAAATTCTATGATTTTTTGTCAGATCAAATACTGAATTCAGAGACCTGTGCCTCCCCAATTTGAGCTGAAACAGAGTCTGATTTTGGACGACAGCCCTCCACCCGTGCATACGGGGCGAGCTTGGGGTCCCACGTCTGTGGGGGCTCGTCTACCCAGCTCTGTCCGTGCTCAGTCGCTGCTCGGGGGCTTTCTGCCACGCGGCTGCCGAAAGCCTGGGTCGGGACAGAGCGGGGCGCTGTGTGGGAGACAGGACCTCATCGTTCTGTAGAGAGCTGTCTGGTGGCCTCACGGCGAGCCATCCGTGCTTGTCACCTCAGGGGTGAAGTTTGGGTTTGCATTTCTGGCTGTGCTGAGGACTGAGTCCCAACACGTGGGAGAGAGACTAGAGCTGCTGTATTTGGCTTCTGACCAGTGAGCTTGAGGGGTAAGCGTGAAATGAAACTTGTAGGCAAATAGGGTTATTAAATCTTTAAAAGCAAATTGGATTTTGTAGGATGTATGATGAAGAAATGGGCCTTAAATCCAGTTTAGGAGAGAGTGCCGTGAGTGAGAACTCAGTGAAAATCACACATGTATTTTCCATCCTAAAGGCTCAGTGAGGTGGGGATCCCGGGCACGGGTCAGGGGTTGGGGGAGGGCCTGAGAAGACGCTGTGTCCAGCTCGCCGGTGTGTTCAGGGAATCACTCACAAGGTCCCGGAGGACGCGGGGACGTGTCCTCAGTGAGACCTTCACTTAGTTCAGCTTTGTCCGTTACCTGAAAGCAGGACGTCCCGGCGAGATCTGCTGTGAGTCTCAACGGTATAAAGAAGACATTACGGTTAATTCATGTGGAAGCAGTTTTGAGCATTCCCAAAGCAAAACTCCCTTGTCTTAGAAGCTCCTGCTCGGTGAGTGTGTCCTGCGTGGCCCGCGTGGCCCGCGTGGCCTCCACGTCCGCGGGTGAGCCCACTGCCCGCCAACGCCGGGCGGCAGGGACACGGGTCTCCTCCTTCTCAGCGCGCCGTCGGCAGATCGCCTCCGGTTAGGGACGACGGCTTCACAGACCGGTGTGCCCTGAAAGCGACACTTCCGCGGAGCCTCGCAGGCGTGTGTAAAGTGGGCCGCTTGGGCTGTTGCGTAGGAAAGCAGATGGGATGCGGGACGCGGCGGGAGGCACGTGCGAGGCAAAGACTCACTGGTCCTAATTGTGCCGCCCTTGGCAGAACTCTTAGTGAGATTTTTATTAGAACATTTATTTAGTTCAGTTGATATTTTTTCTCCATTTTTAAGAGGACGAGGAGAAACTGGAGGAGGCTTGGTGGAAAATTGTGGGAATTACTCATTCGCAGTAAAATAAGAACAAATAAAGACAAGTTAAGGAAGCAAAGGCTTTTTTTCTTTTTTTCAGTCTTAACACGCAGAGGAAAGACTAACAAAGGTCAGCTGGAAATTTGAAGTTACTTACAAGGAGGTGCTGGGCACATCCTCCGTTTATTAATATGTCCACAGCTGAGTGAGAAAATGTGAGCGTTAAGGTCCCTCCTCAGCTAAGGCACGGAATGTGGAAAGGGGCTTCCTGGGTGCCCGGCCATGCCCGCAGCACCTGGAAAGGTCTAGCTCGTGCAAACCTGTGCACAAACGTGCAGTCACGGCATGCGGGAGGCCGAGGAGGCCGTGTCCTTCCCATCCTTCCAGGTGGACATTTAGGACTCATGGGTTAGAAGCCAGATCGCTCTGTCACGAGCCTCACAGCTACCTCGATGTGTCCCCTTGCTTTCCACAGCATGTCCCCCAGCGTCTCATGGGCGGCCCTCAGCTCTCTTCCCTGGTCAGGCCTCCGAGTGGCCTCCCTGTGGGGCTTCTGTCCCTGGGTCACCTAGCTGCTGTGGGGGCAAGGAGGACATGGGCCTCCCCTGTGCTGCTGCTGGGGACGGGCCCTGCTACCAAAGAAGTTGAAGACACCGGCACGTCCCAGAGGCGAGGCCCTTCCCTCTGCTCTGCACCAAGAGCCCGTGTCTCCATCCTTCCAAAGCCTCTGCTCCAGAAAGGGAGGCCCGTGTGTCCTGAAGCGGACGCGTGACGTCAAGGGGCTGCCCTCCACTGTGTCACAGGGACTGGCCTTCCCTGGTGTCCACACTGTGGCTCTCAGGAAAATGCGGTCCCTTAGGGCGCAGGTCATCTGACATCTGTCTCTCCCGTCCGAGAAGAGGGACAGTTTCCCAGCAGCCCCGGTCGGGACGTGAGTATGTGTGGGGGAGTTTCGAGAGCAGCAAGTCAGGCCTCCTGAGAACAGCCCGGCCGCCGTCTCCGTCTGCCTTGGTTTAAGCGCCCACGGCCACCAACTCACGCTCCAGCGTGGGCTTCGAAGACGGGACCCCACGTTCTCAGGTTTGCGCCGGGTCCTGCCAGGGCGCTGGGTGTGACCCGTGTGGACACACCTTATTCCGCGTCGGGTCCCGAGGAGCTGGAGTCCGGAGTGACAGTGGCAGTAGTGGGTTCGGGAGACCACACCGAGGGAGAGAGAAGACGTGCACACAGTTCAGGGTGTCTACCAGACGCGTGGTTAGAAAGATAGGGTCGCCTTTTTTTTTTTTTTTTAAGTTTTGAATTTCTAAAGCTCAGTGTCTCAGCTGACTTCTCGCTCCCCAGCGTGATCGCACAGTAAGTACCTTGGTTTCAGAACATCTAGGCGTTTGCCGCCGCAGCCGAGCCCGGAGAGCTGGCGGACCTGCCCCTGCCGCCGTGGGAACGCTCAGGGCGCACCTGCTCACGCAGACACCTGTGGCTTGGCTCCCATGCTCCTTCCAGAAGGAATCTGAGCTTTAACCCAGTTTAAACAAGTTCTGTAAAATGGTGGGGAGTCCCATCGATGACACTAGTACACACACTCCTGGTCGGTTTGGCCTCTGCTCCGTTGAAAGCCGGATTCTGCGGAAGGGAGAGGGAGTAGGGTTAGACACGCATTCATCATGGGACAGCGTCTGCCGGATTGACTAACAGCGTGAGCTCTATTTCAGAGACAGTTGGAGTGAGTGGGGAGGACACTCTGTTCTCAAACACCATTAAGTCATTTAAATTCAACTGCTGTCCTATGGTAAGCAGTTTTGTCCCAAACAACCACTTTAAAAACCTTCCAAGTGTAGGGTACCCTGGAAAAAACAAATTCGTTTTAACTGACTTACGACTCACTTTTATTAACGTTGGCATCCCTCGTAGCTCATCTGGATTTATCTGGCCTGTGCCAGGACCCGATCACAGAGCTGACGTACTCCTTTCAATAATCTGCTATGGTATGTGACGCGGGCCCAACAGGGGGTCTCGGTGCCCATGTCTGCCACCAGGCTGTCCCCGTGACCCGTCCGTGGTAGGACCCGGCATCGGCCGCGGCTGGAGAACCCCTGGTACCGCAGCTGCAGCTGGGCTCTTCCGTGCTCTGCATCTTGAGTCCCGTCGTGGGAACGGCCGGCCACCGGGGCTGGTCCCCACACCCCTTCCTGAGTGCGTCCTGATCATTCTTCCCATGGGTCTCACTTCCTAGACGGGCTGCGGGCCCATCGAGGCCGGGTTCAGGGGCGCCAGGCATGCGGGCCTGGAGTAAAGGGGCTGCCGTGGGCTGCTGTCCGTCCCTCTTCACCAGGGAAGCCGTGCGGGCGCCGTCGACTCAGCTGTCTCCCACTGCATCCTTCGCCGCGTCTTGCAGCTCTTCTCCGTATCCTCCTGGTTCTCCTGTTTTTAAACCCAGAACAGTCAGAGCCCCAAAACGGTGCTGGGCCTTCTCTGTTTTATATTGTTGTTATAACTGAGAATTCCTTTCTTTGCTAGCTTTGTGAGCAATGTTTGTGGGTGGCAATCCTGTTGCGCAGATGGCCCCGGGCCGGAGTCTGGGGACACAGAGACACTTAGGCCAAAGTCTCTAGACTCTGGGAGCCAAGATCGCAGTTTTATGGTTCCCCGACCGATGCTCTTAAACAAGACAGCAACATTATACACAATTAGGAAAATTAAGGAGATAGATTGGTGCATGATAAAATTTCCCCTTAATGCCTGAAAATGTCATGGAATCCTCCTTAAAAGCTCTGTTCCAGGTTCTGGGCCAAGGTCAGGAGCACTTCGCCCTTGCCCAAGTAGTGCCGCTGGAGTCAGGACTCTCTGGGGAGCGTCGTCGCGCTGACACGGAGCAGGGCTGGGGGGTCAGAGTGAAAAATCGCTCCTCTCTGAGCAATCGTGAAGGGAATGGACACAGGCAGAATCCAGTCAAAGCTGGAGATTGGCCAGAACACAGGGTGATTACTTTTTAGAATTCAGGCCCAACTAATGAAAATGGCATGGCTGCTGGTAGAAATGGAGCTACATTCTTCCTGATAACTTAATTCTTTAAGAATTTCAGGGGACAAACCGAGACCACAGCCCTCAGATACATAAGCCCTGTGTCAGGCTACTTGGACGCTCCCCGATGACCAGCGAGGGTAGGAAACTTTCAAAACCTCTTTCGTAATGAGTAACAGCAGGCCATGGAAACCTCTAGAATGTTTTCCCTGACACGATGATTTAATTTTATTCTTAGCTCCCTCCTGACTTGTCAAATCAAGGACAACTTTTCAGAAAAATCAATGGTTTCTCCCTCTGACAGAAAAGGATAAATGGACTGTTCCTTGGTTGTTAGGTAACTTCTAGAAATGCCTGAGATGCTTTTTTTGAGAGTGATTCCCAGCAGACTAGTTTTAAAACTTTGGGTTCTCATCCTGTCTTTTCTCTGCACTTTTGCTTATTAAATTAAGGAACATCTTTGCAGTGTGTAGTGCCCTGTTTCCAGCAGGGAACCGAGGCATCTCTCTGCTCAGAGCCGGACACCTCAGAATCGGACACAGAACTGCATTGTCATCAGATTCCTGAAATTCAGGAAGTCTTAGATTTCTGATTGTTTTTTAATCATCAGAAAAACATGCATCTTCTGCTATAAAAGACCACTCTTGGTAGCATCCTTTGATGGACACTTAGAAGTCCTGTTGAAGTCAATATTTGTAATAACCACTTGTTACTTATACACAGTAAATTTGTTTATTCAAATGCAAGGGAATAACCATCTTTGTAATTTCTCTAATGGAGAAATTATTTTTGAGGCAAAGGGAGGAATAAAATAGGTGTCAGACAAATAGATACCTGTGCATATCCCCATTCCCTGTGGCCCTCCCCTCTTTTTCTAGTCATTTATTGACATCACTCTTTGTTGTGAAGTGAACCAAGTCTTCTGGCACATGCTGTTTTCCCAGAATGCACCAGGCCTAGAGTCGACTTATGCCTGACTTCTGACCACTTTACCTCAACTCGGTAGAAGGGAGCTGGTTACCCTGTCACAAGGGAGCCGAGCCAGAGTAGAGCTATGACCACAGTCCTTGTGTTCCCACCATTAACTCCAAGTCCTTTCTGCTTTATGGTCGTGTTTCTGACGTCAACACCTCTGCACGGTCTCCCTCTCGAGGAGCAGCTGACATACAAAATGCCTTATGGGGGAAGCAGATGCTGTTGAACCTGGGACATATGGTCCATAAAGAGGGAAGTCGGATGTGGAAGGCCATTATTCCAGGGCTCATGAGAGCGCTTCCCTCCCCTCTGAGCACAGGACAAGTCCAGAAAGCAGGAACCGCTCGGGTTCTGTGCAAGAAGGAGCGTGCAGGCAGCCAGACTTAGTAAACTCAGGGAAGAGCCATCTTTTTGGAAGCCCTTCTCTAGAGGCAAGGTTTTCATTTTCACAGCGTGTGCATCTGGACAATGACTGAGCTCGATTTTTGCATAAATGAATACAGATTAAATGAGCCCTTTCATGATCTGCTGGCTATTCCAACTGGGGCATTCCTATAGAATTCCTTAAACACACAAAGCCAGAGAAGCGTGATTTGTGAAGCAAACTGAGGTCACCATGTGATACTCTAAAAGGAGAAACAGGCTGGAGGTTTGGCAGGATTCAGATCAGGTCCTATTAAGGAGTTTGGACTGTATCCTGGACGAGTTTTGCAGAATTAATTTTTTATTTATAAAATCACTGACAGGGTTGTGGCTGGTGAGTCAGAAGCACCTAAGACAGAGGAGCAAGGGCACCAGGAACCGAACAGCACTCGTGCTCATGGAGGTCAGCTGAGAACTCAGTGGACAACAGCGCAGATACTGTGCCCGTGTTCATTCACGCAGTCATCACAATGGCCCGTGAGGAAAGGCCACATGAGTCTGTGCTTTGTAGATGAGCACAGTGTCATGAAGTACCTGAATCTGTAGCATGAGGACCTCAGCACAGTGACCCATGAGCACTGAGCCTCACTCGCGTGCAGCCAGTCAGAATGACACACATACACTCACACACACACACGTATTTGCAAGAATCTTACTGGAACGAGATGCTCTGTGATATGGCACTAGGATAAGGTGGGCAGCAGTGAAAGCATTCTGTGATTCATTATTAAAGGAATCAAAATAAAACTATAATAAAGTTGTTGTCCCACAGCACGGAACACACATATACTGCCATCATCTCCCCGTCATCACCACCACCATCACCATCACCATCACCATCACCACCACCACCAGCACCATTATCACCATCATGACCATCACCACCATCATCACCATCACCACCACCACCATCACCACCATCACCATGACCATCATCACCATCACCACCACCACCAGCACCATTATCACCATCATCACCATCACCGTCATCACCACTATCATCACCATCACCACCATTATCATCACTATCATCGTTATCACCACCATCATCATTGTCATTGTCACCACCATCAGCATCATGAACGCCATCATCAGCACCATCACTATCACCACCACCATAACTCCTACAAACACCAATTTTATGTCCGATGTGAATGAAGCTCAGTTTACCAAAATCAACGCAAATGATTTGAACTTTCCCTCCAGTTCTCCCACTTTGTATCACTGGGGCTCCTGTGTAGGGTTTGCTGCTAGAGATAGCAAGATACCTGGGACTCCCAGGCCACCCAGAATGCTAAGTGTCCTTGCGTGAGCTGCGATCTAGCCTTAGCTCTGGCTTATTTGGAAGGATGGTCTTGGAGGGCTGTAGACCAGGAGATCTACCTTTCCTCATGCCCTTTCGGGTTCCATCCAGCAGAGGTTATGGGATGCTAGCACAATCCAGGCTCTGCTCTGAGGTGAGGACCTTCAGATCCAGAGAGGTCAGGTGACTTGTCAAAGGTCACCCAGGCAGTGTGGGGTGCCTCTTGAATCAGAGACCTGCTCTCGTCTGTATTATCGGGCTTCTGGTCTCCTTTCATCATGGCATTTGTGTTTGTGGTTATATTTTTTCTGCTCTTTCTTCTTTACCTCTTACAAGTAAATGGCACAGACTCAATGCATAGGAAGCAATGAGCTGGCCCTGAGTTTGCCACTTGGTTCCGTGTGCCCCCTCCCAGGAAGCTTCCTTTCCTTTTGAGTGTTGAGGGAGTACATCCAGCAAAGGCAGGCCGAGAACTGAGCCCTCCGTGGCCGTGGGCCCTGGGGCAGGAGACTGTGACCCACATGACAAGCCCCCACCCACCGGAAGGTGCAGCGGCCCACCCCCTGCAGCTCCCCGGTCAAGGACGCCAGCTCGTGGGTGCAGGGAATGCAGACAGACAAGCTCTGGGTTTTCTCAGCGCGAAAGGCAAGCAGCCCTCTGAGCAGGGAGTGAGTTCTGTGTTTACACATGTAATAGCCTGTCCAGGCCCTCTTGGACACTGGAGTGAAGACATCACTCTGGCTTTCATAGTCTGTGGGCTTTGTTGAGACAAGAGCTCCTCACTGAGAACGGTAAAAATCAACAGTCTGCGATGTTGGTCGTTGGAGAAATCACCCAACAGCCAACCAGAGACGAGATCTGAGCACAGGAGAGGAAGCCCGTCGCAGCCCAGAGTTGCACTGCTTGTGCTGCTCCGGGATAGAAGTCGAGTTCTGGAGGGAGTAAGTGAGGCGAGCCGGGTCGGTCAGTGCAGGCCTGCCTCGTCTCGCCGGGGCTCGGAAGCTGGTGCCGGGCCGGCCACGACCACCTGGCTATGGAGGCCGCTGCCATGTGGGGCTCCATGATTGGCCCAGGTCATGATTCTGGGGTCCTGAGATTGAGTTCCGCATCAGGCTCCCTGCTCAGTGGGGAGCCAGCTTCTCCCTCTGCTGCTCCCCTTGCTTGTGCTCTCTCTCCCTGACAAAGTGGCCCAGGGACGTCTGGGACACAGCTGCATTTTTATGTGCATTCTGTTAAGAACCAGAATAGACACATTTTATAGGGCTTGGCCGTAACCTTCGCACAAACGTGCCTGTGGCCACTTGGGTTTCGTCTTTGTTGGCTGCGACTTTCTACGCCAATCTGCACCGTTCGGGGCCATAAAAGGCAGTGGTCCCTACTCTCTAATTATCGCCCATGAAGAAGGGCTATGGGTCAGTCATTCTAAAACTAAACATTAGCCTTTACTGGTGTCTGGTTAGCACTCCCGTAGCCGCCGACCTCGTTCTGTTACCTACACGTGTGTCTCTCAGCCTTCGTGGGTGGCTCCCCGGGGGGGCTCCAGGCCAAATCAGCATCCTCACTGGGATTGGCTGAAGGACACCTTTGGCTACACCTGCTCACAGACCCTTTTAGGCTGGAAACACAGCCTAGAGACTCCGGATCTCGACCCCCCAGTTCTGTGTGCGTGAGTGGGCCCCGGATGGCATTTGGAGAACTTGGCGGGCCACCTCTGTGAGTGAAGGCCATTCTTCTGCCCAGTGTGTTATGGTTAGACTCCTAATTGATGTGATTCTCAAAGCAAACAGCTCCTCATTTACCAACTTCAGAGAAGAGATGCGTTCCAGGCCCCTGCGTTGGGAAGTAAACCGTATTTATCAAAAACTGAGAAGACACAGCAAACGTGCAGGAGAGAAATAGACACTGATCTTCATCTTTTTGCCCGGGGACTTTGGGCAAGCAGTGAGGTGAGTGTATGAGCAGCCGAGTGTCCTCTAGTAGGATCGGTGGGATTTGGGGCTGCAGGTGCAGGGGTCACACCCTGCGGAAGCCGAGTCATTGGTCAGGGCGTGGGCAGGGCTGCGGCCAACCTCACGGCGCGGCTCACATGTTCGCTATAGGACATGTTTCTCTTCGGGTTCGGTATCAGCAAGTGGCATTTTCTCTCCGACCTTCTGGTGGACGGTCCATCTTCAGGCAGGCTCTGGACTCCGATGCGTGGCTGCATCCACACCAGATGTGTCTTCTGTGTATTAACCTGACTCTCGTTCCCACTGGCCTCCCGTAGCTTTCCGTTTTCTCTGTCCTGATGTCCTCCTTCATTTGAACTTGGCTCGTCCTGCGATACGGGGCATGGACCCAGGAAGGCTGAGTGAGGCTCCCCAGCCCAGCAGTGGACGCAGGTGCACCCAGACACCTTCGTTCCAAACCACGTCCATCGGCACGGTCCTGCCAAGAGCTCCCGCCTCCATCCGCCAACTTTCTTACATTTTAAAAGAGTAAAGATGGGCGGGTACAGAAGGAGACTGCCAAGAAGTCCTGGGAAGGAAAGCTTCCCCGATGCGTCCAGCTATGTTGTGATCCGTGGGCAGAGTGTTGAGGAGGGAGACCCGTGTCTTACTGCGAAGCCCGGGGTCGGCCGATGCTGGTCGTCATCTCTGTGGTTGGACCTGAGCAAGGAGGCAGGTTACGGTGGATTCCACCCCAGCTGATGGGTGCGCCTGTCGCCGTGAGGGTTCATGGGGGGCTCTGGCTCGAGGGCTGTGGTCCTTGTCCGAGGGGACGGCAGCGGGGGGCACTCAGGGGACGCCACCCTGTGTGCAGGTGTGGCTGTAACTGCCACCTACCCCCCGCCCCGGTCCTGCACAGCCATGAGGGGAGGGTGCACGCGGCCTGTTCAACCTCCAGCGCCATTGTATTGGGAAAACAAAGTGCCTACAAAAGTTTTTGGAGACCGAACAATAAAATCCAGTTGCCCTCGGGGGAGAAGAGTTCCCCGTTCTGTGGCCGCCTCCCAAACGAAAATATTGGATTGTAGGAAACAGTTCTGCCTTAAAGTAATGCAGCTGAGCACAAACAAACATCGGGACGCTGAGGGGAAGCTCCCCATTCCAGAATGAAGCTGGTCCTGCTTCTGCACGCGGCCACAGTCCATGGCCGTCTGCGGGCCGGCGGGGAAATCTGCAGGGACACAATACGCACTCGCAGTTTCAATATTGAGAAATGACTTGAGTGTGTAATTCAGAGAAACAGTGTTAAGTGTGAAAATGTGAAACCCGCGGCGTAGATCTGATGTAAGTTATCCTTTCTGTAAGCCCTCACCTCCTCACCATGTTTGTTCATCTGGCCGGGCTTCCAGAAGGTTCTCCGGCAGATCTGCAAGCTTCAAGCTGGACAGGCGATGGGATCCCACGGACTGATGCTGTCCGTCCTCTGAGAACGCCTGCCGAGCTCTCAGTCCCTCTGTCCGCACTGTCCTGCGCGGCCTGCCCACCGGGATGGTGCCCCTCCAGGCCACCCCCCAGGGCTTTCAGACCAGTGGGAGGGGCAGAGTGTTAGCATCCCAACCTGGTGCGGTGGGGGTCCTGGGGGAAGCAGGCCCATCACTGAGGGGCAGGTCGCTGGGGCCCAGGGAGCAGAGTCCCAGAAGGTCTCCTCCCTCAGCCTTGGTGGGGCAGCAGGGGCGGCCTTGTCTGCACCGTCTTTCCTGGGACCAGATGGTTGGGCTGGCAGGTGCTGAGTGCATGGCCTGCAACCTTGCTCGTACTCCAGACTCCAGAAGTCAGGGTGCAGAGACACCCCTATTCTCGGGCACCTTCCTGCTGCCTTCTCTCCATTTCTCCTGTCTGAGAGCCGAGATGGGGGCCTGGTGACGGCTCCCCCAGGGCTCCACTCATCAGAGGTCCGTGCAAGGGTCCTCAAGGGTGTCAGTGCCTGGGCTCCCCGATTCCAGTTAGATCCATGTCTGTGGCCTAGGAAACGGTAACGCTGCTGGGACTACGATACACAGGTCACTCAGCTGGTTTCTGGAAGTGGGGGCTCCTGCTGGGGCACATCACTGTTTGTCTGTAAGACTCGGGATGCTGCAGCTCTGGGGACCCCGAGATTCCTCAGGAGGCAGAGGCGATTGCTCAGCCCTTCTGATGAGCAGATGCTCCGCTCCCTGGGCGGAGTCTTGTGTGCACAGGGCCGGGGCTGGGCAGGGGTGTGTCAGGCGGGGGCTGCTCTCCTGCTTTCCGCCGCTTGAGATGGTGCTTTCCAAAGCCCTCCTGAAGCGCAGGTGTTTCCCGCATCCGTGACGCTGACCCGCACAGCAACGACCCCCTTTCAAAGCGCAGTCATTTGCTCGAAGCCGGCAGGGGACTTGGTGGCGGTGGGCTTTGGGAAGCAGGGCGTGCTGTGAGTCCGTGCCTGTCCTGCCGTGTCCACACAGAAACCTCGTCGCTCGGGGTCCTCTGGCTCCGGCATCTGGACAGGCTCCGTGTCGGCGGATGGTCCTTTTCATGTCCAGCACAGCCTGTTTCCTCCAAGAGCCCCTCCTGGTCAGAGTCGTGTGGGGTAGAAAAACCAAACCCACGTAGCTTGATTTTCCAAAGTGGACACAAACCCGTCCTTGCGAGACTGCCCTGTGCACTAGGAAGGCCGGAAGCACTTGGCGCCCAGCTCAGTCCTGGTAGGTAGACGGTGGCTGTGGGCGTCACAGGAGCAAAGAGGTCGCATCCGCCGAATGAGGCAGGAAGTGTTCCTGGGGAAGAGCCGCGTTGAGCGACTTCGTTAAAGACGGAAAGAGCTGGCTGGGCGGGGAGTGCACCGTGTTCGGGGAGCAGCGTGAGCCCCTCGGCCAGTGAGGCACACGTAGAAATCGGGGTTCACATGGACCCACCTCAGACTGTGTCCGGGAAGAGCTTGTGTTCAGGGAAGACAGAAACCGTGTGGTTTCCTTGTTTTGCTTCCATATCGCATCGTACCGTTAGATCTTTTTCCTACGGACGACAGGATTTCCAGCAACTGCGGTGGGGTGGGTGATGCGGAGGACAGCAGAGCCGGGGACAGAGCTGCTCTCTGACCGCGACCCACACGGCTTCGTGCCGCAGAGGCAGAGATAGAGATTGGTGTGAGTCGTGACGATCGTGAACGAACACCACCCCCTCTTGCATGTCCGGACGGATGCTTCCGAAATACGGCGTGAAACGATCATTCCAGAACCTTCGCACATCGTCGTCAGAATCCCTGAGCGGATCGGAGGTCTCGGGGCCGCTAGCTGGTGAACGGCTGGTTGAGCTGGTCGACAGTGACTCAGGCTCGAGAGGAGTGACATCCCGCACGAGCAGCGCGTCCCGGCAGTGGTGCTGCCTTCTTCGCTGCATCAGCTCCCAGAAGCCGCCTCAGCCAGCCTCGCTTTTGTGCACTTCCACGTTTGGTGCCCGGAGCACACGTGTCTTTCCTCATTCATGCCAGTGCAGAGGTTTTTGGAAAATGAGAAACTGAAGGCAGGGTCTGGGGCATCCCCCACAGAGCTCACCAGACACTGACTCGATCTGCCGACTTAATACCCTGACCCCAAGTGACGAGTCACTGACCTCTGTCACCTGAGCGGCAGTCACCTTATCGGCGTTGGAAATGAGAAAAAGTGGCCCAACGTGAAGCCTGGAGGGGCCTCTTCTTCAGTCCCAGCTTCCCCTCAGAACAGAGGCCGCCCCAAACCCCAAGGGACTCTCTCTTTCTGCGCATGTTGGTGAGCAAACAGGCGGTCCACTTCCCACCGCTTGCTGGAGAACGTACGTCGGAATGATGTCATTTGCCGTCTTTGGAGAGTTTTCCCTTGTGCATCTGTTCTCTGTGGGAAGCAAAGGGTGTAGTGAGGTGGGAAACGGGCTCTGGGACATGTGCTGGGTTCAGATAATCACTCGGACGTTGAGGAACGCGCACATCGGAAATCTTTTGATATCTGAAAGCTTCGGAAACCGTACTGCTCAGACCCTAGAGGGTTTGATCTGTGTCTTCATTTTCTGGGGACAAACCACACACCTCGGGGGTCCCAGCGACATGGACCCAGGGCTGTCTCATGGGCTTGGACTCTGTAAGGGAAAAACCAAATGTGATAGATTCAGTTATAGCTTGAGAATTACCCCAGACAGCAGGAGGGCCCTGCCACTCATGTGGAAGCAAGCGGGGGCAAGTCCTCTCCAGGAAGGCAGTGTGACCCTCTGCGGGAGGGGACGGAGGGTGGACAGGAGAAGCCAGCAGCCTGGGCCGGGGAGCAGGAGTGTATTCTGGGATCAGTGGTGCCCACGAGTCGGGCCAGGGGGAAATTCTGCGTGTGGTGGGGGGACAGCGGTTCCAGCGGGGGGTCTGTGGGCGGCGGGGGTTCTGGAGCCCGGCGCTGGCTGGCCAGTGTTGCCGAGGCCTGTTGCTCCTTTGGCACCGGGAAGGAGGGCGCTGCCCCACATCTCAGGGCTCCGTGGGGTTCGTGGAGAACATGTCTGTCCCTTGGCTCAGCACAGGCTCGGGGCCTGGGGCCACCACGCCTCACGTGTGGACAGTGACGATGCAGGCAGGTGGATGGCCACGGGGGCCGGGACGTTCTCAGTGGGTGTCAGCAGAGATCCCCGAGCACCGCCCCTGCCTCATTCTGGAAGTGGAGGTGGCTTCCCAAGGCTGCGGGCCTGAGTGTAGGGAGCATCCCCCGCACGGCCTGTCAGAGCCGCACCATCTTGGGCTGCGCTCTGCCCTCCTGGAGTCCCGGGCCCACGGGCGGCCTCCCCTCTGGTTTCTCTCACCTCTTTAAAATATGTGCATGGTTCTCAGCGGGTTTCCGAGCAGCACTCGAACATGACTGTATTGTGGTTTTACACAAGGGGCTCTGCTGTATTTGATGGGTGGGGGCCATGGCTCTCCACTTGTAGATGTCCCTGTGGCCACATGGGCCCTTCCTTGGGGGCTTGGCGCTGAGGACCCTGCTGCCCCCAGAGCCGATACGCCCGCCCCTAGGAAGACAGTCCGTGGAAGGTGGGGGCTGCCCACCCACCCCTCGGTGGCAACTCCCTGAGCCCCTTTATCCTCAGAGCCGTGGCCCTCCGGAGCCCAGGGGGTGGTCAGAAACCTCCTGGAATCATCCCGGTGATCCACGACATGAACCCTGGGCAGAGACCTACCGTCCCGCGGGGAGAGCTGCGCATGGCGAGCGTGGCACCGACGCCAAGTCCCGCAAGGAGCAGACCCTCGTGTCCCTGCACGCCAGGACAGCAGGGCTGTGGGGAGCTCCGCTGGCCGTGAGCTCCGCTCCCGGGTCAGTAACTAGCCTGGCAGCTTCAGCGCCTGGGTCTGGGTGGGATTCCAGGACGTGGGGACAGTCGCTCAGGAGCCGAAGAGCACGGTGGGGGTCCCAGGCAGAGAGGGGAGCAAGGTCAGGGACGAGCTGCTCCTCACACCAGCGGCAGGACTCGAGGGACGGCGCTCGGGCTGCCAGCAGGCTGCGTGTCTCCCGCTTGGCCCGGAGTCGGGACCCCCACCTGCCCCTGACACGGCCACACCCTGGGAAGCCGTGAGAAGGGCAGAGTCTGGGGCTGCACCTGCCCTCACCCCCGCATGGCCCGGCTCGCGTAGCACCACAGGCCGCAGGGGTCCTCTGTCTCCAGACGTTCGTTAATTGTTCAGTGACTCGGAAGCCGGTCGGCACCCCGGGCACGGGCATGGGTGCTGTAGCAGGTGGTTCACGAGCACGTCGGACACTGGGGCTTATTTTTCATGACAGTGAAGGGGGACTGTGCCCAGGTTTGCAGCTGAAAAGGTTTCGGGGTCTTCCTGCTCCCAAGCCCCGAGTCCTCCTTAAATGACGCATCACGCTGTAGAGTGAAGTACTGGAAGGAAAAAGAAACGAGCCAGTTGTCTGAGAGGAGGTTGTCTCTGTAAGGATGGGGAGCTTCTTACCTACATCCGTCAGGACAACGGGGAGCAGGGAGCCTGTGCCTGAACGCCGGACAGCGTCCGTCCCCGGGGCGTGCGTTTGTCCCGTTGCCGAGCCTGCAGCGGGCTGGTCGCTGCTTCCCTGCAGCCCGGGACCGGGAGGATGCCGGGCGGTCAGACGGGGGACAGAGGAGGCCCCGTCCCACACCCTGGGTCACCCCCTCCTGGCCCGGTCTCTGCCTGGTTGTGGAGCCGCAGAAGGACACGTCCCTCTTCACCCAGAGGGCGTTGGGTTGATGGCGCTGGCCGGGTCACAGGGACTCTCTCCAACCGTGGCTTGCGGTGTGTGAGCTCCCACCCGCGGCTGCCGCGTCGTTACCTCTGGGTGTGGAGCTGTCGCGGCAGAGCTCAAGCCCTTTCTGATTCACAGCCACGTTTATGGCGATGCGCGTGGCTTAGCTCCCAGAGGAAGGTGATGTTATCCCCAGAAATACTTCAGAAACAGCCTTAGAAGCGCCAGCCAGAGCATGCGATCCGTTCGTGGAGGGCGTCGCAGCGAGTTCTCAGATTCAAAACCAGGAAGCGATGCTTATGCTCACGGCCGAGTGTCAACTTCGTTTCCTGTGGACGTCCAGGACGCTTGGTCACAAAGGACCACGACTTCTGAAGGCATCGAGCCACGGGCGTGTGGCTGGAGTTCGTTCTGGCTGGACCTTGGCTCCTCGATTCTGGGCGTCTCCTTCTCAGTTGCCGTATCTCTGATCAAAGACGTGCTCTTTCCTGTTGAGGTTTTGTCACTGGGGCTGAGGGGCTTGTTGTGTGATGACAGGTCATGGGGCCAAGAGGGTGAGAATGGCTTCCTGACATCCCTAGGAATCTGGAGGCTTTGAGAGTTAACATTAGACAGTTACTTATTTTAGTGTCTTAAAAAGACTCTACCTAAGAAACGCTGCTGTCAGTTTGGGAACATCAACAAAGTTGTGGTCAGGAGAAGATTCAGCTGGAACTAGTTGTTTTGTCCTGAGGGACGCTGAGAGAGAGAATAGTGTGGCTTCAACCAGGAAAGCCTGCAAAGGACAGTAAAGATAATCCTAATACTTGGTGAAAATATGTACCAGACATTGGAGTGTTGGGACATGTCCTGTCGAGCAGCAGGCGGCGGGACCGTCACCTGGAGGGAAGACAGTGGAACCCTGTGCTCCTTACTCCGGCCACCAAGAGCCCTCGTGTGTGCTCGCCCACACTTGGTTTTATGCGCTCCTTGAGGGTACAGATGGCATTGGCACCGAATATGCGGTTAGCAGAGAGTGACGAGGGAGTGGGGACAGGCTGCTGTCCTCCAGAAGTGTAGGAAGGTTTGGGAAACAAACACTTGTCTTTAGGACAGATATTCATAACTAACTTACCAACGACTCCAAATTCCCAGCTCATGTCACAGACTCAGATGACCTCACCACAAGGGAATTAAAGTCAAAGACCAAGAATTTCTTGAAGGGACCCGCAGAGCCCCCACAGCCCCGCCCTCTAATGTGAGGGTGGGAAGGGCCCCTCGTGGGCGCTGGTTCCGTCCGCGTCTTTGCGGGAGTAATTCCGGAGCCCCCAGGCCCTCGCTTCCTGCCCAACGCTGACTCCTGACGTGTGTTATCGGTCACCCGTCGGCGCCCAGTCGCAAGCCTGTGGACCTCTCTGTTTAGAATAGTGAAAAGATGTTGAAAGTAAGGAAATATGAAAATAAATATATAAAATGTGTAAACATAGAAAAGATGGGAAAACAGGAGTTAGTACACAAGAATCGAGATTTTGTTTTTATCTTAAGATTGGAAAGTTCCCTGCTTTTTCCTGAAGGCTTGTACGTGCCAGCGGGCCCTCCTGGTAATCTCCAGTGTGGGCTCTAGACACCGAGTTGGCGTGGGCCTCGCAAAAGGCTCTGCAGGAGCTAGTGGCTCCTTGGGGGCGGGGTTCCTTGGGGGCGGGGACCCCACCCTCTGACACCCTCATCTCATCCCCTCATGGGTACGCTCAGACCTGAGCTTGGACCATCACTTCCTTCTGTGGCCGCAGGGCGGGGGCCTGAGTCCCCCCTCACCCCGGGTGGGCTTCAAGGGTGAACCCACGCCCGTGCTTGCCGAGGACGTTCTCTGTGTACTTGCTGCATTGGGGCTGGGACCCCCCCAGAGGGCTGTGTCCTCCCTGATTCCCCTCGAGCTCGTCCCCGGAGGCCTCCCTGGCCCCATGCCGGGGTCCGTCTTGGGAAGCCCATCCCTGGGCCGCAGGGTCAGAGATCTTAAGATCTCTCCTACAGATCCCACAGCTTCTTCCCAGGACTCCCAGCACCCGCAAGTCTTAGGGGATCTGCTTCCGTCCTACTGCGCTCTGGGCCACTGGCTCCTGCAGAGACCTGGGGGCTGGCTGTGCGTGGGGACAGGCAGGGTTTGTCGTTGGCGCCGTGCCGGGATGTCAGGCATCTCTGCTCTTAGGTCTTCTCTGTGTCTCGGGTGGTCTTACGTCAGCTGCACTGCTGCTCCGCCGCTCTAGACAGTTCCTGCTTCTCTATGTCGGAT
This sequence comes from Lontra canadensis, assembly GCF_010015895.1. NCBI lineage: Eukaryota > Metazoa > Chordata > Mammalia > Carnivora > Mustelidae > Lontra > Lontra canadensis. Next base: position 6,675,379 of record NW_022631091.1, read on the forward strand.
TCTGTGTTTTCAACAGCGAGAATCAAAGCAGCTTTATTTCTCGCTTTTATAAGCGTCACCTGCATCTGCTCCCCAGCACGCACCACGCAGACCTACAGCCAAGCAGCCGAAGCTTTACAGATGCTTGAAGGCAGACCGGCTGGGGTCCTGCCCCCACACCCACCACCCCACAAGGCCATTTGCCCTGAAACACAGGACCCAGTCTGTCGGCCTGGCCCCCTTTCCATTTCTGTGGCCCGGGAGCCCATGTGGTCACCTCTTGGGCAGTGACAAACCCGTGGGTCAGTGTTGGCTGACATGGGTCCAAAAATATGGTTATCTCCACGTACTGCTTTCCCCTGATGGAAGTCTGAGGACACGGCCGTCACTGGCCCCTCGGCGGCCGTCCCAGAGTGTCAGGTGACAAGAAGGAAGGAGACTCTGGCTTTGACTCAGAGAGCGGTTTTATATGTGATCGTGGGAGAAGTCCCGAAGGCACACTGATGTCTGTTTGAAGGAAAAAAGAAACCGTAATTCTAGACAAAAAACTTCTGTTTTTAAAAATAAGGACGTTTCATAGAAAGTGAGGAACACGTTTATCTTGAAAGACTGCTGGTCGGATGATTGTAGAGGACACAGTCTCCACCAGGCTCCGAGAGCCCGCGGTGTGCAGGGTGGGTTGCTCAAGCCCATCCGCAGCCTGGGTGTGCGGCCACGGTGGAGACCAAGGTCAGTGACCGTGGACACTCAAATGTCCGCACTACAGCTCCAAACCAGGATTAGGACTCAAGTGCTTTCCCAGACGTCAAATCGGTCACCAAGGGTGTTCCTTGGATTCTGCAGATTAATGGGATCGACAGCATCTTCAGGCTAAGCTCCTGGTTTGGTTTTGCCACAGGTTTGTAACTAAATTGACGTAGTCATTTCGCCTGCAGCTTTGGAAGGGCAGCGTGGTTTCCTCTGTCCCTGCACATGTGTCTCCGGGCCCTGTGAGCGTCTGCCGGAGACAGAAGCCGGACACTCGCCGTCCCCAAGCTCTTGGGGGCCGTCCATGCGTGGTGCCTCCGGTCCAAGGCTTCCGAGGGCCAGTCCGCGCTGGGCTGGAGAGCACGGTGTGTGGACGGCAGACCTGCATGAACAGTGCGGCGTTTTAACAACACAAGCTGTGGGGGACCATGGAGCCGCCCTGGGGCAGCTGTGCAGGGAGAGGAGGAGACGAGTCGTGGCTGAGGGTCCTGACTGTTGTGGGGTATCTGTCCTGTCGGCGCGCGGCCCCACGAGGCCCCAGGGTTCCGGGGCACACGCAGGTCTGCAGGCCCCCGAGACGGCCTGTCTGCAGCCCGAGAGGTGGCGGGGGGCGCAGAGACGGGGGATGAGGGAGAAGCCGCGTGGCTTGGGGGTGGCCCCCTTCTGCCCCAGGCCCGTCGCAGCTTCCATTCGGTTTTGCGGCTGCGCCCCTGTCTCGGTGACGTTTCCCTTCCTGTATTTCTGTCGCTTCCATGTGGCAAAAACTCCCTCAAAGGGTTCTGAACTTTTTCCTTCTGATTTCTTCTTGCTTTACATTTTCATTTGCCTTTTTGTCTCAGAAATAGCTTTGAGCTACAGTCCCCCTGTGGCAGGGACAAACAGCACTTTGTCACATTGTCATGCAGGACGGGGCGGCTGGGGTGCTAAGGCCTGGCCCCTCCCCCCACTCCCACCCCGCAGGCCAACGCTGCAGCTCCCGGAAACCCTGGCCCTGCAGGGACTGTGGGACTGTGCTCCCCAAGTCCCACCTTCCTCCCTGATTCGGACGCGGCCCCCACACCCCTGCATCCCTGCCACAGTCCTCTGAGCAGTAGGCGTGGGGCTCCTGGAGTCCAAGGTAGATCAAGACCCCCGTGGTCCGCCCAGGTCAGGCCAGGACTCGGAACAAGCGCTCCGTCCCCTGTGGCTGCTACCGCGGGCCCAGCTCCTCGGCCGGGGTCTCAGCAAGTGTCTGTGCAGCCGGCACGTGGCGTGGCCAGAACCCCGACGAGCGGACCCCTGTGCACCACAGCCCTGCACCGGAGCCACGGGGGGGCGGGGGCGGGGAATGCGTCTCGAGGAGGGCCTCATGGGGGAGGCGGCTCTGTCTTCCAGACACAAACTCCGTTGTGGTTTATTTTCTTTATTTAAGAGGAAGTTCAGTGTCTTTCCATGTAAGAAGGAGGAGTGTCTTTTCGGGACCACAGCTCCCCTGAGCGGCAGAACACCGACCTCGCCTGCGCGGGGAGATCCCAGCAAGGCAGGCTGTTTCGTGGAACGGAACTGATCCGTTTCTTTAGCGGGACTGATCTAATAGTTCTTGGTTTAGAAGCCAATTCAGCTTGTATGTCAACCCCTTTGTGCATCGAAGGATTCTAACGTTTCCACACGCCCCGAGTCCGGTTTCCTGACGGTCGGGCCATTTCCGGTTAGCGACTGCGTGCTGCTTTGCTCTGTTCGGGGGCTGTGGTTAAATCAGCAGCAAGCGCAGAGCTGGGTGTGTCCCCGCCAAGGTCCGGCCCTTAGAGCTGCTCCCACTGAGCGTCATTCAACCGGGTGTTTCCCAGACCCCCAGGGTCTTCCTCACCCCCAGCCCAGCCCTCCATGGGCTGTCTCCAGGCTAACAGGCTGTGGGGGTCCTGGGGACCAGGCCCTGTGGGCACCCGGGACGGGGATAGGGGGCGGTCTGTCATGCACCCCCACCCCACGCTCCTGGGCAGGGAGCCCGTCTGCCTGTCCTCTCCTTCCTAGAAGCCGCCAGTCCTGCCGTTCACGGATTCGCTGTCCCAACCCTCCAAGGAGGCCGGCATCCTCTCCCAGCTGGAGTGCTGGTGGCGCAGGGGGTGCCCGGGTCCGGGTCATGTGTGACACGCCGCAGCCTCCCAGGGGAAGAGCTAAGTAGACCATTGTTTTTTCTTGAAAAGTAGCATCCTCCCAAGGGTGAGCATTTCCCCATGGAGTAGCAGCCGCTTTTTCAGCTGTCGCCCTGCTGTCCCTCTCGGGAGCGCTCACAGCTGTCTCTGGCTTGTGTACCTGATGAGGGGGGACCGACCTAAACAGATTCCCGCCGTCGGCCGTCGGCCGCCGACAAGTGCTCGCACAGTCACGCCAGAAACTCGAGTGTCAGCAGGACACAGACAAAAGCAGGGTGTAGGTGACCACAGAGCTGGCTGGTGTCCGAGTGACCAGCCCCCCAGACCACAGCACCACCGTCCCACACAGGTCCTGTCCTCCCACATCCAGAGAAGACAGCCCTGCTGCTGGCCTCCCTCCTCCTCCTCCCGAAGTGGGTGGGGGCACCGTCCCAGCTGGTGCCCGTGTGGGGCCCGTGTGGGGAGGAGGGGCTGCCGGCATGTGGGGTCTGGCAGGTGAGGGGTGCTGGGGGATGAGCCGACATAAACAGGTGTTCTGAGCCGGGGCCTCCAGCAGTGTGACCTCGGGGCGCCTTTGATGCTGCCAGGCACGGGGACCTTGGCTGTGACCCTGAGCGGTCACAGCGGACCCCTGGGGCGTCCCCGGGACAGGGGTGAATGCCCGCGAATGTCTTCGTCTCACGCAGCGGTGCAATGAGTGTTAGAGCCTGTCATTTACAATAATCACGATCCAGAATGGGGGCCTGGGGGCTCTGCTGGTCGAGCGTCCCACCCCTGGTTCTGGGCTCAGGTCATGATCCCCGGGGCGGTGGGATCACGGTCGGTCGGGCTCTGCTCTCGGTGGGGGTCTGCTTGAGGGCTGCGTCCCCCTCGCTCTGCCCCGCTGCCCCTTGCATGCCTACGCTCACTCACGCGCTCTCTCAAATAAATACATAAATCTTTTAAAAAATTGCGCTCCAAATCAACACGCGTGTGGCAGCGCACGCGATGACCTTTCACCTGCGCTCGATGGGGTGCGCCCGCACAGTTCCCAAATCTTCCCTGGTTTCTTTTTGTTGTTGCAGAGAAAGATCTTTTACTCTGTGGGTTTTGTGAAATATGGGGGAAAAATATGTCTGTACTTTCTCTTTAGGTTGTCCTGGTGCCAAAAAGAATGAATTCCTGACGAGCATTTTGGACGCGCTGTCCACCGACATGGTCCACGCGGTCTCCGACCCCTCCTCCTCCGGCAGGTAGGGCACGCTCCGCAGCGGAGCGGGAGCCGCGAGGAAGCCCCAGGTGTCGGAAAGCCGGAAGCCGGTGCGGCCGTTAGGCACCCGAGGCTGCTCAGCTTCTCCAGACCCTGCAGGGCTCTGGGAAGTGAGTCCTTTCCCAACACGTCTCCCCACTCCGTGGGTCCGGAGGTGGTTGGTCCAGCAGCTTTCCCTGGAATGCAGTTACACCACCAAGGGCTGTGTCACCATGGGAAGAGCTGGAACCTGGGGTTCCCAGCGGTCCCATCAGGCGGTGGCAGGCGGGACAGGAACAGAAGTCAGGGACCCTCACTCTGCTGGCTTCAAGCCTTGGAGCTGCATTTTTGAGTTACTGAGTAGATTTTAATACTTGGAATTGAAGTGTCTGATTTCAAGTTTTCAACATGCTACGTATTTATGGTAGAAAAACCCATATAACGTATGACTTACCATCCTGGGATTCAAGTGCACGATCAGTGGCATTATTTACACAGACGCGGCTCAGAGGGTGACTCCTGAAACTTGGGCCAGTTCTCTCTGGAAGCGCGGCAGACGTTCTGTGGGTGTGGGCCTGGGGTTTTGAGTCAAGCTCCTGTAGGGTCCCCAAAGTCTTCTGTCCTGCAGCTCCCTGCACTGGACCCCCTGAGGATTAGTGAGTCTGTCCCTTTCTTCTAAGAGGCTTTTTCCGAGGGAGCCTCTTCCTATTTCCTTAGTGCGCTGGCCTTCCTCCCCACTCCTGCCTGCAGAGCCTTGACCCTCCTGGCTCTTCTGATGATCCAAAGTGTCCTGGTCTCCTCAGCACAAGGCTCTCTCTGCCTCTCTTCTTAAGAGTGAGACTCAAGAAGAGGGAAGAGGCCATGCTAACAGAAAATGTCACAACCAAGCAGTAAATTAAGCTTAACAAAGCAAAAAAATAAAATAAAGAAATAAAAAGGCCTACCTCTCTAGCGGACACACTCTTGGAAAGCTTGCTCTCGTCTGAGGAGCTGGGCTTGAGGACAGTCAACGAATCACTGTCTGGGAAGCTCCTCTGAAGGCTGGAGGTGCTGGTGGCCTTCGAATGCCTGATACCTGTGCGGTTTTCACACCCGGGGGAACACGGGCTCCTCGGGGGGGCGAGCCTAGACACAGGTGCCAGCGGAGAGAGGACCTGCAGGTGTCCACACGCGTTCTTCTCCATCGTCCGCTGAGTGAGGAGGCGCGTTTTAACATCTGGGACATTTTCCAAGATTTGACTCAAAGCAGAGCTTCTAGGAGAGTTTTTAGTTATTTATATCTTAAAATACCAAACTTTTTTTTAATCCAAGGGAAAATGTCTAGATGTATTTCTATTTGCTTCTTCCAGCCGCCCTGCGGGATTGAATAGAATGCCAGTGACTCGCACTTCGAGGAGTCAGGAAACTCAGGGTCTGAGGGTTTGCTGGGGGCTGCGGCTAGGCCGGCTGACCCCCCCACTCCGTGGAGCATGGAACCCGGGGCAAGGAGGCTTCGGGCCTTAGAGACTTGGTCAACACCAAGTGTGTAATAAACACACGGAGTTCATTGTGCCATTTATAATTTTGAAACCAATTTAAAATGTTCTTGCTAAATTCCTTTCTTTAAATTATTTTTAAAAATTGCTCCATGGACGGCAGAACCCACACAGGGTTAGGCGTCAGCACCGTAGCAGTGACGCGCGGGGCCGCCTTCTGGGAGCGTGGGAGCGCACCCTGTGTCTCCGGCGGACGGTCAAGGGCAGGTGTCTGACGACCTTGCATGCTCTTCCAGGCTTTCCGAGCCCGACCCCAGCCACACGCTGGAGGAGCGAGTGGTCCACTGGTACTTCAAGCTACTGGACAAAAACTCCAGCGGGGACATCGGCAAGAAGGAGATTAAGCCCTTCAAGAGGTTCCTTCGGAAAAAGTCAAAACCCAAAAAATGTGTGAAGAAGTTTGTTGAGTACTGCGACGTGAACAACGACAAATCCATCTCCGTGCAGGAGCTGATGGGCTGTCTGGGGGTGACGAAAGCAGAAGGTAAAGCAAACCCAGAGAGACCCCCAGTAAGAGCCTTTCTCATTGTTCTTCGCTTTGCAGAGTGTCAGGTCCTGACGCCTGCTCGACCAGCTTCCTAGACAGTGTCACTTGTCCCCTAGGTTGGGGGTGCCGCTTCCCTGTAGGTCATTGTCCGTAGACGGAATCGTAGACCATCGGGAACCTGGCCCACGTCGCAGGTCCCCTTCTCTCTGACTTGTCCCTGTGTCCCTAGTTTTTGTCATGATGGTCACCCAGCTTCATCCACCGCGATGGTTCCCGGCTGGATCTGGGCGATTGTGAAATGTACCTTGCCCAAGTCTCTAGGAGAAGTTCGTCTTAGACAATTCAGGCTTTATTTGGAAGAGTTGTGTGCAGGATCTTGGAGACCACTTGCACTCGATGGCATCCTGGAAGTTGGCCAGCAGGGTTCCCCCTGCGGGGTGCGGGTGGAGAATGGAGCACAGCTCACGGGTCTCCCAGTTTACAGAAAGCAGCCAGACACACCATGGGAGGTGACGATCCCTGCATGCGTGGCCCTGGGACCAGGGAGGCAGTGCCGGGCTCAGAATGAGGAGCTAATGTCTGAGCTCAGGATGTTGGGAGGGAGACCAGGTGGGTGTCGTGGCCAGCACTGGGGACACTGTCCTGCCTCGGGCCCCTCGGGCATCTAAGAATCCAGCCGTTTCACTCATCTTGGTCGGAGAAAGCTGTGGTCCACCAGACCCTGGTTGTATGATGTCCCGGAGAACAGCCTGGTGTGGGTGAACCCCTACTGCTCTAAGAGGGGCTCACTGTCTGGTCCCTGCTCCAGGGTGAGGAGGGCGGGGGGCTCGTTGTCTGGTCCCTGCTCTGGGGTGAGGAGAGTAGGGGCTAGTGGCCCAGTGAGAGAGCCCCACTGGGGGTTGTGCATGGGCTCTGGATGGATGGCTTTGCTCCAGAGTGAGTGTTGCTCTGTGTAGGAACTGGTTTGCCCTGATAGGGGCCATCCCCCGGGGTCAGCAAGGCCCCAGCTGGGGAAGTATCAGGAAGTACAAGCATGATTGCTGTAGCTCCTGGATTGAACCGGCCCTGGGACTGGATTCACTGGAATCATCCAGGCTCCCTCCTGACAACCTGATTTCCTCGGGTACCCGGCGGGGCGCCTGGATGACTGGGTGAAGCCCAGTTCCTGACCGTGATGGTTGTACTCGGCTCCGTCCGCGCGGCCCTGCTGAGCCGTAGAGCAGAGGCTGGGATATGTTCACTGCGTGGGGCTGCGGGGCGGCTTGGCCGACGTGGGAGGCCGCTGCCCATCCCCCAGGGCGATGCTGCCTCCCTGCTCAGGGGTCCCAGCAGGCAGTAGGCCGGGAGCACTGGGGCCGCATCCTTCCTGATGGGGAAGCCCCTCGCTGGGGAAGTGCGGAGTTGCACAGGGGGTGGGGGGTGGGGGGCCTCCCATTTGCGGGGAGGCAGCTGCTCTAGGCAGTGGGGCTGGTCTGATGCTGGCCATGTCCTGGGAGTGGTCCCAGGGGTCTCTGTGCACCGGGCAGGCACGGGGGAGGAGAGAGTGTGTCTCCTGTGCACGGGGAAGACGGTAGGGAGTGATGGAGCTCAGTGGGTCTCCCCGATGCTGTCCTTCTTCACTAGAAACATCCGTGGCTTACGCTCCTCAGGCCAACAAACATACTGAGTTTTACAGTCGTATTAGGAACCAAGGAGATGGCTGATGAACCCCCTCCTCCCCCCAAAAAGCCAGCTAAAATTTGGTGAAAGTGGCAATTGGGTCAAAACTAAGCATTGGTGATTTGAATTCATAACAAGTTGATTTTGCAACTCTTATTTTCCTGGAGGAATTTCTCTGTTTTCCTACTGTTATTTTCATTTTCCATTTTGATTCGTTCCTTCCTCCTGCCCTGTGTACTTTGAAATTGCTTTTGAAAAGCCAGAAAAACCTCAAGATTCAGGAGAGGGTTAGTCTGGGCGCTCCCAATGTGCAAACTGTTACCAGTGCCTTTGTTTCCTTCATCTTTACTCACTACTTAGCAATGCATGTTTTACTCTAAAAAAATCAGAAACTAAATAAAAAACAGATACCATGTGACTTTTTTCTTAGACACAGTCAGACCCGAGTCTGTCTTCCTCTGAACTGTCTCTGTCCCCGCCGCACATCCATGCTTGTGTTAAAATGTTTCACTACAAGACAAGGGGTCATCACCCATGAACTTCCTAATCACACTTAATTTACAAGATGATACAAGATTTTTCATTTAAAATATTGCAACTAAGATACATTATTGGAAAACTGGATCTGAATGTTTGCTATTACAAAAAACAGCAGAAAAGAAAAAAATTAACTGAAATATTGAGAAATGATAAAACCAAGAAAGGGAGTATTTAAAAAAAAAATCATTGAACATTACATCATTCCCTCATGCGTCTCCAAAATGACCGTTACACAGAAACTCAACAATTAAAAAATACTCATTTTTGACCAAATTATCTTTTTCAACTGGATTGTCATGCTAGCTGCGTCCCTTCTGGGCATGCTGGGGACGGACGGTTGCTGTCCGGGGGTGCGGGGTCAGCGGGAACAGTCGGTGTCCATTGTTACCAGTGACGCACACACTCCTGACCATTCCTGAACGCCATTTCACGCAGGTGGCTGCAAAACACTTCCTCTTCCCTCTGGTAGTTTTGTAATTTTACTGATGTGGTCTTGCTTCGCGCGGCCCTGCGGTGTTGGGGGTGGCACCCTCTGCGGGCAGGGAGGGCAGGAGGAGCCCGAGGGGATGAAGGAAGGAATGTAGGGGGGGGAGGGTCATCCTAGAAGCCAGGGAGGAAGGCAGGTGCCGGGGAGCTGGATCCTGGGGGCGCCCACAGGATGTGGGTCTGAGCCTCCCGCCTTCTCCTCCGCCACAGGCCGCATGCTGAGGCCACAGGTCAAGCACCACGCATCTCACGCCTCCCCCTCCCCCTTCCATTTCCCTCAAGGATTTGGCAAAATTATGTTGAGCCAGACATGTTAGTTTCTCATGAATTAAATAAAAAAGCCCCAGAGATGTCAGAGAACCCGCGTGCCCCCTGCCCAGGGCCTCCTGTCCCGAGGGGGAGTTCAGCGCGGTCAGACTGGCCTCTGGTGAGTAGAAGGTGCTTTGCAAGTTTTGGAAAAATGGAACATTCTTCTACAGTTGGACGAGAGCATTGGTGTCGTTGGCGAAGCGTGGACATGGCGCCTTCCGCGGCTCTCGCCGGCGACCGTGCTGCCCCACACCTGTACGTTCTCCTGCCGGTGAGGCTGGCAGCTGCCGACGTTTCCCTGAAGGGATTCTGGTCCTTTCCTCAGAAACTGGTTGAAACTTTCATCAGCTGAAGCTGCCTGGTTTGTAACCGTGTCTTCCTCCGTTTCCCCGCAGCCCCTAGAGCCAACTCGGAAGGCGCCGCTAACAGACAGGTGAGTATCGCAGCCGCGTTCCGCGGGGCGTTTGCCGGTTTCGCTGTGGCAAGCCCGGCTCGGGAGCCCGCAGGTGCGGAGGGCAAACGGCTTCTCAGCAAAGAGCCGTCCGGCGGGCGTGTCAGACCCACGTCCGCGAGTGGCCAGAAAGAGCCTCGCAAAATTCCACCCAAATCAGCAACTTGAAGATTTTGTCTTTTTTTTTTTCTTTTTTGCTGTTGGAAATTTCAGTTATTTTGTTGTTTTTAGAAAAAAGTTCAAGTCCTTTTGTTTTGTGGAAACATTTTTTTTTAAAAAACAATTATCCAGGGATTTACTATTTATTTCTTATAATTTGTTACGGAGATTGTGAGGAGACCCTCTGAGCATTCGGGGGAACCTTTCCACCCGGGCATCTTGATGACACAAACCTTCTGCTCCAGAAGGCATTTCCCGCGCCCGCCCCGTGTGCTCACAGACCCGTTTCTGGGTTCTGACTCCCGGAGATTTGTGCAGTTACCGTAGCTGATCGGGCTCCCAAGCCACAGCCCTCCGGAGTCGGGAATGTTGTCCGGAGGATAAACAGGAGGGCACGCGTTTCTCCCTCCCTCAAAGCCAAGGCAAGATCCTCCCACCTCGGGACCACTTGCCACACTTGCCAGTCTGTAACTGATCTGGTCTTTCCCCGCTGCTCGATGTCGGGGCAGCAGGTCCCAGGGCGAGCCCTGTGTCTGTTGTAGGTTTTCCGCGGAGACCCCCGCACGCACCTTGGGTGTAATTTAAAACCATTTCATTAGGGAAGTCACATGATAGGGTTTTCTTTGCTTAGCAAGTGTTTACAGTTTGAACTTTTTAAAACCTACCGCAAATCACTTACGCGTTAGAACAGGGCGGGTCGGAAAGCGCTACCCTGGCTGAGGCGCCCACAGGTCCCCGTCATTACACGGTGGTGACAACTGCCACGGGCTCTCGGCCCAAAGTAAACTCTTTCGAGACACGAGGCTCCTTCTTCAGCTGTCTCCCAGAAGAAGGGGTGGGAGCACCTTCTCCAGCTCTTCTTATGGTGCCCGGGTGGACGGACGGACTTCCCAGCCGTTACTGTGAACTGTCACCCTGGACTAAGTCCCGTACGGAGGCCGGCCGTGGCTTGCATGGGATAAAACAATGGAAGGCCGTGGGTATTTCTTTCTTTCCTTTTTTTTTAATGCCCAGCCAGCGGCCATTTAGTCCATCATGAGTGTTGACGTAGTGTTCAGTGACTCACCTGATCGCCTGACACCCATCACGTCACGGGCCCTCCTTCGTACGTGGATGTTTCTTTGAAAAGAAAACCTAGTACCAAGCACCGAAATATTTCACTATATGAATAACCAGACGAGAAACGTTGAACCAGGGGGAGCCAGGAGGACCCTGGAGCTGGTACTGACTCGGAGAGCAAGCTGTCTTTCTTGAGATCTCGCCTTCCCGGCAGGACTCAGACGGGACCAGGGCAGTGCTCCCACGCCGACCCGGATGTGGGCTGTGGGCGAAACGTCAGCCCGTCTCCTCCAACGGTTCCTTTTTTTTTTTAATTTTTAAGATTTTATTTATTTATTTGACATAGAGAGAGAGGTGAGAGAGAGTATGAACTGGAGGGAGGGGCAGAGGCAGAGGGAGATGCACCCCCACACCCGGGCAGGTGGCCCCATGCGGGAGTCCATCGCAGGACCCTGGGATCATGGCCTGAGCTGAAGGCAGACATGTAACCCACTGAGCCCCCCAGGCAGCCCCTCCCACAGCTCTTCCAGAAGTGAGGCACAGAGGACGGCTTATCTTTATCCACGACAAATCAGAGCAGAACTTCCCTTCAGCTCAGTCAGGAGACTCCGTCCTTTCTCTTCCAACCTCCTCCTAGTATCTTTCTCCGGGGAGCGGAGCCAGCCCAGAGGCCTCCTAAATGTTTAATTATATTAAATAATGAAGCAGAAGCAAGGGTCAATTTATATCAGTAGGTATTGGTACACTTGGAAAAGTAGATGTGGAAGACTGTAGATCGCTTTTCCTTTTCATTCCGAATTACTATTAATTGGCAGTCAGGGCGCAGAGTTCCCGTTTTCAGCAGCAGACTCTCAAGTGCGTTTCTTCTGAGAGAGAGACTTATAGATGGAATGGACAAAAAGAAAAATTAAAAATCAATGACGCCTTTACAAACTTGAAGCATAAACTAGATTATTATGATTATTTTGTTTCCTTTTTAAAAAAAAAATTCATTCATTTGAGAGAGAGAGAATGAGAGAGAGAGTGTGAGAGGGAGGAGGGTCAGAGGGAGAAGCAGGCTCCCTGCCAAGCAGGGAGCCCGATGCGGGACTGGAACCCGGGATCTGGGATGATGACCTGAGCCAAAGGCGGTTGCTTAACCAACTGAGCCACCCAGGTGCCCTATTAAGATTATTTTGTATAACAAATCCAAAGGGACAGGAGACTGCACAGAACATTTCATGTACTGAATCTATTTAAAATATTTAAAGTAAATACTAATTTTCTCAGCCGGTGTGTTTTCCCTGATATTCCTGATCACTGACAGAGAAGGAAGTGTTAGAGGTTAATGTTTGTTAATGTTTGTGTTTTTATTAATTCTTATGCCCCAAATGACCAAACCAACACTCTTTCTTTTTGCATCTTTTAAAAAATATTGCTTTTGCTCTGTTGACAACAGGTCGGCTTATGTCGTCCCTAGAAGGCAAGCCTCGCTCTTCACAGACACGGCATGGGAAGGACCTAACGATGTCTCTGTTTCTGTCTTTCTTTCAGCCGAGGAAGCAAGGATAGTGGCTCACACAGCCAAGGCCGTCCTAGACATGTGGGAGACTCCCTCACCAAAAGGCAATTAAAAAACAAAACAAAACAAAAACACATAGTATTTGCACTTTGTACTTTAACTGTAAATTCACTTTGTAGAAATGAGATATTTAAACAGACTGCTTTAATCTGTGAAATGGAAGGGCTGGCTTCAGAAAACTATCACATACAATGTATGTGTCCTCTCTTGACCTTGGAAATCTGTATTTGGCGGAGATATGTTTGGAATGGCTTTCAGCTTGATTTCTTCATCCTACACATGTTGACATGATAGAAGTCTTGGCCTCAGGCACCGCTGTCCCAACCCCGTGCCTTTCTCCCCGCTGGGGCTATCCCTCCCAGTGACCCCGCGGTCGCTGCCTTTGAGACCCGCAGTGCCGCAGGAAGCTTCCTTAGAAGTGTGCCATGCGCTGCTGTCCCCATGCTGCGGCCAACACGGGAGTGGGCTTGTTTGTTTCTTGGGATTCTGTGTTTGTTTGCTCTTGCTGTCCAGAGATCTTATTCCCCCCGCGAGTCCTGCAACCACTAAGCCATCTTTCCTGGGAGGAAAGGCTTTTTCCCACCCATCTTGATGAGCTGCTTTTCCTTTCCGAGCTTCTGTTGGAGCTTTGCCTTGGGCTCGGGTTAATCACGCCCTAAAGTACTCGAGAATGACACCCCCCACCCCCGCGCTGTCCAGACGCCGCGTAAACAGGCCCGCGGTCAGAGGACTGGATTTAGTCCTTGCCCGGCCGCCCTGGGCTCATCTGTCCCGCTGCCTCTCTTACACGGGACCATGACCCGTCCTACCCTGCTTCACTCTGGGGCCTCCCGCAGGGTCAGATGATCACCCGAACAAAGTTGGAGTATCTTCCATAGGGAAGGCTCATCGCAAAAGCTGGGGGCTGGACGCTAGTCTCGGCCGCTGAGGACGAGCGCCTGCAGGTCCCGGGCTCCCTTCTCTCCCGGTGGCCTCGGGAAATCCGCGAGTGCCGCTTGTGAGAACAGGGTCAGGAGCCGAAGGTCCACACCGTGACAGCAGGCACCACCAGCTGCCCCCAGCGAGCGCCCCGGCGCGACAGAGCCGTTGGGAGGACGGTCCGAGGCTGTGCGGGCCAAATTGTGATGCTATTTTAGCTCCAACTTTTGGTCGGAAGAATAACCTCGGTGGCCCCAAATTCCACAACACGCGTCATGTAAAATGATCTCGGCATGAAGCTATTTTCTGAGGCTTCTTACTTATTTAAGCAGTAAAAAAGTAAAACCCGAAACTTAGGAGCCACAAAACCAGCTTAAGTGTGTGTCATCATTGTTCAAGGACAGTTACGACTCTCAATTTATTGGATAATACTTTACATTTCTGAACTTTGAATTTAATCAGTTTTCTTAGATTCAAATAAAATATGCTATCAAAACTCCGTTTACTGTTTTCTTTCTAGCAAAATACAGCCCCTTGTCATTGCTTACTCTTCAAGCTGTCTGCGTCAAGGAGGCACAGACGACGGCTGGGGCCTGGGGCGACCGAGTCCTGGCTCTGACCCTCTGGGTGTGTGACAGGGACAAGCTGCTCAGACTTCCTGTGCTTTCATTTCTGCTCCGTGACACAGGGAGGGTGGCGGCCTGTGCCTCTGGGGGAAGACTGTGTGAGCGGGTTTGTGCAGTGCTAAGGGCCCAGCACAAAGGGTACAGTGTTGGGCCCTGTCATGGGAAGCGGTCACTCATTCACCGCGTACTGACTCAGAGCAGCCGGACGCACCTCTCGCTGCCAGATGCGACGGCGAGGACGGGAGAGACAAGAAGGTCCTTACTCAGAGCTGTGGCCACTGACTCAGCCCCACAGTCTGCAGCCTGAAGGCTGTGCACCGTCCCTTTCTCTCCAGGCCAGTGCCCCCTCCTAGGCGAGGCTCTTACATTTCGATTTCCTTTAGAATTCTCTCCTCCCTTCTGGAAAGTTTGTCCTCTCGCACACTCTTCTCTTTGCTCAGAAAAGAGTGATCTTGTTAAAATTCAACCTTAGCTAGTCCGTTGTGCAGGAAACCCACGCTGGGAATGGAGCTACAGGAACACAGCCCTCGGGAGATGCCCATGGGTGGGGTGGGGCCTGGACGGGGCTGTGGAGCAGCAGGGAGAGGATAAGGGGCTCCGGGAGCTGAAAGAGCTCCAATAACGGCAGGCGCGCAGGAGAGCCGAGGAGGGCCCGGAAGGTGGTGAGTGGAGGACCGTGGGCTGCAGCACGGGTTCTTACTGCAGAGCACGAAGTTCAAATCTAGAACAGAAATCTCTTTCCTTTATGTACCTAGTGTGGCTGCTTTTAGTGATCGATGCCTCCCTCCCCAGCTCTGCTCATGTTTAAAAATTGTCTTCTACGTCCTTGTCAAAAACTTCCAAGTTAGAGATTTTTCAGAAGTGCCCTGACCAGCTCACAGACCATCCCTGTGAATGTTACACCTGGAATTTCCAAAAGATATCAAGGTGGAAGACATCAGCTTTTATCAATGTCCAGAACTGACTGCCATAATCATAAACTGCCAAGGGGACAGAGACCTCATGCAGTCACCAAAGCTGCCCCAGAAAGGAAGAATGCATGTGGCACTAAGGTAGTGATGGTGATGACGATGGTGATGGTGATGGTGGTGATGGTGGTGATGGTGATGGTGGTGATGGTGATGGTGGTGATGGTGGTGATGGTGATGGTGATGGTGATGATGGTGGTGATGGTGATGATGATGGTGACGGTGGTGGTGATGGTGGTTATGGTGATGATGGTGATAATGATGGTGATGATGGTGGTGGTGATGGTGATGATGGTGGTGATGGTGGTGATGATGGTGATGGTGATGATGGTGATGGTGATGGTGATGATGGTGGTGATGGTGGTGATGATGGTGATGGTGATGATGGTGATGATGGTGATGATGGTGATAATGATGGTGATGATGGTGGTGATGGTGATGATGGTGATGGTGATGATGGTGGTGGTGATGGTGGTAATTGTAACAATGGTGGTTTTCTCCCTAATCACACAATACCACATAGCCCACAATTGTGAAAAGCATTTTGACTAATTAGATATTTAGCCATTTTTGGTATTTCTTCACTCTAAAAAGTTATTTTAACCATCTTTTACTGATATGCTGTGAGCAAGTCACCCTAAAGCTCAGAGCTTGGAACAGTGCTTGATTACTCTCATTCACACTTCTTGTGTTGGCCAGGATTGCAGTCCAGTCTGGGCTCAGCTTGACCCTCCTCCATGCGTCACACCAGATGCAGGCCTGCCCCATTCCCTCACCCTCCGTGGACTTTTCGGCCACCGGGGGCATGTTCCCACAAGGCTGTGCGTGAATCACAATAAACCCAACCACACAAAGGCATTCAAGCCTTAGTTTATGACCTGTCTGCCCACGACTACTCGTCAGAGCCTGTCACGTGCTCAAAGCACATCACAGGCCAGGGAGAGGTGTGCTGCCCACCAGGTACTGAGCCCTACTTGTGGTCAGGACAACCTGCTGCCTGGACCTCAGTCACGCACACAGTGTCCTCTGTGCCTCTCGTTAGCAGTGCTCCACGTCCAGCGGTGCAGCTGGACAGGTGCGGCGTTAGTGTGCAGCCTCGGAGAGCGAGAGCATGGACCTAGCTGGACAACAGCACCATCTGCCTCACCATTTGCCCACGGTGCGACCTGTTTGGCATAAAACAGGCGTTCAATTGATGGCATTAGGAACTCACATTCAGGTGTCAGGACTTTCGTATCACGCGGTTCAGACTCTCCCCATCAGAAAAGAATCAAGGACAAGGGAAACCTGAATCCGAAACTCCAAGCCCCACACATCGGGGTAAATCTGGCAGGTGTTCCTACAGAAGGAATCTCCCTCAGGATGGAAATATGGGAATTTTATTGTGAGGAATTGACTTCATGGTACAAAACAGAATAGAAAGCCAGGGCATGGCGGGTAGGAGCCATTTTCCTCCAGTCGCGAGCAGATGGATGGACTCCCCATGGGCCAGACTGCTGCAGTCACCCCTCGGGGTGGCTCTGTCACCCTACAGTGTGGCTGGCTCCAGCGTGTGGTCCCCGGGCTCGGTGGGGGGTGGAGGGCACAGGCCAAGGCTTGTGCCCGCCGAACGTGGCACGACTGATGTCTCGCAGTGTCCCTGAGCCCATCCGGTAGACTTCCCATAAGTGTCCCTCCACTGACAACTGTCCCCGGCATCCCTGATGTCAGACTTGGAGCCAGGCCTTTGCCGCCAGGGAGGACATGGTTGTTCTGTTGGAAGAGCCAAGGCAAAGGCCTCCCTGGTGGGCAGCTGCGCTCCCCCCCCCACCCTCTGCTATTTAACGGTCCGCCCCTAATAATTTTTACTCCATTTATATATTTTATGTGAAATAAATACCTTCTCTTTGGCCTATTTTCTGTGGCTGTCTGGAGGTTAAGTACTGATAAAGCTGACAACTTAATTCAATTCGTATGCGTTCCCTAGCAGAGGCTTTATGCATCTTGTTATTAATTTTTTAACTTCAGAACAAATGTTTTGTTTCCTCGAATTAAAGTGGAAATTATGCTCAGTGAACATATTGTTTCTTTGTGGAAAAAGATGGAATTTTTATATTCCCCACCGGCCTGCCTTTTTATCGCTTTGCAATTAACCATGGCTACTGGAGTTAAGAGGAAAGGTGCCTTTTTATTGCTTCTAAGGGTCTGGTAAGTGTGCCTTGGGGTAAGGTCTGAAGGTTATAGTTTCAAGCTCCATATTCATGATTCTCTGAGTTTTATAATAGAAGAGCTCAGTTATATTACGTAAAATAGGGCGAGCCTTTTACTTTCTCATCGAAGAAGATGATCTTTCTAATTTGGCTAATAACTTTATTAACTGAGGCCTGTTCTGATAAACGTATTTCTAAAAAGTACAATAAAATAAATAATTTAAATATGTTTTAAGATGGGGTCGGTTTGGTTGGATAGGCGATTTTTCTTTCAACGTTGGGAGAAATAGCACAGTGGGATTCAGAGCCTGGACACGGTGATGACGCTGTGGGGCGTGTAGAGTTGCTGGGTCGCTGTATCATACGCCTGAAGGAATACGGCCCTGCATGTTATTATACCAGAATAAAAAATTTAAAAGGAAACAGGATTTCTGGCTGCTGGTCCCTCTTCAATGCAAGCAGGGCAGGTGGAAGCTGCAATGGCTTCGGCACCAGACAGAGTCCCTCCCGCGTCCCATCAGAACAGTCTCTGCACACAGAAGCTTCCGGATGTTCCGACACCGTGACTGCATCCTCTTTCTCCAGCTGGGGGAAGGGGCATAAAGTGGAAGCTGGACGTGCCCGTTGCCATCATCAAGGCTGCACCGGAAGGCGGCTCTTCTGGAAGCCCGGCTCACGCACCAGCTCTTACGGACAAGCCCAAGACACCACAACCTGGTGTGGGAGCCCCTCCCGAGCTCGCCGCGGGTGTTCTGGGAGGTCGTCCGAGAAGAGCCGGTCCTCAATGCCCCCCTCAAAGCACCCGCGGGTCCCATGGAAGAGGAGTGCAGAACTGCCATGTGGGTGATGAAGACGGGGCCGGGGTCCCACCAGCTTCTTCAGTACTAAGTGAGAGGCTGTCCTCCACGCCGTCCCCAACTGCGGCATTTGCTGTGGTTATTTTTGATTTTTCCAAGTATATTTGCCTGGAAAAGAGGTTTATGGAGTGAAACACGTAGAAATAAATCGTATCCCGTTACTAATTACCATTATCAGGATATATTCCGGAGAAAGGAAAATGGTAATAGCAGAAGGTTGGGAGCAGGAGGAGGACACGGCTCCACTGGCCGCTAAAGTGCCCGCCCAGCCAGAGGGGGGCGGCGGCTTCCTGCCACGGGTCACCCCTCCGCCGGTCGCCCCACATTGTCACGGTCACGTCCTGCGGTGTCACTCCCACCTCTCAACGGCGCTCCACGTCTGTCACTCGCTTCCGTTATTCTCTTGCCACATGTTGAACAATCCCACCCTTTTTCCGTTTCCAGAAGTTGTTGTTTCTGGTTTTTTCAGGATTGCCTGCGACGCGTTGCCAGGGCTCCCCTGTCATTCACTGGAGAGCCGTGAGGGCCGTTGAGAATCCTTTACGTGTCAGATTGGCTAAGAATCCGCCCGCCCGTGATTTACTCCTTTAACTCCCAGAATCTGCACGCTAAGTGTGTCTGTACAGGATTCACGTCTAGGGGCACCTGGGGCGCAGGGGGTTAAGCCTCTGCCTTCAGCTCAGGTCATGATCCCTGGGTCCTTGGTTGGAGCCCTGCACCAGGCTCCGTGCTCAGTGGGGTCTGCTTCTCCCTCTGCCCCTCCCCTGCTTGTGTGGTCTCTTGTGCTCACTCTCTCTCACTCTCTCTCTCTTTCAAATAAATAAACAAAATCTTTAAAAAAAAAAGTATATGCTTTGAAAATCGTGCCCCAATTTTAGCAAGCACCTATTACATCACTGAATTAGGTTACCATTAGGTCACCATTTCAAAAACTTAGATTTTCCGAAGAATTGTCTATCTTTACACTGCTCACATCCAGTAAATATCTCCTACATAATTAAATCCATGTATTTTCTTCCCAAAAAAGTTTATTTTCATTATCTTCAGATGTTTCTTCTTCCTTAACAACAACTTTTTCTTTTGGTTTTTGTATTTTTCACATGCTTCCCCTGACATGGAAAGGCCGTTTGATAAATTTGTAGCAGACATGCTATTTTTCATGTTCTTTCGTCTTTCATGCTGGAAAAAAATGCAGGAGAACTTATCTCTTCGTTAAATGCCAGACACACCCATGTTCTGCAGAACTGGCTTCCTAGGAGACCGGGGCCCAGGCCTGTGTCCCATCGTGCTGATGAAATGCACATTGAGTATTGAGTATTAAAAGCAAAACCATTCATGTAAATAAAACTTGGAAAGGAGGAGCTTTTAACAATCCCAGATGGCTACCTTTAGGGTGCAGAAAAGCCCCATAGATTAATATCCCCTGGCACTGAGCCCAAAGTATTCTTATTTGATTATAAATTGGATGCATTTTCAATCAATTAAAGACAGATGCACACATGCCGTTGGGGGTGGGACCCCAGTCACACACACTCTGGTCGCCTTTTCTGGGTACCACGCCCAGGGCTTACCGCCGGCATTCCCGGGAGGGCACCAAGGACACTGGGTGTACTCCCGGCCTGTCTTTCTCTTTTGCAGCCACAGAATTTCCTCCTTGGAAACTTCTCGTACAGCAACGTGGCACAGCTCACGTTTGCTGAAAACTAATGGACGATCAATTCCATTTCCAAAGAGAAGGTAGAGGTTGTAGAAGTTGTGCGAGATCCTTCCCGCAGGTGGGGAGGGTGGTGGGTGACCCCGCGGAACGCTCTGCTGGCCTGTGAGCTTAGGCAGTAGTTAGCGTCTCTGGACTTGTCTTCCCCGGGACAATGAGGACACTGACGTCGTCTCATGGATTGTAGAGAAGCACATTCCAGGGGGAAGGTCAGGGCTGTCCCAGCCGTTCACAGCCTTCAACGCCCCGCTCCCCTCTGAGGACCCCACCTCCGGTTCCCTGTCGTCTCCCCCAGTGTGGTGCTCCTGTCGTCCTGGGCTCCCACTTCCCTTGGCCGTGTTGGCGCCTGGCCCACAGTTCGCTGCACCCAGCGCCGCGCCCCTCGTCATCCCTGCGGTGAACCCTTCCTCCTCCCCAGCTGCCCTCCTCCCTGAGACACGGTGGAGACGGCTCTCGCCCACACCCGAGATCCAGGCACCCTATGCCCACAGTTCCTGGAAATGCCCGCAGCCTCCTGGACACACGCCAGCCACAGCCACGTGCCACCTTAATCCTCCGCCCTCCGTGACTCTTCCTTAGAATCGCCGTCTTGCAAACGTCCTCAGCTCAACGGCGGCGTTCTACCTTGGTCAGGCAAAGCCGCAGCACCGAGTGACCCCGGTGTCAAGGTCCTCCGCTCCGACAGCCACTCAGGAGAACACTGTTGGGGAGAAACGACAAAATGATGCCAGTTCTTGTCACCATTTGATTACGCTGGGCTGTTCTGTCTTAACTTTGTCTCTCATTTACGCCAGGATGATGCTCATCTTCTTCTGGGTCCCAGGTGCTCCCTTCACTTTCCCGTCTCCTTCCCTGGCTCCCAGCCCCCTCCCTGCACAACTTCAGCCGGTCCCCTCTCACCGCAGGGCTGTGGGCTCGGTCTCCCCGCTTCCCCATCACACAGATCTCTGGGACCGCGTCCTTCCCCTCCCTCCCCGTGGTTCAGCGGACAGGATGTGTCTTGTCCTCTCAGCAGGAGATGCCCTCTGTGGTACGTCCCTTCCCTCCACTGACCCCGCTGACTCTTAGCACCCCTCCTCCTCGGATCTCAGTGTCCTCCCATCACCTGTGCTATGTCCCTTCCTCCTCGGATCCTGGTGTCCCCCTGTCACCTGCACTAAGAGTTCAGCCAGGGCTTCCACATATGATTCTGGGGGGACATAATCTGTCCGTGACAGGTTCTCCATTTGGACCACTCGGATGTAACCACATCAAGACGTGATGTTATAAGTAAACTTGGGAGGGGCCGGTGAGATCCCTGGGGAGCGTCGCATAAGGAAGTGAGTATGGACTGGTGGAGGAGGTGAGAGGTGTTTGCCCCCGGCAGCGCTGATGGGCAATAGGGACAGGTGGGGGGTTGGAGAGGGTCCAGATGAGTTAGGACGGTGAAGGCAGACAACACAGGGTTGAATGTGTGGAGAGAACTGCGTCCTTATGAAGCCCTTCAGGCACCCCTGGAGGGTGACTGTCCTCCACGAGGGCGTCTGGCTCCTGCCACCTTCATACGGCGTCCCGCCTGGAGCAGAGACCAGCTTCCAGGCCCCACGAGCTGCACATGCAGCCTAGGTAACATTTAATGAAAATTAAAGGAGAAACCAACACACATTTCCAAATTAATAGCAGATTTCAGCAGAATGAGGAAATCGGAACCACAACAGAGATGAATTTCTCTTTGTAAGTTTTATATATCAAGACTTTAAACAAAACTTAATTCCACCATATTTTTTTTCTTTTATTCCCTATAGGATGAGATCCTTTGAAGATTTGGCTGATAGGACCCACTTCACTTACTCATCAGCAAACACATTGATGGTGAAGGAAACAGCAAAGCTCTCACTTTTTTTTTTTTTTCTGGTGGTTGTTGAAAGATTTTGGTGTATTGTAGCTAAAAATGACAAATATTTCTTAAAATAAAAGCAGAACTTTCTGCGTAACTCACTTTTATGGCAGAGATACCATGGGTGGACTTTGTGGAAACCGATAGCCGCTGAACGCCTCGTGACTGAGGGCTCGGGGACCCTGTGAGCAAGACATTCTCTGTGTGACGGTCTTTCCCTCGTTCATCTCTCTGCCGATACCAAACCTTTGCAAAGACTCCTTCAGCTCCCGAGAGGTCCCGTCCCTCTCTGGAGCCCCTTTGCTCCAGGAAGCTGAACCTTGGCTTCTGCATCAGTGAACCGCGCCCAGATGGTTGCGGCCCCGGGGGGGCTCAATGGGGCGCGACGCAGACGGCACTTGGGAAAGTGAAGGACCCCCCATGACGACGCAAAGACAAAGCTCTGTGATGACTTACACGCCCTGCCTGCTGTGACGCTCGATATTCAAACGCTCACAATGAACGTGTGCTGCAGGCATATGGGGACACGGAGGTCAGTGTGTGAGGCCCGTCCCGTCCACAGCTCGGGTGGTGAGGCCAGACGGCAGAACCTGAATTCAAGTCCAGTCCGTCTGACGGGCCGTGATGCGTCAGGATCTTTCCAGCAGCATCAGGGGAAAACGGAGACATGAAGAAAGAGTCCACCCCTGGGGAGCTTGCGTCTTGCTGAGCAGAGAGCTGGGTAACCCCGTTAACCCGCCCTCAGCTGCTGTGGGCGGGTCCTGAGGCCGCGTTCGCTTCGAGGCCATGCAGGGGACACACGGTGCCACACGTGCTCCTGCACACCCCTGAGGCTCACAGCTGCGGGGATCTGCACCCATGCAGGCGACAAGTGGACTCTGGACAGTGGCCCCGGCCCGCGGAGCTGCCCCATCCCCGCTCAGCTGCTGAGGTGCACCTGCCGTTCCCACTTGAGCTTAGTCGCTGGTGTAACCTGCGTGGATTCTTTGATTAATCAAACACACGCCTTATGACCACAATGGAAAGAGCTGAAGATTAAAGACATTTTCGTGTTTCACTAGGAAAGTCTTCTGACACAAAGGATTTTTATTGTGTAAGTCACGAACTCGGCCTTGCCTTATCCCTCTGCTTCCGGTGGGTCCCTCCTGTTGTTTCCAGTGTCCGGACTATGTTTGAACGGCTGTCTGTGACTCATATTTCCTAATACAGTGAAAGGAGCTTCGCAGGGAAACTCCTGCTGCATCACCACAGTTACCATTTTCCTTAACTTGAGGAATACTGCGGTTCCACCTGCCTTCATCTCCCTGGAGTGTTTACAAACGGAGAAGTTTCGCTAGAGAAGCAGAGAGTGTAAGACGTTCCCCAGTGAGAACGGCCCAGTTCCAAGAAGACAGAAGCTCCCTGTTCCAGGGCGCCCACGAGCCACAAAGTCCACAAGCCTGCCATCGGCAGCGTCCTCGGTACCCGGGCCCCACGGCCAGGAACACTGGCCCCGCCGCCTCCCCCGACACTCAGCCTTAAACTGCAGCTCACGCCGCTCCCGAAGGAGCTCTCTGGGCGGCAGGCTGCGTGTCGCCAGCATCTGGCCCGGGGACGTCCGTCACCACCAGCTGAGCTGAGCGGATCCATCTGTCCCCGGGAAAACGGGAAGACCGTCCATTCTATCATCTCATTATGGATTTCTGACAGCGTGTTCCTTTCCTGCCCTCCGGACACAGCGATCGGGTTCAGGCTTTCCCACTCTTCTCGTTCTCAGAAATGTCTCTCAGCGCAACTCCACTGGGTTTCCAGAATATCTCTGCCTAAAAACCGCCACCCGAGCGCGAGCCTGAAGGCCAGCATGAGTCATACAGAGTGCTCTTGAGGGCTCTGTCCGAAGCTGCCTGGTATTACGGGATCACAAGAGAAGATGGTTAAAAGACAATGAGTTCCACATTTCTGTGCCCTGGAATTCCTTAGAACATGCGAACGAGGACCGAGTGCTCACTGACAGCTGCGGTCGTCTTAAACGCAGCTCCGCGTTAGTCAACATCAACCCTCCACGCACGACGGGCAGCACACGGCTCGAACTCTCACGTGAGCGTTAACACGCAGTTTCCTTAGGTCTGTTTTGATCTTTAATTGCTCTCCTGAAGCTTCGTGTGCTGTTCCCGATCCAGAGGTGACCTAAGAGTAATGGTTTCTCTCTTCCCTTAAGGTTTTATCAAAACATTTAAGTGGGAGGGAGAGCACAAGAATTATAGGAAAAGGTTGGCAGCCTCGGGGGAGGCTAAAACATTAAGAATTTCACGGGCTTTCTTCTACCGATGCTACACACTTGGGATATGGGACTCCCGTCAGAGGGCAAGAGTCAAGGTTACAATTAGTTTCTTTTAAATGGATGAAAGGAGTTCGTGGTGGAAAGGGCAAGTTAGTCATTTCCTCTGTTGTTCTGACGTCCTGGGTCTGCCGTTTACTTAAGCCAGGGTTGGGATAACTGTGGGTAAGTGTGATGTGTCGTCAAACTCTGTATTCATCGGAAGAGTGGTCAGGGGGTGCCTGGGGGGCTCCGTCAGTTCAGTAGCCGACTCTTGGTTTCGGCTCAGGTCATGATCTCAGGGTCGTGAGATCGAGCCCCGTGCTGGGCTCTGCGCTCAGTGTGGAGTCTTTTGGACATTCTCTCTCTCCCTCTGTCTCTTCTGCTCATGCCCTTGGTCTCTCTCTCACAGATAAATAAATCTTAAAAATAAAAAAGGGTGCATTCAGAATTGCAGGGACAGAGTAATGTCCGAGGTCCCCACGGGTGTAGGGGGAGGTGGGCGTCTGCTGTCCATGAGCCACGGGACCCTCCCTGCCCGGGACGCTGTCAGCCTAGGGGAGAGGAGGGCACTATTCGGGGCCTCGGACCCCTTCACGGGTGCACAGCAACTGCCGTTGTCACCAGAGTCTCTCGTCACGTGACCTTCATTTACGGTCAGGGAAAATCCGCATCTGGCCCCGAGTCTCTGCTTCCGTCCATGCCTGCTGCGTGGTCGGCTCTGTGTCTTTGTGTCATGTTATTCCACGGCTTGGAGAAGGGAGTTTCTGTGGACACACCCAGTGCTGTGCTCTCACGGATCAGTGGGGTAGTGGCCACAGATGGCTGCCCGGGCCACAGAACCCCTTGGCCCACCGCTGAGGTCGCCGAGCTGGGCCGCCCACAGACACGCATAACTGCACGCAGGGAGCCGGGTCCTCCGTGCTCTGCCATGGGCATGTCCCCACCTGCTAGCGGGGGGACCTGGGGCTTCTGGGTAACCAGGACCGGAACAGGTAGACAAACGTCCAGTCGCGTTTCAACACAAAGTGGAGTAATTCTGAGGAGACTTTCACCAGGCTACCCAGGGGTCCTCAGAAATCACACCCTGTGGCCTCCCTCCCTTCTCTCTGCCACCTTCCCCCTTGTCACTTGCGTACGGAGATCCCTCCTCAAGCACGTCCCCGCAGCTGTGTCCTTGGTTCTCCATCCGCGGCCACAACACAGATGAAGGTGGCCGGGGTCCAGGCCCCCCACGTTTCTTCAGTCAGCGAGTCCCACTGGGCATCTGCCGCAGACCAGGACTGACGAGGGCGCTCAGAGCAGGCCTACAACGCGGGCAGAGCGCATGCGATCTTCCTTCTCCCAGCGTGTACAGCGGAGGACGGGGCGAGCCGTGTGCTCGCACTTTCCCGTAAGCATCGCGGACGGAAGGACGCCTGAAAGGTGTGGAGAGTAAAGAAGCTGGTTGTACAGCACGTGTTCCCTGACAGCGGAGCTGGGGCCGCGGCCTCGGACCCCAGCATTTCCAGGGCCTGCGGGTGACACAGGTGCGGAAGGCAATGCTGGGCCAAGAGCGGCAGCCGTCGTCCCTCTGGTAACTGCTGTCATCTATCTCCTACCTGCTGTATCAGCGTTCTCCAGAGACGCAGAACCAAGAGGGCGTGCGTGCACGTTCTAGAGCCGCAGACCCAGGGAAGAGTGGGGAGTCTGCAGGCTCTCTGCTGGCAGACCCCCTCCTCCAGGCCCCTCAGGCTTTTCTCTCACAGCCGTCAACTGATCGAATGAGGCCCACCACATGGCAAGGGCCATCCACTTTATCACAGTCTACTGATTTAAATACGAATATTATCTAAAAAATAGGTCAAGAACACACCAGCATCACTGATATCATATGTGAGGTCCCCATAAAGAGGCAGAAAGATCGGCATTGTCAAAAAACCCACCTTGTTTTCTATATTTAACTCACTGGCTTTTCCCCATTAACCACATTTGCCAGGTGGATGTCTCCAGTCCCGCTACCAAGACCACAGATGCTCAGAGCAAGGGCAGACTGCGAACTTGTGTAGATCCAGTGAGGAAATGGAGGCCCGGAAATGACGCGTGGCATGCCGCAGGGGTGCTGTCCACAGCCCATACCCCTTGCTGAAACCCAGATGCCAGGGTCTGAAGATCACTTCTAGGCTTTCGCACTTGCACAGGGGGTGGGGGCCCCTAGAGGGGAGGCTTCCTTGGATCGGCCATAAGGGAACTCCACCAGGACGTTCGCATGGCGGCTGCTTCCCGACGGGGGCTCGCGATGGGCTCTCTGCACCCCAGTGGCTGTGGGCACCGGCTGTTCACACTTGCCGTCTGCACACACTTGCCGTCTGCACACCTCCCAGACCTACAAGCACAGAATAATCCAAGTGCATCACTTTCTCCTCTGAAATTCAGAGCTGGTGTCTCTCCACGGATGCTTGGTGCCGTCACAGCTCGGGGAGGGCTCTCCAGGCTGCGCTTGGCGGGTTACTTCTGTCCTTCGAGCTGCCCTGCCTCCTTTGGCTCCGACAAGGTCACCGTCCTCAGTGGGGCCAAGGGTGAGGGTCTCAGCAGCGGAGATGGTGCGGGAGCAAATTAGGAAGGGGATGCGCGCCTCAAGGAAACAAGTCTGAATCTGGAGGGGACTTTCTTCCGCTAAAACCCCTTGGAGGCTGTCGTGGAGAGAGACGGCAGAAGTGTGGTGAGCAGCTTGTGTAATCACACATGTGTCCTCTGCGAGCGTCATGTCCTCTTGTTAGGGACCGGACCATGCTGCAAAGATGTCCTTCCAGCCGAACAGAGAAACTCAAGAGACAAGACTTGACGACCCCAAGATGCACCATTAGTCCCAGATGCTCCCGGACCCACATGTGAACATCGTGGTTGGGAACACGCCGGCCCTGGGCTGGCACGTTCTCCGTGACTGTTTTGGGTATGAACACGATGCGTCCCGATGTCCTCTGTAGCCCGGGCTGTCCCCGCACCGCGTCTACCGCAGGACGGGTTGGTCAGCGCCCGTTCAGAGCAGCGGCCCAGAAGGTCCTCAGAACGTGAAGACTTGGCCCGACTGCCCCGACCGGCCCAGTTCTGGCTCTGGTGTATCTGCTCTTTCAAAGCCCTGAAGCGTGTCCAGACGGTGCGTGGGGCCCCGGGACGAGTGAAATAAACCTTTATAAATACTTTACAAACACCGGCTACTCATCCGGCTTGTGGGCCGCCAAGAGAAGGCCTGCGCACGTCTCGCCCGCTCCGTGTGAGCCCGGATCCTCACGCTGGCTCACACGAGAAGCATTTCAATTGTCATCAAAAGTTCACTGCATCGGAAACGTCAGGTTCAGGGCTCTGTAGGGTTTGCTTCTCAGGACTGTGGCTGGGCTGGGAACCTGCCTTGACTAAACCTTCGGGTCGACCGCAGTATCCCTGGTCCTGTGCGATGGCCACACAGCTTCTAAGCGGAGCTCAGGGCACATGCGGGCAGTTTGCCCTCGTGACTCTGCTGGGGGGCGGCATTCCGGCGTCCTTGTCCTTGTCCAGGGACGTGTCCTGGGCAGGGCCTGCGGTGTGGACCGGAGGGGGAGAGCAGCTGGCTCGCATCCGTGGCGGGCAGTGATGTCTCACGCAAAGGGTCCCTGCCTAGAGCTGGACTCATGTGACCGTCGACAAGCACCTGTTGCTGTCTCACGGGGGAGGGCCTAACACAGTGCCTGAGAACGTTTCACAAAACCCATGAGAGGTACACCGAGAAGTGTCTGTCGAGCACAGATCTTGTGCCCTGTGCTGTCAGTGAAGCTCGGAGGGGAACCGGGGACCCCAGTCCACCTCCAGTCCACCGCGATGCCATTGGAGGGCAGGCGGGCGGTGGTCGGGAAGGTGGGGGGAGGGCACAGGCAGATGACGGAAATAACCGTAACTTGGCCTTTGCCGAGCGCGTGGGCCTGGCGCTTCCTTTCTCAAGTCCTGTCTTCCGACTCAGCAGCGGAGCAGACCACGGATTATTCTCTGCATTTTTCAAATGTTTTCAAGTTTGATGTATTTGTCCAAGGTGATGGAGTTAAAAATTGGGGCATCTGAGACTCAACCCTGAGTGTTCTGTCTTGACAGCCTCTGCCTCTGAGTGTCCAGGTTAATATGGGCCCCGCAGCCCGGGGTGCTGGGTCCCAGCTTCGCCGTCCCCATGACTGCAGATGCTTCCAGAGCTCCTCAGCGGCTCAGACACATGCGACACCGAGGACAGAGTTAGCCGTGGAGAGCGACCACCGAGTTCCAACAGGAAACCCCCTGGGGGTCAGAGAAATAAACTCACCAGAGTTAATTTGGAGGAAAAATCCCTAGTTTTTGCAAGAGAGATACAGAGGAGGAGAAAAAGAACCTCTGTGCGGGGGGAATGTATTACATCGATTTCTACTTCTCAGCGCACTTGTCCCTGGGAGACCCGAGGTTATGGGCGACTAAGAAGGAACCCTGGCAAGTACTTCCCCTTCTGCGTGTCCCCCTCCCTCGCACGTGGGCCGCCCGGGTGAGGACAGAGAGAAGAGCCCCTCCCTCTTCATAACACTGGCCTTCTGGTCTCTACCCCAGCCTCTTGCTTCCAGAAAATCAGAGCCTCTCTCTCAAACCCAGCGTGAACACTTGCGAGGGCCGGGTGCTGCGGGGACGTGGTTGGAACACGGGTCCAGGCCCCCGGCCCACCCCCTGCATCCGCGGGGACTTCACCCTCCCTGGTTCGGCCCAGAGGGGCCGCTCACTCCGACTCGGCTATACAGCTTTCGCACAACGCCGGTGGCCTTCACCTCCTCCCTGGTCTCCTCGTCTCCCGCCCACCAGGCCACACGGAAAACTGGAATTTGATGACGGAATTCTCAGCTACGTGCGGACAGTACCTCCCGTTCACGCACCAACGTCGTTATTTTAAACCTCGTGAGTTCAGAGTTGAAATACACAGGGTTTGAGCTCATTGTTTTTCTGAACATAAGGCCCTGACTTGGGGAAAACCATTAACAGTTCAAAAACTCTCAGACATCAGGTAACCATTACAAAGCAACGTTAGATAAGTTTCAGTAAGAGTAAGAGAATTAGAAACATATGAGTCAAACTTTCCTTTAAAACCGTTTTGCGGGGAAGACGACGGCAGAGAGACGCTGATGAAGCGCGTGTGTCGGAGGACTTGCCGAATCCGATCCATCAGACACACGGTGGAGACATTCGGGGAGAAAAGCAGTGACCCCTGTCCCGGGCTCCACGTGAGCCACGCACACAGCAGCGCTCGGAGAGCGCCCAGCGGTTCTCTCTGAGCCACGGGGACTCAGCTGGAGTGGGTCCAGCCGACGTGGCGCATGTGCGCTACCTCTCTGTGACTTTCCGAACTTCTGGCCGGAAAGGTTAGTCGAGATCCTCGGAGGTGGTGACCGCGGTGCCGGTGCCGGGAGCTGCTGACGGAGAATCCCGTGCAGGCTCCGGTCGCACCGGTGCATTGCGCAGCCCACGGAGCTCCCCTGACTTCTCTGGAGGCTTTTCCTTTCGTCCAAGGCACACGTAGTTTTCTCAGTCGATGGCAGTCCCAGATGAATTGCTCCACCACTCACCAAACATTGAGAACAGCAGAATGAAAATAAGTCAGAAAACGAGGCAAACAGAATATCCACATACAAACTACGAAAGCTTGGGGTGAAGTCGGCCAGCGGCACGTGGGGGGGCCGGGCTGCAGCGAGCTCTTTCCCCCCACGCACTACAAGCTTCTCTGCACCGGAAGAGACCCGCCCACCCCAGCCATGCACAGCGGGTCAGCGGGGAGCCCCGCACGCAGGCCGAGGCCCAGAGCTGGAGCCCCGTGAGGGCCGGGCACCGGTTCCATCTCTGGCTCGGGAACGCGAGGCCGTACGAAGTCAGTCTGATGGCGGGTGCTGCCGTCTGGCATACTGGGATGGACGCAGGGCTCACTCCCTTTCTGTCCACCTTCTCGTCCAGTGTGTGCCCTGACGGCCTCGCGTCCCCCTGGAGTGACCGGCTGCCGGCATCGCACTCATCGTGGTGATGCATGGTCTCTCGTCCACGCGGTTGCAAGTGTGCGAAGCGGGTGTGACCTCTTCTTAACTGATGGTCAGCACGGGCGTGAGTCTAGCTTCCAAGCACACGGCGTGGGGATGCCCACGGTGACCCCAAACGACTCCCCTGCTGTGGGCAAACACTGCGTGGACGTAGAGCCGCCTCCGAGTGTGCCAGCACTTCCCTGTGTCTGGTTTTTCTCTCCTTCCTTTGGGCCTCAGTGTTTATTTTGCATTAATTCTTTTACTTTTACTTTGAAATACTTTCTACCGGGCAAGTTAAGAGAGCAGCACACACAACCCCCGGGTGCCTCAGTTGTCAACGTCTTCCCACGCTTGTCTTATCAGGCTCCTCGCCCTCCCCCTACACATGTGCACACGCAACACAAGGGTGCACACACGGGTGTGTTCACAGACGCATGCACACACGGAGCATCTGTGTGCGAGCATGTACGTACGCCCAGACACGGCACGTGCATGCACACATGTGCAGGTCACGCGTGGGCACACATAACATATGCACACACATGTGCATGCACACACAGCGCACACTTGAGCAAAGGCTGCAGAGGCGATGTCCCGGCACTCCCACACGCTCGCTCTGCGTTGCTGAAACACGGACACCCATGTCAGACCACCCCGTAAGCCACGGGCCCCCATCCAGTTGTGCAGGTGGTTCCTGTGGGCCCGAGCAAGCAGAAGAACGGGCCCTCCTCTCTTCCACGTCTCCTTTCTGTCCTGTGCTGCCCCCACCCGGTTTCCTTCTGTCTGGAACACGGCCCGCGTCCTCCTTTTCTTCCAGGACCTAGGGACGGCATCTGCGGCATCTGCAGACATCCCCGCCAAGCGGTATATTTACAGAGCTTGTTTCTCATTCGCCGTTTATCCTGAGGCTTCTCCCATACCCTGGAGTGGCCACTGTCACTGTGAGATGCACCCACTCATCCTCTCTCCCGTGGCCGCCCCCTCACAGTCGACGGTCATTGCATCTGCCCCTCTGTTCTTGTGACCTCCGCCCTGCACCCGGCCTGCTGCCCACACCCTCGGAGCTGCCCACACCCTCGGAGCTGCCCTGGGAGACAGACTGTGCTCAGCCTGCCCTTCCCTGCCCTCCTCTCTGCAAGGAGCCTGTCCCTCCCCAAGGCTTCCCAGAGCAACGGGGACACAGTGCCATGACCTGGGGTCCCCAAACAGCCTCCATTCTCTGGCAGCAGCACGGGAGGCAGGCACTGACCCCGGCCGGTCTCTGGTGGCCTCAAGTGGCCTCCACCTTCCCCCGGAGCTCCCGGTGTCTTCGCGGAGTCTCTCTCCCTGCCCGTGTCCGAACATCCTGTTCTTTGAAGGACACTAGTCCCAGGAGATCAGGGCCCACCCCAATCATTTCTATAAGCATCTTATCTTCAAATAATAAGATACGTGCACACAATAGTAAAAAGAATCTGCCCACGTTAGGAGGTCCTGGAGGTTAGAATTTCAACATGCGGTTTTGGGGAGGGACACAATTCAACCTACAAATCCGTCTTTATCCACTTAGTCGTTTTGCTGTGTTTTCCTCATCTAGTGTTGTTGTCATATCAGAGCTGTTACAGTTTTCCCTCCTCTTAGTTTCCCAATATTTTGTGTTTCCGTGTCTCAATGCTGACTCTCGTAGGCAGCAGGAAGCTGGAGCTTTAAATCCAAATTCCATAAAGATTTAATTCAGGTTTTCAATTCAGTTTTCTTGTGTGTTGTGCGAGGGAGGACACTCAGCTTTATTGTTCCCGCTGATGCAAAGAAAGTGATTTCATTTTGGCAAATCTTGTACCTTTTTTTTCCTCTCTTCTTTTCCTCGTCCTCCGGCTTGTGTTGGAATGGGGGGGCGCTTTCTGGGCCCCCTGCTTGTCCCCCGCTCTTCCCGTGTTCACACCCCGTTGACGGCTCCTCACACGTGCTCACTGTGCCTAATTTCAGGTAAAGGATGCATTCTGAGCTGCACGGTGTCCCCACCCTTTTCCAGAAAGGGGTCCGTCCGCCTCGGCCGCCATCCACGCGCCGTCGGCTCCACTCTCAGCAGAAACACAGCGTCGCCTTGTCAGGAAGGGCCAGTGACAACTCGGCCCGGCGCCACTTCCTTCTGCGACCTCTGTCACTCCTCCAGGGTCGTCCCACCGCTCGCGCGCATGCATTTGCAAGTCCTCCTCTAGGGCCTTCTCTGCAAGCGGCAAAGTCAGCTCTCCTCAAGGCCACCGCGCCTTCCGGCAACCCCGGGCCGGAGGCCGTTCTGGGCTGAGGGCACCTTTCCTGAGAACCAAGAGAACTTTCCTGCCCACTTTGGGGCCACAGACGCGCATTTTATCGGTGAGTTCTCGCCACCTCACGGCCTCCTGCTCCTACCAGATCTCTCGGACGGTTTCAAACGCACATATTTTTAAAAGGCTTTCGGGATGGGTTCTTTTATTTCCATAACTTCCGAATGGACCGCAGCGTGTTCCGTTTCATGCGGACCGTCAGCCCAGAGGAGGGCCCGCCGCTCCGTGGGGGGGGCCCGGGGGTGAGCGGGCCGGGCCTCTGGGAGCATCTCGCATGCCGTCGAAGGTTACCACACACCCCGGACGCGTCTGGTTCTCCGAAGGCCACGACCGGGGCGCGGAGCTCCCGCAGCCGCACCCAGCATGCGGCCCGCCTTCTGCACGATGCTCCGGCTCCCCACCCAAGTTAAGAGGCTGCGTTGTTTTTGTTGTTTAAAGAACTTCCAGGAACTCAAAAGCTGACTTGAGGGGAGAAAGAGGGGGACTAGTTTTTGGTTTTGTTTACATTTTTAAAAGAATCGACGTCTTTGCAACCAGCGAAGGAAGCCAGTATATTTGTATGTATACATACACGTAGATTTTACAGCAACGCTAAAACCTTTTGTCCTCTGCTTTTAGAAATGTTCTTTTTAGTTATTTTATTTTTTAAAAGATTTTATTTATTTATTTGTCAGAGAGAGAGAGAGAGAGCAGGAGAAAACAAGCAGGGGAGTGGCAGGCAGAGGGAGAAGCAGACTCGATCCCAGGACCCCGGGGTCACAGCCGGAGCCGAAGGCAGATGCGTCGCCGAATGAGCCCCCCAGATGTCCCCAAAATCTTCTTTTTAGACCCTTTCATAAAGTAAGGAAAATAGGGAAAGACGTCAGCCATCTGCACCAGGAAATGGTTAGTATTAATACTAATATTTTGATGAGTTAAAACAACAACGAGGCCGGCCTGAGCTGCACAGCCGGACCACACAGTCGGCTTCTCAGACGTGAGGGAACGTGTCCCATTTGCCTTTTTCTGTGTAGTTGCCATCTGTCACAGTACGGATATTTTACTTTTTAATTATTTTTTTTAATTTCTCAACTTGAAGATATTTATCGGAAACCACGTCAAAAGAGTGAGTGACTCCGCAGACGTTCACGCTGACTGACCCGTTCACTAGCCTTCAGCTCAGAGACCTCAGAAGTTCTCGAAACGCACACGTGCGATTTCTTTTGTCTTGCTTTTCCTTTATTCCCTAAGACATCTGCGCTCGTGTAAGTCATGGGGTCAGTGAGCTGGTAAAATCTCTGCGACAGAGAAAGAAGCGGCAGCTGTGGTGCGGTGGGCCTTGACGCAGCCTTCCTCGGACGCTGAGAGCCGATTTCCCAAGTCGTTGTCCTTACAGCTTAGACAGGGACAAGGAGACCTACTTCCTGAGGAGCCTCCCCTCCCGGGTGTCAGTCTGTGTCCAACGTGGCGAGCGCAGTCACGAGAGCCGGGCTGAAAGGCTCCCTACGTTCTATGTCGCATTTGCACGTCCTGTGGCAACTGACCCGTCGGCAACAGGCACCTTCCCAGGCCCCCATTGTCCTGCGCGGGGTCTGCAGGGACCTCCTCCTCCAGGACCCCAGGGCTCTGAATGGATCGCCCGCTGCGCTCAGAGACGAATGTCTTCTTCCCTTGAGACAGCACTTCTTGGGTCCAGTGTTCCAAGATTCGTTGTTTCCGCACCACACCCAGGGCTCCATGGAGAGAATTTAAAATGAACTTCGTTATGAGCCTATTAAGAGCTACTGTAGACATTCTGTTCATGAATAGGAAGCTTAATAAATAATTTACGTCTTTAAAATGGTTTCGTTTTGTGGGCCTGCAAAATTTATTTTTTAAATACATGTGTCTTCTCTACATGTTGTCACCAAAGCTCTGTAACCAGCTCGAAGCCTGTAAGCAGACTATACCGCAGAGGGGGATAAAGCCTGGAGAGGTTGTCCGCTCTCATTCGTGCCACTAATTAATTTGTTAGTTTGCCTCGAACAAGGCACTCTACTGACCTTGCCTCCCTCTGAGAGATGAAAGTGTCTCCTGTACGTACTCAGTGCTCACGACGCAGTAGTCCCAGGCTCGCACGCCCGGCTGAAGAACGCGGCAAGGACGGTCTGTGTCTTGTGCTTCTGGTGAACGTAAGCTTGGATCTCCCAGGAGCGCTCGGCAAGGTGGTAGAGAGGGAAAGAGAGTTCTGGGACCTTGAAGAAGAGCTAGGCGAGATTTGGGGTTGAGTTAAAAACCAAGCGTACACAAAAGGACAGACAGGTACTCTACTGACTAAAGGACAAAAGTCAGAGGTGGCTAAGTCAGAAGACTTCAGAACGCCCTGAAAACCTGCTTCCACAGTCGACAACCATGCAACCTTCAGACACTGTCCGACAGGAGCCAGCTTTCCAATCTCAGAACCAATGAGCCTCTTGGGAGCCCGAGCCGTGGGGAGGTACACACTCCGGCGTGCAGTGGGGGAAAGGGGCTCTCACCCTGGGATGGGGGCACCACCCCTCTGGTCTGCAGGGGCATCCAGCTCCCTCAGGAGCCAATGCTGTGCACAAGCTCTACAGCCTTTGTGTCCTTCTGAAACATTCCGGGAGAGACAATGTTCAGAGCATACGATGACTTTCTCCTGAAAACACCCACACGGGGCAACTTTGAGCACAGAAGCCGCTGTGCGTTCTCAGCAGGGCTGGGCAGGTCTGATGATCCTTTCCACCCGCAGCATTCCAAATTCTGTGTGGGAGTTGTCCTTCCTTTCTGTAAATGCTTTGCCTTTTTATTTACTGAATTTTAGTATTTTTACATCATAACAAAAAAATTGCTTATTTTAGGTTAGGTAATATTGGACGTGTGAAGAAGTTAAACGTCTTTCCTTCCCTCCGTTCCCACCTCTCTCGGAGGTGCTATGGATGTGCTCCGGCACTTTCCCGTCTCACCCGGGGTCAGACCTGTGCATTACCCTGAGCCGTGTGCCTTGATGCCTCCTTAGTTCAAAACTACAGACTCAGCCCACCGAGAGATGACCGGAGTTCCTCACCGGGGCAGTTCTGTGTCCTGACCGTGGCGGTGTGGATCCGATCCATGCGTGTGACAGATGGTGCGGAATTACCCACCGGGACGCACATACGAGAAACAATCCTTGCAAAACCCGGAGACTTCGGGTGAGGACGGCCGTCGAGCTAAATGCATCGGGCTGACTTCAACAGCCCGGTCTTTCCAGTGCACCTGAGTCACCTGGGATGTCACCGCTGGAGGAATCAGAGTGGAGGGTACCTGGCGGCTCTCTGTGTCCTGTGAGTCCGTGAGTCCGTGAGTCTGTGAGTCTGTGATCACCTCAAAACTGAACCATTACACAAAGTAGCAGCACACTGTCTCATGTATGGTGCATCACAATGTCCTCCCTCTTGCAGTTACAGAAAGACATTTAGTCCCACATCCCGATTGGGGTCCTTTGTCTGTAGTTCTGGAGCAGTCTCTCACCTCATTCCAGGTCCCGGGGACCTGGGAATGAGCTCCATTGGCCATGCCGAGAGCAAGCCCCCACTGTACGACTTCCGATTTCACTTTGAGTGTGGTTTCTTCTTCCAAATAAACATTGTTGTTTATTTTATGATAAGATTTCCTAAAATACAGCTTGTTTCTCTCCGTTGAGGGAGTCCGCTTACCTTGTTGACCCAGGGGGCCACTCACCAGTGGTGGCGACAGCACGTAGAGAAATCACAAGATTTAGCTGGAAACTTCAAGGAGTTGTAATTTTTGGACGCAGTTCCTTATGTTTACTGTCTGGTTGAAACCTGAGATCCTCCACTCACCATTTGTGTGACTCTGGGCAACGTCCTTCACCCGGGACATCAGGTCTCATCAGTAACGTGGGTGCTGCCCTGTGCGCTGGGTGTAGTGCCTTTGGGATGAAAACCGGCGAGCACGGATGTTCCTGAAACAGTGACTACTCCCGCGGTTACTTGATTACTGAGAATGCCTTCCCCTTTTTATGAAACCAAGTACTTTCTGTTGTGGAAGCCTGGCCTTGTATTTCCGAAGATCCCTGCGGGGCCGGGCTTTGGGTGTCTGCTGGGCTCCTCATGGCCCCAGGCCCCTCCGCAGAGAGCTCTGTGAAGTGACCTCAACCCACCAGTCTGTACCACACAGAGGAGTTGGGGTAACAGACTGTTTTCTTCAATTGGGAAGTGGTCCCCAGGCCGCCCCAGCAGGCTGACCACGGTGGGCCCACGCTCCAGAATCCAGGCCATATCCACGTGGACCTTTGTCCGGGAAAGGTCGTCATATGCCTCCAACCTGCCATCAGCGTGTGAAGGACAGAATGGTGTTCCGTGGGCCGGCTGGGTCGTCCTCCTCTGTCCTGGGGGTCAGACCCCTGATCCAACTGGAGATGGGGGCCACCGGCCCGGGAGACGACTCTGACCTCGATGGCTGGGTGGGGCTGCAGGTCATGGGCCCTTGGGGTGAGGTGGTCTCAGTAGGTCCCCCATGACTCTGGGCTTGGGGCACCCCAGGTGTCTCTCCAGCGCCCCCACAGCCCCCGACACACACTGAGAGGGAGCAGAGCGGCTGGATTCCTTCTCACCTGTGCATTTCTCAGCAGATTGACAGATAGGAAGAAAAGAGAGCAAGTCTCCTCCAGAAGACGATGCTTCTTCTCTGTTCCCAAGTGCAGCTGTTTCATCACAGCAGCAAAGACACAAGACGGTCTCTGTGTGGTCACTTCATTCTGAGCCCTGGTCGCCTTCCTCACGTTGAATCCTGGGGAGTCATGCCTACCTGATGCCCGCCCCCGCCCGCCCCGGCCGCGATTTCCCACGACAGCGGGTCTGCACACTCTAGGTGAGGACGGACTTAGGGTTTCCAAGGAGACCTCAACTGGGCACCAGTGGCCTAACTAGGGCTGGAAGATTTCCCAAGCATTGGAATGCACTTGACTTCCACTGAGCAATGATTTATCTGACTCTGGAGGCCACGGGTGCCAGGGCTCTCTGGGGCAGGTGCTGGTGGGCGTCCAGGTGGCGTGAGCCATTCTGAGCAGACAGCATTCTTGGACACCCTGCCAGAGCCGAGCCCGAATGAATGCGGCTTCTTGTGCTGCCTTGGCTGTCGGAGACCCTGAGGACATCGCCTCTCCTGCGCCCCTCGGTTTTCAGGGAGACCCTGAGGACATCGCCTCTCCTGCGCCCCTCGGTTTTCAGGGAGACGGCTTCTCTTTGGAGCCGCACAAGAACACTGCCGCTTCTCAGCCTCCAAATGAGAACCACATGCTGGAGCCCGACACCCGGAGAGCCGTGCGGGCTGCTTCTCTGCCTTGGCTTGGCGGTCGGCGCGGCCGGCTCTCCTGGGCGAGTGCAGATAAAGTGGACAGTCGGGGTGGCAGCTGTCTGGCCACAAGGACACCGTCGGGGCTGCGGGAACCAAGAGCTGGGAGCCCCCAAAGCGAGCAGTGTTTGTGCTTATCTTTCTCATGACTATTAAAAATGATTTAAGACAGTATTTTGAAATTCATATTAAATGAGCAATGAAAATTCCATCCATTTTCACTGCTTGATGGGAACTATAACTTTATCCTCCAATGAGGGAAAAACAAGCAATTTATAAAAGTGCGACCAGGAAAAGCTGATGTATCATAATAGTTAATCCCTGTATATGTTGTTTGGAGAATGTACCAGGACGTAAGTTGCAAACACACACAGGGCAGGGCCACTGGGAGGCCCAGGGAGGGACGCTCGGTGCCGGTGCACAAGGACGATCTGTAGGCCGACCGATGGCGTATGCCTGTGTGCGGGAAACCCAGCCCCACATGGCAGGACACGGTCCGATCACTAGGGTCTGAGTGGGTAAGAGACTGTCCACCCTCAGCCCAATGCTGTAACTTGGAGGCTTCATCCGGAACCTGCCACCTCACACCTGGGTGGAAGTCAATAGCCACTTCCTCTGGGGGCAACCCCCGGTCACAGGGGTGGCAGGGTGGGGGGCAGCGGCATGAGTCCCAGACTCTGTCTCCCCTGAGGCATCTCTAACTGTCACTGTGCTTCTCTCCATCATCCTCCAACCCATCCACCAGGTGCCCCTGAGCCCCACTGCTGAGCCTGGAGACAAGGATGCCCATGTGGACCCATAGCCTCCCTCATGGTGGGCTGCATGGGCATGTCCAACGTTGGACAGTGTCCCCCGCAGCACATGGAGCAGTTTGCAGAAGATGTGGACACTGACACGGGGGGAGCAGAGGCGACAGGCTGCTGAGGTAGGTGGTGTGGATGCCCCCTTGGGGCTGAAGTCCGGGGATGGTACCAGCAGCCTGGGTGTTGACAGCTGAGGGACCGCTGACGTGGACACCTCCACGGCCTCACCGGACGTGTCCTCACCGACGTGTCCTCACTGGACATGCATCTGAAGCTTCGCTTTGCTAGAATCAATAGAGAACCAACCCTCCCTTCACGTGTTCTGGGTGATTCTGGCCACTCCTTGTCTTATGTCAGGACTTCTCCTACAGTCCCCCGACCCCGGTTGGCCACGAGCGCACGGGGCGGGTGGCAAGCGGAGCAGAGTGGGGTGACGGAGGGCTCGTGCCCGCGGACCCCACCCCACCCACCTGGTGGCTGCGGATGTCGTGTCATTTCCTCTGCTCAGCTTCCTTGCTCTGGTGGAAGGCGAATGCCTGCCCGATGGCGTTGGTGGGTCATTTGCCTGACATTGGGCGTGGAGGTTCAGCGTAGCCTCGGTGCTTGACCAGCATTGTTCTCCGCCGCCCGCTCACCTTCCCAGCTGCAGCCACGGTGACCACAAACCAAGGGCCCAACCGGCTGACCGACTTCTGAGCAGCTTATCGGTCCTGCTCCGTCCCACAGTCCTTGTTCCAGAATGCTCTGAGGCGTGTTTTCTCACCAGGATTTCGGGAGCACAGGACCCATGTGTGAAGGGTCTAACATCTACAGTTAAAATTCTCCACTGGTAAAATGCTTGAAGCTCGGTTGAATGTAGAATCAGTATTGTTCTCCCAAATCTGGGGGGGGGTCTCCCCGTCCAGGTGAACGTTGCCAGTAACTAGTCGAGTTACCGTAAACACGCACAGAGCTGGTGCGGCGAGTTCACGCCCGGCTCATCGCCGGTGTACCTTCCTGGTTGGCTTTGGCAGAATCTCAGGGACTCCAGAGCCAACCAGTCATTCTTGAGGCCTTGAGATGGGGAAACCCAGTCCCTAGGCTCAGAAACATCTCCGTTGCCTTCACATCGAAGAGAACCACAGTATGGTTCTTCTGGGAAATGCGGGGTGGGGGACCTGTATCCAGGCCTGTGTCCAGGAGTGGGGTCAGGTCAGGATCACAGCCCCCGGCGGAGGACTGGCATACGCTGCACGTGGGACCTGGCCAGCTCCCTCCGGAGCCTGTGTTTCCCTGATGGTGCCTAACCCACGACATGCCTGGGCCAGCTCGGTTTGATTGAGCTCAGATCTGCACCCGCACTCGGCCCGTTTTGAATGTACAACTTCAGTTTTAAGTTTTATTTCAACTCATGTGGCTGAATGAAAATGTTGCCTTCGTGTTTTGGCTCAAAAACACACATTTTTTCCTCTGTGGGTATATTCTATATATACACCTATTTAGAAGGAGGGAAGGAATAATTCGTTTCCCCAGGTGGTGTTTGTAGATACATATTCCCATTCTTACCAAGGGCACATTCCCGCGATAGATTTTGGGCTAAAAGGTGCAAGAAGTCTGCTTTCAGTGAAAGGAGACTGAAAATGCAGGAACAGGAAGGTCACACTATGGCGGCCACAAGAAGGAAGCCAGGTGCCGCGGACCCCAGAGGTGAGCAAAGGACGAGGGAGAGGCAAGGAGCATCAAGCAGTGCCAACCACAAGTCCAAGACGCTGGGCTACCGAGTACGGTCTGGACAGGAAAGGCACGGGCTTCAGTGTTGGAAAGCTACTCAAAGTGGAGACTGACTCAAGGAAATGCAGTCCAGCCAGCTTCTAGAACAAGGAAGGATGTCAGCCCCTCCAGAGACCGCTTGTCCCTTGACCAGCAGGCAGGGGGGCTGGGCAGCCACCAGGCGATCTGCTCTGCGTCTCCTACTTTCCTGGTTGGAAAAGACAAGTCCCGGTTGCTCCCGTGGCTTCCTGTCTTGGTGCTCAGAGCAGACCAGGCTCTGCCTGTCAGTACCAGTGAGCTAGGACATGCTGGGTCACGAGGTGATTTGGAAATACAGTATTCCTTCAAAAAGACAGAGGGAATCATTTAAGGAGCTGTAGGAGGTCTGACTTCAAGTACTGATCTTAATAGAACCTGAAACCTAAATCTGTTCTAAGGTTTTGCACATCCTTTCCCTATTTTATGCTAACAACATCTGTTCATAGACTTTGTATGTTCTATGACCGAATACTTTTCCAAGTTCCCAAGTCAAAACATGCTTCATCTTATCTTGGAACATGAAAATTATCTTTCCTTTTTTCATTATTTCTCTGGCAATCAAAAATGAATCAGTTTCCTTCAGATTCCAAAGATACAGGGTTTGGAGCTCAGCTGACCCATTTGCCTGAACTCTTAGTTCTTGTTCTAAATTCATTTCCGCAACATTAAGCATAGTTATTTCTTCCCCTTGCTGGAAGTTTCCTTGGGGAATGCACAGCGGATTTACGTGATCAGGTTATGATAAATTGAAACACACAGTATGTTTCCCTTACTGGTAAATACTTGATGCGTAGACTCTCACCTTTGTTTTGAAGACAATCCCCATGGATATGTTTCAAAGCATAAAAGAGATTTCTGAAGGAATATTTTTAGGAATTAATAAACCTCAGTAGTGTAACTAGTTCATGGTTTCAATTAATTCTGTTACTTGTTGTAATTATGTTGCTTACGATTGCTCCTCAAGGGGGGCTTGTCCTTGGATGAATAAATAAGACAAACCCACAACCCAAGAAGACACACAAACCCCAGCGCGGTCTGTTGGAAGCTGAATGTTGGATGTCCCCCTGAATAATTCTGTCCCAGACCAAATCACACCGTCCTGACCCCATGAAAACAGTGCGGACCGCGGTGTGTCCCCACCCTGCCCCCTTCTGTGCCCCGGGTCACAGCTTGCTCCAGCTTGTGTGACTTGGGTCACCTTTTAAAGTCTACTTTGAGAAGCAGTGAAACTGTAATTTTTTTTTTTTAACAGACTGGCAGATGAATCCCTTGGATTGAAGGACATTTTCTTGACGAGAGAAGGGACGGTAATCCCGAGCTCTAACTAAAATCCACGCCAAGTCACTTACTCTTGGGATGAATGTCGGCTGCTGATGGCGACGCCCTTCCTCGTTTTTAGAGAATGAGTCAAGGGAGAGAAGATGGAGGGCACAGCCTTGAAAGTCAAGGTATTTCTTACTGAGAATTGTCACATTTCTTTACAAGAACTGGTAAAACACTCACCAGAAGCAGGAGAAGCGGCTGTCTGCTGTTAAGTCAGTGCTGAACCAACAGGCTTGATTTC
This sequence comes from Lontra canadensis, assembly GCF_010015895.1. Taxonomy (NCBI): domain Eukaryota; kingdom Metazoa; phylum Chordata; class Mammalia; order Carnivora; family Mustelidae; genus Lontra; species Lontra canadensis. Next base: position 6,716,973 of record NW_022631091.1, read on the forward strand.
TCAAATTGTAGACTTACGGGGAGACTGCCCAAGTTGTGAAATGTTAAGGGATAGTGAATGTTTGCTGCTAACCTACATGAGTATTCAAAAATAGCCAAGGAGACCGGTGACCTCGGTGGGTGTGAGGGTGTGTGCTTACGTGCGGACAGGAGAGGTGGAGTGGGTGCGGCCTTGATAACCAAGTGGGAGTGACCCTGACTCTGTGTGGCTTCCCAGTCTTTTATCTGAAAGAATTTTTCTTTCTTTTTTTAAAGATTTTTGAAAGAATTTTTCTTTCTTTTTTTTTTAATAAGATTTTATTTATTTGACAGATAGAGAGAGTACAGGCAAGGGAAGCAGCAGGCAGAGAGAGAGGCAAAAGCAGACTCCCCTGCTGAGCAGAGAGCCCGATGTGGGGCTCGATCCCAGGACCCCGGGATCATGACCTGAGCCAAAGGCAGCGGCTTCACCGACAGAGCCCCCGGGCTTCCCAAGAATGTTTCTTTATTGAATATATTTTGCATCAGTTACGGTATTCATCGCCTTCCCAAGGTAAACATTAGCGCGGTACAGGTAACCCCTGAGAAAATCCCACGTGAAATGCCTCTTGAAGAGAGAACGTTTAAAACTATTGCTTATTGTGTCAGAAGGCGTAGGGGAAATGAGCCTTCGTGCTGGCTGGATCCTTCTTGTCAGGTTTCTGTCCTCGGCTCCCACGTGGAACCACGGCTTAGTGCGCACCTGAAACACCGCACCGGGCTGGCGCGCGGGGCCTCTGTCGCAGACGTGGGGACGGCGGCTGGTGCGCGCCTCGCTGCCGCGCTCGCAGGCCTGAGCAGCTCCGTCAGCCGCCCCCCCCCCCCCCCCCCCCCCCGGGCCGGTGCGAGCCGACCGTGCAGCCCACGGTCAGGGACCCCGCACCCTTCCGGGCCGTCCTGGGATTTCGCGCTGGGATCGCCGCGCGCTGTAAAGTGCGTGTTTGCGAGAACGTTATTCTCCTCGCTGAAGAGGCAGGCTCGGGTGGGGCGTGAGGCTTATTTACTTTCTCTTCCGGAGAAGACAGATGGGAGCGGACGGTGCAGGCGCTCTGGCTCAGCTGAGCCGGCGGCCGCGGCACATTCCGGACGAGGAAGCAGGGGGGCTGCCGGCTCGCGGCAGGGGGCGAGGGCACACGCGACGGATGGCAGCACTGATCAGCCGACGTCGCAGGAAAAGAGAGAAAAAAGGCAAAAAACAACAACAACAAAAGGAATTTCAGTCGAAGACAATAGTAAGAAAAAACTACCGTACCATGGAGAGAAGAAAACCGGGGGGAAGCGAAGCATCATTTCTAAGATGCCCTTAAGCTGCGGCACATGCAGGAAACCCGCTCCCTGCGGCAGCGTCTCCAGACCCGGCCCGGCGCCCCGGCTCCAGTCGGCCGTGAGCAGCTCTGCTGGGGCCCCCGTGGAGGACGTGTGTCGCCTCTGGAACACGGGACGCCAGCCACGGCCCGGTGACGTCGGCCGGAGAGAACCGAGCTCCCGCGTGTGGGCGGCCGGGAGGCTCCGTGGGCCTCCGGGCTGTGCTCGCGCATCCAGCACGTCCGTGTGGCGATGGCGGGTGTCGGCCATGGGGATGACCACCGTGACCGGGCTCTGCTCCACGAGTCTCGTCCTCCTGTGGGGTCGCATCGCGCTGCTCTCTGAGCCGCGGAAGAAGGGGGATCCCCGCGGACAAGCGCCTTTCAGGCCTCCAAGGTGGCCCCCCTGCTAAGACGGTGCTGGCCAAACGGGGCCCAGAGCCAGGCCGACCGCGGGGCGCCCGCCCCCAAGTGACAGACACCGCAGGTGGAAGGAACATGCCCCAGGGAGGGTAGAGCAGCGGGTGTCCCCGCCGCCAGCCACGCGCTCAGCCACGCTCGCTCCTGTGGGGACAGTGTCGGGCCCAGTGCCGGTCAACAGGCTCGCTTGGGCGCTTGTATCCGCGGCAGAAGCGGTTCTGCTAAAGTAGGGCAGAGTAACGGGTTTGAGATGATTACGTTTATCTCTAAAATGTTTGGGTAATAAAGTATGAGGCATTTATCTTTAGTTCGAAATCCATGATCCAAGCCTCTCTCAAAGTCCACAGTTATACGCGACTCACACTGTGAGCCCGTGAGCACACGGGGCTTTCCACGGGGTGCACACGAGAGCACACGTTTGTAAGCTGGTCGTGACGTGGGGTACAAGCAGGGGGGCTGGACAGTGTTTCACAGCAGGCGTTCCCCGCACAGAGACAGAAACAGACGGGGACCGTGCGCTGGGGGTCTGTGCTGGGTGTGGGGTGGGATGTGAGGTGGGATGTGAGGGGAAGGTATGAGGTAGGAGTGGGAAGTGAAGGTGTGAGTTCAGGGTGTGAGGTGGGAGTCTGAGGTGGGGGTGTGAGGTCGGGTGAGGTAGGGGTGTGAGTTAGGGCTATGAGGTAGGGCTTGAGGTAGAAGTATTAGGTGGGACGTGAGGTGGGCGTGGGGTGGGGTGTGAGTTGGTGGTGAGGTGGGGTCTGAGGTAGGGGTCCGAGGGGGTCCGAGGTTGGGGTGTTACATGGGGGCATGAGTTAGGGGCATAAGATGGGGTGTTAGGTGGGGCTGTGAAGTAGGAGATTGAGGTGGGTTGTGAGGTGGGTGTTTGAGCTAGGAGAGTGAGGTGGGGTATGACTTGGGGCATGAGGAGGCTGCGAGGTGGGCTGTGGAGTGGGGTGTGAGGTGGGCTGTGAAGTTGGTCAAGGCGTGGCCGTGACTCCCGGGGGGCTGGGCAGGCCATGCCTCCTGGACGGGCTGTGCTCTGGGGGAGGCCGTCTGGCTCAGTCTGCGGGGCCTCTCGCGGTCGTCGCAGCGGGGAGTCAGAGGCGGTGCGTGGGCGCGCGGGTCGAGGGTAGGGGAGCGACACCCGCACGTCTTCCCCGAGGGCAGGTTGGACGCCTCCGCGGTGGGAGAGCGCACAGCCCCGCCCTGAGCTGGGGCCCCGCCGCCGCCGCACACAGCCATGATCTTCCCCGGGGAAGGAGGGCTGGTTTCGAGGGTTCCCTCCATCCACCGCCGTCCCGTGGGGACCCGTAGAAAAGCCCCCACAGGCTCTCTGATGTCTCTGCCTTGAGGCGCTCGCGCACCCCCACTCACCGCACAGCACGGACGCCCCCAGGCCCGCAGGCCTGTCACGGAAAACCACCGAGCTGACGGTGTCAGACAGTCCGGACGCCCCCTCAGCCAGACACGAGGCTACATTTGGTGGACGGGGAAGCGTAAGAAGCCGCAAGCCATGGGGACTCCCGCCGCGGCACCGGTAGGTGCGGGTCCCGATCTTCCGCAGCGAGTGGCCTGACCCGGGGTTCTGCTTGGCACCCGCCCACGCGGCCCTCGGGCTGCCTCCATGTTGGAGCCAGTGACGTGACCTGCCACCTGCCTCGGCTTTCAGCGCTGCGGCCAAGAAGGGCTACTTTCTTCTGACCATAACTGGTTTTTAACAGGTGCACCTGAACCAACCAACCCAACTGCAGAGAAGTAGCATCGCCGAGGGGTCCCGGGGGATTTTCACGGCTGATTAATGACCTGTCGAGGCTGTGGAATCACCATGATCCAGGCTGCGGGCCCCAGCTTAGGGCCGACTGGCTTGGGTCGTCACCCCGGCTCTTACTTCTGCCGCTGGGCGCTGGCTGGTTCCTCAGCATTTGCAGAGCCCGATGTCCCGTCCGTCACATGTGAGGTGCTCGTCAGGACACCGCCGAGGTACCACGGCGCCCAGCTTGGACCGGCGCGGGACTCGGTCACATTTCTCCATCACTGTTCCGGGAGGACTCTGCTAGCCGCTGAGCGGACGGCCATGGGCAGCTCTGGGGGGCTCGGGATCTCACGACACTCCCTGTGCCTTCGACTACGGAGTGAAGAGTCTCCGTGCCCCTAACTTGAACTAGAGACTCGGCAGAGATGCTCCAGCGGGAACGCGGAGTTAGGAGCTAAAATGCCATCTGGCTTTGTTAGGTCTCAGCGGCCCTGGGGGCACATGGTCAAGGCCCTCGGCAACCTCACCCGCTGTGACCCAGTGAGACGCTCCCTTGGGGACACAGAGTGGCATGTCTGGCCATGAGACATTGAGCAAACAGGTCTCGGTTCTTCCAAAATAGGCTTCCAGACCCACTGGGTGGCCTGGGTCATCCTTTCCTTCTGCCCGATTTGTGGAGGATCAAGAGGCCCAGGTAGGACCTTGGGAAAGGGTCTTAGTGTCCATGTGCTGGGAGCCTCATTCTGTGAGGCCAAGCGGGCAGGCCGGGGAGCCTTCTCTGGGCCCCGATGCCAAGCTGGCCTGTGACGAGTGGTCAGCGATGGGCAGCGCGGCTCGGGCGGGGGCTGGGGGACTGCACCCCGCCGTGCCCCTGAGCCCCGGGGTCGCCCGCCCTCAGCGGGACCTGCCCACCCAGCCCTCGAGACGTCCCCTCCAAAGCGGCCCTGGCTTCCTGCCCAGTCTGGCCTCGCCTCTGGGACCTGCGAGCGCACACCCGGAGCTACTCTCTCTCAGACACGACCGCAGCCGGCACGGCTAAGGGACTGGCGCGGCCCCGTGAGCTCGCGCTCCCGTGCTCTGCCGCTTGCCACAGGCCAGGACTTCCAGGTGGGTGATGACGAAGTCCGTCTTTGTGCTCCAAGCTGTTTTACTCTCCAGCAGACACAGCAGAGGTTTCATCGAGGGCTTTTATCCCATCTTTGTGAGGTTTCCCTCTGCTTCGGCCGCAGGCAGGACGTTATGAATAGGGAATTCCGTACTTGCCGTCAAACAACACCGCGGGTGCGGATCGGAGTGGGATGACACGGTTTGCGTGTGCGCACGCCCTCGCGCGAGGGTCCGTGAGCGTCCCTTTGAGGGGTCAGGGAGCCTTGGTCAGGGCGCAGCTGTGCTCTCCCGGCTCTGTGGACTGGGGGGCTCAGAACCGGGCTCCCATCTGTCCTGCCCCTGTGGAGAGTTCCAGGAACACGGATACAGAGTTCAACCCTTCTACGCCTGCTGGGCCAGGATTTCAGAAACCAAACGTGCTTCGGCCCCGGGCTGTAGGAGCGGGATTTCACCTCCGAGGAGTGTCTGAGCACAAGCGCCTCTAAGGGCTGCCGTTTGCTTCCTCCCCGGACAAGGTCCTGTCTGGTCCCCAGGAAACGACCGGATGGGAAGGAAAGCAGGTGCAGGAAGATGTTTGAACACTCCGGTTCCTGCGCGACACATTTCTTCTAACCTTTTGTAAGTCACAGCGGAGTAAACAGGACAGGAGGAGATGCCAAAGGAATGTGACACAGAATCCTGCCACTGTGTCACGGGCCCCGCCTCTTTCCAGGACAGATTTCTGGTGCCGATGAAGCCACGGCAGATACCGAAGTGTGTTCTCTGCTTGCCGCTCGGCAGTGACTTTGGGGGAGGACACGTCCCTGATTCACTGTGAGTTATTACAATGGCATGACAATTTTAACAAAATAAGGAAGCAATTTAAATAAAAAGATCTTGTGTTATGCACTTTTCTGGAAATTTCCCCCTTTATGTCCCCCCCCCCCAACTCAGTAATCAAATGCTGGAATGGTCTGGGCGATTGTGAGGAAAAGTGGCACGTTGGCTGTTGGGCACGGGGCACAAGGACACGGTGGCGAGTTGGCCAGGGAAAATGCGTGAGCACATGTGCCGTGCCGTGCGAACCCAGCCTCTCCCCAGGTTCATGGGAGCATCACATTATTCAGGAACAAAATTTAAACTTAATATTAAAAATGTAATGGATCAAATTGTTCACAGAACTCAGCAGAGTGCCAGTGTAGCTTAAGTGTAAAAGCAAACGTAAGGACGGCTGTAGGATGGCGCTTATTAGAACGTTGACTTGTGAAAGTCACAGCACACACTCTGTCTGCTCTTCTAGCCTCAGTGTTCCAGTCTCTAAAACACGGACACATCTCAATGTTAGTTCGGCGAGGATGCTTAAATGGCATTTATGGTCAGAATAGGGCAGCCAGACAAGGTGTCACATTATTCTGGGACCAGAACATGGACCGCAGCAGCACGTTGGCACTTAAAAAGTGACATTACTACGCGTCTTGTTCCTTGTGTTATCTTTTGTGACATTTATTCAGAGAGCGGACCTGAGCTTGACATTACTGTTTTGAAAGTTGAGTCGTATTATTTTGTGACATAAATAAGAATGAATGCTACTTCAGGAAAGCGAAATGTAATCGGTTCAAAATCCGAAAGTAAAGAAGGGTCCCTGGAGAAGAGAGGAGGCGGACCGGGGGTGGAGGCGGGAGCTGGCAGGACAGAGGGCTGTGTGTGCTGATCGGTCCCGGGGACACCGGGACTGGGGGCTGCAGCCTCAGGGAGACAGGAGGGTGACGGGGTGAGGGAAAGCGGGTGTGGGTCCTCCATCCCCATGTTCGAAGCTTAACCCCGACTTGGTGGTGTGAGGAGCTGGGGCTTCTTGGGGGTGGTCAGGTCGCGAGGTGGGCCCCCGTGAGTGGGATCAGGGCCCTTATAAGTGACCCCAGAGAGCGCCTCTGCCCCTGCCCCACATGAGGACGCAGCAAGAAGGTGACTCTATGCAGCAGAATCGAGCCCAGACCAGACCTGCCTCTGCTGGGCCTGTGGTCTGGGACTTGCTGCCTCACAAGTGGGAAAAGTAAATGCCCAGCATGTGGTGTCTCGCTCCAGCGCCCCGACCAGCGGCAGCCGCGGGTGCAAGTGGCCGGGCAGCTGGGGGGCAAACAGCGTGGGAACCACCCGGTTTCATGGAAAACAGGGACTGACACAGAGAAGTTTAATAAGGGGTCTTGTGCCCTGGTGGGGACAGTGTGGCTGCTCTGGGGAGCGCGGGCTATGCATGGTCCTTGCCCGTGACCGTGTTCCCGTCTCCGAACACAGATCCGTCCTCCTGCAGTGTGGTTGGGGGGAGAGCGGCAGGTGCCTGCTGTGTCTGGTCCGTGGCTCCATAAACGGGAGTCATTGTTCCGAGAAGACTTGTCAGGGCTGTCAGATGCGACTCCGATGTTGACAGGAATGACCAGGGAACTCGGATGGGCTGGGTTGGACCTGGGAGCAGCCCAGGGTGACCTGAAGAGCAGAGCGTTCATGGTGGCGCCGTCAGGATGCCCCGCTGTCTCCGTGTTCTCGCGGCACGTGCGTTCGCAGGAGGCTAAGCCAGCACGCAGCACGTCTTCATGCCCAGTCACGCCGGACACCCGCTGTCCCACAGAGCATCGCCCGCGGCCATCAGGCTCGCTCTCCAGGAGGGGCTTTCCTTTGTGCATGTCTCTCCGGGTGTCCCTGAGCTCTCTTGCTTCCTTGACCCCCTACGCAAACCGGCCTTGCTGATGGCCTTCTGCCCGCCTCCCCCGGCCGTGGCACAGCACAAATCAAACATTTCTTTAAAGATTTTACTTACTTATTTATTTATTTACTTGAGAAAGCACATGCAGGGGCAGAGGGAGAGGGGCAAGCAGGCTCCCCTCTGAGCAGGGATCCGGTTGAGGGACTTGATCGCCGACTCTGAGATCATGACCTGAGCCGAAGGCAGACACTTTGCGGAGCCCCCAGGTGTCCCGGCACGAGTTAGATTTTGCGTTTGGTTTGACAGTGACATCTGGTCGCACACGGGCGTCTGTGGCAGCGCGCGATGCGAGTCTGTGGTGCCCCCGACTCCCCCGGAAGCTGGCGCAGTCCACTCTCTCGCCGGCTGAGGAGGGCAGCGCGGAACGTGACTTACGTTTCACTCCGGAAGCGCCTTGCCTGTTTGCCTCCCTCATGAGGCTCCTGAGAGCAGCAGGAACGGGAACGGGAGCACGGGCCGCGGGGCTGCACCTAGCTGGAAATGAGATTTCTAGGGACCAAGAGATCATTTCTGAGTTCGGGGAGAGAGAGCGAGGTGGACAGACGGACCCTGGGAAGGCCTTGACCTTGAGTCTTGCCCGAGTGTGAGACCTTGGGGGCCGCCTCCTGAGGCTTCAGGGGTGCCGCCGGGTGGGGGCGCCCGAAAGAGAAGCTGACCGACGTCCGTAACCTGAATGTGGACTCGTGGAGCTTCTCCTCCTGTACTCAGGCCCTGTCCCGGCCTCAGTGGCTGGAACACGCTGTCCCGGTCACCGCGTAGCATGATCATTGCCTCACTAACTCGGGTCCTCCGTGTCCAAATCCACCTTGCTCCCTCTGGGGTCATAGACCTGAAAGGGGGCAGCCATTTCAAGCTGGTAAGAGCCTCTCGTGTATCCTGACGGTCACTGCTTTCACAGCGAGCCCCGGCCGGCTGCGCGCACGGAAGGTCTTCTGGCTGATGTGAGCAGAGACCGGACCGTCAGCCACGACCCGTTTCCCCACGAGAACGGCCAAACTCGGCATCAACGATCGGAAGCGAGCTTTTCAACGAGCTACTGCATTTGGAGAGCGTATGACCAAATATCTTGGAAACAGTGTCGGGGTACCTGTGCCCCCCGTTGTCTGTCCTCCCCTTCCGAGGGAGCTGGGCCAGCCGAGAGTGGGACCGAGGCTCCGGGCAGGCTGCGTTGGAGTGGCTGGCACTCTGGCTGCATCTGAAAATCCCGCCTGCTGGGTTTTCATACTTCCCAGAACATTTATTAAAGATAATTTTCTGTAATCTCACAACACAGCCTGCGAGCCTGAGGCAGGCTGTGCCGCAGCCTGGGACGGGCCGTCTTTCTAGAAAGGGCATCAACGGGCCGCAGCAAGTGAGGCTGGGGCTGTGCCCCCGCCCCCCCACGGGCTGCACTGTAGCTCTCGTCTTAATTGGCAGGGTTTTGAGTGGAGTCATATGGCCGTGCCGAAGCCTAGAACGGGACCCATGGACGCCATCTGACATTGCCGCATCTAGGTTCATGAGGTTTTGTGGTTTCTTCATCAAACATGTAGTTAAATGCTACAAAATGAAACCATAAAAACCTTGTCTAGGAAAAATTCATGTCTCTCCAGAGGCGCCAAATGTGCTTGAAGGCTGAGCTGCTGGAGAAAGCTGGGAGACGCGGCTCCGAAAACCAGGAGACTCGCTCCGCTGAGACGGCAAATCTAGCCCTTACGGGGTTTTAGTAATTTTAACTTTTGAGTAAAAGTAGCTTTCAGAGGAGGCTCCTGCAAAACACCGGTGACCTCCTGAGTGTTCCAGATGCTTCAGTGGTCGGATGCTGAACGCGAGGACCTGGGACCGACGTCCATGCGATGCCTGGACGCTAAAGACAGACGTCAGCCCACTGCCCCCCACCCAGAGCAGCTGAGGCTGCAGGCACCGGGGCGGCCGGGTCCGTTCCCAGCTCTGCCCGCTGGCCGCCGCACTGGACTCTGGTTAGCCGCCTTCACGGTGAGAACGAAGGGCTCGTCATCCGTGGTCCATCGCAGAGCACCCAGCGTCTGTCCGTCCTGGGAGCTCGGTCCCTCCACTGCCCGTCTCCTGTGGCTAACGTGCAGCACGAGGAAATGTTTCTGGACGTGGTGCAGACAGAGGCCTGCCCACCCCGGCAGCCAGACGGACCGCAGTGTGCTCGGTGACCGGCCGTCGCCACGTAATCGTTTTCTAGTCTGGCCGCCGTCTGCATTTCTAAGCTCATTTCACTATAAAGTCCATCTTGGAGCACCACGGGGAGCGTTCCACTGTTCTTCTGCAGCTTCTCTGACGGGAAACGTGTGTTTCTTTCCTCTGGGGTTATTCGGGGTGACCGTCCTTTAGGTGTGTCTCTGGGGACAGTGGGCGCTCGGCGCAGCTGCCCTCATGGCGGCTCAGTGATGAAGGGACAGAGTGGGCGCTTGTGGCTGGAGAACGATAAACCGTTGATAGCGTCTAAGAAACCAACCGCGACACGGTCAAGTCCCAGGACGCAATTCAACCTTAACAACCGTTGGCCCCAGGGCTTTTCAGACATGTCTGCAGGACGTCCCTTCTCCAAACCCGGTTCTGGGAGGAAGCCCAGGGCTCGAGGCTCGTGGGGCCCGCGGCTTGCCTGGAGAGGGCGGGCACTTGAGAAACGGTGGCAGCGCGTGGAGTTCCCAACCGAGGGCCAGAGTGGAAATGCTGGAACGGCCAATATATTTTGGTAGACCCCGGCTCCTGGCCCCCAGAACCCCAACTCTGGCACCCAAAGTCTCAGAAAAACATCTTTCTCCTACAAAACCCTGGTAACAATCCTGGAACTCAAAACACTAAGATTAATTCGTCCATGTTTTTAAAAGAACCAGATCGTGTACTTGTGTCTACAGCCCCTTCCTGACTGATGTGTACCCAGCGTAAAGGGGACCCGAGTGTGAACGTTTCCATGCTGCAGGGTGACAGGTGTGGCCCAGAGGGCTCGCTGTCACCCCGACACACTCGTCCCCTCGCCCCTACCGGCCCCAGGTCTCACCAGGTGCAGTAAGGAGCAGCTCTGCAGTGTGGACGGCTGTGTCACCGCTGTGGACCTTCACAGGCTTTGACGGACGTCCCTCAAGCCCCCAAACCATTCAATGTTCAGCCCCCGCATGAGGAGCCCCAGCCCCCATGTGGGGAGCCCCAGCCCCTCATTTTGCTTTTGGTCTTCCTGTGGGTCATCCCTCCTCCCTTGTTGCTCCCTCAAGCAAGCATCTCCCCCCAACACAGGCCAAGTTCTCCTCTGGGAGCTGGAGACACAGCAGCACACTCCCCAGGCCACTCGGACCTCAAGGAACTGACGTTACAGAGGACAGAGACAAAAACCCCACGGACACATGCGTGGATCCAGGTCAGAGTGCAGGGGGAGAGTTAGTCAGAGGTCAGAGGACAGTGGGACAGAGGGTAACGGGTGAGGTGGGGAGTGGATATTTCTGGGTGGTCAGGAAGGGCCTCTAGGAGGAGGTGACTTTTGGGCTGATGCTTGAATTCCAAGAAGACATGATCTGTATGGAATTAGGAAGTCGTGCCAGGCAGACGCTAGAGCAGGTGCCGAGGCCACAGAGGGGACAGCAGCCGCGTGTGCGGGGGATGCGGGGCGCTGGGGACCAGGGGATGGGAGGGAAAGGGCCTGCCAGGGGCGTGCCAAGAGGGCCATGGCCCCACAGAATTCAAGCTCCTGCCTCTTGAGCTTGGCAATCACAGGGTGTGTCTAACACAGCCACTGCGGACTGTCTGGGGGACACACCCTCGCGGGGAAGGAGTCCAGGGCGGTTCGGAGGCCGCGGGAGCCGCCGCGGTGCACATGGCGGCCGTTCCCGGCTCACGGCTGGAAAAGTGTCCAAGGGTCTGCCGGTGAGCTTGCTGTGCGCAGCGGGGTGGGGTGATTCTCGAGGAGAACGGTCAGTCTTTGGATTTAGGAAGTGGGTGGAGATATTGGCCGTGGTGCTCAAGAGTGGACACTTATGTGGCACTTACTGTATGCCGGGCTTGGTGCCCAGAGCTTTCTGCACAAGGACTCCGTGTACACTCAGCACAGCTCCAGAAGATGCTGTTGTCCTGATTCAGCCTCAGGACTTGGAGAGCGGGGGAAGCTGCTCTGTGACCCTCTCTGTGCAGCTTGGGAGGCGGGGGTTGGGTGGCGCTCCAGACCCATGCGGCCAACACCACAGCAGTGCCTGCAAGCTGACCCAGAGGCCAGGAGAGGCGGACCTGGAGGAGGAGACACGCTGTCTGGGTGAGAGAGCCGGGCAGCCGTCGCAGACAGGCTGGGAGTTGGGGCAGAGTCAGGGCTGGGGACACCAGTGGGAGGGCCGTGGGCCAGTGGACGTGCTGGAGCTGCTTGGATCCACGCTGGGAAAGGCCCTGGGAAGGATGGGGTGAGAGCCGGGCCCTGGGGCATGTGTGCCACCCACCTGGACAGGATCCCGGGAGGACCCCTGCCTGAGGCAGGAGGGCGAGGGGGCTGGCTGGGGGCCCTTGCCTCAGTGCCCCGGGGAGGATGGGGACAAAGAGGCTAAAGGAAGTAGAGGCCGCCATCCTCCCCAAAGTCCCACTGTCGTGGGGAGGAGGGTGGGAGCAGGGCCCGCCGTTATTTTTTAAGGTGAGAGCCCTCGTTTGCCCCGAAAGAAGGACTTGGGGTGTGTCTACGCTGATTTGAAGAGGCCCTGGTGGACGGCGGGAGAAGTCACTGCAGATGACAGGGCACTGGGGGGACAGGTCTCAAAGGGGTCCTTAGGTCTCCTGGTCCGCAGTCCAGATCAGAGGAAGGGGGTGTCTATGGGGGGGGGTACTGGGGACGTCTGGTGCCCCTGGTGCCAGCAAGAGGAAAGGCCGTGGGCCGAGGACTTCAATCCAGGGGGCCGTGTGGCCTTGAGGGAACGCGCCCGGCATGCCATGACCTCAGGAGAGCGGCCGTGTGCCGGAGGAGCGTGGGGACGGCGCCCCGGGCCGCTCTGCCTTCTGCGCCCGCCCGGGGAAGCACACAGGCGGCCCGTGGCCTCCAGAGGCAGGTAAGGCCCACGGCAACGTGGCACCAAAATGTTCATTTCTGAAATCCACGCAGCCAGGGCACGGGCCAGCAGACGGGCGTTATCACGGCTGCCAACAAGGCGTCCCTGTCACTCACACCCCCACAGGCTCATTTTGCTCGAGGAACATTTAAAACATAAAAGGTAAGTGTTTCAAGATGGCCCCAGATTCCTTTTTTTTTTTTTTTTTTTTTTTTTTCACTGATTTTTCTCAGCTTGCCTTGCTCTGCATAGTCTTGGAGCCTTTCCGTCCTCGGGCACTCCCGCGATGTGCTCGTTAGGAGGAATCATCAGAAACCCAGATTGTACTGATTGCCTCCCCTCTTTTTGTGGCTGTCAGAAAATAACCTGTATTTATTTTGAAATAATGCTTCCTGCCTTTTTGTTCTATATAAATATAATTCCTATTTACCATAGAGAATTAAGAAAATACAACAAAGTGTACAGAAGAAATCTAAATAATTTCTATTTCTGCCACCCAGAGCGAACTACTGTTAACATTTGGATGTATTTTCTTTCAGGCTTTTTATACGTGTATTTACATAATGGAGAGCATTCCGTATCTTTACACTCAGACTCTGGTTTCTTCAGGCGACCTGACACGGGGGCTGCCCCAAGGGGCCCTTCCCTCTTATCCAACTTGTGAATAATTTATTATCTCATAAAAGTACAGGGAATGCCGTGCTGAAGTCTCACATACCTTTACCTGCTTGATGGACATTTTCTTGAATCCTGGAGTTTTATGGGGTCAAAGTTCTCAAATATTAGCTGTGTAGAAGTTTGGATTCACGACGTCAGCTCACAGGAAATGATGCTAAAATTGGCGTTTTAGCGCCTTTAGTTTATTAAGGTAAAAAGCTACAGACAAATACGGACTTTCTTCTGGGTGCTTTTCTTTCCTTTGTTTTGATTTTAGGACTCTGAGAGCGCAGCAACAGACACTGCGGGAAGGACACGGGTCCACTTACCTGAAATCGCCCCAGAAGGCAAGAGTGCGAGAGCAGTACTGTGGGTGGGACCGCGTCTTCCAAGAAGGCGCGTGGCAGGCCTGGCCTCGGAACCTGGCAATGGGACCCTATCTGGAAATAGGGTCTTTGCAGAAGTGCTCAAGTCAAGGTGAGATTGTTAGGGTGGCCCCGGTCCAGCAAGACTGTTGGGCTGATAAAGGGGAAGTCTGGACACAGGGACACACGTGGTCAAAGTCTGGTGCGAAGGTGGTGGACGTGGCTTCAGGCGTCCCCAAGCCCAGGAATGCCAGGGACGGCCTTCAGGGCTCCAAAGGCCGGGAGGGAATCTACAGAGTTGCCGACACTCGGTCGTGGACTTCGGGCCTCCACATCTGCGGGAGAACAAATTTCTGTTGTTTTAACCCACACGGTTGACCGAGCCTGGTTATGGCCCCCAACCCTGGATGCGGCAAGGCCACGGTCACTGCCTTGGTCCCCATCTCAGAAGCCCCTCCTGGGAGAGAAAGTCCAGAACACATTTTGGTCTGGCCTGATTCACACTGATGGTGATGATAAGCCCTTAACCCAGTGTCTTCATCACGAACACATTCCCAAATGTCTGCTTCACAGAACTGGGGTCACCTTAAGGTCCCACGTGTGCTGGGGGAGGTGGGGTTGCTCTCCAAGAATGAAAAGTCATGGAGAAGCTTCAGAGAAGACCCGTGCTTTGTCACCGGACAAACATATGAATAAACACCTGATGACAGGCCAGCTGTCTCGGTATGGACCAGCCTCCATGCTCACCACTCGTGGTTCCCTGTCGGAGAGGGAACCGTGCACAGGTTAACTTCAGGAGGGAGGGACCCCTGAGACCATGACAGCGGGTGCCACTGGCAAGCAGCTGTGAGTGCGTCCCTGTGCTGGTCCCGCCCCGCCTCCCTCGCAGCTCAGATGTTTTCTGAAGAGACGGACACATCTGGGTCTGTTTTCCCTCTCATCCCTGTCACCCTGCCCGTGGTCGGTAGTGGTGTCCTTGCTGGCCTGCCTCCAGGTGTGGGCAGGGAGCTGCTCTCTGCTCTCCGACGCCGCCGAGAGGCGCAGGCTCGAACGCCGGGAACAGGGTCCGCCGCTGGTACGCCACCCGGGTGCCCTCAGAGGGCCCCACAGAGGGGGTCGCAACCCAGGCCCCCACCAGCCGCTCGGCAGGCCATGTCCCCCCAGCGGCCACCCCTGCAAGGTCTTCTTGTGGCTCACACAGAGAATCCAGACACTGCAGAGACCTGAACGTCAGACAGAGGTTTCCTCATCAGGCTGGAGAAGGAGACCTTCCACCCCAGCCCTTCGTGAGCGGACAGCAGGAGCCCGAGGCCGAGGAACGCACGGGGAGGCTGGGCTCAGGGCTGGGAGCCTGTTGTGTGCACACGCAGGACAGGTGCAGCCCGTAGCACTGGGAAGCGGGCAGGTCCTATGGCGACGGGGATGCCGCTGTCACCGTCAGCAGAGTCTGGAGCCTGTTCAGTCACACAGACCCTGAACCTCAGCTCTTTGTCAGGAAAGTAGAGCCGCACCCGGGCTGGTGGGATGAACCGGGATCCCCGTCCATAGGTTGGAGTCCCGACCCTCAGGACCTCCGAACGTGACCTTATTAGGATGGTGACCGTGGTAAGAAGAGGTCATCAGACGGGGCTCTCGTCCAGGATGACTGAGTCCTTGTGAGCAGGAGACGTCCGGACACAGACACAGACCTGCCCAGAGGCAGGGCGCTAACGGCCGCTGCAAGAAGACGGTGACGCACCTGGGGGATGGGTCCACCAGCCTAGGGACACCATGACTGCAGGATGCCAGACATGGGAAGAGGTAGGTAAGCGTCTTCACCTGGAGCCTCCAGGGAGGACGTGGCCCCCACATCTGGATCTGGGGCTTTGAGCCTGCAGAGCCGTCAGAGAACATTTCTGTCATGTGAAGTCACCCAGCTCTCGGGGTTCCACCCAGCACCCGCGGGAAGTTCCTAGGCCGTCACCTGTACAGGGAGGCGAGCGTGGGCTACAGGCTCTGGGGGACCCTTACCCCGGCCCCACAGTTCCACAACTGAGTGCCCAATGGTGACCAGGGCGATGGGGTCTGTGGGAACCAACAAACGGCACTTTTTCTCAGAACACGTACGGACCCATCCTGGAGAAATTTCTCTAGAACCCCTGAGAGGACGTCAGCTTACTTGGAGTCTGTTAGTATTTGTATTCTAACGCTTTCTTTACTTGAGTGTGGTTACGTTAGCTTCAGGCACACAGCCCAAATTCATGGTCCATGCCGTGCTCACCCCGAGTGTGGCCACCCCCGACCCCCTCCCCACGCTGCTACCGTACCCCCGTCTCTCTTCCCCACGCGGTGACTCGATCACTCCAGGACTAGAAGCCTGGGTCTCCGACACCCCTCCACTCACGCTGCACAAAGAAAACAAAATTACTCATTCACAGGGGCACCCGCACCCCGGCATGTACGGCGGCATTGTCTACGGTGGCCCCGCTGTGGAAGCGGCACAGCGGTCCACAGACTGACGGACGGGCGAAGAAGATGTGGTCCTTCCGTGCAAGGGAGTGTCACTCAGCCAGCGCAAAGGGTGGAGTCCTGCCATCTGGCACAACCTGGAAGGTGCAGGAGGGTGGAATCTGAGCGAGAGACGTCCAAGAAGGCAAACACCGCGTGGTTGTGCTCGTCTCTTTTTAACTCAGAATCACCACTGCAGAAAACAGGTGCGTCTTTATAACTAGTAAAAGGATTTGCTATAGATTAGCACCAACTTGAAATGACAACATTTGACATTTCTTCAGGAATGTGAGTCTTTCAGGACACCGTGAAGTCGGGTTTGGAGCGCACAGGGCAGGCACTCTCCTGCCTGCGCGGGGCAGAGACGGGGAGGCTACAAGCCTTGAAGAACCAAGGAGAGGGCTGCTGGGTCGTGACAGGACTTTGGGCACCTCCTTTCGGGTTGAAGCTGAGCAGTAAGGAATTCACAGGACCCGGTGGGCTATGGAAGTGTCCCCGTGAGGGCCCTAGCTCCGTCCTTCTGACCTCAGCCGGGCTCAGCAGAGGACGCTCAGAGGTCGGAGGTCAGAGGGTCCCAGTATGGACCCATGCTAGTGCCTGGCCCCATGACACAGGGGAGACTGCGTGTCCCTCAGGGATGCCCTCAGCCTGCTACGCCACCCTGCACACCTTTGAGAACTGTTGTCACAGACCCCTTGGTGTGTGATGGGCGTTAAAGGTCCAGGACAGGCGTACAGGCTAAAAACAGTTCACTTCCTGGCCCAGCTTCCATCCTGCCAGCAAATACTCAGTCGGAGAAGGAAGTGGAGCCAGAAATGGCCCCGGGTTACACGCTCTTGTCGGCCCGCACTCCCCACAAACTGACCAAGGCCAGGAGCGCTTCGGGGCCACGGGGAGCAGGAGCCGGAACATGACTGCACCTCCCCCACTGGACGCCTGCTCTGACCCGAGGTGCTGGCACTGGTGAGCCTGTCGGGCGTGTGGACAGCAGGGTCCCCTGGACAGAACCCAGAGGGCTGCACGAGCCCTGCGTGCCGTCTGCCTCCCCGCATCCCGGCGGCCCAGGAAGAAACTTAATTCAATCACCAAGACAGATGGAGCAAAAAACGGGTCCGAAGTTGGGGATTTCCTCTATGCCCAGTTCTGCTTCGTAACCAAGGGAGTAAACATTCCCAGTGTCTTTTCCTAAACCCATCTGGGAAGCAGTGGTGAGAAGGGGGGTGAGGGTCTGGTCGCTTCAGCCACTGGGTGTCCTATAAGAAACACTTGCTTTTCCCAGTGCCATTCAGCGCTAGGGGACAGAGGTTGTTTCCCCAGGAGAGAGACCCTAGCGGCCAAAGCTACGTCCACGTGGCTGAGCCCAGCACAGACCGGAGAAAGAACCGGAGCGAGAGTCTCCCGCCTCACTGTGTTGCCCCCCGGCAGGCAAGGGACCAAAGCACAGTCCACTCGCATCCCCAGGCCGGAGGAGGGGGAAGGCCCCACCGGGCACCCTGTTGGCGGGACTGGTCCATGTGGCGCATCGGGCTATGTGGAAATGGCGACCCGGCACAGGTGTGGTTCCCGTGAGGAGCCCGTGCCCAGCCCAGGTGGCGTGCCCGCCGCAAAGGCGTGGAGGGCCGGGGGCCGCGGCAGGTCTGTGTCTGCGGTGGGGGCCCGGGGAGGGGTCCCCAGCCCCCCACAGTCGTAGCCAGACTCGTCGGAGCGGGTCCTTGGTGCACACACAGCACAGGACAGCATTCCTGTTGCCTGATTAAAGGAATTTTCTTTTGTGAATTAAACCACACTACACAAACCCCAAATTGTCCTGGTCCCAGCCACACATGCAGCCAGCCCCAGAATGCTGGGGGCCACTAGGCCAGGGCCCAGACCACCCGGATTCCAGCAGCTTCTGTGCCTCCGTGGGGCACGCCAGTTCCTGTGTGGGGCGGACGCGTTTCGGCGAATCGTGGGAACAGTAACAAGAAAAGCTCGTTTCCCTGCTGTTTTCCATAATTGCTCTTTCTCAACCCAATATGATTGAAATGGAAAAAGCAAACACATCCATTTTGGTCGGTGTTTTTCTCCTTCCCCTTAATACTCTCCTTTTGTTTAGAGTCAACAAAGGCGGCTGTGGCTTGTGCCCAACGTGGGGGCCGCACGCACCTGGGGTCCAGGCGTGAGGTGGGGGCCAGCAGGAGGCCCGGAGAGCGTGGAGCCCGGTTCCTGTGTCTGCTCCGTCCGAAGCAACACGGGGAGCAACTCCTTTCTCAAAAACACCGTCCTCTCTGGCCGTGCCATTCCCACTTGTGGAGGAAGAAACACCAGCCAGAGACTCCGTGCCTGGCCCTTCCTTCCTCACGGGGCAAGACCCTGACTCCAGGCCTCCAGGTGACCTCAGGGAGGTCAGGAAGGCCAGCCGCAAACACACACCTGAAGGCCTGGGACGGGAAAGGTCTTTCCAACACGGTCTTGTGTCAAAGGGGGCTGACCTCCCCAGGAAGTAGCCTGAGTGACAGGATAGACCTAGAAATGGTATCTCCTCATCTAACACAAGAGTAGTCACACTGGGCGCTCGACGTGGGCCCCACTGGGACAGGACAAGTGTCCTAAATTCACTTAGAGCGTGTCCCAGGGAGGCCGACCCTGGGGTCTGGAAGGATGGTTTGCATTGTTCAGAACAGTTGGGGAGGACAGTGGGCGGGGAGGCTGCTGTGGGGGTGGTGGGGGCCTCCATGAGCAACCCCAGCGGGGCTGTCACCTGCTGAGCCCCAAGGACGGGCTTTCCCCGGCAGGAAAGGTGCACGGTGATGGGAGGGCTCCTGATGAGGTCCTGGCTCAGAGGGAGGCACCGTGTTCTCATGCTTGGGGGACTGGGGATGAGCAATGTTCCAGACGGTCCGTGGGACCCCACTGCCCAGGCTCGGATCAAGAGATACATGGATACAATGGCATTTATCTGTGCACAGACATGACGGTAACTCTGGTGGCTGTGGTTTTCTTTGTTCTCTCTGTCTCTGTCTCTGTCTCTTGTTCTCTTCTCTCTCTGTCACCAAAAGGGCGGGTGTCACGGTTCTTCTAAGACCGCTGTGAGGAGCAGTGGGTGCCGGGCACTATGGGGAGGCAGCAGGATGGTGGCAGCCACACCTCCAGAAAGACAAGGCCAGCCGAGTCACACGCCAGCTGACCACTGTGCCAGCTGCACACAGTTTGTATAGTTCAACAGCATTTACTCCCGAAAACTGTAATTATGAGTGACACTTACAATCTATGGTCACCTATGATCACCGCCAAGTCTGTGCTGCCAGTGGGGGGCCCCTGGGCTGCACATGTCTGTCGGTGCCCAGGAGGTGCTGGGGCCCCCGCAGGAGAGCCAGTCAGTGTGGTCACAGGTCTGGGACGGTCCTCGGAGGCACCAACCATGTGTGGCAAGACTGGGAGGCCAGAGGAACTCAGGGCTGTCTCCCTCCTTCATTGCCGTCACTGGCCGGACTCGACCGCATGCCCTTTGGCACACTCTGGAGGTTTTCAGGCACTGGTGTTTGCAGAATCTCCGCCTGAAAGATTGGGAGCTACTACTGAATTCTGACTCTGCCTGCTGTCCCCTGCCGTCCCTCTGTGGACGCAGCTTCCGGGACTCTGGCATTGACTGTTGGGTGGAGCCAAGCAGAAAATTGCCAGAAGGATGTGCTGAAACGGCAGACAACAGGGGGAGGCTCACACACACACACACACACACACACACACACCCTGTTGACTCGGGACTGGCCGCCTTCTGGGACCTGCAGGTCACAGTGCCCACCAACCCAGGAAGGACTTGAACTGAACCATCTAGAATACACTGACGTGACTGCAAGGGACCACATCTGCAGCAAAAATCCGACAATTATCTCAGAAAGTTACATGCACATATATGAGAGAAAGACCTAACCAACAACAAAACTCTGTTCTCTGAGGAGCTGAAGACCATCCGGGGATGACCCAGGGGCCCGGGTGCTGGCAGTCAAGGGGCAGGGACATGGCTGGCTCTCCTCCAGCCCCATCCAGAGGGGACTTCCTGTTCTGTTCAAGTCAGGAAGAAGCAGCACCTCTTCCACCTCCTGGGCCCCAGCGGCCGCGCCGTCCCCAACCGGGGGCCAGCAGTCAGTGGTCAGACGGACCCCACCTTGTCCCAGGGTAGGGGCCTGTCCTGCCCCTGCTCCTCCAGCTCACGTCTCATCCTTGTCCTTGCGGTGGACACCTGGACCCCTGTGCCATGGTGGAGGGTTGTGGGTGCTTACAGAACGTGGTGAGCCGGCTCTATCTATTTTTCACACATTTCTTGAGATGAGGACGATGGGCTTCATGGTTCCTGCTTCATAGGTTTAAAGAAGATGCAGGTAAGTGAACATTTTGCCCAGCGACCCATTGGCCACCATCAATGGAGACAAGATGACATCTGTAACTCGGCCCGCCATTGAGCTGCCAACACAGAATCCCCAGAATCAAGAATATATGAGCATTGAAGAGAGAAATCTGCTACTACAGCTCAAACTCTAAACAACGGGAGCACTTGTTCAGACGCTAGTCTGAGCGCCGCGGGGGAAAAACTCCCTCACACTCAGGGTCTTGTGTATCCTTGGCCTGCAGGGTCTGCTAAGAAACCCTCACTCCGTTACCCCGGCAGGGTCGGGGCGGGGGTGGCTGTGACCCCACCGGAGAGTTACCCCTCATGAAGGGAAACAACGACCAGTCCAACAAACACGTCTAGATGTTTGCTCAAAAAAAACCCTCCGTTGAACACTACGTGACCCCTTACCAATAGCAATGTAAGAACAATTTGTTTTTACCATCTGGAGACTCTTAGAAGATTTTCTTCAATAAAACACTTATATTTTATGCAGATTTAAAATTTAAAAAGTGACTCTATATACAACAAAATAGCCATGATTTGGGCACCTGAGAGCTGCGAGAGAATGAGGGTGACTCAGGGTGTGGGACATGGGTGACCGACGAGGAGACACACTGAATCGCCTCACCCCCCTTGTCCCTCCATCTGTGTGGTCTTCACACCTGGACCACTGTCCTGGGGCTGCAGACATGAGCCAAGAGGCCCTGGTCTGAAACTACCGACTGCTGTCCTCTCACGCTTGTCCAGGAGGCCAGAGGTCTGGCTGGAGTCAGGTCCCACGTCAGGCTATTCTCTGAGGCCCGGGGAGGCTCCTTCCAGCAGCCTGCTGCACCTGCGGGCTGAGGGCAGCTGACTGGGCTGCGACCCTGACCTCTGCCCGCCGTACCAGAGTCCTCATCTCTCTTCCTAGAGGGAGACCGGTCATGTTGGGATGGGGTCAGGAGGAGCCCATCTTCGCTTGACTTCACCGGCAAAGACCCTGTTCCCAAATCTGATCATGTTCTCAGTCACTGGGGGTCAGTGATCCAGCTTGCCTCTTGGGGACACAACCCCCCTGGACATGCACAGGTCTTGCTGCTGCCGCTGCCCCTCCTGACGGCTTCCGCCACCAGCCCAGAGACTCAGATCTCAAGAGCCTGGCAAGGTGAAGCCTAGGGCTCCCCTGTACAGCTGGTCCCACCGTGCACAGAGCACGCCACAAGAGGAGGCAGAGCCCCTGGCGGCTGAGCGTGTGGGGGCTACAGGCCCTGGACCCCCTCCTGCCCATCACAGGGTCACCAGCAACCCCAAACCCTTCCTCAGCCACTCAGAATGGGAGGGGGATTGGCCCCCAGTGTCACAGACTGTGACTGTCCAGAGTCCCTATCTCCTTGTGGGTCTCTGCCTCTAGCACCCCCGGGTCAAGCAGACCCCCATGAAGAGCTCGGTCCCTCCCCTGCTTTGCATCCAGCCACAAAGCCCCCTGTCAGGGCTTGTGGGGTCAGGTTTTCCAGGAGTCAAGAAGCAGTCCTACCCAGAGCCCTGTGCCTCCTGCCTTCCCGAGGCTTCCCTGGCTCTGTGGCCCCCTCTCGTCCCTCCTGCTTCCTCTCGCCTCGCAGAGCAGCCCCCCACACCCAAAGCCTCACCTCTACCAGAGCATGTGCCCGGGCACATGCCTGCCCGACCCAGCAGTGCAGGGGTTCCCTGCCCGTGGATGGAGAAGTCACACTCCTGCACGGGCTCAAAGACACCCGTGGTAGGAAAACAGTTCAGATACACTTTGGGCATGAGTCTGTCCATGGGTCCACCTGTGTGACCAACACGTGCAGCGTCCTGATGGGAGGACTACAGCAGTCACGCAGGTGGAAGCCAGCCCCAGGTCTTGAACATGAGGTGGGCGAGGAGGAGAGCCAAGCCTCCAGGAGGTAAAGCCTGTTTAAACATTTGCAGTTGTGAAGCATTCCTGTGAGCCGTTTGCTGATGATTCCAATAAAATCATATTCGCCCCAACCACAAATATTTTCCAGTTCAACCTACATTCCATAGAAAACCAAAAGCAAAATTGATGTGGCTGCATGGAAATGGGTAAGTTTGAGGGGAAAGAAAAAATGAACACTTAAATTCATTTTTCCATTTTTAAACCAAAACGTTGCCTGCATATATCCTTGGAAACCTCAGAGGTTTTGCCATGGGTGAGAGTTTCCATTTTTGACGAGTTCCAGCGAACAGGGTAAGCCCCCCCCGCCCCCGAGCCTGGCAGATCCCAGACCCCTCTCTTTGTCCCTCGGAGCCATCCTGCCCATGGCCAGGGTGCCCTCCAGGCTGTGCCATCCCTGCCAGTGCTGGACTTGGAATCAGCACTCGCAGACGTAAAACAGTCCTCATGTAAATAATTTTAGAATTTTCTCTCACTTGAGACCCCCAGGATTTTCTCTATGCCTTTACTAGTTTTCCTGCTGCTATAACAGAGAGAGAGTACACAGCCCCTGCACCATCCACGTGGAGCCCGAGGACCGTGGCACCCAGGCCAGCAATGCCTGGGCCACAGCGCCTGCCACTGGGGCAGTCCATTGCCTGTCCCACCCAGAGAAAGGGGCTTTGTCACCATGAAGAAAGACTGTACTTTCCTCGTACTTTAAAGGAATAGGGCAAAAAGTCAAGTTTACAAAGTTAATAATATTCTGATTCAAATACTTATCAGAATGGTCTTTCACCCAAAAAAAATCCGTTTTGAATGCATTAATGATCTTGTTAAAAATTTTTTAAAACTGCATTTAGTATCTTGGTCTTGCGATTAGGAATTTCAGTGGTTGTGTGACATTTTTATAAGTGGAGAAGACGGTTCTACCGAGAAAGTACAAGAAAGTAGTAATTATTTTTTGTAGCTAAAAATATTTTCCTGCAAAATATGATTGTGGTTTTAAGCCAATGCCATGTTTTTGAGCTTCTCCAGAGACTTTTGAAGATTATTTCATATTCTGAGAGTTTTTAAATCTCTGACTCATACTATAAAAGTAGGTAGGGATAGTCTTTTTTTAATACACAGAATACAATAACAGTAATAATTACAACATTCGCATTCTGATTGAACTAGAAGAATGTGTGGCCACTGAGATAGATCGGTCAGAACCAGCTTCTATCAGGGGTCCATGACACGGTAGACAGTAGCAGCTCCTTAAATCTGAGATCTCCTGCACTCAAAACATTGCCTAATAAATTTGAAAAGCAACCTATGGTTTCTCTTTCATATTTTTATTTATTTACTGATTAGACATTATAAAGAAATGCTATTATCATCATTATTTCATTTTAGGAGGAAAAGCTAATCATCTGAGAAGGAAAAAGTATAGATTCTGAGTAGCAATAATAAATCTTTCACACTGAGTAAATTTCGCATTCCTTTGCTTTATTTTGCCACAAAACAATGAAAATATCATCTGTGTGTTAAGTCAGTGAATGTGAATTTGGGATGTTCACCGTGAGTCTCGGCGCCTTGGTCCGTCTGTTAACGAATAGGAACCGGGCTTGTCCCCGAACATGTCCGAGGCTCATGCTGCCTCCAGGATCAGGTGAAGCTGGACCGTAGAGACGCGTGTTAACCGGACGACGCGGCGGGTCTTCGCGGATCGCGAGCTCCGCCTCCCGCGGCCGCCCTGCACCGGGGCCCTGAGGGCGCGGCGGCCCACGGCCCTCCAGGAAGCTCGGGCTCGGCCGGCTTCACCCCGTCGCTGGTCTTGCGCCTCCGACCCCCGCGGCTTCTGAGAAGGACGCGCCGCCGTGTCGCGCACCGGAGGAGGACTTCGCGCCCGCCGAGCGCCCGCGGGTCCGCAGCTCCGCGCTGGGGGGACGCGCAGGCGGCGCACGCTGGAAAGCAGCCGTGTCCGCGCCGCCGTCTGGCCCAGACGGACGGTGTCGGCGGACGCTCGCGGACGCTCCGGGGTCGGAAGAGAACCTCATCTCGTCGTCCAGTTTGAGGCCCTTGACTCCCGCCGGGGCTTCTCGTCGTGCCCCGGGGGTGGCGACAGGCTCTTCCCGGCAGGTCCTCGCGGGGCTGCTTCCCGGGAGCACGGGCACCTCCCGCCGCCGGGGTCCAGGCCGGCCGCGCCCTCTCCCCGCGCTCCCAGGAGACGCGGCGGCGGCGTGGGACGCGGTGCTCTGGACAGCCGCGTGAGGCACGGTTTCGGGGCGGGCCCGCGTGGTCCATGGGCGGGGAGGCCACGCGCTTCCTCGGCCATGCTCTCCGCATCTAGCGCGTTCCCGTGTCTGGGACAGACTGGGGTGGGGCGGGGCGGCGGGCAGAGGGACGAGTCTCGGGCGGCTCCTCGCTGACCTCGGAGCCCGGGGCAGGGTGTGACCCACACCGGACCCGAGAGGACACGGCGGACTCGGACGCCCCAGCGTGGGGCGCGGCCCGTCCCACCGCGTGTCGCCACGAGCGTTGTCCACTCTGCCAGGTCCCCCGCACGGCAGGGACGACGCCGGGGCGCCGCTGCCGAGCCCACGTGCGTGAGCCTCGGGGACCCGACGGCAGGACGCAGGGACGACCCCTCCCCCGGCCGCCGAGCCTCCGGCCGCCCCCGGCCGCCGCTTCCGGTCACCACTTCCGCTACGTCACTTCCTATCTGTCGGGCTTCCGGCGGCGCTCCCAGCCACTTCCGGCCGGGCACGGCCCGCTGGCGCCGGGGCGGAGCGGACCGCGCGGTCGAGAGCGCGCCGCGGCCCAGCTCGTTCCCGGGGCCGCGAGCAAACCCGGCGCTTGCCCGGCTGCGCCCTGGGCTCCGCGGACACGGCCGACCGCGCAGGACAACAGCCGCCGTCGGCGAGGAGCCGGCCCCGCGGGCGCTGGGTCTGCGGCTGAGCCTCGCCGTCCCCGCAGCCCCGGCCGCGCGAGCCAAGCCGGCGGCTCCTCCCGTGACAGCGGCCGGCGCGCCCGGGGCGGGGGCCGGAGCCACTCGGCTGGAGACCAGCGCGTCGCCGGCGGCGGCGGACAGTGTGGAGGTCAGCGCGGACCGGGAGCCGCGCGGCGGCGGGAGGGCTGGGGAGGCGCGTCCCACGGTCTGCGGCCTCGGAGCCGCGCGGCCGACGTCGGGGGCGTCTCGGGCTCCTCGCGGCCGCTCGGCCCCTCGGCACGCGGCGGGTCACCGCGACCCCCCACGGCCGAGCCACGGGGACGCCCCGGGGCTGCAGGGCACGGGCACCTGGTCCCGTGGACGTGGACGGGCGGCGGCTGGCCTCGTGCCCACCACAGCCCCGCGCCAGCTCCTGCGCGGCGCCTCCTTCGCCTCCAGCGCGGAGAGCACGGACCGGGCCCCGTCCACCCCCGCACTCGGGGCCGCGACATCGCGTCCTGTCGCAGCCGGTCGTCGGGGCTCCTTTACCCGCAGCGCTGGACGCTTCCTTCTCTCTCTGTCTCCCCTTCCTCTCCGTCTGCCTGTCCGTGTCCCCCGCCAGCTGCATGCACAGTCGGTGTGTGGGACGGCGCGAGAAGGTCTGAGCCGGAGACAGACGCCGGCGCTGTTGCCCGGAGAGCACGCGCCCTGCGGCTGTCTCTGCTACTGTGGAAACAAAACAAAACACCCCAAAAAACCCCAAACCCCCAAACACGGCCTAATGAAAACTGTCGAGAAAGAAACAACAGGCCCCAAAGGGAGTCCCTCGTGTGAAGTCCCGCATCGGAGACTTAACACCCAACCGACCTGCGGCTTCAGCCCTCGTGGAATGTCCATCTGCATCGCCTGGTCAGCGCTAGTGAGGCCACAGGCCTGACAGACCTTCCGTCCCTGTAGGAAGGCGTCCCTGCCCGGATCAATCGCTTCCTGCTGCAAACGGTGTTCTCCTGCCTCCCTCCGCCTCTGAGACGGTCGGTGTGTACCGCTCCCGGAGCTCCTTCCCGTTTGCTGGAAGGGGTGCTGCCCGAAACGTGGGTTGTTGAAGAAAGCAGATAAGATGTGCCAGTTCTACGCCATTAATTTTGTTTCTTAACAAATCCAGAAAGCAACTACTCAAGGATTCTGAGTTTATTAACGTTGTATTAAGAAGGGAAGTCACAGTTCAAGAAGCTGCACTGGCTAAGTTTCCTTTTTTATGTTCCATCTTCCACGTGGTGACTGCCCTAGTCTGGGACAACATGTAGACACAGAGAGCAGAGTCTTGAGATTTACCATCGATCAGTCTGAGGTCCAGAAGTCAGGGTCATCGGGAGACTGAGATATGACAGTATGAGAGAGAATCAGTTGTTTACTTGATTTCCCTTTTCTTTACTTTTTTGGCTGCCTCTTTTCTCTCCTGGCCATGTCCTGTGGCAGCTCAAATCCCAGGATCTTTGCAGCAGTGACAACAGGAGAACCCAAAACCCTATGAGAAAACTTGTGTTTCTGCCCTGATGCATTAAACTGGATAGGAGGGCCCAGTAGTCTAAGATTTATTGTTTCTTTTCTTGTCTCCACTGCACCAAGTGGCTGTATGCAGGCACCTCCCAACCCAAGGGGAGACCCTGAGGGCTGTGAGAGCTGGAAGCACTGGCAGAGGACTCACCTCGACAAGGGAAATTCTCAAGTCCATGTCTGAAAAGACACAAATCGTAGGGTGGTCTCCAAAGTACATCAGTGCAGAAAAGACCTGCACACTACAGTGAAGCACTGAACTTTGAGCACCAAACTACGACAGAGACCATCGATCACTTCCTGGACAAACCCCTGAGACATCAGTGTATGGGACACATCCACTCAGCATGGCAAGATCATCAGGTGGTGAGACTGGAATTCTGCCCATGAAACTGAGGCTGTCCCAGCCAAACAGAGCTGATGGCCTATAAAAACAAAACCCACAAAATTTAATATTTTCCAGAACATTTCAACAGGAGACAGAAATTTTAAAATATAACATTACAAAATATCCAGGATAAAACCCAAATGTACTTGACATACAAAGGGTCACAAAATGATAACTGATAATTCAAGGGAAAATACAATCAACAGAGGCTGATACCAAGATGACCAAGATGTTAAAGTTATCTAAGACTTTAAGGCAACTACCTACCTTAACTACAATCCTTGAGATCAGGGTGGATAGTGAAGAGAAAGTGAAGATCTCAATAAAAAAGGGGAAACTATGAACGAAAAAAAAAAAAAAAGAAACAAATTTTGGAACTGATACTTACAGTAGATGAAATGAAACAATTCCCTGGATGTGCTCATGTGTGGAAAGCAGGCAATAGAAAGTTCGTTAATTTGAAGATAGACCCATAGCAATTATCCAATGTGCAATTAATTATAATCCAATTATCCAGAGAGGAAAGACAACTGAAACCGTGACAGAGCTGTAGGACCTGGTGGGACAATATCCCAAGTCTAACACCCACGTGCCCGGATGAGAGTGGAGAGGGTCCAGTGCTCAGAGAGAAATTATTTGAATTAGTGGATTATTTCCATACTGGAGGTCAAACCATGCCCTTGTAAAACCTCCCCAAATACGGTGCAAGACAACATTTTACAGATTCAAAAATTCAGTGATCCACAAACAGGGTAAACTTAAAAAAAAAATGTGTAGACACATCCTACTTATAATGCTAAAATGAGGTTTAAGGAAAATATTTGAAAAGGTGAGAAAAATAAAGTGTTTTCCCTCGGCACAAATGAACAACAGTGTGCCCATTTTAAGAAGTCCATCTGTGACTGTTTCTCTCTTCAGAAGACATTTAAACCAACAAATAAAGTGGAGCAAGGGGCACTGTGGCTCTGGGAAAGGATGTGCAAAACATGAAGTAAAATAAAAATTAGTGGGCAAGTTATCTAAATATTTGGAACCTCAAACAAAAATTGGGTTTGATTTAGAGGCAAATAAGTGCGTTGGTTGCTTCTTTTTTTATCTCCTCTGGCTCATCATCTGTGGTAATGACCAACAAATGAAAACACTGTAAGGTGAGTAGTTACATATAAGCAGGGTTGGCTGAACACATCGCCTGTTCTACTTCTGAAAGCCAGGGGCCCTTGGAAGCTTATTCAAAAGGCATTAAAACATCAATTGCTTCAGGCTCCAGCTTACTCGGTAAAAATGGCATTTCTCAGTAGAGGTTCTCCTGTCAGCATCCTGCAATGACATTAAGGCCTTATATGTGGCAATGTGGATAATCTGCATATCCTGCATAGGGCCTCCTACCACACAGGGTGTCCTACATACCAACAGCCTCGTTTCATAGGAACCACAAACAGTGATGGTGAAATTGCAAGGGATTTAGAATCCGGTGGCTCACTCAGTTAGGTGACAGCCTTCGGCTCAGGTCATGATCCTGGAGTCTCAGGATCGAGTCCCACATCAGGCTCCCTGCTCAGCAGGGAGTCTACTTCTCCCTCTGACCCTCCCCCCTTCTCATGCTCTCTCTCTCTCTCATTCTCTCTGTTAAAAAAAAAAAAATAGAATCTGACTGTGAACATATCCCATATGTGCCCAGAGTAGAGCTCTTGACTGCATGAAACAAACTTCCTTTTGTAATCAGAGGCATTTTCTTAACACATATTTATGCCGTTGAAACTCCAGTTTCCAAATTCCCCACAGTTATCACAAAAGGAAAAAGCACTCTAAAGACAAAGTATGCAGGGAAATTGAAAGAGAACTTGGATGAGAACCTTCCATGCTGACACATGGGGACAGTGGGGCTTCACTGGTTCTCCAGGCATAGCAGCTCCCTTCAGTCTAGACCATTAGCTACAGGTGTGGGAGTGTCTGCAGATCTGTCCATGCAGGGCCCCTTACCACCCCAGGTTGTGTTTGAGGAGGGCATTGTTTGACTTCTAGACATGTGAATCCGAAGGAAGTGATGCAGATTACAGCAAAGGTTTACTTTCATCTGAAGAAGAGTGAGCAGGTAATGTGTGATCTGCTGAATATGGGCTGAGAAGGAAGAGAAAATGATTTTTATTAGAATACAGTTCTTTTTAAAAATTATTTTAATTTTTCATTTTTTCAGTGTAACAGTATTCATTATTTTTGCACCACACCCAGTGCTCCATGCAATCCGTGCCCTCTCCAATACCCACCACCTGGATCCCCCAACCTCCCACCCCCCGCCCCTTCAAAACCCTCAGGTTGTTTTTCAGAGCCCATAGTCTCTCATGGTTCACCTTCCCTTCCAATTTCCCTCAACTCCCTTCTCCTCTCCATCTCCCCATGTCCTCCATGCTATTTGTTATGCTCCACAAATAAGTGAAACCATATGATAATTGACTCTCTCTGCTTGACTTATTTCGCTCAGCATAATCTCTTCCAGTCCCATCCATGTTGATACAAAAGTTGGGTGTTCATCCTTTCTGATGGAGGCATAATACTCCATAGTGTATATGGACCACATCTTCCTTATCCATTCGTCCGTTGAAGGGCATCTTGGTTCTTTCCACAGTTTGGCGACCGTGGCCATTGCTGCTATAAACATTGGGGTACAGATGGCCCTTCTTTTCACTACGTCTGTATCTTTGGGGTAAATACCCAGTAGTGCAATGGCAGGGTCATAGGGAAGCTCTATTTTTAATTTCTTGAGGAATCTCCACACTGTTCTCCAAAGAGGCTGCACCAACTTGCATTCCCACCAACAGTGTAAGAGGGTTCCCCTTTCTCCACATCCCCTCCAACACATGTTGTTTCCTGTCTTGCTAATTTTGGCCATTCTAACTGGTGTAAGGTGGTATCTCAATGTGGTTTTAATTTGAATCTCCCTGATGGCTAGTGATGATGAACTTTTTTTCATGTGTCTGATAACCATTTGTATGTCTTCATTGGAGAAGTGTCTGTTCATATCTTCTGCCCATTTTTTTATATGATTGTCTGTTTTGTGTCTGTTGAGTTTGAGGAGTTCTTTATAGATCCTGGATATCAACCTTTTGTCTGTATTGTCATTTGCAAATATCTTCTCCCATTCCGTGGGTTGCCTCTTTGTTTTTTTAACTGTTTCCTTTGCTGTGCAGAAGCTTTTGATCTTGATGAAGTCCCAAAATTTCATCTTCACTTCTGTTGTATGACCTGATCACATCAGACTGAAAACTCTGTGTTCCTAGCTGTGGAGAGCGAGAACATATAGTTATAACTACTTGTGCTATTTTAATGGTATTTTAACCATAAAAATTGCAACTGGGTATACTCATGAATTTTAAATGTTTTTATCCTTATATTTTTCCTATGTAATTCTTACTAATGAGAGCATCTGAATAAGGACTTTGTGATTGCTATTTAATAGGAAAAACTAAGGGTTTCAGGTTTTTTTATTTTGAGGAAGGCGAGAATTACTGCCGACTCTGATCTTCAGTGTGGCTCGGCTTCTCCCTACCACGGAGGCCAGGATGACATGGTCCCTGCTCAACGTTTTGCATCACACTGCTGGAAATAAACACAAAAAGCCCTATTTTGAAGTGTTTATGTATTGCTATGTTTATTTTAGAAACTGAAATTTATGCCAGTCAGTTATTAAAGAACACTCACGTTGCTAATTTTTCTCTTTTACCACAGCCCACAACCAGTATACGTACAATTTCCCAGCCCCCAATACCAGCCCCCTGCGATGCAGGACAGTGTGGGATGAGGTTTATGTGACTCCTGGCACTTGGTTTTCTAACTCAGTGTAAATATATTTCACACATTTTACTTCTGTTATTCATTTTTAAATTCTGAGAAGTCACCAGAGCCTTGTAATCCCTGTCTACATTAAATAAAAGACAAGTTTTTTAGTATGCAAATATCTTAAACTTCTAAACCTATAAAGATATCGCAAAATAACTAGTCTGATATATTTGGTAGATGTCAATTGTGACTTTGTTAACAGTTTATTATGAAAGAAATCAGAAGATTTTTATCTTTGTGGGGTTACAGATACATGTGAACCTGTATGTTTTCGGTTCTCACACCCAATGCTGATCTATCTGACTTTCTTTTTTTTAAGATTTTTATTTATTTGACAGACAGCACGCACAAGTAGGGGGAGCAGCAGAGGGAGAGAGAGAATCAGACTTCCTGCTGAGCAGGGAGCCTGATGCAGGGTTCGATCCCAGGATGCTGAGACCATGACCTGGGCCGAAAGCAGACCCTTTACCGACTGAGCCACCCAAGCACCCTGTCTGCATTTTTAAAGGCAAAACAGAGTCTCAGTAGAGAAAATGATGGGTAAAATCATGAAAAATATGTAGAATGCAAAATAATGCTGTTATTTGTGAATTAAAAAACCCATATTTAAGTGTTCATAATAATTTGCTTTGTTAAATCTCTTCACACAGTAATTAACCTGGTGTCTTGAACCCATTTGAAATGTTTCTTCTGTATAAATTGGGGAAATACTTAAAGAAAAGCAGAGTGGATCACTCAACTGTGAGGATTTCAAGCAGGGATAGAGGCCATCAGAGAATCTCCTGGTGTAGAATTACAAAAATTGTAGTTTATTCCATAGGCCAGAATTATTCTACACGATTATGAGAATAAGAACTAACTTACAAATATGCTTCTGATGAGGTCAGTAGTAAAAGATGCATATAGCTGGTGAGAGGGGCCTGACGGCATTTACACACTGGCCATGCTCTCGTCCCTGGGATGCTGCCCAATCACCGCCATGCCTGTTCTCGTGGGGAGACCCTGGCCTTGCAGGGTCTCAGGAAGCATTCTGTGAAAGTGGGATACAGTGTGGCCTCTACAACTCAGACTCTGATTGTTCTGAGCTCTGACACAGGCTCCTGCAGATGGTGTGGGAATGGCTTTAATTCGCAAAAGGCTTGCATTTTGGACTCACACAGTTAATCCCAGAGTAAAGCTGAGCACAGTGTACGTCACAAAGGCTGCAAAGGGACAGAAGAGGAGCCAGACTGGATGGACATTTTCCCAGAAGGGAGAAGGGAGAGTGCAGGGAGGGGAGGCGCAGACCGGGGGAGTCCCGAGCAACAGCCCTGTTCCCTCTGTCCTGCCCCCAACACTGCAAATATTTGAGTCCTTATTTGGAGGAGGATGATAGGAACTGTTTAGGTTAGACGGGGACCTGTCCTTCTCTCTCTTGGTGAAGTGCCAGGAAGAAGCGAGCCTTGAGTAGGCAGCTCTGCCCCCTGGTGCAGTGGCCACAGAACGAAGTGGCAACAAGGTGGCATAGCTGGGGACCCACAGCCCCACACTCCCCCTCTCCCCTGCCCCCCAAGGGGTGAAGAGTGGGGGAGAGGTGGTGTGCTGCAAGGCACAGGAGTCCACGTGACCTGGGTGGCCTGTGCCTGCAGCGGCACCAGGTACATTTCGCAGCTTTGGCAGAAGTGGAGGCTGATGACCAAAGGCCAGACAGAGTGAGTGTCTCTCAGCGGCCTCAGGGGATCCCCAGGAGAGCAGCAGACCAGACATGTCTTCCCACTGAAAACACGGGAGACATGCAGACACCATGCTGGGAGGAAGTCAGGAGCCAAGGCTCTGAATCAGCTCGTCTCAAACGGAAATGACTCACAGTCCAAGGACTGGGCAGTTCTCACTTGGCAGTGAGTAGGTGAGATTTTCTGCCACAGGAGGTATTGTGACTCAACTGAAAATAGGACTCAAGTTTAAAAGAAAATAAGGTTGAAGTTTTATGATGCGAACCTGAGGTTGTAGCTCCTGAGAATCAAGCACCGTTGATGTCCTGGGGCGGTCGCCACGTCTCACACTTAACAAGGGCTTATTTAACGCATGGGGATTATTATTATATAATAATAATATTATTATTCAACCAGCAGGGGATTAGGTACTGTCCAGGAGTCTCCTCACTGGTACCCTGGAAATCCTAACACCTGTCCTGAGTCTCCCCATCCCGACCGGGACGTTAGCCACACGTTCTGGAAGAGCACTGCCTCTGACTCAGGAAGTGCTCAGCGGGACCTCGGGCACACTGCTCTGGAGGCTAGAGGTGCTCTACGTGTAGAGGCCTGGAGCATCTGAAAAATGTGCCCAGTGAGGATCTGAATTGTCAGTTTGATTGGCGTTTCCTGCAATGAAATTTAAATAGCCACACATGATGAGTGGCCACCATATTGGACAGTTTGGCAGAGGGTCCAGGCTTAGCATGTAGCAACTCCAGGGGAGCTTTCTAGACAGTCTTCCTCAGCCCCACCCTTTAGACATGGCTCCAAGGGCAGCCCTATTCCCATCTTTCCTTCGGTATCGTCTCGTGTTCTTCTCATCATCATCCATCACATCCGTCCAATGTAAAGGATGGTGGATTCATTCCCTGGTTCATTCCCCACGTCTGCACTACAGTTCCTGCCAGTCTGGTCCCAGGGGGAAGGCTGGGGGGCCAGAAAGGGTACTGATCTGGACCTGAGCTGTGTGGTACAGACGTCTCTGAGTCAGGGCTGAGCTCCAAGGCACTTGGCATCCACAGAGGACAGGCTAGACACTGATAAGGGAATGGCAGTGAAGGGAATGGTGATGTCCCCTCTCTTTCATCCTGGAAGACCTGTCTCCCTTCCGAACTGCTTAGTCTCACTTAAGCATAACTCTCAACACAGCCGTGCAGGCTGTGCACTTAATCCCCTTCTACTGACCCCGTCCTGCAGCTGGGAGGCACAGTGTCGTCCCCTTTGTGTTTTTCCTGTCTGCCCACCATATCCACCAACTTCCTCACCCATCCTGTATCGTTGTTCATTCACTAGGGACTCATGAACAACCCAGTGGTGGTTGGGTGGTAGAGACACAGTGACGTGGCCCCCAACCTCCTATTGCTCTGCATCTAGTTATGGAAACAGAAGCCCATCAAATACTCACTTGCCGTGCGAGAGAGGACAGATGCCTCTTGTTAGCCATTTATCTCTGCCTGTTAACCCAGGGACTTCAAACACCACATGATCCATGTGCCGTGTTTCTCTTGTGAGTACAGAGGGGGTGGAAGGCGATTGCAATGCAAAGCATGTCCACCAGACACCCGGGTGGGCTTCCTCTGTTGGAAGAACATTCTTACAGACACAGTTACTTCTGAGTGCAGGTCTCACAGAACCCTCATTGTGTCTGGGGAACATTGTGTCTGGGTGGAAGTGTCTCTGGCAGTCCACGGTGGCCATGTCACCAGTTTTGTCCAAGAGACGCACTCTGACATCCCTAAGAGGAGAGGCTCAGGTGTCAGGTCCATTTCAGTCCTTTGTCAAACAAACCTGGTGCTGAAACATCCACCTTGTGAGCAGAGGTGACAGCATGTCCTCATAACTGGCTTGGGTGATGGCGGCTGCCATGGTAACCTCTCAGTGTAAAAGAAAAACAGTGGATGACAATATATTAGAAGTTCTGTGAAGGATGCTGCCATGTTGCTGGTAGCTTTTCTTAATACAGTGACTTGGCATCCTAACCCATCCCTAGTGTGGTCCCTCCGGCCCCAGGGCCTCCACATCCTGCCCGTAGCCATCAGGCAGGTGAAGAGAGGTGGGGGGAATACTGACCTGCTTCTGAAGAGCTTGGTCTACCAGATAAAGTTTAAACTCCAAGCTGAAAATGCAAGGTCTTCCACGACAAAGGGACTTCTCATGGGATCTGTCCAAGCTACCCTTCTTCACACACACTGAATTTCTGTCACCCACACATGCAAGTCCTCTCTGAGTCCTCCCTCTGCTGATGCTGCCATCCTTCCAACTGGCCTCCACCCCAAAATGTCTCCACTCCTATTTTAAAGAATCAAATTGAAGGCCAGTATCTGTTGAATCTTTACCCTTCAATAAAAGTCATTCTTTCAGAGGCAAGCAGACACGTTTCTTATGATAATTCATACCAACTGTTGTAAATCAGAATTCAAAATTCAACTATTTCCAGGTTAAAAAACAAGGATAAACATTGTTCTTGAGATCATTACGCAGCTTTACAAATTCTGCAAATAAACTGTAAATATCTACTTTTTTGGTCTTAGACCAAATATATTAAATTCATTCACTGACTCCTTCTAATGTCAAAGTTGGAACTCTGTTAATGTAACCAATATTCCTTGTCTTGGAATTGATACTACTTAACGATTGCAGTTTTGTATAAGATACAGCTTCATAATTCAATTAAGGGACTTGGATCCCATGTTGTGTCAGTAAAAAGTCTGTGTGGCATTATTTTCTAGGTTCATGAAGTTACAGGTGTGGGTTTCTCCAGATAAATACCTTTTGTTTGTTTTTATAACTAACATTTCAGGCATTTTTCTAAATAAGATAACTAAGTTTTTTTTATTATTATTATTTCTTTTCAGCATAACAGTATTCATTGGTTTTTGCACCACACCCAGTGCTCCATGCAATCCGTGCCCTCCCTAATACCCACCACCTTGTTCCCCAACCTCCCACCCCCCGCCCCTTCAAGACCCTCAGGTTGTTTTTCAGAGTCCATAGTCTCTCATGGCTCACCTCCCCTTCCAAATTCCCTCAACTCCCTTCTCCTCTCCATCTCCCCATGTCCTCCATGTTATTTGTCATGCTCCGCAAATAAGTGAAACCATATTCCTCAAGAAATTAAAAATAGAGCTTCCCTATGACCCTGCCATTGCGCTACTGGGTATTTACCCCAAAGATACAGATGTAGTGAAAAGAAGGGCCATCTGTACCCCAATATTTATAGCAGCAATGGCCACAGTCATCAAACTGTGGAAAGAACCAAGATGCCCTTCAATGGACGAATGGATAAGGAAGGTGTGGTCCATATACACTATGGAGTATTATGCCTCCATCAGAAAGGATGAACACCCAACTTTTGTAGCAACATGGACGGGACTGGAGGAGATTATGCTGAGTGAAATAAGTCAAGAAGATAACTAAGTTTTGTTCCATTTATAAATTTCATTTAAAAAGTCCTGCTCTTATTGTTTTATAAGTTCTTCTCTTTTGTCAAAAGTTAAATATCCCTTTCTTTCTTCTCTCTCTCTTCCTCCCTCCTTTCCTTTTTTCCTTCCTTCCTTCCTTCCTTCCTTCCTTCCTTCCTTCTTTCCCTTTCTCTCTATTTTTAAAGGTTGCTGAATTAAATCATTAAAAAAAGAAAAACAAAAACCCTCCTACCTATCTGTGAGTGAGCATCAAACTCTCCTTATATTTGGTCTCCAAACCCTGCAGCCTGTTGGAGCTTAGCCTCTCATGCCTTTGGGAGCAGTCTGCCCTGCCCTGCCCAGCTCACAGCCCTGCCCTGCCCACCTGTCCAGGTTCCATCCCTCACAGACCACCAGCTGTAGTTCCCCTGACTGCAATCTCAGCCACTCCTCATTTCCAGTTGCCCATAAAACAGGAAGAAGCTGCCATTATCACCCACAAGATGCTCACAACCACCAGGGAGTGTTTGATCCATGGCCACTGCTGGAGCAGACGGTGTTTGTGCACTGGGTCACACCCGTCCCTCTCCTC
The DNA here is from genome assembly GCF_010015895.1 of Lontra canadensis. Taxonomy (NCBI): domain Eukaryota; kingdom Metazoa; phylum Chordata; class Mammalia; order Carnivora; family Mustelidae; genus Lontra; species Lontra canadensis. Next base: position 6,753,523 of record NW_022631091.1, read on the forward strand.
ACCAGGGCGTTATCTCCAGCAACAGTGACTAGGCCAGCTGTTTCAAAGACCAGCCCAGAGCCACTGTAGTGAGTCCATGTCTGTATGAAGAATGTCCTATCCCCTTGGCAAACATTCAGTAATACTAATATTAAGTTACATTAATTGCAATATTAATCAATAATGATTGATAAAGCATGCATTAGGTACCTAGGGTTGAGCTATGAAGTGCTGAGAGGACAGTTCATAGCCAGCACATCTTCAAAGAGCTCACACCCTAATCGTGTATGTGGGGAGGCAGTGATAATCAATGTATCAGTCTGGGAAAACAGTATTCCCAGCCGAGGGGACAGAGGGGACAGCAGCAGCCAAGGTTGGGCAGTGGAGATGTGTGGCACACCTTTCTCAGAGTCCCATAAGAAGGAGAGCTCTGTAATGATGGCAGGGCATGGCTTCTCTAGTGAGAAATGAGGTAAAAGAAGCAACCTCTGGCCAGGGTGAGGAGTATGGGTTTGAGTCAGATTGTGGGAAAAAGTCACTTGAACTTTTAAAATGAGAGACGATGTGCCTAGTTTGGGCTTTCTGGAGACCTGTGGCTGCTGTGCGGGCGCTGACTGCAGGCAGTCAAAGCAGCACAGATGTGAGGAGCTGTGAGAGTCAGCTGGGTCAGAGATGACGGCAACTGGACAGGACACCCCTTTTCAGGGGTGAAATGGGATGCCTAGTTTGGAAGTGAGCCAACGAACACTGAGTTGGTTATGAGATCTGTGGTTATCAAGAAGACAGGGCATTAAAGAATTAAACTTGATGTTTTGGTGTGTTATCAGAAGAATTCTGTAGTTATTTATGGATGTGATGAAGACTAGGGACAGGGCAAGGTTGGGATGGACGTCCAAGGCCTCTGTTAGAAATGGAGTGTTTGTATTCTTTACTGAACATGCACATGGAGCAAAGGGCAGCAGATAACCCAGAAGACAGCAGCATCCAGGTGGTGTCCAATGAGCATTCTCGGTCAGACACACAGCAAGTGAGTGTGGAGGAGAACACAGCACCAAGGACTGAACACGATTGGCTCCCATGGTTAGAGGTGAGGACACACAGCATAAATCAAGAAGAAGGGATAGCAAAGACTGAGAAGGTAGGAAGAAGATCAGGGAGATAGGAATTTTTTAAACAAAGGGGCTTAACTGGCTGTGTCAAATCCTTCAGAGAAGTTGTGTGAGATGAGTACTGAGAACTGACTAATAAGGTTGAAAAAGTTAAGGACATTGAGGATCTCACAAGATTTATCTGTTTTTTTATGATTTATTTATTTATTTGAGAAAGAGAAAGACACAGAGTGAGAGAGCATAGAGGGAGAGAAAGAGCAAGAGAATCTTAATCTGACTCCCTGCTGAGTGCAGAGTGCTGCACGGGTGTCAATCTCATGACCCTGAGATCATGACCTGAGCCAAAACCAAGAGTCAGATGCTTAACCCCCTGAGCCATCCAGGTGCTCCAAGATTTATTTCAATGACATGAAAGGAACCATGGCAAATGGGAGACACTGAAGAGAAGTTAAAGGACAAGCTTTTGGAGATAGTGATAGACACGTATTTGAACAAAAATATATGTCCATACCTTTAATATCCAACATATGAGACTTGAAAGAATGTATAGTCAGTTCTAATTTTCATTGCAGTATCTTCCAGAAACTCTAGAGCATGGGCAACTATTCTGCTCCATAGAATGATGATACATTTGGGGCCTTGTCCTCAATAGAAACTCAAGTAAATCTTGCATAATAACACAATATGACTACAGTGACAAATTACTATGAGTTATAACACCAGAAAGCTGATAAATGGCATCATACTTCATGTCTTCATTAAATATTAGTTGCTAATACATAAAATGAAAAGGTAAGTCTACTCCACCACATATCAATAATAACCTTGGTTATGGGTGCCCCTTTGAATCAGTATTTTTGTATCCTTTGGATAAATACCTAGTAGTGCAATTCTGGGTTATACAGTAGTTTTGTCCACAATAGCCAAAATATGGAAAGAGCCCAGATGTCCATCAACAGATGAATAAATAAAGAAGATGTGGTATATATATGCAACAGAATACTATGCAGCCATCAAAAGAATGAAATCTTGCCCTTTGCAACAATGTGGATGGAACTAGAAGGTATTAATGCTAAGTGAAATAAGTCAAAGAAAGAAAGACACATATACAATTTCACTCATGTGTGGAATTAAAGAAAGAAAACAGAAGATTATAGGGGAAGGGAGGGAAAAATAAAATAAGATAAAAGCAGAGAGGGAAAAAAACCTGAGACTTAACTATAGGAGACAGACTGAAGGCTGCTGGAGGGGAGGTGGGTGGGAGGATGGGGTGACTGGGTGATGGGCATTAAGGAGTACACTTGATGTAATGAGCACCAGGTTTTATATGCAACTGATGAGTCACTAAATTCTACCCCTGAAACTAATAATACATTGTACATTAACTACATTGAATTTAAATTTAAAAATTAAAAAATACATGCAACCTAACAAAACACAAGAATAACCTTGGTTAAATTAGCTTAACTTATTAGCCAAAATGTACATTTAAAGTAATTATAATTTATCCTTGTTTTATTTTTTGAGAACTTCTTTGTAAATTCCTGGACTTTGTAAGCTTTGTAAGCCCAGGAATACATAGATACCTTAATAAATATCCCTTTATCCGGAAGTTAACTATTGTGCCAATGATCACAGAGTGATGCTTACAGATAGTATTTAATTTAAAAACAAGTGACATCTCAACCAACCATGACAGCATTTTACAGGTTTAAGGAATTCTTCAATACCTTCTGTTGTAAAGGTTTGTAAAAATAGTTCAGTTGTTGTTCTTTCCTTCTCTCATCTTTCAAGAAAATTCAAGATGCCTTATTTAAAAGAGCAAGAATTACATAGGGCAGAGAGTGAGATGGAGGGGCAGTCACATTTGTCTTTCCTAGACCTGTCTGTGCTCACAGGGCACTCAGGAACCTGAGGATAGTTTTGACAGTGGCTGGGAAGCCAGAGACTTCTTCCCTGTTCTGTCCTCTTCTACCATCTCTTCGGGCCACCTACTGGGATACAGGTGACATGGTCACAATTCTGGAAAGCCTCAGACCCAGTGAGGCCAGGGTTAATTTCCAGGTGTATGAGGAAGCTGGGGAAATCCGAGGTGGGAATTTTAAATCACAGCCCATGTGTGGAAGTGAAGTGAGGAAATGAAAGGACTTTGTCCACCAGAGAGAAACACCCGCCACCCAGTAAAGTCAGGGATTGGTATCAAAGACGATCTAAACAGAATGTGAGTAGTAGTTCAGGTCATGGCTGTGGCTGGAGATTGAACCCATCCACTGAAGGATGGAGGCCAGTCACTAGATGTACAGAGCAGAATTCAGTTACCTCCCTGTCTATACAGGTAGACAGCAAGTAAAATCCCAACATTTCAGCCAAGGATTAATTAGGTGCCAGACTCCAGAGAAACTGGCAACATAGTACTGGAGAGAAATAAATCATAATCAGATGCTATGCAATGTAGGCACAAATTAGCACCAAATGTACAACAAGATTAAATTACCCCATGGAGTTGATGGGACCCTTGTTTTGGGCAGGAAAGACTCAGAAATTAGTAGGGCTCAGATATCAGACAACAGACACCATAAAAGCCACCATGGAGTGTGTTAAGTGGCTCGTATGATTATGTAGGATAATCTTGCTACATGACATAGTGATGGAAAACCTTACTGCTAAGGGTTTGCTCATACCATGTTACATGCCCTCCATTTCAGCAGTCAAAAGTCAAACCACGGGCAATGTTTTTTGGTTGTTCCTGTATGGTCAGTCACATACAATGGACATTCTGTTTCTAATAAAATGTCATTCTTCTTGTAATGCTTCAACATGGCATTAATGTCTAAATTTCTAAAAATGAAGCCATGAATCAGTGCAGTATTATTTTTTTCCTACAAAATAAGTTTCCCAAACTGTCCTGTGCCTAGTGTTCTTCCATCACATTTTCTTTCTGATCATTGAAAGCACTGCTTCTTTAATTTAAGTAGGAGCCTCCTCCCAGCTATAGATACATTTCTCCAGCTTATACTTTGAGATAAAAATCTGCATTCAATGAAATGGAAAGATTGTGATGTCTTGATAAACCAATATGCCTGTGTAATCGCCACCCCAGTGAAGATCTAGAACCTGCCAGTCATGCCAGGAATTCCCTATTCCCGTCTTCCATGGTCATCTCCTCTTCTGCTTTCCATCACTGTAGACGATATATCCTTGCTTCTGAACTTCATACATAGGGAAGCAGCCAGTACGAACGCTTCTATGTCTGCCTTCTTCCACATCGGTGTTTTAGAGATTCAAACAGGTCTGTAGGTGAATCAGTTCATTCGTGTTGCTGAGTCATGTTTCATCATGTGAAGATACCACCATTTGCTCCTCCATCCCACTGACGTTTGAGTTGTTTCTGGTTTGGATTATTATGAAAACTATCATGTAAGTTATTTTATGGGTGGATATCTGTATTTCATCTGGGTAAAAACATAAGAGTAATATTTCTGTCAGTTTTCCAAAGTGGTTCAACTACTTCATACCTCTGGCAGCAACGTAGAAAAATTCTGGTTGCCCCACAACTTTGCTAACATTTGGTAGAACCGGTTTTAAATTTTAGCCATTCTGAGGTTAGTGAAATTGTATCTCATTGTGGTTTTAACTGAAATTTCCCTGATGATTAATACTGTTTCCAAGTGTGTATCAGCAATCTTTGTATCTTCCTTTGAGGAGTGTCCAAAGCTACTGCCCATTTTAATAGAATTGTTGTCTTTTTATTATTTATTTGTGGAAGCTCGTTGTATGTTCTAAATATGAACCCTTTGTTAGCTATATGCCTTGTGAACATTTTTTCCCAGTCTGTCACTTGCTTGTCATTTTCTTAAATATGTCATTTAATGCACAGAAATATTTTTTGTTTTTGTTTTTTGATGAAGGCCAATTTATCCACTTTTCCTTTTACGTGTAGAACTTTTTGTGTCTACTTTAAAGAACCTTCCCAATTTAAATGATGAAAAGATATTTTTGTGTTTCTTCTGGAAACTTAATAGTTTTAGTTTTTATAACTCATCTTGAATTCATGTTTGTAGGGTTCTAAGAAAGGGGTTGTAGTTAAATTTTCTCCATATTGTCCAGATGGTCCAACACAATTATAGAAAAGGGCCTTTTCTCTGTAACCTACTTCAGTTGTCATTGTCTCAAATGTAACAACCTTGTAGCAAGTCCCGAAATCACCTAGTGTGTCTCTTCCAACATCTTTCTTTTTGAAGTTTGCTTTGCTTATTTTATCTCATCAAATTTCTAAATAAATTTGAAAATCAGCTCAATAATTTCTGTAAAAGACTTTATTAGGGTTTGACTGAGTTGCATTAAATCTATGGATCAGTTTGTGGACAACTGAGATCTTAAGAAAATTGAGGCTTAAAATCCATGGTCATGGTACAATTGACCATTTATTTAGTTCTCTTCAAATTTCTCTCAATAATATTTTTAAATTCTCAACATAAGGAATTTGCATATGCTTCATAAAACTTATATTTAGTTATTCATGTTTTATGCTATTGTAAGTGGAATTAATTTACTTAATACTATAATAGTTTCACTGTTAATATACAAAAATAAAATTTTATCTTGCTACCTAGTGGCTGTTTTATTCCAGAAAGGTGTTTTATTGAATTTTTTTCTATATATACTGTGTTATCTTCTTCAAATAAACAGAATTTTTCTTCTTCCTTTATCATGTTTGTGCTTTTATTTTCTTCACTGCCTTACTGTAATAGAAAGAGTTTTTAGAATAACACTGCATAAAAATGGTGGGAAAAGATATCCCTGTCTTCTGGATCTCATGAGGAAACATCCAATATTTCATAATTACAAGGGGTGGTATATATAACGCATTCATTGCAAAAGTTGCATAATGAGAACTGGAGGTTTCTCATGATTCTCTACAACAGATTGAGATTGTTTTCCCATATTTCAAGTGTGTGCTTGCTGAGATTTTTTTAAAGAAATTATTTATGAATGATGAAATTTTTTAAGTGTCTTTTGGCACACAATCATATGCATTTTACTCCTTTAATCACTGCTATGGTACATTACATTGATAAATAATCAATGTTATATAGACCTTCACATTTATCACTTATAAATAATGTATATCATTAAATGTATTAGTTAACAATAGCTTGGTGTCAGAAGGGGCTGCTGGAACTGTTAAACTCTTGATTGTGTTGGTGATAATACCCCAGGGAGCATTCACTATTTGCCAAAACATAGAATGATACACCAAAGAGTCCATTTTGCTGTACATAAATTATTCCTTAACAATAACAATAATAAATAATATAAAATTATAGGATTTCCATAGATGCCTTTAATCTCATTGAGGAGGTTTTTTTTTATTATCATAAATGGACTGAAACTTTAAGAATTGGTAAATACAATGTCTGGAGGGAAAGATGCATGGATCAAATTAATGGCAGATTAGACAATGAAATTAAAAAAACATGAAATGAACTTGAATTGAAGTTTAACATAATTGGAGTCATCGAAAGAGGAGACAGTGTGAGGACAGAAAAATATTTAAGTGAATAATGTCTGAAAATTTTCCCAGTTTGACGAAAACTGTATATCCACAGATCCAAGAAGTGCAACAAATCCCAAGCACAAAAAAATGAAGAAAATTACACCAATGCACATAATAATTAATTTCTCAAGCTCACTGAAAAAAGAGAAAGTCTCAAGACCAGCTAGTGAGTGTACAGAAGAATGAAGACCAGGATGGCGACAGAAGCTCATCAGAAACAGTACTTGAAAAATAGTAGTGGAAAATCTCCCAAATTTGATTAAAAGCACTAATCTACACATCCAAGAAGTTAAACAAATTCCATTAAAAAAGAAAGATCCCAAATAAATAATCTAAAATTCCACTTTAAGACACTAGAAAGGAGCGAACTAAACCGAAAGCAAGCAACGAATGATTTAGAAGAATAAACATCAATCTTTTACAAACTCTACCAAAAAATAAAAGACGTCTCATCCTATGAGAATAGGATTACCCAAATCCCAGATGAGACAAGGGTACCACAAAAAAATAAATCTATAAGCCACTAACTCTTGTGAACATGAAACCCCTAACAAAATACTACAAAATCAAACCCAGCATTATGAAAAAAAAAAAAAAAAAGGTTAAATATCCATCATCCATGATAAATATCCATCATCCATGATAAAGGTTAAATATCCATCATCCATGATAAAGGAACACAAGGTAGACTTAAAATCTGAAAATATATTAATACAATTCACAATATTAATAGGATAAAGGAATAAAATCACATAATTATCTCAACACATGCAGAAAAGTACTTAATGAAATGTTATACCTCTTCACGATAAAAGCACTCAGCAAACTAGGACTAGATAGGAACTTTCTCAGCCTGATAAAGGGTATCTACTAAAAACCCACAGCTTGCATCACATTTGATGATGAAAAGCTGTGCTTTGCTTCTTAGATCAGAAACAAAGATGTCCACTTTCCCACTTCAGTTCAACTTTTTACTAGAGATTATAGCCAGAACAATTAGGCATCAAAAAATTAAGGCTTTCAGTTTGGAAGAGAAAAAAGTAAAACTATCTTTGCAGATGACATAAGCTTGTATATAGCAATTCTTACACACACACACACACACACACACACACACGTTAGCAATAGAAAAACAAGGTGAACTTAAAAAACAATTACATTTAAAATAGCATTAAAAATCAAATAGTTATAAATAAATTTAAACCAAAAAATATAAGACTTGTACATAGAACCCTCAAAACATTTTTAAATAAACTAAAAAAGACTAAATAAATGAAAGATCAACCAATGTCTATGATTTTAAAGATTTAATATATTTAAGAAGATAACACTCCCAAATTGATCTATAGATTCAATGCAATACCTATTAAAATTCTAACTGCCCTTTTTCATTGTTTACAGAAAACAGCGAGCTGATTCTAAATTTGATATGCAAACTAAAGAGACTCAGAATAGTAAAACAATATTTAGAAAGAACAAATTTGGAGTACTCTTGTTTCCTGATTCCAAACTTTTTATAAAGCTGCAATAATCAAGAAAGTGTGATACAGGGGCACCTGGGGGCTCAGTCCATTAGATATCTACCTTCTGCTCAGGCCACCGTCCCAGGGTCCTGGGATCGAGCCCTGCATCCAGCTCCTGCTCAACTGGGGAGCCTGCTTCTCCCTCTCACCCCCTACCTCACTCCCTGTGCTCTCTGTCACTATATCTCTCTCTCTCAAATAAATAAATAAAATATTTTTTAAATAAAGAAGGTGTTATACTCCATAAACATAAACATATAGATCAATACAATAGAGCCAAAAGTCCAAAAATAAACTAATACATCATGGCAAATGGATTTTCAACAACAGCGTCAAGACTAATCGATGGGGGAAACAGTCTTTTTGACTAATGGTGCTGGGACAACAGGGTAGCCCGGCACAAATGAGTGAAGTTAAACTCTTCTGACACCATATATGAACTTAACTCAGAATTGATCAGACACCTAAGTGTAAGAACTAAAATTATAAAACTCCTAAAAGAAAACTTAGAATGTATCTTTAAAACCTTGGATTAGAAAACAACTTCTTAGATATGATCACCATCAAAGGGACAAACAACAAAGAGAAAAAAAGATTGGACTCCATCAAAATTAAAGACTTTTGTGCTTCAAACGACTGATCAAAAAGTGAAAAGACCATTGAAAATGGGAGACAATATTTGCAATTGGCTTATCTAATAAAGCTCTAGTATCATATATATATATATTTTTTTCCAACTCAACGATAAAAATAAAGAGGCCAATGAAAATAAGGGCAAAGGGCCTGACTAGATATTTCTTAAAAAAACAAACAAACCAGTGGCCAATAAATGCATAAAGAAAGAAGGTGCTACACATTAAGGAAAACGCAAATCAAAACTACAGGAGATAGGACTTCACGCCACCGGGATGGTTATGATTTCAAAACAAAGTTTTGGAAAGGATGTGGAGAAACTGGAGTTCATACGTTGCTGATGGAAATGTAAAGTGGTGCAGTATCTGTTTAAAACTGAGCAGTTCTTCAAAAACTAAACAGTTACCATATGACTCAGCAACTGCACTTCTAGGATAGGTCCAAGACGGTGGAAAGCATGCGTTCCGCAGACACAAGCATGGGAATGTTCATCGCGTTCATAGGCGACGACAGGTGGAAACAGCCCTGTGGCCAACAGCTGACGCATAGACACACGTGGCCCGTCCGCACCTGGGCTACTCTTCAGCCGTGAAGATTCACGAAGTGCCGTTGCGCGCTATCACATGGACCCACTTGGAAAAAATTAAGCTAAGGAAAAGAAGAAGTCACAAAATGCCACATCGTGTATGGTTCCATCTTCATGAAAAGTCCAGAACGGGGAAATTTATAGATTCAGAAGATCGGTTAGTGTTTGTCGGGGCCGGGACCGGGTGAACGGGACGTGACTGCTAACGGATTTCTTCTGGAAGTGGCGGAAGCGTGCTGGGATCTGATATCTGTGGTGGCTCTACAGCACCGTGCGGGCACTAAGAGCACGGAATGGTGCCCTGCACGACGGCGAGTCCTAGCTCAGTGGGCAAACAATGGAATAATGCAGACGCGGCATGGTGAAGCAGCTATTTTGAAGTGCTGAGGAAATTCCTCAACCCAGAAGTCTGCGACAGGCCGCATATCCTTCCAAAATGGGATCAAAATTTTGACTCGGTAGACATACAAAAAGTCAAAGAGTTAGCCACCAGAAGAGCTCTGCCTGCAGTAAGAGAAAGGTCAAAGCGAATCCCTCGGGCAGGAGAAAATCTCCGTGAAGCAAAAGGGTGAACCACGGCAGAGCCGGCGGCCACACCGGTAAGTGCAGGCGCTTCCTGTGAGGTAAGTGTCTCCGGCAGATGATGGGCTGATTCCACAAAAGTGACATCGCGTAAGTAAGATGTATGGTAGCAAAAAAGAAGTGAAGAAGAAAAGTAGAAGCATGCTTTGCTACTAGAAAGTCCTTTTTCTCTTTTTAAGGTTTTATTTATTCATTTGTCAGAGAGAGAGAGCACGAGCGGGGGGAGCCGCAGATGGAGAAGAAGCAGGCTCCCCGCTGAGCAGGGAGCCCGACATGGGGCTCGATCCCAGCACCCTGGGATCATGACCTGAGCCGAAGGCAGACGCTCAACTGACTGAGCCACTGCTATGTAAAGTCCTCATGCCACACCTGAAATGGCCATCACCTAGGCTGTGGCAAATTCAAGACGAACATACAAATCTTAAAGCAACCACTAAACGCACAAAATCGAAAGGTATACTTAATATGTCAAAAAAGGAGATTAAAATAAATGCTTGAAATATTCTAGAAGAAGGTATTAAAAGGCAGAAATGAGAATGAAGATCAGATAGAACAAACAAAAGAATAAATGGCGAAAAACTAGACTCAGACCTAATCATACCAGTAAAAGTATGAATCGATGGTCTCAATATCTCAGTAAAAAGACAGATGCTTTAAGATCGGATAAAAAGGCAAAATCCAATATGTGCTGCTTACAGATAATGCACCGTGAATATAAAGACTCAAATAGGATGAAAGTAAATAAAGAAAAGATACATCATGCTTGCACTGGTCAGAAGAAAGCAAGAGTGACTGTTTACCATCTACCGACCTACCTACCTACCCACCTCGCTAGCTATACATGTAAATTTATATTTATTAATATATACAACATATAAATATGTGCATGTTCCAGTATTCTAGGAATTTACAAGGATAGGGTTACATGGGCAATCTTATACATTGCTCATAGAAATATAAATTAATGTGTTTTTCTGGAAGATACTGTGTTTCAAGAAAGTAAAGTGTAAATACTTTTTGGCCCACACATCAAAGAATTGCCGAAGGTTTATGGTCACCTTTTGTAACAACAAATTGGGAAATGGCTGAATAAATGACAGAGCATTTATCTAGTGGATTATTGTGCACTTTATATTCTTAATACCTCAAGTATACAAGAAAGTATAATTCTAATTTAAACAGTGGAAAATCAGATTACACAGACTCTCTGTACTTGTATTATAAAAATGTCTATAATTAAACAGTATCTACTCTTTACTCGTATTACATTCAGATGTTTAGGGATAATGAGGTTTCTTTATGCTCTAACACTGCCCTGTTTTCCCAGCAAGCCCTTCCCAGGGGCAGCAGGACACGTGAGAACAATGACCACCAGGATTAGTACAATCGCTGTCCCGGGGTGCGGGCGGGTGCTGGCGTCCCTCATGGTTCCATCTCCCTGTGCTGGTGCCAGAGGCCAGACTTCGGCAGGGCTGCCTTGAGAACCAGGGCCCTGGGGAGGGCTTTAGTTCACCTGATGTCCTTCTCTAGCCTCAAGGAGGGTCATCTGCCTCTCATCTGTCCCACAGGCCGTGATGGGGCTGGGGGACTTTCCTCCCCTTCCTTATCCGTTCATCCTGGCCATGTACTCAGCCTGCTGTGGGAAGGAGAGGCCCGGCTTTGTTTCGGTCACCCTCCTCTTCCTGATCCCAGCCTCCCTGTCAAGGTGGACGGCAGACAGCTGGTGGGAGAGAACCAGCCGACCAACCCGGGACTCTGGCTGGGAGCTCTTTCCGGCATTCCCCTGTTAGCAGCAGAAGGAAGACGGCACAGTAAGCGGACGGAACCGTCACACATTACACAAATGTGGGTATCACACACAGGTGTGCTAACACGGATTTTACGGGAGGAGGGGAAATGTAATTTAGATTTTTATATTTCCCTTTGGCTATGTATTTCTTTTATAATCCTAAAAAATAGATAAATGTCCTCTGTTAGAACATAAATGCTCCTGGAGGAAGTTAGGCTGATAATTACGTGAGAAAGTAGGATAGCGACTTCAAGACCCCAGTTTGCTGACTGACTGACCACAGAATCACCTCAGAGAAGGCTTGGTGGCCCGTGCTGGGGCAGCATGGTCCCTCGGGCTGGCAGTCTGGGGCTGGGGCACAACAGGCCCAGGAGTCCAGATGGTGGTGGGACAGGCAGAGGAGGGCTGTGGAGAGACAGCCCTTGGGGAGGCTCTGCCTGGCCCCGTGCTAGCCGTGGGGGACACTTACCGTCTCAGATGACATGACCCTGATCCAGGTGACTCTGACTGGACTGGAAAGACTACAGACATGTAGGACACATTTGGAAAAAATTACAGCAGCTCCTAACCAGCAGCGCAAAGTGTGATGTTTTAACTAAACACACGGTTCAAACCGGAGGCAAATAGCAGGACTTCACCAGGTTCCCTGTTCCGAGAACACCCGGAGGGCAGGTCTCAGTCTGGGCTTCCTCCTGAGGTGTTTTCAAAGCTTGCACACGGTTTGGTGCGATTCCTTAGCTGAGAAAGCATTTTTCAAGACAAAGGTCGTTACTCTCTATCTTCAAAATTCAGAAGCAACGTGGCAGGTACTGAGGCCCTTTGGAGGGGACCCTGAGCCACAGAAGACAAAACTCTCTCTTCTCTCCTTGCCCTTTGCAAGTCTTGAGTATGTAGGATGGACGTGTCATGAGTTGAAGTTAAATCCCTTTAGGACGTGGGCAGCCTCGCAGAAAAAGGACCTGCCATTCAGGGGGAAGGGACGCGCTGTTTTCGTTGACCTATTACGCATTTCCTCGGACACTTGAAGGTCAAAACCCGGGGCAGCTGTGGGACCACGCTTCGCCAAGTCAGCACAGAGCGGAGGCCACATCTGGCACCGGGCGGCCCTCAGTGAGCGGTGCCCCTGCCAGGCCAGCGGCCAGCGGCCTCCTCCAGCACACGGGTCTGGAACTATCCCTGGGGAGGGACGTGTCCTGGAGTTTTCTTGGGAGCCGCAGGGAATGACAGAAGGTGGGACCGTCCCCTCCAGGGATGCTCGCGGCTGGCCTGCAAGGAAAGGGCCGTCGGCTAGAAGGCAAAGCCCGTGGGACCTGAAATCCCGGGCAGCTCCCCCGGGACCCCCGTGGTCTCTTGCCACCAGGTTCCCAGCTTCGCCTGCACGTTCAGGGAGACGGTGCACGAAGGCGTCTTGAACTTGACGACCAGGCTACCCAAATGCCCGCGCAAACAAGGTCGGCCTAGCGCTGCGTCTGCGCACACGTCTGGCCTCGGAAACACGGGAACATTTCTTCGTGGGTGTTGCAGGCCCCGAGAGTCACGGGGGGCACCGGAGGCCAGGGCCGCGCGGAGGGACAGACTCACAGAGCCCGCGGTGGGTCTGGGACCCTGCGGCCAGGCCCTCCGGAAGTCGGCACCCGTCCTCGATCTTCATACCCAACCAGCTATTTCTTATGTTTATTTGGTTCCCCAAAACCCTGGATATTCTGTGTGTTTTCACATTAAACAAATTATTAAAGACGAATCTGTATTCAGTCTGAATAAATGACCCAGCAGGAAGTTCTTGATCAGATAAAACACGTTAACACACATTTTCACACACGGTTCGAACACCCTTTCCGAAAACCGGGTACAGGATTTACCAACCCGAGAGGCCAAGTTTTTTTTTTCTTTCTTTTTTTTTTTCCCTTGTGGATTTGACTGTCCTTGAGATGACGTGGTTTCTAAGCTGGAAATCAGACTCGGGTCCTTTGTTAGCACACAGCCGGCCGAGGGATCCTGAGCGTCCGCACCGGGCTCTCAGGGGTGCAAGCGTCCTGACAGAGCGGTGGGGACAGCCACGAGCGGGGCCTCAGAAACACGTGGGCTACATGTGGTACCCGCGGGGTCCCTCCAGGAAGACAAGGCCCAGGTCGGAACACAGCATGGTCAGGGCAGGCCGAGCGTGGTGGATGCGGCGGGAAGGGCTCCCGCACCCGTGTGCAGGGCCGTCTCTGGACACGTGCTTCTAACACACATGCAGGTGTTGTTTTAAGGATAGAAAGTTCGAGCATCTGAAAAAGAGACGTTTGGGAGGATTTAGAGTCAAAGATGCAGGAGCCAAGCAAAACTCGGCCCAGGACGGTGGCAGACGTGTTCCTTTCTCGGCCACCTCAGCCCCGGGGAGGGTTCGACTTCGCGCTGGTTCATGCCCCTGCAGCCTCCTGGGGCAAGCCCAGAGCGCCTCACTGGGGTAGGTCCCGGGGCTGCGCGTCAAAGGAATGCGACCTTGAGCTGTGCCCCCCGACTTCTGAGACGAGGAGCTGCTGGCCCCTCCCCCGGGCAGAGAACTGCCTGCAACTTCTCCAAATATATTTATATCTGATGTATTTAATGTATTTATACATTTGATGAATTTATATAAAAACTATATGTATGTATACATTTTGCCCTTTGAAATGCCTTTATTTCTACAATACCCACCTAAGTAGGCACGTCTCTAGCTACATACACTGTTCCCAGGGGGCCACCGGCTGCCGTCTGACCAACTTGCACACACCTGGGGCTGAGCTGGCCGCAGCTGTACCAGGTTCAAAGGCCCGAGTGCCCTTGGGTCAGCAGTGGCTGGAAGGCCAATCTTAATTCTTAAAACACAAAGCTCCTCGTTTCCAGTTTCTGGGTAGGTTTCCAGACAGGAGCCAACAGAAAGGACACAAGTCTGGTTCCAACAGAACCTTCGGGGGCCTGAGTGTAAGCCAGCAGCTTCCCGGGCCTGGCATGCAGCCTCGAGTGGCTCTGGCTGCGGGCTCTGCAGTGGAGGTGTGTGGGGCACGGGAAAGGACCTATTCCTAGTTCCAGCCCCGAGGCCTCTGGGACTGCTTATCTCGGTTCGAGTAAGACACGGGCCTTGCTTTCTGCATCTGTGGGGTGTGCTTGGCTGAGGAGAAACCAGGCCTCTCCGGGCTCCGCTCACCCTAGGGCCCATCCTGCTCACGGGGCGGTGGCCGCTCTGGTCCCGCTCTCCTAGGAAAATCCGTCCTTCCTGGGTTGCAGGGGTGAGGCAGGGGGAGCTTGGGCGCAGGCCGTGGGAGGCTTACAGAGAGGCCTGTCAGAGTGGAGTAGCTGGCCGCGCCTGAACGGGAGCAGCGAGGTCCTTTCAGATGGAAACACAGTGACCCTAAATTCTTTTTCCAAGGGGAAAGGCAGCAATCGAATTGTGCACAAGTAATCTGGAAACACAGTGAAATAAATTTTAAAAAGGTGACCAATGGTAGCATTTTAGGGGCTCTTAGACATTTCCAGAGTGTGTGCTGGGGGTCGGGGGACCCTGAGGCTTTGAGAGCCAGGCTGGGCACAGCTGGACAAACTCCCTGGCACATGAGGAGGCACAGCCCAGAAGGCCCTCAAGAGCTCCTGGCCTCCAGTCAGCAGATCATGGGGCACAAGGCAGCCCTAGCCTCTGGGGGCACAGCTTAAGCCAGCGTCTTCTAATGCTCCAGGGGACAGGCGATGCTAGTCTTCTGACGGCAAACCTCTCACTTCCAAGGTCTGACCCCAGGGCCAGAGGTCTCTTCTCAGGATCACCACGTTGGTGGCAGTCCTGGAGCCATTTCAAACTCCAGACTTTCTAGTGAGCTTCAGGTTGGAGCCCGAATCAGGAAGAACAGGGCTCGTGTCTTGCTCCAACAGTCATGGTTTAACAATGCACACCGGGGCTTGGGGAGAGGTGACAGACTGCTCTGTCTTTTCCTTACACTCAGTGGACCGTGGTCCCCAGGGCGGGGCGCGCCTTCTCGAGCTATCTCGGTGTCTGCACCCCACCCTCTCTGCGCACATGTCCCTCGAGCTCACAGCAGCCACCTCGGTCGCACACGCACATCCCCAGAAATCCTTGAGGGAGAGGGACGGGACTCAGAGAAGGTCTGGTCCATATTTCCTATGTCCAGAAGTTGTTTCTTCTTTCTGCAAATACTTGCTCTCTTAACTGTGGAGTGAAGGCACAGGGCGCTTGGACGGCTGCTGGCTCAGGTGGATTTGCTGACTACGGAGTGCTTTCAGCTTGGAAATCTTTCGCAAGGGGCTGTCCCCATCACCCTTTCCACATCACCCTTTCCACACCTGGGGACCAAGTCCTTTGGACACTATGTCCATTAAGGTCAATGCTGATGCCCTTCACTGCTCAGGCTGCACAGGTCAGAGGCTCTTTATCGGGATGGAGTTCTGGGGTGAAGGTCAGCAGCTCTGTCAGCAAGAGTGGGTAACACTGTACTCTCCGCACTGGCTTGACCACGTTCTTATGATTATAATGACTCTCACTTATGCGGCAAGAGCCCGGCGTTGCTGCTTTCCCGTCACACTCCGAATGCAAACTAAGAAGCTGAAGAATATCCCACAGTCAGGAACACATTATGTCCTGAAAGACGGGTCCCACCGAGTTCCTAAAAGGGATGAGAGCTTTACAATGTGGGTAGAAAAAAGCATTTTACGCGGAAAGCTCTTTACCTCAGACTTCGTGAACATATTTATATGTTCATTCTACTGCAAAAAGAATTTAGTTCACGTTCCTGGTCTCCCCAGCTGAGCCCATCCGGAGAAGCTCTGTGGTTCAGGCTGGTCTGACGACACGTGGCTAATGGTTCCCGTGGGCTCTGAGAACGTCCTGCCGGGTGGGGACGCGTGGGCAGCTAGGTTTGGTCTGACAGATACAAGACTCTCCAGAATCTTAACAGACGTTTAAAACCAACGGTTTTTCCCGTGGTCTTCGCAGCACTCGCGGCTAAAATGTGCCAGGACCATCGTCCGTTCGAGGGCGAGGGTCGGTACCGCCGCGAGAACACCAGGAAGTGGTAGTGCAGTGAGTGTCACGAGCGAGGAGCCTGCCCTTGGCTACTTGCCAGCCTGTGTGGTGACCTCGCTAACGTAAGGGTCTCCTTCCCTGCCTCTGAGGAGAGTATCAGGTACTGTCACGATGGCTTGTAGAGAATCATTAGAGAACCAGTCTTTATGGGAATTGTTTCCAGTTTTCTGGGAACACAAACTCCTGAAAGACTAGAGAGTCTGGAAAGCTCCCAGTGTCCGGCCAGCAGTGGGCAGGAGGCCTGTGATCTCAGCAACTGTTGCTGTGTGTGAGTGTGTTTTCCCATGAGACAAAGCCCAAAAACACCTTTCCTTCAAGATGGCAGAACTTGGGCTGACAAGCCCTGTGGACAGCCTTTTGCAGAATTAGGACCAAGCCCAGACCCAAAAACACCCTTTTATCCAGGAGCACGCTGTCTGAAGCACAGAGGCCTTGGTGTCCTGGGTGCAGAGTCTGAGCCCCTGCTTGCTGCTGCTCACCGGAATCCATCTTCACAGGCACATGGAAGCTCGAGAAGCACCAGGAGCCTTCACCATGCTGACCCCTGAAGCCCCTCGAAAATGATGGTGCTGATGGGGCCTCCTGGGCCCCAGCTAGACAGGAAATCCCAGGGTTTTCTCTGGAAAGATACCCAACTCCACACCACCAGGAAGAAGCCTAAATTGAAATTCCACGTTCACATTTACAGAAGACAATTAAGAACGATTTCATACATATGTTCTTCTAATTAGGTCCTGGAAGTTTCGTTACTCTAAACCTAGATCACAGTGTTTGGCCATTCCTTTTAAATTCAGGCCTACTGTTAGAACAACTGTGAAAACAAACAAATACAATGTGACACACCAAAATCGTCCTTAACAAGTGGGTAGGTCAACCACGTACAAATCATATGATACACACGTGGCCCCCAGACAACATGGAACTGTGAAGGCCCGTTTATACGTGGATTTTTAAAATAAATACAGTACAGTACAGCAAAGGTGCTTTGTCTTCCTTGTGACTTTCTCTCTCTCTTTTTTTAAGATTTTATTTATATATTTGAGAGAGAGAGAGAGTGAGAGAACAAGAGAGAAAGCATGGGTGCAGGGAGGGTCAGAGGGAGAAGCAGACTCTCCACTGACCAGGGGGGCCTATGCAGGACTCGATCCCAGCACCCTGAGATCATGACCTGAGCCGAAAGCAGATGCCCAACCAATGGAGCTGCCCAGACACCCTTCCTTCTTTTTTTTTTTTTTAAGATCTTATTTATTTTTTTGACTGAGACAGAGATCACAAGCAGGCAGAGAGGCAGGCAGGGAGAGAGGGGGGAAGCAGGATCCCTGCTGAGCAGAGAGCCCGATGCGGGGCTCGATCCCAGGACCCTGACACCATGACCTGAGCCGGAGGCAGAGGCTTTAACCCACTGAGACACCCAGATGCCCCCAGACACCCTTCTTTATGACTTTCTAGCTAACATTGTCTTTTCCCTGCTTGCTCATGGCACGGACGCAGAACATGACCCACAGAACACACAACACACGTGTAACTGATGGTTCATGTCACTGCTGAGGCTCAGGGTCACCAGCAGGGCTATCAATAGTTAAGTTTTGGGGAGTCCAAGGTTAAATAGATTTTTGACTGCCTGGGGGTCGGTGCCCCGAACTCTTATGTTGTCCAAGGGTCAATTGTATTATTAGAACTCAAATATAAGTTGTACCCTGAAAACATGATTTATATGAATATCTGTCTATATTTTTAAAGCATTGATATTTGACCTCAGATATCATAATTCTAGCTTCTACATTCTCTTCATATTAAATTTGGGATGAACATCAAAAAATATTTGGCCCAGACAACCACTGTAAATTTTGGATGGATCCAAATCTTCTCTGAATTTCTTAGGCCTGACAATGTGGAAAATTAGAAATTCTGAGTCCGTTTCATAAGCTTTCCAGTAGTTCTGTTTCTAGTTAGGGTTTGAATAACAAGAGGCTAGACCCGTGACGTTCACCGGCTTCTGGTCTGCTCACCATGGGGCCCAGCCAGGCAGGAACAGATGGGACTTTAAGGTAATTGGCGCATTTCGAAGGTTAAAAGGCCACTCCTTGCAGACCAGTACATTTTACTTTGCTGGTGGAGTATAGGAGACCCCCAGGGATGCTGGTGTTTCCACGTGGGGTGTGGTGTCACCCCAGAGCCACTTCTACTCTGGCCCTCAAGGATTTCTGCCACTTGCAGGCAAGATTTCCATCTCAGAACCGCCAGTGGGACTAACACTCCTTTCTAGACCTTTCTGATCAACCCATCAGTGTGCTCCTGGCTTGAGCCCCACCTGACCGTAGCTACTTGGCCTGGGTCAGTCTGCCTCATGGCCCCCTCAGTGCCCCGATGACAGAGGGGCTCAGTGTGCGGGTGGGAGGGTAAAGCCGTCCATCCCTGTGGGGAAGTTTGAGGGAGAAAACCTGCAGGAAGCAGCAGCCTAGGGGAGGGGCTCACAGAAGGCAGCGAGCAGAGACCAGTCATGGTGGACACAGGAGTCACCACACATGAGGAGGACAGGAGAGTTAGCTGGGCAGAGCAGGTGAGCACAGACCGAAGAGTAGGTGGGTGACCGTCTGGCAAGGTCCTAGATGGAGACATGGAGCCGCGGGCCCACGGCTGCTGGAGGAATACCGCAGACCCCGTCCCTCTCCTCCCTTCGTCCAACAAGCATTACTGAACAGCCACCATGGGCAAGCCCAGTGCCAAGACGACATCTGGGGGCCATCATCTAGGCGGGACATGACCTTGGGGAGTACAGATAAAGCAGTGAGGGAGAGAGGGAAACATGCCACATCAGGAATCAATTACCAGGGCCACAGCCCGCCATCTGATGGGCTCCGACGGCATCCTTTCCATGGGGCGCGTGGTCGATGAGATCGTGTTCACTCGCTGCCACTTAAACATGAGGGACTCACGGGGACTTCTCACAGTTTCCTGCGATGTAATTCACATGTACAAATCACGTTAAGGTGGATTCCCAAAGCCGTGTGACGGTCACCACCGCCGTCAACTCGAGACCGTTGTTGTCACCTTAGAAGGAAGCCCTGCAGAGTTTGCTGTCGTCTCTGTGCCCCACGCCCCTTCCCTCCACAGAAGCCGGAATCACCTGGACTGGACCCGAATGATGCTGGGGACACGTGAGGTCGCAGGCATGCTTGTCGCACTCCTGGTCCCGGGGGGAAGCACCCAGACTTTCACGATCACACGTACCTTAGCCGTGGGGGTCTGGGTGTCCTCTATGAGGCCAGGCATGTGCCCTGCCATCCCCAGGCTTTCTAGTGTGTGTGTTTTTGCTTATGATACTGTTGTATCTTATCAAATGCTTCTCTGCATCACAACGATCATGAGGCTTTTGTTTCTTGTTCTACTGGTATAATGCAGTGTGCTCATAATTTTGGGGGTGTTGGACGAAGTTTGCATTCCCAGAGTAGATTCCACCTGGTTGAGGTACATAATCTTTTCTACCTGTTGCCAGATGCGGTTTCTAGCACCCATCTTGTGACTGATATTCACGAGAGATGCTGTCTGCAGTTTTCTGCTGCCGTGACGTCTTTGTCTGGCTTTTGGTATCAGGATAATTTTGGCCTTAAGGAGTGTTCTTCCTCTAATTTTGTGGGACAGTTTGTGAAGAATGGGTATAAATTCTTGTTTACATGTTTGACAGAATCCAGCAGGGAAGCCGTCTGGGCCTGAGCTTTCTTTGTGGGTAATTTTAAAAATCATTATTACTAATTTAATCTCTTTGCTTTATAGAATTATGCAGATTTTCTATTTCTTCTTGGATAAGTTTTTGTAGTTTGTATCTCTTTAGGTCTTTGGCATTTCATCTAAATTGTATATTTTGTGTCACATGTTTGTAGTATCCTCCTTGTTACTCTTTTTATTTGTACAAGGGGCTGGATATGTTTCCCTATTGTTTTAGCAATTTAAGTCATAGATATATGTATGTATATATGTATGTATGTATGTATATATGTGTATGTATATGTATGTATGTATATATATAGGACAGTCTAGTTACAGATTTGTTGGTTTTATTGATTTCCTCAAAGAACTAACTTGGTTCACTGATTTCTCTCTATTGTTTTTCTATTCTCTGTTTCATTTATTTCCATCCTGATTTTTGTAATTTTCATTCTTTGCATGTTTTAGGCTTAGTTTGTTCTACTTTGCTCAATGTCTTATGGTGGGAGATTAGGTTATTGATTTGAGACCATCCTTTTTTTCTAATGGAGACTGCGAATTTCCCTTTGTAAGCAGCTTTGTTGAGTCTGATAAGTTTTATTATGTTGGATCTTCATTTTCATTGATTTTAAAATTTCCTTCATGATTTCCTTTACTTGATCCATTGCTTGATTAGGACTGTGCCTTAGGGGCAGCTGGGGACCTCCCTCAGTTAAGCGTCTGACTCTCGATTTCAGCGCAGGTCATGATCTCAGGGTCGTGGGATCAAGTCCCTCATTAGGCTCCTCGCTCAGCAGGGAATCTGCTTGAGGATTCTCGCTCTCTCTCCCTCTTAACCCCCCCAAAATATGTAATTTAATTTCCACACATTTGTCAATTTCCAAATTTTCTCATTAATTTATAATATAATTCCATTTTTGTTGGAGACCATACTTTGTATGATTTCAATCCTTTTAAACTTATTGAGGCTGGTTAAAAGAAAAATTTCTGGGGGCGCCTGGGTGGCTCAGTGGGTTAAGCCGCTGCCTTTGGCTCAGGTCATGATCTCAGGGTCCTGGAATCGAGCTCCGCATCGGGCTCTCTGCTCAGCGGAGAGCCTGCTTCTGCCTCTCTCTCTGCCTACTTGTGATCTCTGTCTGTCAAATAAATAAATAAAATCTATTGAAAAAAAAAGAAAAAATTCTCTTTCTATCTACTCATATCAACACCTCTGACACCAAATTAATTTTCTTTTACTCTAAGCAATTCTCCTATTCTGGGTGGACACCAACTGGGTGTCCTACAATTTAAGTCAGTTCTGACAATAACCACGTGGAGTTCCCAGACCCCACCAGTCAGGGGCTCAGTCCCACAAACCCGCCCAGATCTAAGACACTAATTTCAATCCTCAGGCTGTCACCTGTACTCCGGCTGCCTGGCTCTAGTCCAAGGGCCCCACAGTTCTTCTTTGAGATTGATAAATTTCTAGAACAGCTCACAGAACTCAGGGAAATATTTACTTACATTTAGCAGTTGACTGTAAAGGATTTTACTAAGAATGCAGATGATCAGACAGAACAAGGTGTGGGGAAGGGGCACGGACCCTCCATGCTGAGCACACCACCCCCCAGCTCCGCTATGTGTTCATCAATATGAGCGTCCTCTGCACCCCTTGGTTCTGGTCTTGTCACACAAGCACACTTGAGTAAATCCTTGGTCATCGGTGATTAACTGGACATTCAGCCCCTCTTCGTTCTCCAGAGGTCAGGAAGTGAAACTGAAAATGCCGACCCTCTAATCATGTGATTGTCTCCCAGGGGGACCAGCCCCATCTTTAGGGGCTTTCCAAAAGTCACCTCATTAACATAACCTCAGATATGATTGAAAGGGACTTTTCTGAGTAACTGCTGTCACATTTTTTGCTTAGGAGCTATTCAAAAGCCAGGGATAAATCTCAAATATTATAAGAAAATATGCTCAGATCACTCTTGTCATTTGGGAAATTATAAGGATTTTAGAAGCTCTGAGCCAGAAACTGGGGACAAACACCAAATCAATATTTCTTACTCTATCCCAGCATGGCACCTGTTCTCCGGGCTAGAGTGTGGTCTCCATGTGCATTTGGGGACAATGTGGTGTCTGCTGTTGGTGGGCTGAGTGTTTCGTAGTTCTCTGGCCGCTCTAGCTGGCTTACAGTATTACCCAAGGTTTCTGTTTGCTCAATAATCTTCTGTCTTGTAGTTCTGTCCATACTGAAAGGGAAGCATTGAAGCTTCCAACTGTTCCTGTTTAATTGTCTGTTTCTGCCTTCAGCATTGTCAGTTTTTGCTTCTGGTGTTTTGGAGCCACACTATAGGTCCTTTATCAGTCTCCTGTGCTCCTATGACAAAGTAACACATCCTCAGCTCTTTAAAGTGATGTGAGTTTACTATCTTAGCTTTGCAGGTCAAAAGCCCTCAAATTAGATGGTCAGCGGGACTGCATTTCCCTTGGAGGTCTAAGGTGAGGATTCATACTGCTGCTTTTCCTGGTGCCCAGGGGCTGCCTGCCGGGGTCTGCAGCCACGTACTTTCATCAGTCTGCTCCTGACGGGAACGCTAAACATCCAAGAGCCTCCCCCTGACCTCCGTCATCTTCTCTCTGACTTCTTCAGGCCAGGTCTGCAGTTTCTCCAGAGGTATAACATCTTTGGGAACCTTATGAGTCTCCTGTGGACATCACGGAGATGCACTGTGTTTCACAGAGGCTCCTCTGCAGAACTTTCCAGAATAACCCGATCTCTATTTTCAGTTTCTGCTGAAACAGCCACATGCTCTGTCTCTTCCAAGAAATCTCTGTGGGACTGGACAGTTGTCATCTTCGTCCTTGAGACACTAGCAGAAGGTTGTCCAGTCACATTCTTGAGTTCCATTCAGAGCCACTTTGCTGAGGACGAATTCTAAAATGTAGAGTCTATGGCAGTCTGGATGGTTTAGTAAACACTTCCCAAATCATCAAATCTTAGTTCCTTTCTGCTTTAACAGAAATCCGCCACCCCGCACCCCCCACCCCGCCCCTGCACACACATCTGCTTTAGGCAACAAGAGAAAACTAGGCTATACTTCCTGTAACTTTCTTAGAAATACCCTCAGGTAAATACCCAAGTCCATCACCCACATGCCCACTTCTCAGGGGACTGAAGGACTCAGTTCACTCAGATGTCTGCCCTATCTTGCAAGGTCTTCCTTTCTTCCAGTTCCCAACAACATGCTCCTCACTTCCTTATAAGCCAAGTTTTGAATGTCCGTGTCTCCAGCGTGGTCTGATAATGAAGATTTTAGTTATTCGTAGCATGATATTGTTTCCTCTTCCACACTTTCTACTTCCAAGCCCTTCCCCAACTTCTATCCTTCCCCAAAGAGCCTCCTACAAGCAATGAAGGCTTTTTCTATAATATTCCATTAAAAATTCCCCATCCTCTGCCCACCTCCCAAGCTCAAAGCCACATCATCCTTTTCCAGAATTACTCACAGGAGTGCCTCATGTCTGGTATCAAACTTGTACTAGTTCTCAGTTGCTGTTGTAACAAATTACCACAAACTCTGTTTTAAAACAATACAAATCTATTATCTTACCGTTACTGAGATCCTAAGTCCTCGGATGAAGTTGTGGGCAAGCTTTGTTTTCTACAGACTCTAAGGGAGAGTCAGTTCTGTTCCATTTTCTGGTTTCCACAAGACGCCTGCGTTCCTGGCCTCGCAGCACCCATGTGCATCTCCAAATCCAGATGCATGCCCCCTTCCTTTTTTTTTTTTTTTTAAACTGCTCCACTATGCAGTTTATCCCCAGTTTTAAAACTAACATAGGTGATGTGGGTTCTTTGTTTCAGGAAAGACTCTTCTCCATGTTATTCTTTCAAACCTCACTTCCATCTTATTTCTTGTTTCAAGCTTTTATTTACATTCTGGTTATTTACCATATGGTGTGTATCGGTTTCAGGAGTAGAATTCAGTGATTTGTCACTTACAACACCCAGTGCTCATCCCAACAAATGCCCTCCTAAATGCCCCCCCCCCCCCTACCCCCCCCCCCACCCACCTCCCCTCCAGCAACCCTGTTTGTTCTTGATCCTTAGGAGTCTGTATTATGGTTTGCTTCTCTCTTTTATCCCCGATGTTCATTTGTTGTTTCTTAAATTCCACATATGAGTGAGGCCATTTGGTGACTGACTTAATTCGCTCTGCATTAATCCCTCTAGCTCCATCCACATCCTGGAAAACGGCTTGCCTCCCCCCCCCCGCCCAACCTCTCTCCCTGCCTCTGACTCCCCTGCCTCTTACTTAAGAAGATCCTCGTGACTACGGTGGACCCGCCGGGACACTCTGATGGGCCTCTCTCCTCTGATCCCTAAACAAGTCCCTCCTGCAAAGCCTCCTCGCGGCCCCGGCTCTGGCACTTCCAAGCTGTGGATGCCTTCATCAGGCCAACGGTTTGTCTGCCTTACATGCGAATGTCTGCCATTGTCATCGCTCCTGGTGGAATAACCCTTTTGTCACTACAACGTGTCCCTTTTACCTCTAGCAACTTTTCGCTTGTTTGTATTGCAGTCCATTTTGTTCAATATTAGTAAACCACCCTTGCTCTATTAAGGTCACTTTCAGATGATCTCTCTTTTTTCTCTTAACTCAGTTCTTTTTGTACCTTTGAAATTGGTGTGTCTCCTATAGATAGCATATGGTTGGCTCTTGTTTCCTTTATCTGGTCTGACAATCCTTGCTTTTGATTGGATTGCTTGATTCAAGAACATTCTGTGCTAGTGTTGATGCCTTTGGGTTTACGTCTGCCATTTTACTTCTGATTTCTGTCTATCTCGTTGGTTTTTTGGCAGTTGTTACTTTATTCCTCCACTATTTTGCTTGCTTTGAGTGAAATTTTCTCTTGTAAGATTTAATTCCATTGATGAATTTTCACTGTATTTCTTGACTTTTTTCTTAGTACCTGCTCTGGAGCTGACCATGTAAGTTTTAACTCACCAGAATCAATTTCAGATCTACACTAACTCAATGGGAAGAAGAAATAAAAATGTTATTCATATGTAGCCCTATTTTCTTTCCCTTCTTTTGTGCTATCATTGTTATACATATTACATTTGCATATTATAAGCCCAATGAGACACTGTTATAATGATCACTTTTGCAATGTTGTATCATTTACGGAAACTGTGAGAAGAGAGCAAGTATGTATGTAGAGGTTAGCTATCTTAACCTTGTAATGTATTTATTCATCTGCTTCTTTCATTCTGATGGATACAAGTTATGCTTTGGCGTCATTTCTTTACTCCTTACGAACAGCTTTGTTCCCACCCACGCCCTCTAGGTTCATAGTCAAATATATTACATTCCCATTTGCTGCAGGACCAACACTGCCATTATTATATACTGTTTTATACAACTGAAATTTAAATCAGATAAGAGAATGAGAAAGAAGAAATATGCATTTATATTATCTTTTATATTAACATAATTCCCTCTACTGGTGCATGTGTGTGCTGTGTGTGTGTGTGTGTGTCTATCAGTTTACTGTTAGAGGTCACTTGCATTCAGATTAAAGAAAACTTGGCAGGTGGGTCTGCTAGCAACACTTCTTTCAGTTTTTGTTTTTCTGGAAAAGAATGTCTTTATTTCTCCTTCTGTTTCAAAAGATAAATTTGCTGGGTATAAGAGTTTTGGTTGAAATATTTTTCTGTCCTTCAGCACTTTAATTGCACCATCTGATGGGCTTCTGGACTTCATAGTTTCTCCTGAGAAGTCCTTCAACCTTATGGGGCTTCCCTTCTATGTAAGGACTCCCTTTCCTCTTTCTGGTTCTGCCTTGCTTCTCAGCTACTCTACCATGACATGCCGGGAGAAGCTCTCTTCTGTTGCATTTATTCTTGAGCTTCTTAGATGCTTAGATTAGCATTTTTCATCAAATGTGAGAAGGTTTTCAACATGACGTCTTCGTATTTCTTCTGTCTCCTCGTCTCCTGTGTGTTGGTGTGCATCTGTGGCCCATGGCTGGGAGCTCAGAAGAGGGCCACAGCCACGCGGAGCCGCATTTCCATCCCACTGAGCGCATGGGAGCAGGGTGTAGCTGACGTATTGTGGATGCCCACTGTTTCTACTGGGGATCCAGCGGAGTCCTCAAGAAAGCATTTGCCCACTTGCCGTGTGCCTTTGGGGACATTTCCAAAGACTCTGAATAGCTATTTTTGAAACAGTTTTCAACAGTTGTGGCTGTTTCTCCTGGAGCTACTTGTGCTGCCGTTCTGAAGCAGAACCCACCCGCTCTGTCATTCTAGCCCGTGGTCACAGAGCACAGTCCAGCACTCTGACTCGGGGATGTCTCCTCCCACTCCTGGCATGTGGCGCGGCATCCGACTGTTTGGACACCCTGCGTGTGCTCTGCTGTCTCTGTCCTGTTTCTGCTCCAGCTCGGGCAGATTCCTTCTCTGTTGGATCCTTTCCAAGCCTCCGGAGGGACCACTGTCCACAGTCCCACCGAACCCTCCTCTCCCCCAACTCCCTGCCACGGAAACACTGAATGTGCTTAAAACCCTACAAAGTTCCCAGCTTCCTTCAGGAGAAAAATCTAAGTCCCTTCCAGCCTCGTACAAGTCTGCCTCCTACTTCTGGGAGGCTCCTGTTCCGTCGCCCCCCTGGACCCGGGTGTCTGCCTGCACTTCAGCACCCGTGCACACAGCGCCTCCCCTGCACCAGCCTTCTCACGCTTCTCAGTCGAGAAATTCCTCTTCGGTTCATTAGAAGCCACTCGGGATTCCCTTTGCGGGAAGGTGAAGGACAGTTATCTGTACGGCTCCCGCGCGTGCTCTACCTCTGCTTTGGGGATCTGTTTTCTTATCTCTCCTCCATGTTAGGGCGCGAGCTCCTCAGGTCTGTGCCCTCAGCGGCACCCACAGCTCACAGCACACAGGAGGGTCATGAATACGGGTAACAAATTTAAACATAATTGATGGTACCTGTTTCCTGGCAGTTTGCGGTTTAACAGGGTTTTAGTGCATGAGCCATTTTAAGTCAGTGTGGTAAATACCGTGATCATCTTGTAAACAAATTCCCGTGGAAGTGCATAAGGAGAAGGCGCCAGAGGACGACAGGGTTTGTTTGAAAGGGTGGGATTTCCGTGGGTGCGCGGCGGCAGGGCTGGCCGTCTCGGGAGGGGAGCTCAGGGCTGATGGAGGCAGCGTTTGCTTATGAGTGTTTGAACAATGGGGGCTGTTCTGATGAGATTCAGGGAGGGATATGCAAGGGCAGGGCCTGAGGACGCGGCCCCAAAAGCCATTTCAGGCTAGAATGTGGTGTCGTTTGCAGAACATTCTGTGAGTAAGCCTCTTTGCACGCTGCTTCTGTGTGCAGACTGGATCTAAGAACACTGACTGAGCGGACGGTAATGACCGTGAAGGCGTCAACGTGTGACTCACGCTCTGTGTCCCATCAGGAGCGTGCGAGCTGCCCGGCCACGCCAAGAGCAGCCACAGCGTCTCGTTGCTCTCCAGGGAATGGGGCAGTTCTGCCGCATTTCTGTGTTGAGTCGAGTCTGCAAACCCAAGCTTCCTCCGTCAGCAGTGCTCGTGTGAACACCAGGGCGCGTTTGGGAACGAACACTTCAGAATATAACGTTGTCCAAACTGAAACTTACACCAGCACCAACCTTGCACTATATTTAAAATTGCTGTTTCTTTATCTTGGACAACAAAAAAATGGTCCATAAACCACACACATTGAAATAGTTTTGAACTCTGAGTTTGGTTTCGGGACCTGTGTTGAGGGGTGCGTATTGATTGTGATAGCAAGTAACGGAGCCCTGGAGTGATCTCTGAAGCCCAGAATGGGAGCGTTCACACAGGATCCCCCAAGGCAGCCGCTCCCACTCTTTCTAAGGGCCACTGGGGCCCCATGACTGTTTGAAAGGCCCTGAGAAGCTGGGGGTTCAATATAAACAAGTTCAACTGAGGGGAGTAGAAAATGTGATTTTCCCACTCGAAGTGCTTCTGTCAGAACACAGAGATGGCAGTAATGAGGCCCTCCCGGCACCTGGCCAGGATGGCCCGATAGAGAGCTGGCTGGGGATGAAGCGTGGACGGGGCGGGCCTCCTGTGCATCTTTCTTCCCACCGGCTCTGTGGCCTGCCTCTGGGGAGTGCCGCCAGCTTGCTCTGGGCCTGGTTGTGCAGAGAAGCCACACTGCCCATGTCTGGGCCTGTGAGCCCGGGACAGCCGTCTCTCCCCTGACCTGGCAGCCCCACACAGAGGAGCATAGCTTCCCATGTGGGATCTGATACTGCCAGCCGGGGCGCGGTGGGTGTCATGTCCTTGCAGCATCCTCCCCTGGACGGCCCAGGACAGGTCTTCTAGATGGATGACTGCTCCTCGTCAGGGTCCTGTAGGCAAAAATGTGAAAATAATTATTAGGATGGGCAGATGGAGGTCTACCTCTCAGGCCAAGTTTATGGAAAATATCCCATGGGATTAGCATAGGCCTCGTAGAGTTCCCACTGGATCCAGTGCTGGGTGTGCTGGAAACCACACGCATGCACGTGCACATGTACACACACGTGCCTGTACACTCCCCCACACACATACCCATGTACACATGCACGCACACGTGACCACGTTAACTACACTGTGGCCGACCCGGTGCCTCCTGAGAAACATGGAACCAGGCAGAGGAATGGGGAGGAGGGGACGGTGAGGCACCACCAGGCACGTCTCTCCATATAGTGACATTTGGCAGAAATGTGAAGGACACAGGACAGCAAACCACGCAGAGATGTGCGGCAGGAGCTCCCCACGTGGAGGGACTTTAAGCACAAAACCCCTGAGGCAGGAGTTGCACAAACAGTGAGGAGCCGGCGGTGCGGCTGGGGGGGCTGCTGGCAGGCTGATCGTGGGGCGTCCGGAGGACACGGGAGGGCCCCCGGCTTTGCCTCCATCCGTGAACTTGAACCCGCCTCCTGTGCTGGGTCCTTGACGGCTGCGAACGCATTTCAACCTCAACGTTTCGAAGGTGGCGTAACAGCAGCCGATGGACTAGCAAGGACAGCAGAGGGACGAGGCGGCTCCACCAGCCCCAGAGAGCCAATGCCCGGAGGGTCCCAGCTGCAGAACAGGGACCCACGGCTTCCGTCCACGCCTGTTCGCCTCGTGGCACAGAACAGGCGAGTCCCGACAGGCGGACGTGCAGCGACCCCTCGCCGCGCCCCAGGCTGAGCTGCGGTCGGTCCGCCGACGATCTGACATTAACGACCATAACACGCGTCCGTCCCGCCGGTTCTCGTTCTGGTTCCGCCTCAAGCGCGGTGCACGCACGTATGGGGAGGCTCTTGGAACGGCCGCATTTCCCGTCGCGCACACGTGTGGAAGGTCGCACGACACGACGGACGGGGATCCAGACGGAGTCTGAGCAGCACGTCTGCCACCGAACACGGACGGCTCTGGAGAGAGCAGTGGCTCTTGCGTGTGAGGCGGTAAAGTCTAACACTGCGACGCTAATGACAGTCGTGAAATCAGGAGGAGTTTGCGAGATGCTAAAGATCCGTGTCACGTAGTATATGCAAAGGACACAACGTCACGGCGGGTGTTTCAGAGCCGTGAACTCGTGTTAACACTCCGCGCTCCAAAGCAGAGGACGGCTTGGGATGGGAAAGGGGAGGAGAGCCCGCGGAGTGATCTCGTCACCTGCCCCTTCCCCGCGTCCCGTCAGCAGCGCGACCACCAGCAAGGTTCACCATCCGAACCCGCGGGCCGGCTGGTCGCCTTCCCTGCCAGGACTCTGAAGGCTCATCCCACCGTTCTCCATGCCGCGGGGCACCTGGCTTGCTTGCACGGTTACGCGGTCGCCGTGCCCGTGCGGACCCTCCCGGTCGCGTGCGGGTTGCCCCCGGCGCCGCGCTGCTCCTGACCAGAGCGGGGCGCGGGGTGGATTGCCGCTTCTGGGATCAGCTCACAAGTCTGCCGCCTTCTTTCTATCGCCCGTGTCCTTGCCCAGCCTGGCACACACAGCTGCCTGTGTGGGCTCCGTCCAGCGGAGAGGACTGTGGGCGAGCGGCCGAGGGCGGGTTCTGACCGACAGTCTTGCAAGGGCTGCGTCGCAGGCGCTCAGGTGAGGCAGCTGGGGCTCGGCCCTGCCCCGCCACGCCCTCCCGTGTGAGCAGGGCCGCAGCCGGCACGTGGGTTGAAGCCTCCCATGAAGCCCAGAGCCGACAGCTGGGTCCGGTCTCGCCCAGACTCACCCACAGAAGGGTCACGTCCTAAAAGCCTCTCCGTTTTGGGTGATTTTTTTTTAATGCGGACATTTATATACCATTTTCGCATCCACACCTCCGCCCGGCGGGAACCCTCCTTCCTTCTCCAGGGGGACTGACGTCACCGACGTCCCAGCCCGTGTCGGATTCTGTCTGTCCTTCCCTGCGCGTCACACTGCCGTTTCCTGTGTTGATTCCTCGTGCACCAGCGCACCGTCCTCTCACCCACGTGCGGGCTCACTGCTTGCCCCGGCGCGACCAGACGGACGCCGCAGGAAACGCAGAGGACAGACGTCTCCAGACTGAAACCTCTTCTGAGACAGTAGATTGTGGAGAGGAATATGTGTGTGTTCGATACTACGAGTGCTGGGCGGGATCGAAGTCGTGGTGAGGGGGCAAGGGTGGGGTGAGGGCAGCGCTCCGGAGGGCGCGGGTTTGCCGCTGAGGAGTGATTCCACGTCCAGGGCCACTGGGGACGCCCAGAGCCGGCTGCAGCCCCCGTCCGTCAGCCGCAGCTCGCAACCGCACACCGCGATGCTGTCCTGCTTTGTTCCGCCCCACAACGATCCGTTGAGGAAAACATTTCACTCGCTCTCCACTTGTGTCCGTTTCCGAGATTTGCTGGGAGCCACGCGACAGACCACACCGTGGGGTGCGCATGCCGGCGCGTGTGACAGCGGGCCTCACGCCCACGCACGCACGCTCCCTCCTCCCGCGGTCGTCGCCGTGTCACTAGACCCGAGCCTTGCGCTTCTCCCCACGGCGCGCAGGTTAGACTCGCGGGACACTCGCGACTGTGGATGCGCCGCCCCCGCTCTGCCCCGGCTGGTTCTGACCGTGATCCCGTTTCGGGGATCTGCGTCGCACTCGATCCTAAACATTTTGGAATTTGAGTGAGGGATTCAAATCATTATGGGAGGAATAGGGCTGACCAGGGTATCTCCACCAGATGGGTGACGCGGCGAAGCCGCAGACGCGGCAGGGCGGGGACCCACGTGACTGACGGTGTGCCTGCTGGTGCCCCTGGTGACTCGAGGCCGCCTGACAGGACTCTGACCCTCCCAGCAAACATCCACCCTTTGCCGTGATCAAAATTAAGCTCTTCAGCCAACAACTTGAAAACACAGCACCTTTATGAAAACTTGGTAGAATTTTTGGTCCAAAGTCGTAGCAGCGAGGACTAGTTTTTTTTTTTTTTTTTCCTCTCCTTCTGCATTTATATTTCCCCTTAAAAATAAAATATTGTCCCAGGAAAGGTTTCTCTCTCCTGATTATTACAGCTTATTGCCACAGTGGGAGACTTCCAGAAACCTCTGCCTGGGGTGACTTCGGTTCTGCCCCAGAGAGGGGTGGGCTCCCGGTGAGGGCTCTGTCCTCCGCAGCCTGCGGTTGTGGAACCAAGCGAAGTCAGTGAACGTGTCTCCAGAAAGTCAAATTGCGGAATTTAAGTTTCTGTGTGGATTGGTCCCAATCGTAGTTTATGAGCCTTTCCCAGAAAATTGAATGTGGTGAGGCAAGGGGAAAAATAGCCCCACACACACCTCCAAGTCTTAAATTACCTGGAGCGGGAGAGCTGCATCACAGCCGGGAGGACGGACGACAGCTGGGGCTGCCCTGCAGGGTCCAGGTGGCAGGACACAGGGACCGAGCCAGACGCTTGCTGGCCCGCACTCCCGGCCCCGGGGCAGCCGCCACACCGAGCGCTGGCCCGCTTCCTGCTGGCAGGGACACCAGCAGGCCTTGACCCCGGGCACCGTAGTCGGCAGGACCAGCATCCGGGTCCGAGGGTGCCGTCTCTCCCAGAGACGGGGATGTGGCAGCAGGAGCAGGAGAGAGTGGACAGACGGCCGCGGCTCTGTGGGACCTGAGCTCCCGCTGCCAACACATGGCCGTGACCGGCCTGGCACGTCCCGGCCTGCGTGCCGGCCGCGGTCCCTCTCCACTTTCTTGGAAGAAGCCGGGGGGATTTGGAAGCCGTCTCTGGGCTCCTGCTGTGTGCACAGGGCAGAATAAACACCGTTCTCAAAGAGTCTATTAGGGATAATTAATCATTTTAACCCAAGATGGGTTTTGGAAGGCTCAGATACCTTGACCACAGGAGGAATTTCTAAATGCCTAGCACAGGCACCATATTTTTTTAGAAAACAATTTAACAAGGCCTGTTTCTTCAGAAAGCGTTTTCTATCTAAACGCGCTGATGGCTGGGTCTCCAGAAATGATTTAAGTGTTTTTCTAAAAAACAAGGCAGGTACCTTTCAGTGTGACTGTTTTCAGGGAAAGCACACTGGTCCTTTTGGGGAACGCATCTTGATACTTACCAAGATTTTAAAGGAAAATATTTGGGCTGTGGTTGAGGAATCAAACAGTCTTAAGTATGTAAATAGTGACAGGCTGCAGCCCTTTCTAAACAAATATATACGAACCGTCCGACCCGGGCCAGCTTGCAGAGGACGCTGTCCCCTGAGGAGCCACAGGCCGGTCGGTCCCTCTGCACAAACGGCGGGAGGGACGGACACAGGTGGGATGGTCCTGCACGTGGTGCCAGGCAGCGCTCAAAGAGAGAGTCTTTTTTGGTAATCCCAGCGTCATCCACGGAATTATGCCGCTGTTTAAGGGTCTTCTTGGAGAAATTAGGACGAGTCAAGACAATTATTGGAGGTGGACAGCTTGTTGTCTCCCCATCGTCCTGGGCAAAACTGACTCATCTCATGGGGCTCATCTCTTACCACCTGCACCGGCACGTCCGGTCCCCTCCGGCATCCCCAGGGCTGAGGGACCCTTCCCTCCATGCTGGGTGCCTGTGTCAGGACACTTATGGTCTGCGATCTCAGGTTCTGCCATGCTCTGGGTTCAGGGGGATTGTAATCTGAAATGTCTGCAGGGTCACTGGCACAGTGTGGTCGGTGTGTGTCCGCACACGGCCGTGAGAAGAGCAAACACATCACACGGGGGTTGGTGTGGCCACGGCTTACGTGGAGTGGCCAGGACGAGCCTGTCTGGCCAAGCCTGGGTGTCTGCTCATGGCGGCATGACTGTCTGGGTGGGAATGGTCTAGGGGTTGTGACTTCTCAGGCCACAGATCTGTTGTGAAAGAAACATCATTTCATTGGGTTTATAATTTAGTTAATTTTGGACCTCCATTTCAGGGCATGAGAGATGCAATCTCGGGGTCGTTCCTGGCCTCTGGAGGCCGTGCCTACTTTCGGGGCCTTCCTCACGCGATGGCAAGCTGGGGACCTGCCTGCTTGGTTCCCCTGCGCTCCTCAGGGCCACTCGGAGGCTTCTGCTCCAGGCTCTAAACCAGGGCTGGGAGCCTGGGGTTCTGACTGCAAACCCAACGGTACAAGCAGCAGCCCAGCTGGCACTGGGCCCTGCAGCAGAGAGGGGCCACGCACACAAGACCGGGGGGCTGGCCGGGACCCTTCTCAGGTACACATGTCGGCTTGTAATTCTCTCGTTTATTCTGGGTTTTCCTTCTTTTCCTAATCTGAGGTACAGAAGAAATCTGGCCTGAGAAGAAATTCTTTCTTCTTCTTCTTTTTTTTAAAGATTTATTTCTTTATTTTAGAGGTGGGGAGGGGCCGAGAGAGGGGGAGAGGGTCCCAAGCAGAGTCCAACATGGGGCTGGATCCCATGACCCTGAGATCATGATCTGAGCCCAAATCAAGAGTCAGACGCCGCACCGACTGAGCCCTCCAGGGGCCCCTTGTTCTTCTTCTAAATCCTGCCTGTGGACTCAACTGCACAGGTCGCCTAGATTTGCTGCTTTAACAATTCTTGTTTCAAGAAAAGGACATTTCCTGGCCTGGCTGTCTGCGGGGAGGTGGGTCCCCGGGAACAGAAATCACCGGGGAGAAACACACGACGAATTCAGCACCACCTGCTCCCATGCCCGCTCACGTGGACGTGCAGCTGGGATGCCGGCCGATGAGTGCCTCCAAGATACATGTGAGCAGAGCCCCAGAGATGCAGAAATGAGGCGAGAAGCCCAGAAAACCAGACCCCCTGCCAGGAACCCAGGCACCGGGACGGCACCACCAGCTCTGGGGGGCCCCAAACAGCCGGTTTAATCCTGCCTGGTGAAGGTCTTCTTGTCCTCCTGGTGGAACCAGACCCACAGTTACAGAGAAAGAAGTAAATCCGTTCAAACACCAGGTTAAAAGGTGGGAACCCCTAGGACCGGGACAGAGATAATTATGCGAAAGCAGACAGCCCTTAGCCTGGCCTGGATGGATTAGTGGCGAGTGTTTTGGAAATTAATTGACCCAATAACTCAATTTTCCACTCAGCTTCACTTGTAGATACATCTTAGGATAGGTTCTGAATGTGTGCATCAGTTCTCCTTGGAGAAGAGAAGAGGGGAAGCCTGTTTCTGAACAGCTCCAATTCCTAGTGACTGATTCCTATACGGATGTAAACAGACAACCGTTCATTTTTGTCACGCATTTTTATGACGAAACACAGTATTTATTCTTTACCTGTGTCTGGGAGTCAGCAAGCTCTGGTGATGTGCGAGTGGAGAAGGAAAACGTTTGCTTCTTCTGTGTCACACTAGACTGGGGAGCCGACGGGAAACAGGTAAGCGCCCAAAACGGTTCGGGAGGTGGCCGGTGCGGGCGGGAACCTGCGGTGCCGTGAAGGGACAGAGTGAGGACCGCGGCTGACTCGTGCCAGCCTTCCCAGAACAAGAGTAGCAGCATGTTTTGGTTTAGGATACAGATACAGCTGGCAATTCTGCATTCTGTTTGTTTTGGCTTTGTTGTTTGCTTTTTTTCTGTAATTCGAGCTCTGTATCTCTACCCTCCTTCGTAAGTAAATGTCCATTTACAAAAGGTAATTGGGACTTTCAGGAAAGGTTATTCAGAAGTGTTGACAATGATGCCACAGGCTCACGGGTTTCAGCAAATTCCCGAGGAGGCACATGCTATATCCCGGGAGAGCCAGAGTCTCGGCGGTCAGACCCATCAAGCCTCCACGATCTCGTGGTTCCCGGAGATGAGGCAGGATCGAGCCAGGCACAAGGCTAGGACACAGAGAAAAGGCACGTCAAGAGAAAGAAAGGTGAGGAGTGGGAGAAAAAGCCCAGAACGATAGATTCCCCTTCTTACTCTGGTTTTCCCCTTCTTACTCGGGCTCACGCGCCTTTATCCTAATTTTCCTAAAACTAATTCTAACACGGCTGCAGCCGGCTCTTCCCGCCAACCTTTATCACTTCTAGGATGGTCTGCATTTCCAAACCCAAGTCCCGACACAGCCGTCCTCTGTGCCCCCAGCGCCTCTGCCATCAGCCTGCAGGGCGTCTGACGGGGCGTCCATGGTCCCGGAGGGAGCCTGGGCTCCTCACGAGCCCGCACGGCAGGAGCACAGACGCCAAGGAGCCGTGGCAACACCCCGCGGCGGGCACGCGGCACAGACACGGCGGCCCGGCCGGAGCGCGGATTCTGGGGAGGAAGCTTCGCCGGCGGCCGGAGGACAGTGTGGGCGCGGACGGTGTGCGATGCAGGAGGGACGTGTCGGCATCACGGAGGAGACATGGCGGACTCAGACCGAGATTCCCTCCGCGGGGGACACTCCGAAGCGGTTACTGTGAACGGCGTTATTTACGCTGAGCAGGTAGTTTCAGACGTGTCGGGGGACGGGGGGGAGCTGGGACTGCAGAGGGCACGACGGGGCCACACAGAATCAGCATGTGAGGAAAATATGGGATCTGCATTTCTCCTTTTCTGTGCTTTTCCTCGTCATCAGTCCTTCCAAGTGTCCCGACAGGGCGTCCCACCCCCGCTTCTCAAGGACCAGACCCAGCAGATATTATACGGACTCTGTTTTGTCACCGGACCCCCCTTCCCACGTCCGCCATCCTCCTGTCCCTGCCGGGCTGTTACCGGCTTCTGTCAGGAGGAGCCAGCCTGGCACAGGGCTCAGGCCCCAGAGCGGCGGGGGCAGGGCAGCGGCTGAGGGAAGGGGTGGGTGTGGCGTTGAGAGCGAGCGAGGCCCTGTGTGTGCTCTGCACAAGGCCGGGGTCCTGCTGTCCTCTGGGCTGAAGCAGCGGGAGCTGGGGCCCGCCAGGGGACCTTTGGGTCTCTCGCGGCTCCTTCGGGGCTCCTTCTTGTCCTGGGAGGAAGGGTAGATGCGTGTGCGCGTCCCGTGTTCAAGGGGAAGTAGGTGGGCGAGAGTTCATTCTGTTAATAGATCAGTGGGCATTTCTGGGCTCTGATGACGGGCGCTGGGGGGGCTGGGGTGGGCAGTCAC
The DNA here is from genome assembly GCF_010015895.1 of Lontra canadensis. Classification (NCBI taxonomy): domain Eukaryota; kingdom Metazoa; phylum Chordata; class Mammalia; order Carnivora; family Mustelidae; genus Lontra; species Lontra canadensis. The sequence goes on from NW_022631091.1 coordinate 6,790,545, forward strand.
CACCACACGGGGGATGGGCAGGGCTGCGTGAGCGCGGCCCCCACGGGCACCGTCAGCAGGTGCAGAAACGGAGCCTCGGGGAAGTAGAGGTGGGCTCGGAGAGCCCAGTGCCTGCGGGAGACCTGCCGGGGCCCACTGGGGCAGCATCTCCACACTCGTGACACGAGTCCTGACACATCTGCAGCCACGCATCCCAAACAGGATGACGTTTGTCAGGACATGCACTGCTACTTTCCTGCGAGCACTGTCCCTTCACGCTTTCTAGTTTCTCAGCGAGTTTTCCAGGCGACTGTGAGAATGTTAGGAAAGTCGACGCTGGGCAGGTGTTAGGAAGCTTTCCTATCCTAAATGGAACTTTCTTGTGGCCAGGTCACTGAAAATAGTGTCTTTTGTAGGAAAACATATGCCAACACTTTTATGTCTCTGGTGATAAACTGTTTTTAACTGAATTACTGGTTACAGTGGGGAAATGTGGTTGTTTCCCATCCAGCCAGGTTCGAGTTAGACGGCACCAGGAGGTACGGGGGTTCCAAATGAGATTTGTCATACGGAGAGCATGAAGCAACATCATGTTATCGATATAACATTAATCCTAATGCAGTATTACAATTATAAAACACATTTGATACATGATACATGATACATGATACATACAACACAATGATAAGTTCTTAATATTGATAGGAATACAACATATCGGGTATTTGATACAATGCCAGTCTCATAATAATTAGCGCGGGTTGCAATGCACGTCCCACATGCGTGTGAAGCCCACGTCCAGGCATCTCCCAGGAGCAGACAAAAGCCTGCTTGTTCGCCCAGCGGCTCGGGGCAGGAGGACCCGCCAGACCGCTCGCACAACAAGGTGCCTTGTGGCCAGAGCCTGAGGGAACAGGGCTTTTTGCTTCCAGTGACAGCCAGCCTCTGGTAGTCTGCCTGGAGCCGTGAATACTGAATTTCAGAAGCTTCTTTCAAAGCCCGTGCGTGTTCAGAAGCTTAGCCCCAAAGCCTCCCTCGGAACCCTCATGTGCCAGGGGCCTGCTCTGGGCTGGGAATGAGCCTCCCTCCCCGCGGTGCCCACAGGCGCCGGCCGCCGGCAGTACCGACAGCATTTCGACGTGAGTCTGTCCAGGTGTTTCTGGCTGGACAAGCGCAGGGAGAGTTTCCCAAGCGGGACGGGCTACTGTTCGTCGGGACGCTTGTAGGGGTGCCCACACACAAAGTCCTGCTGCTGGAGGCGGCCCCACGGGGGAGCAGGGCCGTGCGGGGGCCGGAGTCGCACGCCAGCCCCCTCAGGTCCCCAAACCGTGTGTGGTCAGTGCCTCGCTCGGCTGTCCTGGGGCCGGACCTGCGGGAGCACGTGAGCAAGGCGGCTGCATCCTTGGTCCTGTTCCAGCAGAGAATGGAGCTGCTGTGACACTGGAAATGAGTTTTATGTAAGTGGGTGCGGCTCCCTCTTTTCTAGACAGAGAGACTGCTCTGGAGAAAAAGGAAAACATCCATTAACTGGACAACTATTATGTTCCAAGGACTCTGGCGTCTCACTTAATTCTCTGACACGCATGAAAGAAAGACCCTTGTCTTCACGTTTGTTTAACTAAGTAACCCAATGGCAAGATGGGATAAACCTCAGATCTGCTCGACCCTGTCCACGGGAACCTAGGCCTTTGAATTTTGTGAGCTGTGCACGTCTACTGCCGACCTCAGAGAACAGATCTTTCCAGAGAGCAGACCAGAAAAATTGGCAAGTTATTGACTGGAACATATCCCAGACATTAAGTTTCAATTCTCCCCGACCGTTTTGTGTACCTGCTTTTCAAACCCGTGTCCCTGGGTGTAAAGGGCGAGGGGAGTGCCTCAGCTTCCTGGGCTCTGGCCACCCCCACACCGTTTGCTGTTGGGAGGATGGGGTGACGTGCGGGACCCCGACCTCCAGAGTCTTCAGGTAGCAAGGCTGGGCTGTCCGTGGGAGCCCTCCACCTGAAAGTGCTTCATGGGAAAATGACCTGGGCTCCTGGCCGCTCTCTGGGGCTGAGGAACACGCTTTTCCTTCCAAACTAAGTGGGCTGCATTCAAGTCAGACATGGCTGCCACCTTGGGATCAAAAGCTGAGGTCAACCGAGCCAATGCGTCCTGGCCTCTGGGGATCGTCCAACACCCGGCAGCCTTGCGAGAGACCCCCTGCCTGCTTCCTCTCCCCTGGGGGCTCGGTGGCACCCCGTCTGGGGGCAGGAACTGGCAGCCGTGCTCATGTCAAAGGCCTGTCATCATTTCGCCGGCCCCCAAGTCTGAGAGCCACGAGGCCAAGCCGTCATTCCCGGGGGCAAGTGGGTGGAGAGGCCGGTGCCGCGGAGCCCTCGCTGGGGCCAGGGTCCCCCTGCAGGACTCTAACTCCCTCAGCGGGTCGGAGGCCGGCGGACAGTGAACACAGAGGCTGCCCACACTTCTTGATCTTTCTCTAGATTATTTTCTCTTCAAACTTGTTTTTAAAAATGAAAACTGTAGTGATCATAATCTCACTGTAAGTTATGCCTTCTCATAAACCCACTTCCCCGGTGTAGAGAGTGTCCCAGTCGGGCCCGGGGTGGTTGGGGCTGGGGCTCCGTCCGAGGGCATCTATCCGTCCACTGTCATAATGAACAGATGCCTGTTGATCTTGGGGCCCCATCTGTGACGCGCACGTGTGTGTCCTGTGATTGACACAATGAGTAATATGAGAATTTACACTCTATTCTATTTCACGGAACAGCTAATAAATCACTGAGAGTTAGGCTTCATTCGAAACCCCATTTCTATTCTTAAATTTGTTCATGATTCATGAGTCAACCTTCTTCTGCTCAAATGCACACGCCTCCGCGCTTTAACTAAGCTGCGAGTGTTCAGTGGAAAATTTGCTCTACGAGGTCATAGGGAGCCCCGAGAACAGATGAGTTATATTCACGCGCTCACGTAGGGCTGGGTAGGGCTTCTGTGAACCTGTGACCCACGTCCCCTCCACCCAGCACCCCTGCATGGCTCACAACACCGGCTTCTGTAGGGGAGGAGGGTGCAGGCTCAGTGAGTCTGACCGGGAGGCTGGCCTGGAGCCCAAGGACAAGTCTGCACAGGACTCTCTCGTGGGGCTGCCAGCATGTCCTCCGCTGCCGTGGCTGCCTTGCTGCTGAGAGTGGCCTCCTGACTCCCGAGGGCAGCCGCTGCAAAGACAGGGCAGGGGAACCCTGGTGACCATGGTTCCCTGGGCGTCCATCCTAGTGGAAGCCGGAGGTCGTACGATGACCTTCAAAATGTCAGATTCATTCTCTGACCTGGTTTTCCACTTCTGTCCTCCCGGCGCTCTGTCTCAGCCACAGCGCCCCTCCCTTCACCGCCAGACTCTCTCCCGTCTGGGGCCTCTGCGCACGGGCTTCTCTTGCGCCAGGAGTCCGCGGGGCCCACTGCCTCGCTCGTTAGGCCCGCACTCCCACGCACATCTGCAGGTGGGTTCCACAACCCTCATTCTAAATTAAACTGTGAGGGGCGCCTGGGTGGCTCCATCGGTGAAGGGTCTGCCTTCGGCTCAGGTCCTGATCCTGGGGTCCCGGGATCGAGTCCCACATCGGGGAGTCCCTGCTCAGCGGGGAGCCTGCTTCTCTCTCTGCCCTGCCCCTGCCCCCTTTGTGTGAGCGCTCTCTCTCTTGCTCTCACTCTCTCTCAAATGAATAAATAAAATCCTTTTTAAATTAATTAATTAACTAATTATTTAAACGGAGACTCCCCGCGGGCAGCACTCCTGCCTCCCTCCCCTGCCTCAGGCTCAGGGTCCCTGTCCTTGTGCTGGGGAAGCCACGTGTCTCCTCCGGGAGGACAGAAACAGCCCTGATTCACAGCGGCTGCATTTCCTGGGGTAAACGCTCTGACTGGGGCGACTGATCCCCACCCATCACTGAAGAGGCCCTCTCCGCCCCTGCCTGTCCTCCCGACAGTCTCAGCCGTCTCCTTCCTTCCTTCCTTGAAGGTCCGCGGTGCACAGATTTTCGTCTCTTCTGTTCACGGCTGGGTCCCGCACGTCTGGATAAATTCCTTCGGGTGAATGGTGCTGACCGGCCTGGTGTCCACCGGCCCTGCGGCGACGACCTCAGCCGCTTTCCCTGGAGGCGGAGCGGAGGCAGGGGAACCGTCTGGTGAGGGCAGCAGGCTGCGTTGTGGGACTGACCAAGGACCACATCTCGCAGAGAGTGGACCGGACAGTCGAGGAAGGACCACGGTGCAGGGAGGACCGCTGACTCACCCCGGCCACCCAGTCCCTCAGGACCCCCAAACTGTGACTCCCGTGGCTACTTTGACGTGCACACAATTAGGAACGTGAATGCAGAGAAAAGTGAACAGCTTTCTGTATGTAAAGGAGGATGATGTTTTAGGCCGGCGGTCCAGGGAAGGGTTACTCAAGAAATCGTGCCAGGAAAAGTGACTGTTTACACAAACAAATACGTATTTAATCTCCTTCTTCAGAATAAACCGCGACCAAGATCGAAGGAAAACCTATCAAGAAATGGGCACAAATATGGGGGAATAATAATCTTACATCAAGATAGAAGAACTTCCCAAGTATAAACTCAAGAAATAGTAAGATAAATATTAGCCAGTTTAATTCTTATAAACAAAACATTACATACGTAAACTCTACAGAACAGGTAAAGCTGCAAACACTGGGAACACCGTCAACTATCGCTTCAATAAACACCATCTCACAGCCAGTGAGGGTGGTACAGTTCCATGAAACGCTGATCATTGGTGTGAGTAAATTATCCATGGAAAAGGGCGTAAATGAATTATTCCGCATGGCTAAAATGTACACATTGGCGTCAAGTTGTCCCCAATGCCTCTAATCCTGTGGTCACCTGCCACATTAGCAAACAGTTCAAGAAGTCAAATCCCTCGTGGCTGGTGTGCACTTGGCAAGACGGGCTCTTCTTCGCCTTCCACTGGGAAACGTGACTGATACGCTCTTTCTGGAAAATAAGACATAGCAATTCCTGTTAAAACGGTGATTGAAACTCTTTGACTTAACGATCCCACTCCCAGGAAGCTGTCCCAGTGACATGGAGACAAATGCATGTGTGCCCGGAGGCATGTGTGGGAACATCATCTACGGCAGGGCTAACTCCTAAAGGTCTGTGAGCGCTGCACGTTGGGAGAGTGTGTGTGGGGTAGACTGTGTTTACGCCGGGGAAGAATTTGTAATACGGAGCTGGTGCGTACACACGAGTCTTCCCACGGTGGGAACATTCTCGTGACGTCAGACTGGGTGAAAAAGGAAAGAAACAGAGCTGTGCATGCAGTCATCCTATAACGTTGAATTCAGGAAGGAAATCTGCCAGATAGTAACAGTAATTATATTGGAAGAGTGGAGTTTGGCATAAATCGTGGTTTTCATCTTCATTCTTGTTTGGTTGTTATTCTTTCACTCAGAAAACCAGTTCGGTGACTAGAGAGCGTGTGTCCAGGTCCCACGCCGGTGTGGCTTTGGCAGGCTCTTGGCTGCTGCAGGCCGGCGCCCAGGGTCGGCGCATCCCCCGGCTCCACGTCTTTGTGACATGTGCTTTAGTCACCGGTATGGACCAGACTGTGTTCCCCCAAACTCAGCTGGTGAACCCCCAGCCCCAAGAACCCCAGAATGTGACCGTATTTGGACAGAGGGTCTTTACAGGTGATTAAGCCAAGTAGGGTCTTTCGGGTGGCCCTAACTTGGTGTCCTGATGAGGAGAGGAGCCTAGAACACAGTCGGGCACAGAAGGACGACCATGTGAGGTCGGGGGCGGGGGGAGGCGGGTCGGCCCAGTGGGAGAGTGGCTCAGGAGACACCAGCCCTGCCCACGCCTGGATCTCAGCCTTCAGATTCCAGGAACGTGAGAGGACGAAGGTCTGTTGGTTACGTGGCCTGTCCTCACTGTCTTTCCCGGCGGCCAGAGGAGCAGGACGGTCACTCAGTCTGGAAGGGGGACCTGAGGCTATGAAGTCTGCAGGCAGGAGCTCAGCCACATCCACCCGGGGCCCGTCCTGGGGAACGTGCGAGCCGTGTCGACTATCTAGCAGCCCTGTTCTCTCAAGACAGCGGTATTTTAAGTTAGGCGGCATGTGCTCGCGCCTCTGTGTAACGCTGAAGCGCTCAGCGCGGGTATTAGTTTCCACCACTCTTGGCTGAGAACCAGGGCAGGAGGGCTGGTCAGATGAATTACAGAGCCGAAATGAGGTGCGTGGGGTGTTTGGTTTCAACCTTGAGAAAAATGCAGACACATGCGTGGCCAGAAAATGCCCCAAGGCCTGGCCGTGATGGAGTCTCCTGTCTGACAAGTTACAAACCCACGGAGCAGAGAGCTGCCGGCAGGGGCCGCGAGGTGCCTTCACCTGCCGTGAACCTCCAAGCCTCCAGGTGACCGCGGGGCCGACGCGGGGACGCTGTGAAATACGGCCCGAGCCGCGCTGTCGTCCTGCTGCAGGGAAGGGAGGCTGGGCCTGCGGGTTGCCCCACAGGCAGCTACAGAGCACACGTGATTTACTGCTGGCGTGAGAACGTAGATTCTCCGGTGCGGCTCTCACCTTCCCTGGCGGTGCCTAAGTTACCGGTTGGCCACAGGGCTAGCGGAGCGCGCCTGTCCTCTCTCTGCCCCTCCCCGGCCACACACGCTGTTATCAAAAGTTCCAAACACGGGGCACCGGGGTGGCTCAGTGGGTTAAGCCTCTGCCTTCGGCTCAGGTCATGATCCTGGGGTCCTGGGATCGAGCCCCACATTAGGCTCCCTGCTCAGCGGGGAGCCTGCTTCCCCCTCTGCTCCTCCCCCTGTTTGTGCTTGCCCTCTGACAAATAAATAAAATCTTTAAAAAAATTTCCAAACACACACCCCAGTGGAGACAATAGCACAGTGAACCCAAACACACAGCATGCGCTGGTCACATCATTGGCCCCGGGGCCAGCTTCGCTTCCCGCTAAGGCTGCGCCCACTAGCATGCCCCCCTGCATATGACTGTGAAGCACCTCACTCTCTGGTTTGCCATGACATCGTGGCTTCCCTGCAGGTGAAGTTGGCAGAAAACCAGGGACCTTGTCCAAGGCGTCCCAGTCGGTCAGTGCCAGGTGACACCCCTGGGACCTGACACCTGGGTTCCCACTCGCCCCTTGGAGGTAGAGCTCCAAGTCATCTCTGGCGACAGCACGTGACTCAACACGATCGCAAGTGAGGGGAGGTTCGTAGGGCCGAGAGCCCTTTCAGAACGGGTGAGGTTTCTTCGAGCGCCGCTCTTACAGCGCGGCCGTGGACGCGGCTCTGCACGGAGATGACAGCGCGACCCGCAGACGCACACATGTGCGCGTGTGAGTGTGCCCCCGCTCTGCCTGCGTTTGGTCATGTCTGCCTCGACGGTAACTTCTCAAAGGCAGCTCCATGACTTCGCCCCAGCTCAGCCCTTCAGGAATAAAACTCGACAACAGGCATCCGGTGGTGACTTTATCCTTGGATTTGGCTCATTGGAACAGGTGCTGACTAAAATGCACTGATTTTTAAAAACGTTCTAGCGAAGTCACTTTTCCTCCAGTTATTTTAGCAATACTTCAACATTTTAAATAGCTTTGAACTGCATATAGAGCTTGAAATAATAACTTTGTTAGTAGGAATGAACCAAAAAATCCCAAAAGCTTCTGATGTCCTTTAACCCACACGTGCACCCATGCTAGTTGCTTTTGTTGTTGTTGCTATTGTTTTATTTTTTTATAAACATATAATGTATTAGTAGCCCCTGGGGTACAGGTCTGTGAATCGCCAGGTTTACACACTTCACAGCACTCACCATAGCACATATCTTCCCCAATGTCCTTAACCCCACCACCCCACCATCTCCCTACCCCCCTACCCCTGGCAACCCTCAGATTGTTTTGTGAGATTAAAAGTCTCTTATGGTTTGTTTCCCTCCTGATCCCATCTTGTTTCATTTATTCTTTTCCTCCCCTCCAAGTCCCCCACATTGCATCTCCACTTCCTCATATCAGGGAGATCATACAATAGTTGTCTTTCTCCGATTAACTTATTTTGCTAAGTGTAATACCCTCTAGTTCCATCCACATCATTGCAAATGGCAGGATTTCATTTCTTTTGATGGCTGCATAGTATTCCTATATATATATATATATATATATATATATATATATATACCACCTCTTCTTTATTCATTCATTCATTGATGGGCATCTAGGTTCTTTCCATAGTTTGGTTATTATAGACATTGCTGCTATAAACATTCGGTTGCACGTGCCCCTTTGGATCACTATGTTTGTATCTTTAGGGTAAATACCCAGCAGTGCAATTGCTGGGTCATAAGGTAGCTCTATTTTCAACTTTTTGAGGAACCTCCATGCTGTTTTCCAGAGTGGTTGCACCAGCTTGCATTCCCACCAACAGTGCAGGAGGGTTCCCCTTTCTCCGCATCCTCGCCAGCATCTGTCGTTTCCTGACTTGTGAATTTTAGCCATTCTGGCCGGTGTGAGGTGGGATCTCATCGTGGTTTTGATCTGTACTTCCCTGATGCTGAGTGATGAGGAGCACTTTTTCATGTGTCTGTTGGCCATCTGGATGTCTTCTTTGCAGAAATGTCTGTTCATGTCCTCTGCCCATTTCTTGATTGGATTATTTGTTCTTTGGGTGTTGAGTTTGATAAATTCTTTATAGATTTTGGACACTAGCTCTTTATCTGATATGTCGTTTGCAAATATCTTCTTCTATTCTGTCAGTTGTCTTTTGGTTTTGTTAACTATTTCCTTCGCTGTGCAAAAGCTTTTGATCTTGATGAAGTCCCAGTAGTTCATTTTTGCCCTTGCTTCCCTTGCCTTTGGCGATGTTCGTAGGAAGAAGTTGCTGTGGCTGAGGTCAAAGAGATTGCTGCCTGTGTTCCCCTTAAGGATTTTGATGGATTCCTTTCTTAAATTGAGGTCCTTCATCCATTTTGAGTCTATTTTCATGTGTGGTGTAAGGAAATGATCCAGTTTCATTTTTCTGCATGTGTTGAAGAGACTGTCTTTATTCCACTGGACATTCTTTCCTGCTTTGTTGAAGATTAGTTGACCATAGAGTTGAGGGTCTATTTCTGGGCTCTCTATTCTGTTCCAATGATCTTTGTGTCTGTTTTTGTGCCAGTACCATGCTGTCTTGATGATGACAGCTTTGTAATAGAGCTTGAAGTCTGGAATTGTGATGCTACCAACTTTGGCTTTCTTTTTCAATATTCTTCTGGCTATTCGAGGTCTTTTCTGTTTCCATACAAATTTTAGGATTATTTGTTCCATTTCTTTGAAAAAAATGGGTGGTATTTTGATAGGGATTGCATTAAATGTGTAGATTGCTTTAGATAGCATAGACATTTCCACAGTATTTGTTCTTCCAATCCATGAGCATGGAACATTTTTCCATTTCTTTGTGTCTTCCTCAATTTCTTTGATGAGTACTTTATAATTTTCTGAGTATAGATTCTCTACCTCTTTGGTTAGGTTTATTCTTAGGTATCTTATGGTTTTGGGTGTAATTGTAAAAGGGATTGACTCCTTAATTTCTCTTTCTTCTGTCTCGTTGTTGGTGTAAAGAAATGCAACTGATTTCTGTGCATTGATTTTATATCCTGACACCTTACTGAATTCCTGTACAAGTTCTAGCAGATTTGGAGTGGAGTCTTTTGGGTTTTCCACATATAGTATCGTATCATCTGCAAAGAGTGATAGTTTGACCTCTTCTTTGCTGATTTGGATGCCTTTAATTTCTTTTTGTTGTCTGATTGCTGAGGCTAGGACTTCTAGTACTATGTTGAATAGCAGTGGTGATAATGGACATCCCTGCCATGTTCCTGACCTTAGCGGAAAAGCTTTCAGTTTTTCTCCATTGAGAATGATATTTGCGGTGGGTTTTTCATAGATGTCTTGGATAATATTGAGGTATGTGCCCTCTATCCCTACACTTTGAAGAGTTTTGATCAGGAAGGGATGCTGTACTTTGTCAAATGCTTTTTCAGCATCTATTGAGAGTATCATATGGTTCTTGTTCTTTCTTTTATTAATGTGTTGTATCACATTGATTGATTTGTGGATGTTGAACCAAACTTGCAGCCCTGGAATAAATCCCACTTGGTCGTGGTGAATAATCCTTTTAATGTACTGTTGGATCCTATTGGCTAGTATTTTGGTGAGAATTATCACATCTGTGTTCATCAAGGATACTGGTCTGTAATTCTACTTTTTGATGGGATCCTTATCTGGGTTTGGGATCAAGGTGATGCTGGCCTCATAAAATAAGTTGGAAGTTTTCCTTCCATTTCTATTTTTTTTGGAACAATTTCAGGAGAATAGGAAGTAATTCTTCTTTAAATGTTTGGTAGCATTCCCCTGGGAAGCCATCTGGCCCTGGGCTCTTGTTTATTGGGAGATTTTTGATGACTGTTTCAATCTCCTTACTGGTTATGGGTCTGTTCAGGTTTTCTATTTCTTCCTGGTTCAGTTTTGATAGTTTATACGTCTCTAGGAATGCATCCATTTCTTCTAGATTGTCAAATTTGCTTGTAATATGTTACAAGCTCATAATATGTTCTTATAATTGTTTGTATTTCTTTGGTGTTGGTTGTGATCTCTCCTCTTTTATTCATGATTTTATTTATTTGGGTCCTTTCTCTTTTCTTTTTGATAAGTCTGGCCAGGGGTTTATCAATCTTATTAATTCTTTCAATGAACCAGCTCCTACTTTCGTTGATTTGTTCTATTGTTTTTTTGGTTTCTATTTCATTGATTTCTGCTCTGATCTTTATTATTTCTCTTCTCCTGCTGGGTTTAGGCTTTCTTTGTTGTTCTTTCTCCAGCTCCTTTAGGTGTAGGGTTAGGTTGTGTGTTTGACACCTTTCTTGTTTCTTGAGAAAGGCTTGTATCATTATATATTTTCCTCTCAGGACTGCCTTTGCTGTGTCCTAAAGATTTTGAACTGTTGTGTTTTCATTATCATTTGTTTCCATGAATTTTCTCAATTCTTCTTTAATTTCCTGGATGACCCATTCATTCTTTAGAAGGATGCTCTTTAGTCTCCATGTATTTGGGTTCTTTCCAAATTTCCTCTTGTGATTGAGTTCTAGCTTCAGAGCATTGTGGTCTGAAAATATGCAGGGAATGATCCCAATCTTTTGATACCGGTTGAGACCTGATTTAGGACCCAGGATGTGATCTATTCTGGAGAATGTTCCACGTGCACTAGAGAAGAATGTGTATTCTGTTGCTCTGGGATGGAACATTCTGTATATATCTGTGATGTCCATCTGGTCCAGCGTGTCATTTAAGGCCTTTATTTCCTTGTTGATCTTTTGCTTGGATGATCTGTCCATTTCCATGAGGGGAGTGTTAAAGTCCCCTACTATTATTGTATTATTGTCGATGTGTTTCTTTGATTTTGTTATTAATTGGTTTATGTAGTTGCCTGCTCCCATATTAGGGGCATAGATATTTAAAATTGTTAGATCTTCTTGTTGGACAGACCCTTTGAGTATGATATAGTGTCCTTCCTCATCTCTTATAGTCTTTGACTTAAAATCTAATTGATCTGATGTAAGGATTGCCACCCCAGCTTTCTTTTGATGTCCATTAGCATGGTAAATTGTTTTCCACTCCCTCACTTTAAATCTGCAGGTGTCTTTGGGTCTAAAATGAGTTTCTTGTAGACAGCATATTGGTGGGTTTTGTTTTTTTATCCATTCTGATACCCTGTGTCTTTTGATTGGGGCATTTAGCCCATTAACATTCAGGGTAACTACTGAGAGATGTGAATTTAGTGCCATTGTATTGCCTGTAAGGTGACTGTTACAGCATATTGTCTCTGTTCCTTTCTGATCTACTACTTTCAGGCTCTCTCTTTGCTTAGAGGACAAAGGACCCCTTTCAATATTTCCTGTAGAGCTGCTTTAGTGTTTACAAATTCTTTTAGTTTTTGTTGTCCTGGAAGCTTTTTATCTCTCCTATTTTCAATGATAGCCTAGCTGGATATAGTATTCTTGGCTGCATGTTTTTCTTGTTTAGTGCTCTGAATATACCATGCCAGGTCTTTCTGGCCTGCCAGGTCTCTGTGGATAAGTCTGTTGCCAATCTAATATTTGTACCATTGTATTTACAGACTTCTTGTCTGGGGCTGCTTTCAGGATTTTCTCTTTGTCACTAAGACTTGTACATTTTACTATTAGCTGATGGGGTATGGACCTATTCTTATTGATTTTGAGGAGGGCTCTCCATGCCTCCTGAATTTTGATGCTTGTTCTCTTTGCCATTTTAATGAAATTCTCTACAATAATTCTCTCCAATATACCTTCTGCTACCCTCTCTCTTCTTCTTCTGGAATCCCAATTATTCTAATGTTGTTTCATCTTATGGTATCACTTATCTCTCGAATTCTCCCCTCGTGGTCCAGTAGTTGTTTATCTCTCTTTTGCTCAGCTTCTTTATTCTCCATCATTTGGTCTTCTATATCACTGATTCTCTCTTCTGCCTCAATTATCCTAGAAATAAGAGCCTCCATTTCCATTGCACCTTATTAATAGCTTTTTTTATTTCAACTTGATTAGATTTTAGTTCTTTTATTTCTCCAGAGAGGGCTTTTATTTCTCCAGACAGGGTTTCTCTAATATCTTCCATGCCTTTTTTGAGCCCACCTAGCACCTTGAGAATCATAATTCTGAACTCTAGATATGACATATTACCAATGTCCATATTGATTAGGTGTCTGGCCTTTGGTACTGCCTCTTGTTCTTTTTTTTTTTTTTTTTTTTTTTTTGTGGTGAGTTTTTCCGCCTTGTCATTTTATCCAGATAAGAATATATGAAGGAGCGAATAAAATACTAAAAGGGGGGCAAAGACCCCAGTAAAATGTGCTTTAACCAAATCAGAAGAGACCCCAAATCATAGGGGGAAGAAAGGGGGTAAAAAGAAGTTCAGAAAAAAAATTCAAAAAAGAAAAAAAATATAAAAAAGATTATATATATATTAAACTGGTGAATAGAACAGGGCCACCCACTTAATTTGGGGAGTATTTTGGTCTCTTAGAAGAAACTACCTCCCAATATTTTAAAGAATGAAAAATACATATAAGGGTAAACATGATGAAGGGTTGGAATATGACTATAAAGATGAAAATTTTTTTAAATTTCTTTTTTCTCTTTTTATTTTTTTAACATTTTTTAAAAATTTATTTTCAGCATAACAGTATTCATTGTTTTTGTACCACACCCAGTGCTCCATGCAATACGTGCCCTCTCTAATACCCACCACCTTGTTGTCCCAACCTCCCACCCCCCGTCCCTTCAAGACCCTCAGGTTGTTTTTCAGAGTCCATAGTCTCTCATGGTTCACCTTCCCTTCCAATTTCCTTCAACTCCCTTCTCCTCTCCATCTCCCTTCTCCTCTCCATCTCCCCATGTCCTCCATGTTATTTGTTATGCTCCACAAATAAGTGAAACCATATGATACTTGACTCTCTCTGCTTGACTTATTTCGCTCAGCATAATCTCTTCCAGTCCCATCCATGTTGCTACAAAAGTTGGGTGTTCATCCTTTCTGATGGAGGCATCATACTCCATAGTGTATATGGACCACATCTTCCTTATCCATTTGTCCGTTGAAGGGCATCTTGGTTCTTTCCACAGTTTGGAGACCGTGGCCATTGCTGCTATAAACATTGCGGTACAGATGGCCCTTCTTTTCACTACATCTGTATCTTTGGGGTAAATACCCAGTAGTGCAATTGCAGGGTCATAGGGAAGCTCTAGTTTTAATTTCTTGAGGAATCTCCACACTGTTCTCCAAAGTGGCTGCACCAACCTGCATTCCCACCAACAGTGTAAGAGGGTTCCCCTTTCTCCACATCCTCTCCAACACATGTTGTTTCCTGTCTTGCTAATTTTGGCCATTCTAACTGGTGTAAGGTGGTATCTCAATGTGGTTTTAATTTGAATCTCCCTGATGGCTAGTGATGATGGACATTTTTTCATGTGTCTGATAGCCATTTGTATGTCTTCATTGGAGAAGTGTCTGTTCATGTCTTCTGCCCATTTTTTGATATGATTATCTGCTTTGTGAGTGTTGAGTTTGAGAAGTTCTTTATAGATCCTGGATATCAACCTTCTGTCTGTACTGTCATTTGCAAATATCTTCTCCCATTCCGTGGGTTGCCTCTTTGTTTTGTTGACTGTTTCCTTTGCTGTGCAGAAGCTTTTGATCTTGATGAAGTCCCAAAAGTTCATTTTCACTTTTGTTTCCTTTGCCTTTGGAGACATATCTTGAAAGAAGTTGTTGTGGCTGATATCGAAGAGGTTACTGCCTATGTTCTCTTCTAGGATTCTGATGGATTCCTGTCTCACGTTGAGGTCTTCTATCCATTTTGAGCTTATCTTTGTGTATGGTGTAAGAGAATGGTTGAGTTTCATTCTTCTGCATATAGCTGTCCAGTTTTCCCAGCACCATTTATTGAAGAGACGGTCTTTTTTCCACTGTATATTTTTTCCTGTTTTGTCGAAGATTATTTGACCATAGAGTTGAGGGTCCATATCTGGGCTCTCTACTCTGTTCCACTGGTCTATGTGTCTGTTTTTATGCCAGTACCATGCTGTCTTGGTGATCACAGCTTTGTGGTAAAGCTTGAAATCAGGTAACGTGATGCTACAAGTTTTATTTTTGTTTTTCAACATTTCCTTAGCGATTCGGGGTCTCTTCTGATTCCATACAAATTTTAGGATTATTTGTTCCAGCTCTTTGAAAAATACCAGTGGAATTTTGATCAGAACGGCATTAAAAGTATAGATTGCTATAGGCAGTATAGACATTTTAACAATGTTTATTCTTCTGATCCAAGAGCATGGAATTGTCTTCCATCTTTTTGTGTCTTCTTCAATTTCTTTCATGAGTGTTCTGTAGTTCCTTGAGTACAGAACCTTTTAATTTCTAAAAAAGGAGTTGATAAGTTGGTTGGGAGAATAAATAAAAAGAAAGTGAAGAGATTTTGTTCAGGCTGGAGACTAGAACAAAGCCCTGTGATAGATTTAGGGTATATTTTGATCTATTAGAAGTTATATCCCAAATTTTTTTAGAAGAAAAAACCCTATGTGTATACAAAAAATAAAGTTAGATACAATGAAGGACAAAATATGACTATAATGATGAAGGTTCAAAAAATGTTTTTTTGAAAGGTATTGTTAAGATAAACTAGTTTAAAAACGTTAAAAGAGGAAAGGGTAAAAGTTAAAAAATTTAGCATAAGAAAAAAATAAAATTTAAAAATATTAATTAACTTTGCAAGACTAAAGAATCATGGGGAGAAAGCCATGAATTCCATGCCTTGCTTTCTCCTCCTCTGGAATTTCACTGTTCTCCTTGGTAAGTGAACTTGGTCGTGGCTGGATTTCTTGTTGATCTTCTGGGGGAGGGGCTGTTGTAATGATTCTCAAGTGTCTTTGCCTAAGGCGGAATTGCAGCGCCCTTACCAGGAGCCGGGCTAAATAATCCGCTTGGGTTCGCTTTCAGGAGCTTTTGTTCCCTGAACACTTTCCATAGAGTTCTGGAGGACTGAAATGAAAATGGCGGCCGCCCAGTCTCTGGCTGGAGGAGCCGAGAGCTTGGGGCCCGTTCCTCAGTGCGCCCTCAGAGAAAAGCACACAATCACTTCCATCTCCCTGGCCTCCGGCTGTGCTCCGAGCTCACCTGGCTTGGGACCAAGCATCTCTGTCTCTGGCACACAGCCCTGCCTGGAGTCCCCGAACCCCGCAGATCCCTGTGATCTTCCAGGGAGGTCTCCCTGGCTCTTGTGGGGTCCCCACTCACAGAGCAGTGGCCTTTGCCTCAGATCACCATTTAAGGTAACTCCAGGTTGAGAGCTCACTCCTCAGCTCCGTCTCTGTAACCGGCTTCCCCGCTCTAATACCTGTGAGCTCTGTGACACTCAGACACCCCCGATCCTTCTGTGACCCTGCGGGACCTGAGGCCACATGGTCCCTGCCGGGGCTCCACCCCCACTTAGCCTCTGGAGTGATGTCCCTCAGTGGAGCAGACTTTTAAAAGTTTTGATTTTGTGCCCGTTGCTCCACTGCTTGCCGGGAGCTGGCCCCTCCCCCCATGGTCTATCTTTCCGTAGCTTTAGATTCACTTCTCCACCCGTCCTGCCTTCTTGAAAGTGGTTGATTTTCTCTTTCTGGAATTGCTGCTCTTCTTCTCTTTGATCTCCTGTTGGATTTGTAGGTGTTCGGAATGGTTTGATAAGCTATCTAGCTGATCTCCTGCTACCTGATGTCATCTCAGCCTGCTACTTCTCCGCCATCTTGACTCCTCCCCGTGCTAGTTTTGACCTTGACCTTGCACATTACCATGGAAGGATTCAGACACTCCAGGGTAAACAAGAGGAGAGAACCAGGTGGCCTCACACAGCAGTCACATGAATTAAGCAGCTCTGGGAGTTCTGCCCTTTGTGCTGGAGCTCTGACCCCTAGACGCAGCTCTTCACCACACCACGGTGCTGCCAAAGCAACAACACAGATGCATTTTGTCCAAATGAGGACACTTTTCAAACATAGAAAAAGGCATGTTTCTCTGGGACAACAGACCTAAACCGTGAGTCTCCCAGGCAGATGGGAAGGGTATTGAATGCCGACCAGATTCTCTAACCAATCATGTCTCCACACCACTAAAGAGGTATTGGCATGTGGCTGTGGGTAACCATAGGTTTCGTGAGCCGAGATCCCTGAGCATGGGTGGAAACAGGTTAGAGTGTGAAAGCTGTCCAGGCTATGATCGTGTTCTTATTGTAGATAATTTAGGGACTATCTGCTAGACATGTGGCATAATTTTGGGGGTCTTGGACTCCTTATACCAGTTGCATAAAGAATGAGGCAGCCTTTGAAAAGTGAGGTAACTCTGGGAGCTGGTGGGAGAGCCCATGCAGAGACAGGGCTGACATTGGCCGGTGCATCCAGGCTGCGCCCCACACCCATCCCCTGTGTGGGGTGCCAGGCTGCGGGGTTAACGCACAGACCTCAGTCCTGGCAGAGTCCCAGGTTAAAGAGCCAAGGATGGGAGGCAGGGAGACAAACAACCCAGTTATCAGACTGAGAATCTGAAATAAAGCAGCTGTCTTAGAAATAGAGCAGACAGGATTCATCGGCTGAGGGAGTGGCTGAAGGAGGCAGAGAGAGGGGACAGAGCTTCCTGACTCCATGGACCCTGTTTGTGGTCATAACAGGAAAACTGGGAGAGAGAGTGAGTGAGGTGGGCTCTGAGCTGGAAACAGTCATCCCAGGAACGCCGATGGTCCCAGAGGCACTGTAGCTTCACACCGATTTTCAGAACCGGTGGATCAACCACTCCTGGTGGTAGATTAGCATGTTAACCTTAGGGTAGAGTCGGTGAAAACATTTCTTATAATACCCCTTATCCTCATGGAATATTTTGAAGATATTACAGAGACTTCCAAACTAATCAGCTAATAATGGTAAAAGAAAAACCCCTTAACTTTATTAATTATAATAACTTCAATGGGCCCCCATCTAAGCTGACTTGATCTTCTGTTAACCTAGTCAGTCTGTTATTAACAGGTGAATCAGACTATCTCACTTTGTTCTGTGTTCAGATACTCCCTTGGGTTGAGTGGGTCATGGGACTCATTCCCTTCTGTGCTCCGCATGTCAGTTGGGATCCTGTCATACATCAGTCCTGTGGGGTTCAACTCCTGTACTGCAGAACCTCACGATTTGTTTCATAGTCCATGAAATTCACCCATTTCAAGGATTCAGTTCAGATATTTTAGTTCATCCAGAGCTCATCCAACCAGAGCCCCCATGCGTGCCATTGGCAGTACCCCTTTCCTTGCTCTCACCCCTGCCCCCCGCAAGCTGTCACCCCTCCCTGGATTTGTCTGTCCCCAATATTCCACATAAACAAAATCCTGCCACTTGACATCTTCTGGGACTGGCTTCTTCTCGCTTAACACAGTACTCTCCAGGCTTGTCCTGGGTGTGGTGTGTGCCTGTGCCTGTGCCTTCTCTCTTTTGATCAACAATACTTCATCGTATGGCTAGACCCCATTTTATCCATCCGTCTGTCCGTGGATGGACACTTGAGTTGTTTCCACTTGCTTGGCTATTTCAAATAATGCCACTATAAACATTTGTGTTCAAGTTCTGGTTTAGTTCTCTTGGATATACACTTCGGAGTAGAATAACTGAATCAGATGGTACCTTGATGTCTAGAATTTTGAGGACCTGGCCAACTTTTTCCCAAGTGGCTTTGACACTTCCATTCCCATCGGCAATACAAAAGGTTCCAAATTCTCTACATCCTCCCCAACAGCAGTTACCTTCTGCTGTTTTCACTTGAGCTGCCTCCATGGGTTTGAAGGGAGAGCGTGTGTGGTTTGGACCTGTATTTCCTTAACAACTAATGAGGGAGCACATCTTCTCGTGGGCTCATCAATCATTATACATGTATTATATAGAATATATTTTCTTTGGAGAAATGTTCATGACCTGAGCTGAAAGCAAGAACCAGGGGGACGCTTAACCAATGGGGCTACCCAGGCCCCCCACGGGGATGGTACTTGTCATGGACTTGGTCAAATGTACCTATATCTGCAAAGCTTTGGCTCTTGGCTTCCACACCAAAGAGCTGAGGAGGAGGGGAGGAGGGGAAGAGCAGAGCTGACGGCCAACCATGGTTCAGAAAGTTCTGTACCCGGACAATTTTCAGCCCGTTCTCTTGCTTTGGTTAGTCACCAGAATTCCGAAGTGGTTTATTTTTTGTTGTTTTGCTGGTATTTTTATTGTCTTGGGGGAGAAGCAAGTTCACTGAGACATTCACTGGCATTCCAGAAGCGAATCTGTGATTACTCATCAAGAGACAGGCATTAGAAGAAAACATGGTGTGTTCAAAATACTGGTCAATGCTTATGGGAAAACGTCTGGGAATTTTGTATCATCTAAATTTTCCTTTTATATGATGTTGTCAACTTCAAAGAACAATTTTGTTTTATGGATTTGGGTGCAATAAGTTATTAACACATGTGCAGGACTACAATATCCATAGATATTTCATTCCTTATACAACGGAAAATTGACTGTAATAAAGAAAGTACACCGTTTGTAGCCGATTCAAATTACTACTTTTTTTAAGGGCATTTTTGAGTTATCATGGAATCAACTGGGAAGCAATCATAATGGGAGCCTCGACATTCTAGGAACCCTCTCAGCCCCGGCACTAACAGCTTCCACAGCCCAAACGCCTAAGATTCCATGAAAATCAGAACAATTGAAAGAAGGAAACTGCATTACTGATTAGGAAAGCGACTTCAGATCCTGGGACGGAACAGTGGAATTCTTGGTGGGGTAGGTGCCTTAGAGTTTTTTTGCTTTTGTCAGTGGAATGTTTGTTGTTTCCTATGAAATAAAAAACAGATGAAAAGAAGTCAGATGGTTTCGACTATGTGAATTATTAAGTCTGGAGCAGAGCAGACCTCGCAGCTTCTGCGACATTACTCCAGCCAGCTCTACACAGGTTTAAGAAGTGGCAGAAAGTCTCTGGCTTCCACTGGCAGTTGTGTATGGCAACCTTTGAATCAGAAATGGCTTACACACTAATGCTTTATGCATTTTTGGAATCTTGCCATCCTGTATGGAAATAGCCACCCTTTCTCTGCCTTTCACACAGCACTGACACCCCGTGGGGCTGCGTGGGAAGGTCCAAGCTGTGGTCTGAAATCCCAGGGGCTCCTGCGTGGCTCAGCAGGCTCCTCGCGGAGGCTAACAGGGCTGTCCTTTCGCAGAGCTGTCACAGAGTGTCCCAGAGCTGTGCTCCAGGTAATCTGTTTGACTCTTAATCACACATCATCAGGACTGAGGTCCAAAGGCGTCGCTGCTGTGTAACTTCCCACATGTTTCTGCGCTCTGTCCCGCAAGCATGCTGGAAGAACTTGGAGGACAAGACAGTCTCACCCTTTAATGCCAGCATCCTGCCTTCCAATCAACACGACAGTATTTTGTGGTTTGATGAAGCAAAGGCTGCCTTTCCAAGCAATAGCATCCTCTTAAAAAGAATAAAGTTAATCTGAGGTCCCGAAGGCTGGAAAGGAGAGAATGACCCAAAAATACCCTCTACGAACACTCAAAATGCTGTTTTACCTGAGAGTTATGTCTGCGGGGTCTTGTGCTCCAGACAACTGCATGCAGGTCAGGGTGCACCAGCTTTAAACCACAAAGACCCGCATGTACATTTGCATCTCAGATTGAACTGTAAATTTTTATCTTACCCAAATGGTGACTTTCTATGCTTTCTCTTTGGATTCAGGAAAATATTTGAGACCTAACACCTAAAATGGGTTTCTTTCTAGTTATTTTGGGTTTTATTTTATTTTGTTTTAGGGTTTATTAATTCCTGTGAAGAAAACTGTAGTTCCCACCTTGCTTTGGTCCTTTAATGGTTATTCATGTGCAAAGCAGAGACGATGCCTCAAAATGGTCAGTAAATTAACGAGAACTCAGAACGAGCAAAGAGTGTACATGCATTGCAAAGGAAAGACCAGTGAAAATCAGCTTCATGGCAACAGGATGGGCATTTTTATTTTATTTTATGCACTATTTTTTTAATTTAAATTCTGGTTAGTTAACATATAGTGTAATATTGGTTTCAGAAGTAGAAGTCAAAGGTTCATCACTTACACATGACACCCGGTACGCATCGCAAGTGTCTTCTTTAATCCCCATCCTCCCATCCAGCCCCTCCCTTACCTCTCCCCATCCATCAACCCTCAGTTTGTTCTCTATTGTTAAGAGGCTCTATTGTTAAGAGGACCACCAAGTGATTACAGTCTTTTATGGTTTGTTTACCTCTCTCTTTTTTATTCCCTCCCAATATGCTCCTCTGCTTTCTTTCTCAAATTCCACATATGAGTGAAACCATATGGTGTTTGTTTTTCTCTGACTGACTTATTTCACTCTGTGTCATACTCCCTAGTTCTATCCACGTCATTGCAAATGGAAGGGTTTCCTCCTTTTTAACGGCTCAGTAATATTCCATTGTGTGTGTGTACCATCTCTTCTTCATGCTTTCATCAGTGGATGGGCGTTTGGGGTTTTCTCTATAGTTTGGCTATTGTTGATAATGCTGCTATGAACATTGGGGTGCACATGCCCCCTTTGTATCTGTATTTTTGTGTCCTTTGAGTAAATGCCTAGTGTGTCATTGCCGTGTCATAGGGTAGTTCTATTTTTAACTTTCTAAGGAAACTCCATACTGTTTTCCAGAGTGCATTTTTAGATGAAAGCCATTTTAGCTCTCTCTTTTTCTCTATTTTTTGTAGTAAAAAACATAATTCGATTTACTGTCCTTTTTGTATGCATGAAATATTAGATAAGTGTACAAATATGTTATGTAGGCATCCTAGAAATGTCAGAATGCATGAATAGAACCGTATTCTGAGTTTGGGCTGAGTCACGTCTCATGGATGGAGTCTGTCTGCTTCCTTGGGAGGGTTTTAGTTCATCCATCACTGGGCTGCCTTCGAGCATCTCAAGAAGCCCAGCTATGGGTGTCGAGAGGCTAGAGAGGTTACGGCTGGGACTGCAAGTCAGCCCAGTCCTTACAGGTAGGTTAATGGCACAATCAGAATAGTAATGGCGGCCACGCATTTAAGTCCCATGAAGTGTTCAGTGCTTTGCACACACTATTTCTAAGACTGACCCAAAAAGACGTTCTCCACATCTTATAAAACAATTCATTGAGATGCAGAAGCATTCTTTGTCCACACAAAACCTGTGGCACAGATCCCACTCCTGGGGACTCTGTCTCCTCTTCCTCACCCCTCCCTCACCCCTCCTAAGCCCCTGCTGACACGCCTCCAGGTTCCCTCCTGAATCAGGCCACTGATTCTTGCTTTCCCGGCCCAGTGCTTTCCCCTCTGTCTCAGAAGACCACCGAGTGATTACAGAAAACAGGGCGTCACTGTTTCCACTGTCTACTCCAAAATAATACTCGTTCTCCTCACCTCTTTGAAAACAATTGTAAGGTGCTTTGCTCGTTACTTAAGCTGTTTTGCCTTCGTCTTATACCATAGCAATATGCCAGACGTATACCGAAGATAGGGAAGGAAATCACACAACTCAAGAATAAGGCCAACCTACCAAGAGAAAGAGGGAAGAGCTTCAACAAACAGGTCATGTGAGGAGACAGAAGACACTGTCAGGATTCCGGGAAGGTTCAGCTCTGTCCACAGTGGGAGCTGCTGTCTTAGCTACGTAACGTTAGCTCCAGCTCAGTAAAGCAAGATAAGGAAGGGACAGTTCCTATAAACCAGTAAATCTCTCCTCCGTGCAACCTTGTATCTCAATAATACATAAAAAAATTCCTAGACAGGAAATATGTAAGGCTACAGCAGTAGCCTGATACATCTATTAGCAGTAAGTGACTTTTCCAAAGATGCAGCACGAGTTTAAAAAGAGAGAGATGCATGAACGGGAAGCATGCACATAAAATGGTCCTCGGTATCATTACTGATCAGGAAAACGCAATGAGATACCACCTCATATCTGCTATCAGCAGCTACGACTAATACTAAATCGATCGACAATACTGATGGTTGGTGACATTATAATAAGCCACCAGAATTCTCAGTGTCTCCTGGTAGGAATGAAAATTAGTGCACTCTCTTTGGAAATCAGCTTGACAGTTTCCTATAAAGTTAAAAAATACACCTAAAATATAACCCAGTAATTACTTTCCTAGATTCTCATCCAATAGAAATAAAAACACTGTTTGCATACAGATGTCCAGAGAAGTAAACTTTGTGAGCGCTGGAGCTGGGCACGGTGCGAGGCTTGTCGGCCGCCGCAGGGCATGCACGTGTGGCACAGCCGCGGAGTGGGATAGGACTCAAAAATGCTCTTAAAGACCTACTGACACAGACTACATAGCTCTCTTTTCCGAATCCTGATGATGACCAAGAGAAGAGAAACGGAAGAGTGTGTGTAATCTGCTTCTATTCCGCAGACTTTCCAGAAAGGTCCATTCTGTCTCAGGTGACAGGAAACGGATCCGCGGTCTCTGGGCCATGGGGAGTCAGGTGGAGGGAGAGGACCGGGGAGGTTCTGGGGTGACAGGGTGAGGAACCCTTCTCTATCTTCACAGCAACCATGTTTACCTGCATACGTTTATCAACATACTTCCAGCTCCAGACCCGAGAGGAGTGCCTGTCACCTCATGCACGTCCTCCCTCCGTCGTGCGGTTTTAAAAATGAAAAGGAACGTTGGGACAGCGAGCTGGGGGCTCACACCTGCCCTGGCGATGTGAGCCGCCGGCTCCGGCAGACGGGGCCGCCTCGCTGAGCAGCCGGTGACCGGCAGCGGCCCCGCCTGCTCGTCACGCCCTTCCTCAGAGTCAGTGACATCGTCTTAACAAATCGACAGCCACGCTGAAGGGTTTTCCCTCAGCCACCAAGCAGTCAGCGACTTGCTGCAACCACCTTTCCGGGTCTGATTAATGTGCTGAAGAGGCTCGTGGACTCAGAGAAACACTCACTTCTTAGACGGTAAGTTTATTACCAACGGATGCAGCTCAGGAGTGTCCAGATGGAGGACGAGTGCAGGGCGGGGCGCGGGGAAGTGCTCCCAGCCTCTGTGCTCTCCCCAAATCCACGTGGTCAGCAACCTGGAAGCTCTCCAAGCCCCACACTTCTGGGGTTTCCCAAAGGCCTCATTACAGGGGCATGGCTGATCAAATTATTGGCCAAGGGTGAGTGACTGCACCGCCGGCCCCCAAGCCTCCAGGCCACTGGCAGGGGACGGGACTAGAAAGGCCAACCCTCTAATCACGTGATTGCTTCCCCCGGCAACCAGCCCCCAGCCTCAGGGGCTTTCCAAAGGTCACCTGTTAACAGAACAAAATCCGTGTTTGTCCCTCTCTTCATTTGGGAAGTTCCAAGTGTTTTCGGAGCCCCATATCAGAACAGGAGAAAAGTCAAATATATATATTTCTTCGACAAATCACAATATCACAAACCCCGAGCAAGGTTTTAGTTGCTCCCATGGAATGCGACTTGCCGTGCTCCGATTCCATTCCGGTATGGAAGCCTGGGCTTTTCCTTCCAACCCACTGCCCACTTGTTTAGAAGGTTTTCACCCTCATTTTCGCGGGACAAGGCATCCTAATACTCCAAGATGCTTGGAAGCCTGGGTGACCAGACTGAGAAGGGTCTGTGCGTTACCCACACGTGAGGAAACGACAACTGTCATAAAGTGCTAGCGACGTCGCTGCTGGCATGTTGAAGATTTAACTAAATTAAAGATTTTTTGAGTTAATTATACATGCATGAAATTAGCCTTCTTCTCTACACACATGATCTCTAACTTGATGATTCTGCTGCAAACTTCATTTGCAAAATATTTTAAAGCTTATTAAGCCCTTTGACAAATATTCTGTCTCGGTATAATCATTTCATTACCAGATTTCGGATGTCTGCTGTGTCTCTCAGTCTCTCGGAGTCTGGCTGACGGGCGTACTTTCTTCCTATGTCTGTGATGATATGTACTGTGACATTAGCTGTAATGAAATAACTAAAGCACAGACAGAATATGGCTTCAATCACGACATTTTGACATGCTTTGGAAGAAAAATCATGTTGCATTTTATTTGCTTTGTATTTTATTTGCTATTTTCAAAAGTTGAATACTGCATTTTAAAAAAAATGAGAAAGCAAATTTTGACAAGTTTTATACAAACCCCTCTACTCGTTCTCTTTAATAGTTATATTCCCACCCGGCAACAGGGAAACCTCTTGAATCGACCAGACGAGAGGAAGACTGTGGGTCTCTCTCTTCAGTCATCAGTGACTGGCCAGGCCAAGGCACCTGCTTTCCCCGGAGGTACCTGTTCAGTCTCCAGAGCGTTAACTCCACTCATCAGACCAGGGGCAGATACTGACGTCGTGTTGTACTTCTCCGCACCTGTAACAGCTTGCGCATAAGGTGTTCCCACTCGGTTTTGCGAGTGGCATCGGAACATGGGCAAGTCCTGGGAGAGCGGTAGGTAGTTCCATCGTCACTTCCAACCTGTGTATCGTCTAAGTTTGTCTGGCTGAAAGCATTAAAAATACAACGTACTCTGCTTGCACTTCTTAAATGGAAGGCATCAAAGTAATACGTGTCTTCACAGGTGTTCGTAGGTGTGAACGTCCATTCTTGCGCCACGCTGTCACACGCATTCTGTCCTCATTTCGGGTTGACTTTTCCAGATTTCCGGTTCTGTCTGCTGTTAGGACACGAGCTGTTCAGAGTGAGGCCGCCTCTAAGATCCTCACCTCGTCTCTCTCTGTGGTTTCTCAGTTTCTGTGATCCGAGAGTGTGGCACCCACTCCCTGAGTCACCCCGTGCAGGAGCTCCAGTAAGAAGCTGCTGTGGGCCAGACCCCGCTCTTGGACTTCTGTCTCCTTCTCAGGCACAGACGGCGCTCCGACTCCCTCGCTGGACCGCCCGCTCCAGGGAGGACGGTCCGCAGCATCACGGCGCCCACGGCCCTGGCTTCCCTGGCATTTCACAGCCCCGGCCCCAGCACAGGATCGCTGACACAGCCGTTCACTTTAACACTGGACACGCATGAAAACCTCAGAGTACCCAACCGTATTATTTGTGTTTACATGACAGTTTCGTGTGGGTTTGTACTCACTTTTGTTTGTTTAATGTATCGTAAATTATGAGTTGATCCTAATGTTTGAAACTGCCCTTTCTCCGCTCTCCGCAGCACAGTGAAGGACGCAGCAGGCGGCTCACTACTCTGCGGGAATTTCTTTAAACTCTGGGTTCCTCCGTTCTTTTACAGACCAAATACACACACAGTGAGGTTTTCTTTTAAGAGTATAACTTTGATCCTAAGTGCTTTCTCTAGGGTAAGTTTCCAGAATTGAGAACCTATTTGTATATAGAGAGAGAGATTTAAAATGTCTCTCAGCTGTTTGACCTTTCCTGTGTTTATTTTAGAAAGCCTCTTGTCAATTGACTTTCACGGCCTTCGCCAGCTTCCTTCTGTTTAGTCTGACCGAGGTGAAAAATACAAATTAACCAGGTTCAAGTGTATATAGCAATCCATCCTGTGACAAGTAAAGGCGGGGTCTGCAATCGGTGAGGGAGCAGGAGGCAAGCTGAGGGCAAAGCACAAGCTGACACCATACCCCCTCCCAGTCAGGTGGGCTGGGGGGACATTTCTCAGGCCCTCCTGGCTGCCCCAGGACCAGGAGAGGGGAGCACGTGTGGTTAGCTTACAGGGATCACAGCCCTGGCAGACAGGAGTCTCCGTCAGTTTGTCACCGTCTTACTGATTTACAAGAAAAGAAACCAATCTCCAGAAGCCTGTAGACTCCTTTCCTGGAGCCCTAACATCTCCCTTCCCCCATAGGATAGACAAGCTCCTACCATCAGTCACTCCTCGCAAGCCCAGTGCAGCTGGTGCTGCCCCCGTCCCAGCCATAAAAACACCTTTTTGCCCTGAGGACATCTCAGGAATTCTTTGGCCCCGGGCTCCCAACACCACCACTACTGCAAACCACACCACAGTCAGGGGGAGGTGAACGGTTTGGGATGACAATAAATTCAGAACTATACCTCACACGATCGCTGAAAGGATTTTCATAGAAGAGTGAACCTATAAATGTTAAAAAGCAACTTTTTTCCCTGGCAATACGGTAGATTAGACACCCTGGCTAAGTCTGCTATCCCTATCACCCGCCCTTCTGAATTCCCAGGCACCCACACTCTGCGCTCACGCAGACGCGGTACTTGTGTTTCCACAACGTGTCCTGTTTCATGCAGTTGAAACACTGCAAGGGCGACTCACAGCTGAAGCTAGAGAGGCCAGCTCAGTCCGAAGCCTGTTCTCCCCAGACAGCGTGTCCAAATCCAACAGAACCTGAGCGGCGAATGTTTAATACTGTTAGTTATGTAAGGGAACTCAGAACGTAGCCTAATTGTGGCCATGCTGCTGTAACAGATCGGATACTCTCTCTTGCCTTAAGGCTGGAAGGGGGAAAAAAAAGACAAAATATATAAAAAGAAGAGCATTCAGCCTCCAGCCTGGGCAGTGAGCTCTGAGACAGGAAACAAATGAGGGAGACTGGCAGGTGCCCCAGCATGTGGGCAGGAAGACCTCCGCCAGCAGCAGTGAGGGGGGAGGAGCCCCAGCTTCCCCGCATCTCCCGGTCTCCTGGAGCTGATGGGGGCATGAGGACCCTGAGGGCGTAGGACGGGACAGGACAGTGGCAGAGCACAGCTCTGGAGAGATCCTCAAGGATTTTTTTTTTCTTTTTGCAACTAAATAAGGAACAGACCTTTGTGAGCTGAACTCCCTGCGGCCAGGGAGCAGAGCACTTCAGAGCACCCGTCCAGGTCCCAAACGTGGAGGCTAGCTCACCGCCCCAGTGCCCAGAGGCAAGGAACTCCAGAATACATCAGATTAAATATTCGGAAAGGCACTGCTTCCGTAGCGTGGCTGGTTACGTCCAGAATCGAGTCTGCCCGGTCCCACCCACCAGATGCACAAGCCTCGGAAAAATTCAAGCTGTCGTCAGTGCGTTTACTGTGTCTCTGTTCCAATCTCAGATCTTCTAATATGATACAAAAACTCAAGTCCCAACCAGGCAAATTTACAATGCCTGATACTCAGTTAAAAATCACCAGTCATGGGGCCCCTGGGGGGCTCAGTCAGTGACGCATCTGCCTTCGGCTCAGGTCCTGATCCCAGCGTCCTGGAGTCCAGCCCTGCATCGGGCTCCCTGCTCAGTGGGAGTCTGTCTCCCTTTGCTGCTCCTCCCACTGTTCTCTTAATCTCCCTCTCTCTTTCTTTCTCTCTCTAAAATAAATAAATAAAATCTCAAAAAAATCACCAGTCATGTACTGAAGTAGGGAAATGTGATCCATATTCAGGAAGTCATGCCCCGTGTGTTTTTTGTTTTGTTTTGTTTTGTTTCTTTGTTCAGCCACAGCCAGCAAAGATACAGTTGATACCATCAGTGAACGGACTGTTACATTGTCTCTCTACCCCATGTGTGCTAGAAGGGACAGCCAAAAGGTGGCCCAGGGGACAAATCTGGCTACAGACTGTTTTGGTAAATCAAGCCTCATGACCACGTCTGTTTACCTGCGAGTGTCTATGGCTGACTTCATGCCACGAGGGCAGATTTGAGTAATTTCAAAGGAAACCCTGTGGCCTGCAAATCTCAGAGCGAATCAGCCATCAGAAATCTGCACAAAGAGCCCAGACCCAGACAGCCACATGAATACATTCTACCAGATATTTACAAGAGAATTAACACCCCACTTCACAAAATCTTCCATAAAATAGGAGATGGGAGGCCCTGCTCACCTGCTCCAGGAACAGCCATCCACAAGACAGATAAACACACACCGGGCTAAAGAAAGAGGTCCGGCAGAGTTCAGACCAACACAGGGCTCACCTGGTCCCACCAGGATTCTGGACCTGAGAGCCTCCTCCAAGTGGTCCTAAATGGAGCGAGGGACCAGTCCTCGCACTCCTGTATTGACCAGTGTGGGGATGGGGACCCTTCCCTGGCTGGAGTGGTTCCTCTCGCAGCAGGATCTATGTGTTGGGGGGAAATTTGAGGGGTTCCGGTGGGCCTGCCAGGTGCCAACACTCCCAGATGTGGGGGGAGCCTGCACCCCTATCCTGCCCAGGAAATGCAGTCACACACAGCGTGTGGCACGTAGGCATGAAAACATGGGGCAGAAACAGGATGATAACAGATGCATGAGATGTACCCTGACGAATGTTAATATTAAGTTGTATAACATGCATTTGTATCAGATGACTTTAAAAGAAAATGAATTCTTAGAGAAATAGTCCCTATATAATGAGAATGCTTGTCATCAGAAATTATAATATGTTGAAAATTATGTGCATGGAGTAAAATAACCTCCAATTATATAAAGAAAAAATTGAAAAACTTACTGGCATAAGTCAAAAACTCACCCATATAATGGAAAGTTTTAACACAACTCTCTTTTTATTGATAGCATCAGAAGACAGAAAAACAGGTAAGAATATAGAAGGCAGGAAGAACAGTAACAATAAAGAATGAGGAATACAACCCAAGAATGTAGGATCTTTTCAAGTAAACATAGAACTTAAAAAAAAAAACTTGATGTATTGGACACAAATTAGTAAGACATTACTGTGTTTGCATGTCAGAAGAGAATATCACGTGCAGTGCTGGGCCTCACACACCACAAGAAAAAGGTCACAGCAATATTTTCAAGAAGACAAAAGCAATACAATTCCTAGGAATAAATACAAAATTGTGTGCAGAACTTTTATGGACAAAATGATTACAGCATGCTGTTGTTATACGGAGAGAAAATTTAACTTATGGGAGAGGAAAAAAAAAAATCCAGAAACAGACTCATGAAATCAGGCAGTGTGCCTTAAGACAGAATGAACTTTATGCATCAGCTGGGGAAAGGACGGACCCCCACAAAGAAGGTGGAGATAGTTGGGCACCTTCAGGGAAGGAAAGAAAGAGAAACAGAATCCAGCCCCTGCGGCATGAACAGTGATCTAGACAATGAAAGTGAAAAACGGAATTCACCAGAAGATTATTTTGGAATTACATTCATAGCCTCAGGAAAGGAAATGGTTTATTAAATGGGACATAGACTCCATTGACAAAAGGTATATATACTCACCTACAGTGAAATTAGTGACTTCTGTCAATTTCTACCAGAAAGAGAGTAAAATAAACAAAGAACAAAACAGGACAGAATATTTGCCACACATGTAACTGATGTCCACTGGAATTCATAATAGAAAAATCATTCCTACACAAAGCAAAAAGAAAGCCAACACAAAAAATGTGCATAACATTTCAATAGAACTTTCTTTATCCATTCATCCATTGAAGGGCATCTTGATTCTTTACACAGTTTGGCAACTGTGGCCATTGCTGCTATGAACATTGGGGTACAGATGGCCCTTCTTTTCACTACATCTGCATCTTTGGGGTAAATACCGAATAGTGCTATTGCAGGGTCATAGGGTAGCTCTATTTTTAGTTTTTTAAGGAATCTCCACACTGTTTTCCAGAGTGGCTGCACCAACTTGCATTCCCACCAACAGTGTAATAGAGTTTCCCTTTCTCCACATCCTCTCCAACACATGTTGTTTCCTGTCTTATTGATTTTGGCCATTCTAACTGGTGTAAGGTGGTATCTCAATGTGATTTTGATTTGAATCTCCCTGATGGCCAGTGATGATGAACACTTTTTCATGTGTCTGTTAGCCACTTGTATGTCTTCTTTGGAGAAGTGTCCGTTCATGTCTTCTGCCCATTTTTTGATATGATTATCTGTTTTTTGAGTGTTCAGTTTGAGGAGTTCTTTATAGATCTTGGATATCAGCCCTTTGTCTCTAGTGTCATTTGTGAATATCTTCTCCCATTCTGTGGGTTGCCTCTTTGTTTTGTTTACTGTTTCCTTTGCTGTGCAGAAGATTTTGATCTTGATGAAGTCCCAAAAGTTCATTTTTGCTTTTGTTTCCTTTGCCTTTGGAGACATATCTTGAAAGCAGTTGCTGTGGCCAATATAGAAGTTCCTGCCTATGTTCTCCTCTAGGATTCTGATGGATTCCTGTCTCACATTGAGGTCTTTTATCCATTTCAAGTTTATCTTTGTGTATGGTGTAAGGGAATGGTCGAGTTTCATTCTTCTACATATAGCTGTCCAGTTTTCCCAGCACCATTTTTTGGAGAGACTGTCTTTTTTCCACTGTGTATTTTTTCCTGATTTGTCAAAGATTATTTGACCATAGAGTTGAGGGTCCATATCTGGGCTGTCTACTGTGCTCCACTGGTCTATGTGTCTGTTTTTATGCCAGTACCATGCTGTCTTGGTGATCAAAGCTTTGTAGTAAATCTTGAAATCGGGCAATGTGATGCCCCCAGTTTTGTTTTTCCTGTTCAACATTTCCTTAGCGATTCGGGGTCTCTTCTGGTTCCATACAAATTTTAGGATTGTTTACTCCAGCTTTATGAAAAAAGCTGGTGGAATTTTGATTGGAATGGTCCATATATAATATGGAGTATTATGCCTCCATCAGAAAGGATGAATACCCAACTTTTGTATCAACATGGATGGGACTGGGAAAGTTTACACTGAGTGAAATAAGTCAAACAGAGAGAGTCAATTATCATATGGTTTTGCTTATTTGTGGAGCATAAGGAATAACATGGAGGACATGGGGAGATGGAGAGGAGAAGGGAGTTGGGGAAAATTGTATGGAGAGATGAACCATGAGGGACTGTGGACTCTGAGAAACTAAATGAGGGTTTTGGAGGGGAAAGGGATGGGGGATTGGGTGGGCCTGGTGGTGGGTATTATAGAGGGCACGTATTGCATGGAGCACTAGGTGTGTTGCATTAACAATGAATTCTGGAACACTAAACAAAATAAAAAATAAATAAATATTTTTTTTTTAAAAAGTTACAATAGAACTTTAAAGAAGATGAGGGGCGCCTGGGTGGCTCAGTGGGTTGAAGTCTCTGCCTTCGGCTTGGGTCATGATCCCAAGGTCCTGGGATTTAGCCCTGCATCGGGCTCTCTTCTCAGTTGGGAGCCTGCTTCCTCCTCTCTCTCTGCCTGCTTCTATGCCTACCTATGGTCTCTGTCAAATAAATATATAAAATCTTAAAAAAAAAGAACTTTAAAGAAGATGATACTGGATTGTCCAAGAAACCTGTGAAGGTATTTACAACCTACAATCATAGAAATAAAAATTAAACCACAATGAAATACCATTTACATACATCAAATTGGCAAAACTTACAACAGTGATAATATGGAATATTATCCATATGGATAATGTGGATATTTCCATATGGAAAATTATCCTATGGATAATTAAGAAGAATATGGAGCAATAGAAACACTTGTGTTCTGTCTGGGAACAGTAAATTAACACAATCACCGAAGGACATAATGCAACTTCATCTAATAACCCTTGAGATGGCCATGGCCTTGACTTAGCAGACACACTTACAGAAAGAAACAGAGAAATGTGTGTCATGGAAGCACCGTTTATGAAGTCAAGCCCAGAAATGACAAAAAGGTTCACCTAAAGCCCAATGTGCAGATCACTTTCTGTATATTAACACAAGAGAATAGGAAGTAGTGAACATTAACGAGTCACAGCCAGACAAAACCGCATGGAGGTATCTTGGGGATATGACATTTATTCAAAAGCAAGTTGCCAAACACTTCCAACACAATAATGCCCCATGTATGTAAAAGTTAAAAACATAACACACTCAATAATGTGTTTATAATGAAAACATATATAGTAAAAATATAAAGAAGACACACAGTTCAGTGGTAAACACAGGTGTGGTCCAGGACACACCCGTGATGGGGGGGAAGGAGAGTAGTGAGGTCTCTATTCTCATGATCATGTCCATGCTCTTGTTCTTCAACTGGGTAGGGTTGGTGTGTATTGTGTAATGTCCACAACAGACACATACCAGAGACTCTGGGTTCTGTTCCAGAGCGCCGCAGTCAAGCGAGCCTCACCATGAAATGAGTCAAATGCCTTCTAGAATGTTCTACTCTCCTGTGTATGGATCCAAAAAGAGTTGTTGAATGCCAAGTTCCCAGAACACTGGTGTCTTGAGCACAAATGCACAGAAAAGACAGTCATGGCATCTTGAAAAGTGAGCAAGAAAGGCGTAGAGAAAAGGGAACAGAAACGAAGACAGGATAATGAAAGACCACGAACACTGAAGATCCCTCATGATAAGGCTAACAGCAGGATCTCTGGGTGGAATTGGGAACATAATGGTTTCCCCCCCTTTTAAAAAATTTGTAGTTTAAAACTTTTTCACAAACATCTCCTATTAAAAGTTTTAAGAAAGAAGAGAATGTAACAAACAACTAAGGCTGTGAAAAAATAGACTCTGGCAGAAAACCAAGAAACCCACGTTGCTGGGAATGAAGGTGTTTCCAGAGGTTTCGAGGGTCACGGCCAAGACGAGCCTGAGCCCCAGGGCCTGGGGGCTCCTGTGGGTTGTCAGCTGTTTGTCTTTCTGTCCTGTCTTTTCAAAAGAGGAGGTGCCGGTGCCCCGCTCAGGCAGTGGCCTCCAGGTTGTGGGGGGGGGGAGGGCGGGGCCACCTGCCCATGTTTAGGGAAATGGCCGCCTGGGAAAGACGCTGACACTGACTGTGGTTTCCAGCAAGGATGCGTTGGCTCACGGAGCTACGTGACCTACACAGCCACACATCATGTCACACTCTCCATTAGAATGACCCCCCCACTGGAAAAGGTCCAGCAGGGAGCCCAGCCCCAGTCCCAGGCCAGGCCAGGTCACCCCAGGGCAGAGTGTGCGTGTCCCACCTGGACGCCTGGCACAGACCTCTGACCTGACACTCACTCCCCATCGGCAGATGTTCCATGTCCCTCTGTGCTCCTTGCACGCCCCCGCACCGTGGTCCGTTAGCAACCAGAAACCTGGGGCTCCATCCTGAGCGTCCCTGGCTGTTCCTGTCACCCATTCCCATCTCTCATCCTTCCTTTCTCCTGCTTGAGTTTTCTGGTTGTGCTGAGTGTGGCGTCCCCAGAGGAGAGTGGCAGACAGACTTGGCTCCTGTCCCTTGGTCTGTCAACTTCCGGCTATGTCTCTGTGAAGAACACCGGCAGCTCCAACCCACAGTGACCGCGTCGGAGAGCTTCCCTCCAAGGGGAAGCCTTGAGGGGTTTCTAAGGGTGCAGGAGCCATAATTTCATCCCTTTAGCTGTTTGCTCCAGCCCTGTTGGGATACCTGGGCTGACCGTGGGCCTCCAGACTCCCGTCTCTCTCCTTCTAGCACTTGGCGATGTTTCCTTTGGGGTCTGGAAGTCTTGGCTATTTCTGCAGTGTCAAGACAAGTGGTGTATAAGGCAGCATGAGACAGACTTGGCCTTGTGGTTCTTGGTTAGCGTCCGTGTTGGAGGCTTCAGAATTTGACAGAGGTCCCAAGTCCCTCTCAGAAGTGGCAGAGGAAATGCAGGCTCCCGGCCCACTTGCTGAGCACTGAGCACCCCTCAAAACCCAGGATCCATAGAGCGTGCGGAATGCCATGCCTCCTCACTGGGAGACCCCGGGTCAGGGAGTTAGAATTAATGCACAAGGAAGGGCGTGATATAGACTAGGGAAAAAAAAACATTTTGTCACATATCTGTCATTATCACCTTCTCCTTCCTCAGGTTCCCTTGTTTTTGTCCTGGTATCTTCCCTTCCCAGTCAAATTGATCTCAGAGAATCTGACGCCATTGCTGAGTGCGTCATAATAACCCTGTTCCCTCCCCAGTGACTGATGCTGAGGGCTATGCTCTGTCCCCCCTCAGATTCGTAGGTTGGCTTCCTCCCCCCAAGGACTTCAGAAAGTGACTTTATTTAGAGAGGGAGCCTTTAAGGGGTGATTAAGTTAAAGTGAGGTCACAGGGTGGGCGCTGATGCAAAATGACTGGTGTCCTTGAGGGGAGAGGCGGTCAGGACACAGACACTCACAGAGGATGGCCAGGTGAGGACACAGGGAGAGGAAAGCTGTCTGGGTGCCCAGGAGAGCTCAGGAGGGATCAGCCTGGCCAGCACGGGGATCTCGGACGCCCACCTCCCTCACTGGGAGACAGTAAGCAAGCATCTGCGGATAAACTGCCTGTCTGTGCGGTTTGCTCCAAGAGCTGGAGTGGACAGCAGGATCTGCAGGGACATGTCCTTGGCTGAGCCTGCCCTGGGAGACCTTGTGGATGGCAGCGTCTGTGAACGGGGAGCTGTGGGGATGCTACAGCTGCTCTTCCTGCCCCTGGTATGCGGGATGGTTCCCAAGGTGTGTGCGGACCAGACTCCTTGTGTCTCTCCAAGACACGGTATTCCAAGTGCCTTGGCAATGATGTCGTGAAATGGAATGATTGCCCCGTTCTCGGTTCCAAGCCAGCCACTTGGAGAGCCTGATCCTCTGTAGCTACCTGGATCTCTTTCAAAATCTCATTGTCTGCACTTGAAAATCAGCGTTTAGAAGGTCATTTTGTATAGTCATTTAGGAAAAGAATAAACATGGCATTTCAAAAAATGAATGTTCTAAAAACTATAAATATGACATTTACCAGGAATGGAGCAATAAGATGGGATCACTAAGGCTTCATAACGTTTTAGATGAAATTAACACACGTAACTTCTCATGCATCGCTGGCAAAGTGTCTTAAAATTACAAGAAATAAACACATTCAGTCTCAGCTCCTTTCAAACCTGCAATAAAGCTCGTGTTCTTATCTCGGTTTATCAAATGCTTTTTCTAAGCCTGGAATGACCTCAGAGATGATATGTCCTACTAATACTGATGTTCTTGTTGATGTTCTCCATCTAAAGGAGCCAGACGTGAAATCTCTTCCAAGTACACTACTTCGGATCCTGGTCTCTGCTGCCTCTCTGGTGCGGGTCCTGTTGGCACATTTTCTGTATCCTCCACTTTCTATCTATTTGTGTCTTTGAATCTCAAGTGTTTGGCCTCCAGTATTATCTGATTTCATGTGTGCAGGTGCCAAAGAGAAACAGAACTCGCGGCTGCTTCTCAGGTTCCCTGTAACTGTGGGGCGACCAGGCTCCCTTGACCCGAGTCCCGGGCTGGGGGCAGCCCTGGCACCTGCCATCTGCCAAGCCCCCTTGTTTCTCACACAACTTTACTTCATTGTCTGCGGCAACACCCGCAGGGGGAGAGCGATGTAGCAGAGGGGGTGGGACGGATGCAGCCTGGGACTCAGGCTCTTTCGATTCGTGAGCTCCTGGACTCTTTGTTTGAACAGATTTTTGAATTCCAATTTATGCAACATAATTCACCTCTTCTAAATGTAGAATTCGGAGATGGAATGTACAGAGTTGTACAACCACATCACAGCCCAGTCAGCCCAGATGACCTGCTGGATCTGTCTACATTTAATCCTCATTTCCACCCAGAGTCCCAAGCAACCATGAATCTATTTTCATCTCTATAATTTGCCTTTTCTGGATATCCCATACAAATAGGATGTACCATATTGTCTTTCCCGTGTAACTCAGTGCAGAACTATTAAAGGTCACACATTTCATAGCGTGATTTGTTTATTTTTAGGGCTGGACAGTGTTCCGAAGTCCTCGCACGGGCATTCCAAGACTGCGTATTTTACAAGTGGGTGAACGCTTCAGTTGCTCCAGTGTCATTATGGATAAAACCAGCAGGAGCAAGTCCGCTCCGGGCAGGGCTGCTCGACCCACTGGTAACTTGACGTGGAGCTTTCTAAGAAGCCAGCAAACTGTTTTCCAAAGTGGCTGGGCCGGCACACCGCTGAGCGGGCCCCGTGGGAGGGCACAGGGCACGCCCCCCACCGACACCGGTCATATGGCTTTCGGTCACAGCCGGGAATGGAGCGGGACGTGCGGTTTTACATGTTAGCAAGCGTCTCCGGAGCGGCTGCGGACGCTGACCACACACGTCTTCACGTCATTCTCTGGTCCCCGCCGTAAAGCAGCTCTACCTTTGCCTGTTTTTAATTGGATTGTCTGTCTTTTCACTGGTTGTGAGACAGCTCAGTGTGCTTCCAAAACAACCCTTCATATGAAATAAGATTGGCCAATTTGTTTTGTCTCCTCCAAGTCTTGAATTTTTATTCTCTTACTGATATGAGGTCCAGTGTGTCATTTTTTTCCTTTCATGGGACGTGCACTTGGTGTTATCTGAGAAATATTTGCATAACCGTTTCAAAATTCTCTCCCACTTTACAATTGTGACTTCGATGATCCATTGTGGCGTGATTTTGAGCTTTGGTCTGATTTCAGCTTTCGCGCGTGCTTTTCCAATCGTCCCTGCTCCGTTTGTTTGGAAAGCTCACCATTTCGACAGTTGAGTTATCTGAAGACCTTTGCTGAAAGTCAACTGACTGCAAACATCGGTCTTTATTTGTGGATAGCGAGTTATTTTCCATGAATTTCCCTGCATGTCTGTACCCCAGGACCACATTCTCTTCATTTACTGAAGCTTCTCAGTAAGTTTTTAACAAGGAGAGTGGAATTCCTCCAAGTTTCTTCTGTTCAAGATAATTTTAACTATTGGGGATGCTCTCCTTTGCACGTGAATTTTAAGATGATCTTGTCAAGGACTAGGAAAGCATGGTGCTCACGGGCAGGTACGGAGTCAGATCCGTGTGTGGATTCGATGAGAACTTCCATCTTAAACATTGACTTTTCCAGTCCACAAACATGGACTCTCCGCTAATTTCAGCAGTATTTTATAGTTTTTAATGTAAAAGTCTTACTTTCTTTGGTTTGCTTATTTCTGGGTAATTCGCATCCGTTTGATGCTAATTCGTGTGAATAAGGATAATCTAAATTTCATTTTCCGATTGTTCATTGCGAGTATATATTGTTCTCTTCTCCTCCTTCTCCCTCCTTTTTCTTTGGCCAAATATGTAAATGGTAAGACGAGGTGTCCTTGCCTTGTTCCTGGTTCTAGAGGAGGAAACACTGAGCTTCTCACCGTTAGGGATGGTGTTGACTGTGGGGTTTTTCATCGATAGGCTACAGCAGCTGCTTCCTGTTCCTAATTTGTGGAGGATTTAACCCACCAGTGATGTGCGCTTCATCAAACACTTTTTCTGCATCTGCTGAGATGACTGTATTTTTTGTCCTTTATTCGTATGGTTTATTATATTAGTTGATATTTGCATATTAATTAAACTTCCAATGTTGGGCTGAATCCCACTTGGTCATGGTGTTTGATCTTTGTATGTGTTGCTGGATTCAGTTTCCTAGTATTTTGTTGAGGATTTTTGCTTTTGTGTTCATAAGAGATACTGGTTTGTCATCCTCCATTCTTGTGATGGTTTTGTGTGGTTTTGGTGTCAGATTATTACCAGTCCCATAGCGTGAGTTGGGAAGTGTCCCGTTCTCCCCAGCTTTGCAGAAGAGTTCTTTGAAGACTTGGTATTATTTCTTCCTTAAGTGATTGGTAGAATTTGCCAATAAAGCTGTCTGTGTCTCAGTTCTCCTTTGTGGGTAGAAATATTTTTCACTGTTAATTCACTTTTTTTTTTTATTCATCACAGATATATACAGACTATTTTTTTTAAAGATTTTACTTATTTATTTGAGAGACAGAGAGAGAGCATGAGCAGGAGGAAGGGCAGAGGGAAAAGGAGAAGCAGGCTCCCCACTGAGCAGGAAGCCAGACACGGGACTCGATCCCAGGACCCTGACATTATGACCGGAGCTGAAGGCAGACGCTTAACTGACCGAGCCAAGCAGGTGCCCCAGACTTTCTTTTTATAATCATTTTTTGGTAATTTATGTTTCCAGAAATTTGTCCATTTTACTTAAATATCTAAATTGTTGGTATAAATTTGTTTATAGTTATCCTTAAGATGCCTTTGATTTCTGTAGGGTAGGTAGCTATATTTCCTTTTTGTCCCTATTTTTGTTAAGTCGTGTCCTCTCTGCCTGTCTTCGGGGTCAGTCTGGCTAAACGTTTGTCAACTTTGCTGACCTCTGCATAGAACCAACTCGGGTTTCACTGATTCTACTGTTTTTCTGTTTTCTAGTTCGTTGATTTATTCTGTAGTTTAAATTATCTTCTTGGTTGCGTTTTCCTAGGGCTTACTCACTTCTCTTCTGGTTCCTATGCAGCAGCGTACATGATGGGGCTGAGATCTTTCCTCCTTCTAACGTGATTGTCCCAACCTGTAGGTTTCTTTCTCGTCATGAGGTTAGCAGCTTCTTATCAATGTAATGTTGTATTTTTATTCTCATCATTTTCAAATATTTTAAAATTTTCCTTGAGATTTCTTTTTTGAAGAAAACTTTAGAAGTGTATTATTTATGGCACAGATATTTGTGTATTTCCTGAATTTCTCTCTGCTATTGTTTTTCAAATTTGACTTCGTTGTGGTTGGAGCACACGGTTTATTTTATTTAGTTAATTTTATGTTTATTGAAAATTATTTTATGGGTTAATATAAGACCTATCCCGGAGCTGAAGAGAGATAATGTTTGGAAAAAGGTCAGTTCACCAGGGAAACGCCGTAAACCCAGTATTTAATGGCCTGTGAATGTATACACTGAGAAGTGCTTTACAGCAAATGCAAACCTTGTGCCCCTTGTCTGTCTGTCTGTCTGAGTGGGCTTTATTTTCTCATCCAGTTGTTACCATTCTTTATCATTGAGATAACGTATGTAAGTGTGCATCTACACATTTTCTCCAAAGGTGAAATTGCTCCGTGAACAATTCATTGAATACAGAGCCCCAAGAATCGGGAGGCTCGGCGTGAGTACTTTGATTCCCAGGTCTGGTTTCAGGGGCCGTGTTCGGTGCTGCACACGGAGGGAGGCCACCAGAACCAGTGCTGCAGGACACCGGCCAGCGACAGGCAGGCTCTCTACGAAGGGGCACTCACAGTCACTGAGCTCTGCGCGGACCCAGGGTCAGAATCCAGAATTTCCACAGGGAGTGGATTTAACCCATGACCGTCCTCTGCGGCGAGGGTCAAGCCAGCCGTGCACCAAGCATGGTAGGGCGAGAACACGGTGGATTCCGGAACAGAGTCCAGAGGCGCCTGTGGACATCAGCCCCCTGCACGCACCCTCTGAGATGTGAAAAGCAGGAGGAACGCAACGCGCCGAGACAAAGTACTTCAACAGTTACGGGCCCACAGGAAGCACGTCTGGTCTGCTCAGCGTAAACCAGTGATGGCCGCTTCCACGTCCAGCCCTGGCCGCTTGCTACCCGGGAGCCCCACGCAGAGAAGCTGTCAGTGTCAAGCATCCCTTTTCTTCTCTTTTTGTAAAAGCCGATTGATGTGTGTGAGTCACGCATCAGTGGCTCCTTCAAACCATCGCAAACCTTTCCACGTCCCACCTGCTGTAAGATTTTTAAAAAAATTTTTAAACCCAAGAGCCCAGATTTCATTCGTGCTGATGGTGTTTTTGAATTAGAATTATGAACTCGATGATGCAGTCCTGAGCTCTGGGGGTTAGTGTGAGGCTGAAGCAAGAACCGAAGGTGAATTTGAGGCTGAGCCTCTGTGCGGGGCGGCCCGTGCGGACGGTCCTTCTCCTGTTTCTCCCTTTCTGCACACAGCACGCTCTGCGTGTCTGTTCCATTCCCGAAGCCAACACTGAGCCGTGACCAGCAGGCTGACCGCTGTGCTGTGGGAAGAGCGCGGACGGCGCAGCTTCTGCCGATGAGGACACAGGGCCAGGGGGATGGGAACAGGAGAGCAGAGTGAGGCTCAGAACGAGATGACATCCCCGTATTCCTGGCCCAGAATCAGGGCTTCCAAACCGGAAGCTCATCACCATTACCCTACGAGCAGCAGAATCTAGACTCCGGGCCCGAGCCCAGAGCTGCTGAAGCAAACGGTGACGCTCTTGATAATTCCTGGAGACGGACTTTACAACGAGTTGTCAATTAATCACACGCACCTGGCCCGGAAGGGGTCTACTGTTTGGGAACGATTGTTTAGGAAACACACAGACGAGCAGAAGCAGAACACATCAGCTGCATGCCCCTCAGGGGCTTGCGGTTCGGGGCAGTCCTGGAAATGGCACTAAAAATGAGTTGAAAGCACTTTTGGCTTTGGGACGTTTGTGACACCTCATTTTGGCAACCTCAGTGCTTTCGCGCAGTCTTCTTGTCTCTCTTTGGTCCTGGCAGGCGGGAAGGTAGTGGGTCTCCCATATTCTTTTTGAGGGAAACTCCATCCGAATCCACTCTCTTGGGGATGTGACTGTCCCTCCGGCATTCCCACCTGGAAGGAAGCCCCATGCCAGCGGGGGGGAGGGGGGGCGCGGGGGGTGGCAGGAGGACAAGAAGGGGGCACGCCATCCCCGCCATCTGGAATTCCAGTCTCATTCTGCTGTGCTGCTGGAACGAAGCACATGGACTGGGCGGCTTACAGACCCCAGAACCTGGTCTCTCGCAGTTCTGGAGGCTACAAGCTTGAGACTGGGGCAGTCTGGACAGTCTGATTCCGGTGAGAGGCCGCTTCCCGGGGACAGACCGCTCGCTCGCCATGTGCTCAAGTAGTGGGAGGGGAGCAGCCAACTCTGCGGCCTCTCGGGAGGGCACAGACCCCATGCAGCTGATCACCTCTTGGCCCCACGGCAGTGGCGGTGACGATTTCAACAGATGAATTTGATCGGGGCTCAGATGTTCCGTTCATTGCAGAGCCATCGAGGAAGACAGCTTTGGCAGGAGACGAAGGGCACTCATTTGCGAGGGACAGCAGATGCCTCGAGGTCCCGGGATCTATGCGGGAAGGAGGAGCAGACAGACAGATGGTCTGAGGGACCAGGTGTTCCTGCGGGGCGACCCGGGGAGGGCCAGCCAGGACACCTGGAAACGAGGAGAGGCGTTTGCTCGCTGCTGATGGCCCAGCAGGTCGTCTCACTCGGGTCTCACACACGCTTCCTGCCACGCCCTCGGGACCAGGGGTGCAGGTTGTTCCGATTATTACCCGGGAGCGTGCGGCTGCTTGTCCTGGGGACACGCTCGGGCGTGTGGTCACAGCGGGAGCGTGGGTGAGACTCCGCCCCCCTCATTCCTCCTCCTCATCCGTGGAAATAAAGGAAAGCACAGGCGGCTGCGAGGGGACTCGTCCGTGCGGGGCGGTGCGGGACCACGTCAGGCAGAGCAAGCGCCCAGGAAACACGGGCCGTCCGCGGCGTTCCTTGATTGTTCTGAGGAGAAACTCGTGTCTGAAAGGCAAAGGTTAATGATTTATTTCCTGCATGTGTATTTATATAAATACAAAGAATTCTAGCTCAGATTTAGTAATTTGTCTTGGGATTATGATCTCAAACATTGGATATAGTTACCATATGCTTTTTTTTTAAGGTTTTATTTGTTTATTTGAGAGAGAGGGAGAGAGCATGGGGAGCGGGCATTGGCAGAAGCAGAGGGAGAAACAGGCTTCCCACCAAGCAGAGAGCCCGACACGGGGCTCGATCCCAGGACCCTGAGATCATGACCTGAGCTGAAGGCAGACACTTCACTGACGGGGTCACCCAGGCGACCTGCCATACGCTTTTGAAAAGCTTTTTAAAAACTATTCGGGAGGAGTTAGGTTATGAATTTTAAAAGCGCACACTACTAAGAGAAAAGAAAAGGAACAAAAAGCCTACCCAAGTGTTATGCAAACATAATATACCTAGGGGTAAATTGTCCAGTGAAGGCGTCTTACCCACGTTCTAAAATTCTTCAGAGCCAATAGCTCAGAAGGGTCACCTGCCCGGGAATAATGTGTCTTCAGAGATTACAGAGTCACTGATTTTAAATAACACGCGAGACAAATTTGAGTAAACTCACTTCACGAAATGGGGAAGGAAAGTGACATTTCTAAATAAATATGCTATTTCCACGACATGTTATTTTAAATTAGCAACTATGTATCGAAACTAATAAATTATTATAGTACACATCTGACTAATTTAGCCAAATATTTGTAATTTTGATCATTAAATTTGTCATTGGGAATAGAGGGGAAACAGCTCATATGGGCTTTGGTTTGCCACATAGTTTAAAAATAAAGTGACAACATTAGATTGAGATGAATTTTTAAATATTATAATAATATTTTTAAGTTTTAAAAAAGAACCCCATAGGGTTTTACAAATTTTTTTTGACAAGCTTAGGTTCTAAATATCTTCCCTCAAAAAGGGAAGATACCTACACAGCACCCAAGGTAGACTTCTTATAGCGCCCAGCACTGAGCCACAGAGGTCCCTCCCTCCTGGTGCTGGGAGGACCTTAGCACCCAGCGCCAAGCGACACAGGTCACTCCCTCCTGGTGCTACAAGGTGCACACTGCAGGCAATACCTCACCCTTGAGGACTTGTGGTGACATTTGGAATAGATCATATAGTCCATAGT
Organism: Lontra canadensis; assembly: GCF_010015895.1. NCBI lineage: Eukaryota > Metazoa > Chordata > Mammalia > Carnivora > Mustelidae > Lontra > Lontra canadensis. The sequence continues at coordinate 6,833,527 of NW_022631091.1, forward strand.
CCACGTATGAGTAGAAAAAAGTGCGACCAGCATATAAGTGAGACCTGCAGTGCAACGATGGTGAGAGCCCCTTGGCGCAGAGCCGGTGTCAGACAGACCCAAGGACGCTGAGTGTCCCTCTCTCAAACAGTGTGGCATCATGGGCCATGGAGTCACCGGGGCCGTGGGGACAAGCCTTTGTCACCTCCACCCACGGTGCTGTTTGCAGTGCAAGGAGATGGGCGACTTCTTCACCCCCACTGCCCGGGACGGGGCAACCTTCCGCAGGATTCAAAAGGGGCCTTAAGAAGCATTTTGCAGTTTTTAAACTTTTTTTTAAAAGATTTTAGCTATTCATTTGACAGAGGGACAGCGAGAGAGGGAACACAAGTGGGTTAGGGGGAGGGAGAAGCAGACTTCCCGCCAAGTGAGGAGCCAGGTGTAGGACTCAATCCCAGGACTCCGGGACCATGACCCCAGCCAAAGGCAGACAGATATTCGACAAGTGAGCCCCCAGGTACCCCCGCTTTGCAGGTTTTAGCACCTAGTCACCACAGTCGCACCTGACATCGGCAAAGTGTCAGCCACACCTCCACTCCCTCTGACTCTGTGTGAGGCAGGTGGGAAGAGGTGCTTGTTTCCGGTGTGGGGGCCACGGTCTCCCCGGCTGTGAGACCCAAAGGCGGGCTTCAGAAAATCCTGGCGTGTGGAGTTCCTGTTCCCTCTTCTCCACTAGGGTGGGTGCTTTTTAGGCGCTCCCTCCGACCGCATGACACACCACCTTGTGTGGGTGGCGTCCCACGATGGCCCCTCATGGGCACGGAGAGAGGCTCATTCTCTGGTTGTCCTCAGGAATAAGGGACTGTCGGTGAGTCTCCTTCTCCTTAGCTACAGAAGAGCCGTTCTGTTCACAGCTTTGCGTCAACACACACGACAGTGCTTAGCCTATTTTAGATTTTTTTTGAAATTTCAAATCTGTGTCAGGGACCAATTCATAAAATCACAGGGGGTTTGACACGTCATGACTGACGTAAGCCAAACCCCTTCCAACGACATTATCTTTAAACAGCCAGTGAGTCGGGAATTGGCGGGCTTCATGGAAGGAGGTCATCGCTGGGGTCCAGACACACCCTCTCCCTGGACTTAGTCTTCATTTTCTTTAAAAACACCACACAAACAAGAAGTAGAGCCATCTGATAGTGATCAATGTTAATCTAAAACAGCAAATTCTTCTTCAACACCAAAAATTCAGACGCACATTTCCTCCCTCTCAGCTTTGCCAACATATTTAAAATCACTATTTCTGATCATCTACATTTTTTGTTACCGTTTCTGTCTGAATATCTCAAAGCAACATTAAAAAACACAAGGCTCCCCGACCTTCTAGGTATCACATAGCAAGTGCTTCTCACTCATCCTCTCTCCTGATGGGAAACTGAGGCACAGATTTTATCCAAGCACGTCTACGGCCAAGGCAGGGAAGGACGAGACTGTTCGTGGGGGCTGAATCCCGCTGGACTGCTTCTTCTTCCTTGAATTCACATTTATGTATCAGTGATGAAAAGTGATGAAAACAACAGCCCTGATTACTGGAGCTTTGAACCTGAAATCAGAACTGGAAAACCATAAGAATTATCTCACTCAAGGGCATCAGATCAGCGGTGACCTATGCTAGTGCTGAAACTTTCCAAAATGGATTTTTGCAGGCATCTTGCTCCTTTGCTCTGTTCAAAGTGTGTCTCTTTGAACGATGCTGTTTCCAGGCACATGAAAATCCTCTTTCTGCAGAGTTTTTAGGTGAATGACTTTCAAGATAGGTCCCTTTTATCTACTCATCTGACATCTCTCTCTCTCCCTCATTCATCCATCTGTCCATCCGTCTATCGTCTATCTGTCAATGCTGACATATTATTTTGCTTCTTGTTGTGTGCATGGCCTAAACGAAAATTTATTTTCATGCCTGCATTTTTGTGAGTCTGTCACTCATAAACTCCGGCTTCTGTCTTTACAGAATCCAGACCCGTGCTCATCTCCTCGAGTGGGTAACGGCAGCGCGTGTCTCCAGGACTGGGCACTGCCTGACTTCCCGGTAGAGTCCCGTTGCCTGGGCCAGGCATGTGTTCCTTTTGCCACAAAAAGAGAGTCAGGATAAGACTGTAATACAGATGCTTCGGGCGCTTGTGAATTTCGGGTTCCTCTTGGCTGACTTCATCTTTCTGCTGAAGTTGCATCTTACTACTTGATTTATCTTGGAAGCAAACATTTCCTCCAGCCCCTTCTTCACTACCAGCTCAGTTTCATCTGGAAGTGTCCCAGGGCTGTAAGGCACACCTTAAAAGCACTGTTTGCTACTATGTTTCTGATTCTGTAACAATCAGAATTTTCTTGTTACAATGTTACCAGGAGGAAATGTAGCAATAACTTGTGTCCAGAGGGGGTGTTTGTAAAGGGAATTTTGCAATCTAGTTTCCAGGATATCTACTTTAAAATGTCCGCCAGAACAGCCCCATTACTTTTTCAGTTGTAATAAATAAATATGAGAAAGTTCAACACAGTATTTTACGACAATGGAAACGCATTTCTGTGTTTTTCAGTCACGTGCTTGTCTTCATTTGGAAAGTACATTCTACCTTCGAAAACTGTGTGCAACAAGTGCTCTAGACAAGAACTAGCAAACTGGCAGACCCACGGCCATCCTTGGTGACCCCAAGGCTCGTTTTGTTTAGATGACATTTTAGAAATCAGGTCTTTTATGTAAAATACGCATTTCATGCTTCCGTGAAAAAGTCAGATTTTTAAAAATTTAATTTAATTTTATTTTTTCAGTGTTCCAAGATCCATTGTTTATGCACCACACCCAGTGCTACATGTTGTCTGTGACCTCCTTAATCCCCACCACCAGGCTCACCCATCTCCCCACCCCCCTCCCCTCCAAACCCTCAGTTTGCCTCTCAGAGTCCACAGTCTCTCATGGTTTGTCTCCCCCTCCCATTTCCCCCAACTCCCTTCTCTCCTTCTCCCCACGTCCTCCTCCACGTTATTCCTTATGCTCCACGAGTAAGTGAAACCATATGTTAATCAGAAGATTTGACACTTTGGTCCCACCCTGACGACGACCGCAGGCGGGACTCGGGTGGAGCCCGCGGCTTCCTGAGTCTCCACGTGGGCGGAGTCCCCGTCGAGCCGTGCTGTCCCTTGGCTGTTGGTCACTTGGCCGGCGTGGCCGCCCAGGTGGGACACTGCGTTTTCCATCCCTCTCGGAGCCGCAGCGTTTCCACCGGCACCTTGCCTGTACTCTGTGGTCCCAAGGCTGAGTGGTCTGCGGGGATGTATTTATATTATAAGATCTCACACTGAACAGAAGTGCACCGGATTTGAAGGTTTTCAGAAAACCCTTTGAGATCACTGGCAGCGCATGGAACGGCAGTCTCGGCATTAGGAGGGAGTCCCCGTCGCGACCTGTGGACAGAGAGCTGCACATTGGTGCGATCACACAATGCGATAGGCCCTGGCTACACAAAAGAAATCAAAGGAACGGGAACTGCTGATCCAGACATGAAAGGGGATACGTTGGCTCAGGGGCCGCGGCTCAGGGGACGGCGTGTCCGACACCTGCCCTTTGGGGGGCCCTGCCCCCGCGGTATCTGGAACCCACCACACAACGGCCAGATGTGCACATGCCTCTCAGCAAAACAGACTTACCCAAAATTTATGGGAGTCAGAGACCTTTTCTGTTAGCTAATGTCCCTTTCATGTATGTCCTCTGTCCCCAGGCCCCATGAACAGGGAGTTCCGAACACGCGGGGCGCTGCCTTTCGTACAGTCCGTGCGGTGGAAGACAGAGGAGCCCCCCTGGGTCTTACTCTTCTTTTTCTCTTCAATTTTCTAGAGTGTGGTTATAGTAAATGTGCGTCAGAGTTAAAAAATAAATAAATAAAAACCAGTGATTGTTTTGTTGATGTGAAGCAAAATTAAATTCTCATTGTTAATTGGAGCTTTATTGGAAATCTCAAGAACTAGTTAAGTGAATTCCTTCACAGGGCCATAAACACAGGAAACCTTTGGAACATTTTTTGCAAGAAGCAACAGGGCCCCCTACCGTCCAGTTTTAACCAAAATAATTCAAGGGCATCCTCTGCTGTTCAGCCAAGAGCTGCCTGCATAGGTTCTTTGCTTTCCAGGAGCACGTTTCTAACTGTGCCATTTCCACAATGTCACAGCAGCCACACTGCTGGGTTCGTTCCCCGGAATGTGCCAGGTTCTAGGCAGCCCCGTGGCACAAGACTGGGACCCATCTCATTCGAGGAGGACCCCGCCAGCCTCAAGAGGACTGCATGGGGGCGCCTGGGTGGCGCAGTGGGTTAAGCTGCTGCCTTCGGCTCAGGTCATGATCTCAGGGTCCTGGGATCGAGCCCCACATCGGGCTCTCTGCTCAGCAGGGAGCCTGCTTCCTCCTCTCTCTCTGCCTGCCGCTCTGTCTACTGTGATCTCTCTCTGTAAAATAAAAATAATAAAAAAAAAAAGAGGACTGCATGTTCACATGGGCTATCTGACCCTCATTGCTGGGTCACTGGAAGGGAGACCTGGGGACAAAGTGGTTACAAGAGGAAGCCCTGTGGCCTCACGATGACAGGGGTTAAACGAGTATGGGGACTGACGCCAAGGGCCTGTGTCCCAGCAGTGGGAGGACTGTCAGAAGACGCGGCCAAACCCTGTAACATTCGGGGGAATTGTAGGGATGCCTGGGTGGCTCAGTCAGTAAAGCAGCTGCCTTCCGCTCAGGTCATGATCCCAGGGTCCTGGGTCCCTCTCTGCTCAGCGGGGAGCCTGCTTCTCCCTCTCCCACTACTGCTTGTGCTTTTTTGCTCTGTCAAATACATAAATAAAATCCTAAATAAATAAATAAATAAAAGGCGAATTATAGGACAAGGAGACTGCCCAGAGAGAGTGGCCCATGGGGCCTGCAGGGTGGACACAGAGGAGAACCAAGGTCCTGAGGCCACCCCAGAGGGAAGTCACTGGAGCAGACCCAGAGCCACTCCAGAGCAAACGGGTGGGTCTCCGACTGACTGGATGGAGGACAGGAAGGAGAGGGAGAAGATGGACTTCCACTTCCGTGGCAGAGTGGGGGTGTATAGGGTGGGCTCCGGGTTTTGTTGAGCACTGGATTCTGGACCTGACCTGACTTAGGTGCCGGGGCTCAGCACGTGTGCAAGGGGGCGTCCATCATCTGACCAGCCGAAGAGTCGTGGACTGGATGCTGTCAGGATGCTCTGGGGAGAGTGAGGGGCCTGTGGGTCCTGCCAAGGTGCCGATCCTGTCCAGAGGGTGAGGACTTCAGGGGTGAGCAGGGAAATTGGATGGGGCAGTGGTGGGGTCCCTGCTTTGCCCAGTGGCCATAAAGCAGGGTTAGTGCACCAGGGGCTCCTGGGGAGACCCGAGACTCCAGAGCAGTAAGGACAGAGGTCGAGGCAGGGATCCATTAAGAAACAGATGGTGAGGCCGCTGTGTCCGGGACCATAGTCCAGGAGTGTGGCAAGAACGGGCTTCAGGTCAAATCAGGAGTTTTGTGGGTGCCCACAGGGCCCTGAGGGAGAAGTCAGCGGAGGTCTGAGTTTGGACGTGACAGCCCGTAGCCCTAAATGCAGCAGTAGGCATCAGGGGAGTGGGAGGTAGAGGCTCTCCCAGAAAGACAGGCCGGGGAGAGACTAACACCTGTCATTGGCAAAAGGCTTGCCATCTGCACGTGGATGACCTGCCAGGCCTCAGAGCATCTGGGAAGAACACAGGGAAAATGATGCCAAGGCAGTGCTCTCCGGGATCCAGCCGGGGACAGACTGCAAGGACGCAGCCGTAGTGCATGCCTGGTGCAGAGTCGGGGGAGAAGGGGATGTGCTAGATGGCATGCAGACCCGGAGCAAGCGGGGGAGGCCTGGAGGGAGGGGAAGGGCCGCAGGGGGCGTGCCGCTCTGGTAGGTGAGCCACCTGGACCACCTGGGTTAGCCTCCAAGGTCTGGGGGCCCTAGAAAGGTCCCTAGGCAGGCAGTCAGAAAAACAGTGTCCAGAAAGGTAGAGGAGAGAATGAGCCCAGTGGGCTCAGGTCGGAGGCCACTGGCACTAGGGAGGAATGGGAGCCGGAGCTGGCCTGTGTCCCTGCCCTGCCCTCAGGCTCAG